>NC_140754.1:10000-1211250 GCF_051527215.1 Medicago sativa
TAGTCCCTAAACCCTAGTCCCTAAACCACCAAACCACCAAACCACCAAACCACCAAACCACCAAACCCCTAAACCACCAAACCCCTAAACCCTAATGTAACACCCCAATTTTATTTTTTTTAATTAATTCCATGAATTTTAATAAGTGAAGTGTTGGTTAATTTTATTATTGATGCTGCTTTAGCTTGAATGCTATTTTGTTGTTAAGAAGATAAAATATTGATGAGGATTGATTAGTAGTGTGAGAATTTAAATAAAATAAATAGAGGAATCAAAACAAAATAAAATATCGTCGGAGGTGTAGACAATAGGGAGTGAAATACAGTGATAGGAGGGGGAAAAGCGTGATGTTTAAGATAGATGACTAAGCTAGGTCCTTCGAATTAGAGATGAGCCTAAAACGATGAAGTAGTTGATGTAGTAGAAAGGGGAAGTAGAAGAGATATAAATAGGTTGTTCATGGCGGAGTGACAACGACGAGAGTAATCTTTAGGGTATTTAAAAAGTATAATGTGGCAAGTCGATTATGAGAGTATAAAATAGGAAAGATATAAAGAAGTGAAAAAGACGATGATGAGCAAGGATATGAAGTAGGTGCTTTTCGAGTAACTACCGAAGTCAAACTTAATCTTCGTAAACCAACGAGGAGCTTAGGAGTATTGTTAATTGAAGAGTGAGAGAGTCATGGTAATCAAATAACTTAAGGCGAATGTTATATAAGAACGTGTGAAGTTTAAAAACGAATAAAGAATATAGTGTAGTCGAATTAGGGGATCGTAGACAAAATGTAAGGAAGAATAGAGAGTTATGAATTAAGTAATGAAAGATAATAAGGATGATGATGGAGATGAATAAGACGGGAATCGATTAGAAGAGAGAAATTAAGATGAATATGAAAGCAGATAAGAGGTAATGATTATAATTTTTGACGATAATAATAATAATGACTGGTATCAAGAGAATAAAACCTTGAATTATAATGAAGTCTTGGTGAGGGAAGTTTATGAGGTCGAAAGTAATGACGAGGTGCGATAATAACTTTAGATTGGAACGACGTTCAGATTAGGAGAAGAGTTGACGAATAAATGATGATTAATGTGAGAACGAAGTAATAAGATGTAAAGTCACGTTAATGATAAAAATAAGTATGAAGGAGTTAATGACGATGGTGAGGTAGAACTTAGTTGTAGAGAGAGGAGATGTTATGATAACGAATAAGTAAACAACTTAAGACTAAGAATGAGGAATATGGTATGATATCATAATAAAGTATATATAGATCCTAAAATAGATGAGAAAATAGAGTATGTCTGTGAGATAGATAATAAAATAAAATAGAGGGATAGTGACGTAGAAATGAGTCGCACGTAAGAGTTGGATTAATGAAGGGATAATGTGGTGATATAAATGTCTTGAAAGGAACAAAATGGTGAGGAGTCTTAGGACTGTAATGAAGGGTGATGCTGAGTAATGTTATGTAAACTTATAAATACGTGTGATGAAAGTTGATGAGGTCTATATCATTAAGATGTTGAGAGTGATGATGTCTGTATTACGATATGAGAACTGATGATGTTTATATTATAATGATGACGAGAATGGTGAATTTTGTTTCTAATAAAAGATGGGAGTGAGAGAGTTAAAGATCATAGAAATAAGAATAGGTGTTGTTTGTCTATATGGGTGATGAACTTGGAGATGTTTAAGGAGTATAAGGACGGTATTGGTGATGTGTATTTTAGTTGATGAAGAAAATAAAGAGGTTTAAAATAATTATTGTGGTGATGTTGATGTTTAGTAATATTTGGTGATGTAAGCGGTGATGGTTATATATGGTGATGTTTAGAGAGTATGATGAAGAAATGATGAGAATATTTACAATTGGTGATGAAAATGGTGATGTTCTTGTTTATGTTGTGGTGTTTTACATATTAGGAAGAGTCGTGCATTAATGAATGATGTGTTGATGATGTGTTGATGCATATTTACTTGACGAGTCAGTCGCCATGCATGCATACTAGAATTGAGTCTAGGAAAAATGGTGATGAATTGGTGATGAAAAGTCCAGTAATATATCTCTGGCAATTTGGTGATGAAAAGTCTGTTGAGATAAAATCTAAAAATCCTTTATTGATGTTTTAATGATAACAAACCTTGTGAAGTAAACTGATAAGTTTTATGAATATTAATCTAGTGATGTTTGCACTTGAGCTTTTGTTGAAAGGATAAAAATCAATTGAGGAGAACAAACTAGAATCAACTTACATCAACAAGTGCATTATTTATACTCAACGATGAAAGAATAAAAATACTTAAGAGTATTACCACAATAGTATCAAAAGCTTCATGAAGATATTGAAAGACTATTGCTTTCATCAATGGAGGTTTAATTGTTATGATTATCTTTTTATTTAACTTGTGTATTTGAGTGTTCTATTTAGTCACAGGTTAAATATATCAAAGTCACGCAACAATCATATTAATTTTTTGCTCCTACACAAAGACATACAAGAGCATGCACGGCCATTCAAGGGAAATCTTGAAAAAATAGAACATGGTTTTGCTATCAAGGTATACAAAGAAAATGGTTATGGTTTTACATGTCTCTAATACCACTTCCTATCAAATCAAATGGTAGCATGCAAGTACAAACAAAATCGGGCTTTAAGCTGCAAGTGCAACAAAGAGCAAAAGGAAACCAGCTTGCAAATAAAATATCTTTGTACTATCACCATACAAAATACTACACGTGGAATTTGAAAGGAAGCAAAATGAGCTGTATGGCTTTGAGATCAAAAGAAATTGCATAGACAAATATCTTGTACATACACGTGGAAAAACAAGAAGCAATTGGAAGCAACATGTGGGACCTTGTAAAATCTTTGCAGCATAGAAGGAAAGAAAAGAGCTGTTATGTGTTGGTTCAATTTTACACATGTGGAACCATGACATTTTGAATTAAAATTGTCACACGTGAGAAAAGGCTAGCTGATTTTCTTTGAACAACAAGGAGCAATTATATTATAAGAATATATGCACACATGTGGAACTAGGTGAGTCATACGCTCCTCACGTGGGAAGAAAGAGGAAGCAAAATTCTTGGAGCAATTGTGCCTATAAATACACATGCTGGGAGCAAGAAGACACCACTGAATTTTTGAGAAAGCAAGAAGCATACACTTACACAGAACAAAAATTCCAAAGCTCTCTCTTTTCATATTTCAGTTTCGGTAACTAAAATTGCTCTTTTGCTTTGAGCCTTTTTAGTGAAACACATTTTTAGGGGAAATACTTGTGTGACATTAATGTCACGGTGACATTAAATCTGCGCCACACATTGGGTGACATTAGATGTGTTGTGTGGTCCAGATGCAATGGCAATGGCAATGTGTGGTTCAGATTTAATGTCACCAAAGTGCCACCCCATTTTTAGGCAAAGGCATAAACATCTAAATCCTCCAAAGCTCTCTCTTTTTATTTCCAGTGAACTAAAAATTGCTCTTTTGTTCTTGAGCTATTTTTAGTAAAGTACTACTCAATTTTATTTGATATTTGGCCCAAGTAAGAATTTATTTCTTATTGAGTTGTAAAGCTTGTAGGTAACAAGTGTGCAAAAAACAAGGGTTAAATCACTCGTTTGTAGGGATAGATCAGGTAGATCTAGCAAGGGTGATTTGTACTCGTTTGTTTTTGGTTGTAAAAGCAAAGGTAGATTTACTCGTTTGCAGGAAAGATCAGTCAGATCTAGAAAGGGTAAAGGTTACTCATTTGTGTAAAAAGAAGACAAAAGAGGAGTAGTTGTGGTTAACGTAACTTAACGCAACTACCTAGTGGAAAATCTCATAGTATTGTGGGGACTGGACTAACCCATATTGGGGGAACCAGGATACTTCTTGTGTGTGATTTTCTTTTTCCCTATCTTTTATTTTTATCACACACTTCACAATATTATTGTTTTATTAACTAAATACTAACCTAATCCAAGTATATATACTTGAGAATTTTTATCAGGCAATTTTTTTTTAAACATGTCACAATTCAAACCCCTTTCTTGTGAAAATATTTTACTTCAATTGGTACCAGAGCACTGCCTCTAAAAAACCTACGCACCCAACGGTGCAGGAGGAAAAAGATCCAAAAGATAATTTTCAACACAACCTAAACACCCAACGGTGTAGAAGGAAGAAAATTCAAAGCCTAAACACCCAAGGTGTAGAATAAAGTCTCAAAAAACCTAAACACCCAACGGTGTAGAAGAAAGAAGACCCAAAGCCTAAACACCCAACGGTGTAGAAGGAAAAGGATCTAGAAAAGAAGATATGTCAAAAAGTGCAAAGTCGTTATCAAAAAGAAAATCTCTAAAAAGGAGAAAAATCAATACTGCAGAAAATACTCAAAAGAAAAATTTGCAAGAAGAAAAAATGTCCAAAATTGCAAAGGATGTGCCCGAAGAAAAATCTCTCAAAAAGAGAAAAATTATTGGAGCAAAAATAACTCAAAATCTTCAAAACAAAAATGAAGATTCAAAGTCAGAACGAGAAGAAAAAGAATCTCATGTGTATCTAAATGCAAGTTCATATATTGATGAGGTAACCATTTCTAAATCTTGTTTTTATGTAAAAAGTTGGAAATTGAATTTGATGATCTTCTAAATGACGCAAACACTTTATCTCAAAAGTGTATATTTCTACAAAATCAACTTCATGAGATAAAGAAACAAAATGAAGATCTACGAATTAAAAATTATGAATATGTTAAAATCATTCAAGATTTGCAGGAATCTCATTTGAAAAAGTTTGAACAAGAAAAGGTCTTCAATGAGAAACAAATCAAAAATCTTCTTCCAAAATGTTTTGAGATTGAAGAACAAAATATCATTTTAAAAGAAAAAGTTGATGAGCCATAAAATGAATCAACCAACTTTGTGAATTCCATTGGAACTTTTAAAAATAGTAACAAATCTCAAATTGAGATATTTTACAAAGGTAGTTTTGGCTTCAAATCATCTCAAAAGCAAAAAGTTCATCAAAGTGTTTTTACTCCAAAAAGGAAGGATGAAAAATTTAAAGAAAAATGTTCTTACTCTAATAAATATGGACATTTTAAATCTAGTTGTTATCATAAGAAAAATAACGATAAAGTTAGAAAATATTATTCTTATTATAAAAAAGTCACTCATCCTAAATCACAATGTTATTTTCATGAGAAAGAAAATAACAAAGTTCAAAGAAATTATATTTGTTATAGCAAGATTGGTGATCTTGACTCAAAATACTATCATAAGAAAAGATCTTCTACACGAAGATATTTTAACCATCAAGGACCCAAATCACTATGGGTACCAAAATCAATCCTAACTTGTGTTGGAGGAAGATCTTTGAATAGTCAAGAAAAAGCATTGATGCTTGGACAATGGATATTCAAGGCATATGACCCAAGAAAGACAATGCCTCCTCTCATTTAAAAAAAAAAAATTGAGAAAAGATAATATGTACCTTTTGGAAATAGTTTCGGTGATCAAACCAAAGGGACCTTTATCTTTGTGAAAAATAATTTTAAAATTTTTAGATGCTTAAATATGTGGAAGATTTAACTTATAACTTTCTTTTCAAGCATCTTTTTTCTTTGTGAAAATTGTTGAAAGTTATTTAAAACCTCATATGTTTGAGAATAAACAAACATAAAACAAAAAAAATGTTTTGATTTAAAAAATAAAGATGTTTTCTCAACCAAGATTTGTTTTATGTCTTGTGTAAAACATAAACAAGTTTGACATAATAGAACTTTCCTTTATCATTCAAACTGTCATTCAAAAATTAGGTTCTATGAGAATAAAGAATGTGAAATTTATTTTAAAGGAAAAGAAGTCAAAAGTTTTTTTTTTAAATACAATTCCACTAAGAAACATTTTGAACTACTTCACATTATGTTTTTAACTTAAAAATTTTATAAGTCTTATGACTTTGTAATATTTTATGAGTTATTAAAATACTTACTTGAACATTATTTTAACAAAAAAATGTAAGGACAAATACTGTGAAGTTTTTCTAGGTTCTTACTAAAAATGTTCAAAATCAAAAATTCAAATATATTTTCTTGTAAGTAAAGTCACAGTGGGGAGATTCAATAAACATTTGTCTTCTATGTTTATAATCGTGTTTGTGTTAGAAAAATCTTGAACAAAACTTACTATTTTTGGAAAAATAGAAAATAAGATATATCATATTTTAACTTTTATGAATATTATTTCTATATTTTGCTTAGTAAAGAAAGTTTGCTAAAATTTGATTCAAAATCTAAGTTATTTTTTTGAGACTCTACTTTCTATAAATTTGATAGAATATAAATTTGGAAACGGCCAATATGTAGATTAAAATATGCAAATTATGTTTGATGAATGTTTGAGGATCTTAGATGAAAGCGTGCACATAAAATTTGATGAATTTGAGGAACTCGAGATTCAAGAAAGAATCATTGAAGAAGATGAGGAAGAAAGTCAAATCGACTTCAATAAAGAAAATTCTCCTCAACAACCTTCAAAAGAAGAAGCACCTCAAAGTCCTCCAAGATCTTGGAGAATCGTTGACCATCATCCACATGATCAAATAATTGGTGAAACCGCAGACAAGTTGGTTTATGTGCTAGATTTCAAACTGCACCAAAAGAGTCACATTACACTGCAGTTAAAAGAATTTTCAGATATCTTGTAGGCACTCCAAGTGTCGGTTTATGGTACAAAAAGGGATCACATTTCAATCTTATGACATAGTGTGATGTTGACTATGCCGGAGACAAAATAGAAAGAAAAAGCACAAGTGGCGCATGTCAACTGCTAAGAGAAGCTTTAGTTAGCCGGTGTTGTTGAAAACAAAATACTATAGCATTATCCACCACAGAGGCTGAATACATTTCCACTGCAAACTGCTGCTCTCAGCCTTACGTAAACAAAACTCTCACCGGCCATCAATCAAGTGACCTCAACATTACAATGATGATAAATGAATGGGTATGTGGACAGGTTACAAAATAAAGACGTTCTCATCACTGGTACTCAAATGATAAAGGTCATTAAAGGAGGTAACTCTGATCCAAAACATATAATATTTGCATTATAATATTTTGGAATACTTTTATGCAATATTATTATGTGATTGATTGGTTGCTCTTGAAATTCAAAATGCATACTAAATCTTTTTATGCAAGTATATGACTTTAAAGCTTAAATGGGTGTACCATTCTCTTTGTCATAACTTGAATATGCATATGTGAAATCAATTTTGTATATCTTCTAATTTAGACATATCCCATATTGATGTTCAATCCATAAGATATGTGATTATTGAATACAATAAATTTACGATGCTTTCGACTTAGAGAAAACTTTTGTGGAAAATACCTTAAGTGTGTATTGATTGGATTATTGGTCAATATTTTATATGTGCTAGTCAAAATTATTCTTATTTGATCAATAAATATTTTTGGAGTAAATAAATCTCTTAATTGTATTTCATGATAAACCAAATTCCTTGAACAAGAAAAGTGCCAAAATCTCATGATTTTATAAATATAAGTCTGTGCTAATAGTGAACTTTTCATGAAAAATATCATTTCTATAAGATGTGCACTTATCTCAATACAATTGGTTTTCACTTATTGATTAGCCTATACTTTGCCTGATGCCTAAGTATAATTTTATTCGGCTTTTCAAAAAATTGAGATTTTGATATGGCTTATGTAAAAGATCCTTCTTCAACATGATTTAAATGAATATCCTATTTTAGGATTTATTTTTGAAGGATTTCAACAAGAAGATACATGATTGAAACTCATGAGAATATTTTGTATTACATGATTGATATTCATGAGAATATCTTGTATTAATTTGTCATAATATACAAATTTGGTCTAATTTGAATAAGACTTGCATATTATGATATTTTGAATATTGACTAATGACCATCTTGTCACACTTACATGTTATTTAGATGCAAGCATCATGAGGCATATTAATATAATTTGTGCATAATTAATCTTAATTGTTGCATAAGCCCTCATGAATTTTTTTCTTATTAAATGTTTAAAATATGTTTTAAGCATGAAGTAGAAATAACCAAGATGTCTCACACAGACACTTTCAAGTGAAAGTAAGCTTAATCATTTTTTTTATTACAAGTGTGTTTGCATAAATTTTGTGAAAAAAAAAAAAAACACTTGATAGTTCTTTTTGTGTGCTGCTAAAATATGAAAAAATAATCTTGAAAAGAATGGCCCTTTAAGCATTATAGGAGGCAAAGGCTACGGTGGGAGACCTCTTTAGGTCTCCTACCATAGGAGACTTGAAGTTTTTTTTTTTTTTTTTTTTGCAAAATGGATGTCAAGCATTAAATGTATTAGAAATATTTTGAATGGTTGAGATTTATAGGTTACTTGACCTACTAAGATTCTATATATATTTTTTTTGGTATAAATTAAGATTATATTTTTTAATATATATATATATATATATATATATATATATATATATATATGCAAGGTCTGAGGTTCAAACCCCGGTCACTACCAAAAAAATATATTTTAAAAATACCAATTGATTTTGGAATTACATTTAACAAAGGGTGTTTTTAACAATGTTGGAAAAATTAAAAAAATCCCAGCATGCTCATACGCCTTAATTAATTCTGATTTAATTTTAATGATAATAACTATATAATTATGAATAAAAATAACATTAGTAATCACATTCCTTCAAAAAAAAAACATTAGTAATTACATATTATGGTTTTTTTTTGAAAGAATATTATGGTATTTTTAAATAGGGATAAATATGTTTTTAATCCTTATCAATATATCAACTTTTCATTTTAGTTCCTCTAGAATCATTCTTCAATTTTTAGTTTCTATAAACTTTTCAATCACTATATTTTAAGTCAATTCATGTGTAGCAATTGTATTTTTTAACGAAATTGTATAGAATACTGTAAATATCTCTAAAAAATATTATAATTTTTAAATAAAACATGAATTACGTATGAATTTTTAACCGCAAAAAGAGTAAAAATTCATATTTAACTCATGTTTTGTTAGAAAATTATAATTTTATTAACTTTCATCCTTTGGAAAAATTTCACAGAATGAAAGTTAATTTTTAGAAGTTACTCATAGAATCACAGACAAGTTGAAATTTCTAGCGGCGAAGAGAGTGTTGAAAATTCAAAAAGAATCCGGTGTTTCCTTTTCCTCACCGGAAGGTGGGATTATTGATAAACTTGTTCATTTGGAAGACGTTGCGGTGAAGGTTAAGGCTAGTAGGGAGAATGTTAGGGTGTGTTAATGATAGTCTCAACCTTTAATGTTAGGGGTTTAGGTGGGAGGGTCAAGAAGAATAAAATTCGCGATTTAGTGCGGCTTAATAAGATTGATTTCTTAGCTATACAAGAGACTAAGTTACAAGATATTACTCCGGCGTTGTGTTACTCTCTTTGGGGTAGTGAAGATTGTGATTGGGTGTTTAGGGCCTCCGAAGGTAGTAGTGGCGGAATTCTCTCTATTTGGAGGAAATCTTGTGCTAATTTGTTATTTTCTTTCCAAGGGGAGGGTTATGTTGGTGTTTGCTTAGAATGGGGGGTGGAGAAAACTAGGAGTATAATAATTAATGTGTACTCCAAATGCGATTTGGCGGCTAAGAGAAGGTTGTGGGAGGCTTTGGTTGAGGAGAGGGGTATTAGAGGGAGAGGTGTGTGGTGTGTGCTTGGTGATTTTAATGTGGTGTGTAGGAGAGATGAGAGGAGGGGAGTGAATGACGAGGCGTCTTCGGTGCAAGTCTTAGAGATGTTTTTGTTTAACAATTTTATAGGGGAGATGGAGTTGGAGGATTTAAATGTTTTGGGTCGGCGCTTCACTTGGTATCATCCTAATGGAAGATCTATGAGCCGTATAGATAGAGTTCTTATCTCGGAGGAATGGAATCAAGCTTGGGGGGACAACGCTCTTTGGGTTTTGCCTAGGGATGTCTCGGATCATTGTCCTTTAGTTCTCAAAAATGAGGGATGGGATTGGGGGCCAAAACCGTTCCGATTCAACAACTTTTGGTTGGAAAACCGGAAATTCAAAGGTGTGGTGGAAGAGTCTTGGAGGAATCAAAATGTGGGTGGTTGGATGAGTTTTGTTCTTAAAGAGAAGTTGAAGGGTTTAAAAGTTACTATTAAGGAGTGGAATAAGGAGGAGTATGGGGGGATGGAGGAGAAGATGGAAAGATTGGTGGAGGATATAAGGGGGCTTGATGAAAAAGGTGAGGAGGAGGTATTGAGTGCGATGGAGGTGGAGAGTCGTAAGGCTAAATTTGAAGAACTTTGGACACTACTAAAGGCTAAGGATGCGTCGATAGCTCAAAGGTCCAAATCAAGATGGCTTAAGGAGGGGGATGCTAACACAAAGTATTTCCATAATTGTGTTAAGTTGAGAAAGAGTAGAAACTCCATTAAGGCGCTCAAGGAGAATGGTGGTTGGGTGGTGTCACCTATTGATGTGAGGAGGAAAGTGGTTGATTATTTTACTAACCTTGTTTCTTTTGACAGGTGGGATCGTCCGAAGTTGGAGGGGGTGGAGTTTGAAAAAATCTCCGAAGGTGACAATTGTCTTCTTGTTGCTCCTTTTTCTTTGGAGGAAATAGAGGCGGTGGTGAGAGATAGTGATGGTAGTAAAAGTCCGGGGCCGGATGGTTTTAATTTCGCTTTTGTAAAGGAGTTTTGGTATTTGATTAAGGATGAGGTGAGAATCTTCTTTGACCAATTTCATGCTAATAAGGTGTTGCCTAAAGGTATGCTTGCTTACTTTGTCACTTTAATTCCCAAAGTCTCATCCCCGTTGGAATTGAAGGATTATAGACCGATTTCTTTGCTTGGTTGTCTTTATAAATTATTAGCAAAGGTGTTGGCTAGGAGATTGGCGGGTGTTATGAATTCCATAATTTCACCTAATCAATCGGCGTTCCTTAAGGGTAGGCACTTGGTGGATGGGGTGTTGGTGGTGAATGAGTTGGTGGACTACGCTAAAAGAACAAATAAGGAGTGTTTGATCTTTAAGGTGGATTTCGAAAAGGCTTACGATTCGGTGGATTGGGGTTTTTTGGAGTATATGATGAATAGAGTTGGGCTTTGTGAGAAGTGGGTGGCGTGGATGAAGGCGTGTGTGTTTGGAGGAAGTATGTCAATTCTTGTCAATGGTACTCCGACGGAGGAAATTTGTATTCAAAGAGGTCTTAAGCAAGGGGATCCTTTAGCGCCGTTTTTGTTTTTGTTGGTTGCGGAAGGTTTTAGTGGGTTGATGCGGAAGGCGGAGGCGGCTAATTTATTTGAGGGTTTCGACTTTGGTGATAATGATTTGGTGGTTTCCCATTTGCAATATGCCGATGATACCCTTTGCATTGGGAAGGCTTCGGTTCAAAATCTTTGGACTATGAAGTCGGTACTCCGTGGTTTCGAAATGGTGTCGGGTTTAAAGATCAATTTCTCAAAGAGCTCTTTGATGGGGGTTAATGTTAGCGATGAGTTTATGTTGATGGCATGTGACTTTTTGAATTGTAGTGCGGGTTCAATTCCTTTCAAGTATTTGGGTCTTCCGGTAGGAGCAAATCCGAGGAGTATGGTGACTTGGGAATCGCTGATTGAGACTATAGGGGGTAGGCTAAACACTTGGGCCCACCGGTACATTAGCTTTGGTGGGAGAATGGTCCTCTTGAATTCGGTGCTTAGTGCTATGCCTATTTTCTATTTATCCTTTATGAAGATGCCGGTCCTAGTTTCGAAGAAGATAGTTAGGATCCAAAGAGAATTCCTTTGGGGGGGTGTCGGAGGGGGTAAGAAGATTAGTTGGGTGAAGTGGAAATCGGTGTGTCAAAAGAAGGAGAATGGGGGTGTGGGGGTGAGGGATATTAGGATTATGAATATTAGCTTGTTGGCTAAGTGGAGATGGAGATTACTCGATGGGGAAGATGCATTGTGGAAAAGGGTCTTGTGCAAAAAGTATGGGGTGTGTGTGGGAACATTGTTGGATGGTAATAATAACCGGTGGCCTCGGAATTCATCTCTTTGGTGGAAAGATTTGGTTAATCTTGGTGACTTTGGAGTTCCTAATTGGTTCAATTCGGTGGTGGTTAGAAAGGTGGGTAACGGCTTGACAACAAGGTTTTGGGAGGATAGGTGGAGGGGCGAAAAGTGTTTTCGGTTGAAGTATCCTAGGCTTTACTCCATCTCTAATAATAAGGATGCTTCGGTGGGGGAGGTTGGTATGTTTACGGGTCGTGGTACGGATTGGAACTTTCATTGGAGAAGACACCTTTTCATGTGGGAGGAGGAACTTTTAATAAGCCTTAAGGAAGACTTGGAAGGCATGAGGTGGTCCCAAGTGGAGGATGTGTGGAGGTGGAGCTTAGAAGACTCGGGTAT
The DNA here is from genome assembly GCF_051527215.1 of Medicago sativa. Classification (NCBI taxonomy): domain Eukaryota; kingdom Viridiplantae; phylum Streptophyta; class Magnoliopsida; order Fabales; family Fabaceae; genus Medicago; species Medicago sativa. The sequence continues at coordinate 22,444 of NC_140754.1, forward strand.
GTTCTCGGTCAAGTCGGCATACGACAAATTGGAGGGCTTGGTGTCGAGTGACATGTTGTGGCGGGTTGAAGACAAATCGGTATTTCAAGATTTGTGGAAAGCCCCGGCACCCGCAAAAGTTTTGGCCTTTGCTTGGAGGGTACTCCTTGATCGTATCCCCACCAAGGACAACCTTGTGTTGCGGAATGTGTTATCTCCGGAAGAGTCCACTTTATGTGTTCTATGCAATACGGAGGATGAATCATCTCTACATCTCCTTATTCATTGTCATGTTGCTAGTGCGGTGTGGTTGAGACTTATGTCTTGGGTGGATGCTCATTTTATCACTCCTCCTAACCTTTTTATTCATTGGAATTGTTGGGGTGGGTGGGAAAGGAATAAGAATATTAAAAAGGGCCGTTGGCTTATTTGGCTTTCAACCGTATGGGTGTTGTGGAAATTCCGGAATGATAAGACTTTCAATGGGAGTAATTTTGAGGTAGATGAGATTGTGGAGGAGATTAAGGTGTTGTCGTGGCGGTGGTTTTTGAGTAGAACAAATATCCGGGTTTGCCTCTTTTATGAATGGAGTTGGAATCCGATTTGGTGTCTAGGCAGAGAAGGGAGGAGGTAGGCGTGGCTTGCTGTTGGGGTCTCTGTTGGTGTCTAGCAGCAGATGAGTATGTTTTCCTGTTGGTGTGCTGGTTCATGACAGACTTGAAAGGGCATAGCAGCGCGTGTGTAGCAGCTGCTGCAGTGCTGCTGCATGTTTTTCTGCTATGTGCTTTTGGCCAGCTGCTGCGTTTTCTGCTGTGTGGTTTTGGAGGGCCTGTTTGTTTTTGTTTTCTGTCATGGCTCTCTATGCTTAGGCTGTTTTTTGGGGCTGTGCTTCTGTGTTTTTGTTTCGGGCCAGTGTGTTCATTGGAGCTCTTTTCTTTTGTTTGGAGTTGTTCTCGTTGGGCTGTTGCTTTGTTGGTGTTTCTGGGGTCTTTCGGCGGTGAGGCTGGGGTATGCTTGCTTCATGAGAGTATACTTTAGCCTCATTGTATGAAGCTTTGGGCTATTGGGTGTTCCGTATATATGCGGCACCATTGTATGTTACTTATTCCTTTTATCCGCGAGTAGTTGTGCGCCTTGCATTCTCTCGACGTGAATAATATTTGCCGTTTCAAAAAAAAAAAAAGTATTTGAAAGATTCTCATAGAACAAGAGGTTAGTCTTTAGAAGATTCTCATAGAACGGAAGTTAGCCTTTAAATGATTCTTATAGAACGGAAGTTAGTTTTTAGAAGATTCTCATATAACGGAAGTTAGTCTTTAGAAATTTTTCATAGAACGGAAGTTAGTCTTCGAAAGATTTTCATAAAATAGAAGTTAGTCTTTGAAAGATTCTCATAGAGTCCTAGGTATTTACTGCTATAGGGTCTACTCGCTTTCAGTATAGTTGTCTAGTTTTTTAACTAATTTATTTCTAGATAGACATGTATAAATATCACGATATAAACATCAATATTAGGCTCTGTCACAACCTAAGTGCCTAATATATGGTTGCACTACAATACAAATAAATCTTTTTTTTGGTAGTGACAATACAAATAAATCTAACATAATAAAACTTAATAGCAAACAGAAAATAAATAAATAAACGATATTAAATTAAATAATTATCCAACAAAATAATTATATGATATTCTCTCACAATAATTTGTCATTTTTTGGTTGTTTTAAAGGATCTCCCAATTATGTTTCTACGTGATTAATATGCAATTTAAATATTTAAAACCTATTGACCATTTATATGTATATTCTATGAGAGAATTAGTACGTAACATTTCTCTGTCTTTGTATAGTTCAAAGAAGGATAAGTTATTTTAATGGGTTATGTTTTTGGTCCCTACAAAATTACGACCTTGTAAGTTTAGTCTTTATTTAATTTTAATAGCATTTTTAGTCCCTACAAAAAATTTCTGCACTCAATATTAGTCCTTACTCAATCCAAATTTGTTTAATTTATGCATAAACTGTTAAGTTTTTCAACAATTTTTTACAGGCGTGTTAAGAACGTTATTAAAAGGTCATCCGAAAAAAATATCGCAAAAATTTGATTTTTACGTCCATATTTTTGTTACTTATATCTTAAACTTTTGTCGTTTTAAAAAATTCATATTTAATTTATTTCATGTTAAAAAATTATAGATTTTAGTAAATGAACCTTTCACAGTGTTCTAAACTTGTATAAAAAGAATCGTTAAAAAATTTAAGAGTTTAAGGATAATTAAACAAAATTTATTTTAGCAGGGACTAAAATTATAAGTAATTTTTTTTGTAAGGATTAAAAAAGCTATTAAAATTAAGTAAGGACTAAACTTAGAAGGTCGCAATTTTATAGGGACCAAAAATATATTTAACCCTATTTTAATTAATATGAATTTCCTATATTGATCTTGTAATATTCATACCACCACAATGTACATGAAATGATTTACTATATACTTTTCTATCTCCTACACAATAAAGCTGCAAAAACAGTGTACATCACCTGCAAAAACAGGTTATTTAAGCTGTCCAAAAAAATAAAAAGAAAGAAACGGGAGTCTCCCACGGTAGGAGACCTACTGTGGTCTCCCACCCTAAATGGCACCATTATAGGAGCTGAAACTTTGAAAACATATATATTCTCAACATGATGATATTTTGAAAAGAGAGAAGTTTTATTGACTTGAAGTCAATTCACTCTGATTTTTTTTAGCTTCCGCATTTGCGTCACTTTCTCTCTATTCAAAAATAAAAAAATCATTGGACATATTTTCAAATGACATTTTTTGTTTCAAACGGCTAGAACATAGCCGTGTCCATCATTTTATTTTTTGGAACATGATCTTGTTTTAAAATAAAATGATTGTCTCTAGTTAATGTAATTGAGGATATTCATGTCATAAAATTGAGGGGGAGTAATTCTAAGTTTGAGAATTTTTTTCTAACAACTTCCATTGACATTTGAGATCAAATAAATTTTTTAGTTTTATTTTGAGAGTATCATGATTAAAATTTCAAAAAACTCAATTTTGCATGAGGTTAAGTTATATTGCTTTTGATATTATTAACCATATTGTGATTGCAGGACGCTTAGAAGGTTGCGACGAGACTTATCTTCCGTCAATTTTATTTTAGTGATGATTAGACATGTAGTCGATTATGAGCTCTGATATGTAACACCAGGGTTGGGTTGTTGATGAATTTATTTATCTTTGAGTTTAAATCTTGAGAACTATAGTTATTTCTATTTCGATGTTGAATGACAAGAGAAATTTTTATTAATGAGATCAGAGAATTGTTTTCTGTTGTTGAAATTATTATTTAAAAGAAAAATTTATGCTATTATGTGATATCATGTGAAGTTTTGTAACATCCTAATTATTAAATTTATTCGTATTATTTAATAATTATCCTTCTTTTAAAAAAATTTGCAACGCCCCGAGGCCGTAGATATTCTTGTTAGCTTTCCAACGAATATTCACGAGCTCTGATCGGTAAAGGACATCCCAAGTTATGGCCGTTTTAGTGAGAAAGGGTCAAAAACAAGTCAAATCTGAAAATTACCAAGGTTATTATTCACTTGGCCTCCATTTAGTCCGAATTTTCAAAAATTCTAAAAATCAACCATTAGTCATCTGAAACATACAAAACCACAAATTAAACAATAATTGGTTAACAAGTTAAGCGAAAAATGAGATAAATGGGTTTTTCATAAATGTTCCTATGAAATTTTAAATGTACCCTGTGAGATTTCTTTTTCTAAATCGTAGGTTTACATAAAATTTAGCGTGAAATCTTTTTTCAATATGGTTTAGTCTCATGTTATGAGGCTCGACTTAGCCTCTCGTTGTTTAAAAAACTCGATTTGGAGCGATTCCTCCAAAATTCGGTTGAAAAATAAGCAAAAATGTGAAGGATCGCGATACTTTCTAATGGAATTTTGCCAACAAGACCCAAGATTTCTTCTTTTAAAAAAATTTGCAACGCCCCGAGGCCGTAGATATGCTTGTTAGCTTTCCAACGAATATTCACGAGCTCCGATCGGTAAAGGACATCCCAAGTTATGGCTGTTGTAGTGAGAAAGGGTCAAAAACAAGTAAAATCCGTAAATTAACAAGGTTATTCACTTGGCCTCCATTTAGTTCGAATTTTCAAAATTTCTAAAAATCAACCATTAGTCATCTGAAACATAAAAAACCACAAATTAAACTATAATTGGTCAATAAGTTATGCCAAAAATGAGATAAATAGGTTTTTCATAAATGTTTCCTATGAGTTTTAAATGTATTCTATGAGATTTCTTTTTCTAAATCGTCAGTTTACATAAAATTTAGCGTGAAACCTTTTTTCAATATGGTTCAGTCTTATGTTATGAGGCTCGACGTAGACTCTCGTTGTTAAAAAAACTTGATTTGGAGCGATTCCTCCAAAATTCGGTTGAAAAATAAGAAAAAATGTGAAGGGTCGCGATCCTTTCTAATGGAATTTTGCCAACAAGACCCAAGATTTCTCCTTTTGAAAAAATTTGCAACGCCCCAAGGTCGTAGGTATGCTTGTTAGCTTTCCAACGAATGTTCACGAGCTCCGATCGGTAAAGGACATCCCAAGTTATGGCCGTTTTAGTGAGAAAGAGTCAAAAACAAGTAAAATCCGAAAATTACCAAGGTTATTCACTTGGCCTCCATTTAGTCCGAATTTTCAAAAATTCTAAAAATCAACCATTAGTCATTTGAAACATACAAAACCACAAATTAAACAATAATTGGTCAATAAGTTATGCGAAAAATGAGATAATTGGGTTTTTCATAAATGTTTCCCATGAGATTTTAAATGTACCCTGTTAGATTTCTTTTTCTAAATCGTCGGTTTACATAAAATTTAATGTGAAACCTTTTTTCAATATGGTTTAGTCTCATGTTATGAGGCTCGACTTTGCCTCTCGGTGTTAAAAAAAGTCGATTTGGAGTGATTCCTTCAAATTTCGGTTGAAAAATATGAAAAATGTGAAGGATCGCGATCCTTTCTAATGGAATATTGCCAAAAAGACCCAAGATTTCTTCTTTTAAAAAAATTTCCGACACTCCGAGGCCGTAGGTATGCTTGTTCGCTTTCCAACGAATGTTCACGAGCTCCGATCGGTAAAGGATATCCCAAGTTTTGGCCGTTTTAGTGAAAAAGGGTCAAAGACAAGTAAAATCCGAAATTTAACAAGGTTATTCACTTGGCCTCCATTTAGTCCGAATTTTCAAAATTTCTAAAAATCAACCATTAGTCATCTGAAACATACAAAACCACAAATTAAACAATAATTGGTCAATAAGTTATGCGAAAAATGAGATAAATAGGTTTTTCATAAATGTTTCCTATGAGTTTTAAATGTATTCTATTAGATTTCTTTTTCTAAATCGTCGGTATACATAAAACTTAGCGTGAAACCTTTTTTCAATATGGTTTAGTCTCATGTTATGAGGCTCGACTTTGCCTCTCGGTGTTAAAAAAACTCGATTTGGAGCGATTGCTCCAAAATTCGGTTAAAAAATAAGAAAAAATGTGAAGGAAGGAAAAGTAATAGTCTAAAAAAAATGGTTTTATTTCTATTTTGGGTTGTTTCTTTGGGTTAACAGGGTCAGGTTCATGCTTCCTGTCTTGTACTTCCTTTTTATTTTAATTTTTTTTTGGCTAAAGTGCAACTTTGGCCCCCTATCTTTCAAAAAGTTGCGATTTTGGCCCCCTAAGTTTGAAAACTACAATTTTGGTCCTCTATGTTTTAGCCCCTTTGCATATTTGGTCCTTTTGGTCAATTTTGACCAAGTCAACGCATACGTGGCATGACACGTGTGTAATTAATTAAGTAAAAAAATAAAAAATCGAAAAAATCAATTTTTAAATTAAATAAATGAAAAAAATAATAAAAAAATATTAAAAAATTCTGGAAAAATGAAAAATAATTAAAAAATATTAAAAACTTCTGGAAAAATAAAAAATAATGAAAAAAATATAAAAAATATAAAAAATTTCCAAATTTTAAATTAAATAAATGAAAAAAAATCCATAAAATCAATTTTTAAATTAAATAAATGAAAAAAATAATAAAAAAAAATATAAAATAATGAAAAAATTCGAAAAAAAATAATGTCAAATTTTCCAGATTTTTTAAAAAACGAAAAAAATAATGAAAAAATATTACAAAAAAATGAAATAAATTCTAGAAAAATGAAAAATAATGAAAAAATAAAAACATTTAAAAAACGAAAAAATATTACAAAAAATGAAATAAATTCTTGAAAAATAAAAATATTAATAAAAATGATTAAAAAACGAAAAAAATTTCACAAAAATTCATTGAAAATTCCAAGAATCACTTATTCGAAAAAGTAATGTCATGGAAACATTCATTTCCCTAAAGAAGAAATATGTACCAAATTTGTGGCCATGTTGTATTCTCGTCGGTGTTTTTCTGTATACTTTTTTCGTTTCCTTGCGACTTTAGAATGTCAAATTTTCAACATTAGAAAATTCTGTAAAATATTCTGGAAAAAATTTGAAAAAAAAATGTCGAAAAAAATTCTGAAAAAAATTCGAAAAAAAGAATTTCAAATTTGCCAGATTTTTTAAAAAAATTTCCGTATTTTTTTCATTATTTTTTAATTATTTATTATTATTTTTTTCATTTATTTAATTTAAAAATTGATTTTCTGGATTTTTTTTCATTTATTTAATTTAAAATCTGGAAAATTTTAATTTTTTTTATTTTTTCATTATTTTTCATTTTTCTAGAATTTTTTAATATTTTTTATTATTTTTAATTTTTCTATAATTTTTTAGTATTTTTTTATTATTTTTCATTTTTCCAGAATTTTTTATTATTTTTTTCATTTATTTTATTTAAAAATTGATTTTTTCGATTTTTTATTTTTTTAATTAATTAATTACACACGTGGCATGCCACGTATGCGTTGACTTGGTCAAAATTGACCAAAAGGACCAAATATGCAAAGGGGCTAAAACATATGGGACCAAAATTGTAGTTTTCAAACTTAGGGGGCCAAAATCGCAACTTTTTGAAAGATAGGGGGCCAAAGTTGCACTTTAGCCTTTTTTTGTGTGAGAAAAAAGTGCTTATAGCATTTCATTAATGATAATGTGTTCAATACAACTTGTGATTACATAATAAGTAGTGGGACTAGCTAGGGAAATGGCTTCTCTTGCAAGAGCATGAGCCGCCGAATTCGCTTATCACCTAATAAACACTACCCGGGAGTTAGGAAAATAATTAGAGAACATCTCTCTACAAGCAATGATGATGCTTCCAAATTCAGTAATATCGGTATGGCGAGAATGGAAAGCATCCCTAGTAACCTTTGAATCAAGCTCAAAATCAATATAATCAAAATGCATATCTTGTATCCATTGAAGAGCGTGAAACAAACCCAAAGCTTCACCAACTGCTACGGGAAAATAATGATCAAATTGTATCGTCTTCGCTAGCACAAATGTTCCGGTATCATCCCGGAGACACACACCAATACCTGTTCACTGAAACTGATCCGAGAAAGCCGCATCAACATTACATTTGTATCTCCCAAGGCTCGGTGACAGCCACTGCTGCGTGATAGTACCTGAATGCGAATGGTGTTGGTGCAAGGCTTGCTGTAGATGTGTATCAGCTTGCACCTTCTGTCCATTTGCGTGCAGCAGCATGCTCGGGTGCACGGAGTTAGCAACCTCCCAATCTTCAATCAGCGTGCGAGCTCTATCGATAACAGTGGCACAACTCTCATCAATATCCTCCCAAACTTTCAGATTACGATGTTTCCATAAGCTCCAACAAAGTGCAGCAAAACGCTTTTGATGATCCGGAGACAAATGTTGTAACAAATGGAAAATAGTGTCGATGGCAGAATCGGTATGAATGGCTGCGTTCTGAACTTCATGCCAAATCCCAGCTGATGTCCACACCTGAATAGCAACAGAACATTCAAAGAAAATATGATTTAAATCCTCATGGTCCGAGTTACAACCTACACACCGCGTCGGACAATGAAACACCCTTGTCTTGCAAACGAACTCTAGTAGGAAGACATCCCCTGCACATACACCACAACAAATGTTTTATTTTCGGCGGTACCTTCTGACGCCAAATATCCTTCCAATTAACCGGACGACGAAAATGAGAAACATCAATCAACTCCTCCATACACAACATGTACGCACTCCGAACGGAATAGCAACCATGTCACTCCGCTTTCCAAACTAAATGATCATTTTGAAGTTGTTCGAACAGTGGGGTATTCAAAATAGCATCAGCCACGTCGTTACTAAAAACCTGTCGAACCAGAGGCGTATTTGTCGTGTCATTTTTCGGACGGTCGAAAGGCCATTTGATTGGCGTTCGACCCACTTTTGGATTTCACGACTGAACATTTAATTCTTTTCAAAAGAAAGTGGAAAAAAGTTCAAATACCACATTTTTAGGGATTAAGGGTTCGGGGGTTGGTTATATTTAGGGAAGGTGTTAAGCACCCTAAATATTCGTAGTACTCTACGAGAACCTCTTGATTTTATTTAACTTTTGTGCTATAAACTTGCTTGCTTTTAAAAAATGGAATTTGAAATGATAAAAGAAAAGAAAGACCTAATTTATCTACATTTTTATTGATTTGGAAGGACGCGTGCCCTTTGCCTACGTACCCGTGAGGGATCAAAACCTCGTAGTTCGGGGTAAAAATTGACGTTTGATTTGTTTTGTGTTTTTTAATGTTTTTGAAAAAAGGTTTGAAAATGAAAAGCCAAATGGTAAATTGGAATTTGTTTGTGTTTTTTTATATTGAAAGCAAAATCACTCAAAGTAGCATTACATTGATTGGTGTTTGATTTAAGAAAATAAAATAAAAAGACGATCGCTTGATTGAGAATCAAGGTTTGTTTATGAAAATATTTTTGTGATTTGATTATTTGAATGTTTTTGTTATTTCGAATATTGATATGAAAATTATATAAGCAGAATGAGAAAAATAATGTTAAGCTGAAATATAAGGTTATTTTAACACGGACCAGAATACTCTGGAGAACGATTATATAAGCAGAAATATAATATTAACAGTTGATTTTAGGACCAGAGCACTCTGGATTAATTTAATTAAACAAGGACCAGATCGTTCTGGAGAATAATTAAATTAAACAAAAATTTAATATTAACAGTTAATTAGGACCAGAGCACTCTGGATTGAAGTGTGTAGTTAATGACAAAATTTAAATATGCATATAATAATAGTAGATAATAGAATGTAATGCAGAAATAAAATAGGAATGAATGCGAAAATAAAATGGACCAGAGCACTCTGGATTGAGGAGTGGACAAAATTTAAATATGCATGATGATGTAGTAAACATAAAGTAAAAGAATAAAAATGCAAAAAAATATGAAAATGCAAGAGAATGTTAAAATGCATGCAAAATAAATAAGTTAGGTGCTGGGGGTGTGCAGGTAATAAAAAGGGGGGTCCAGTAATGAAAGAAGCATAATTGGGCTTAAGAGGGAAGCTGGGGGCGCTGGGCTTGGAGGTGAACCGGTTCAAGCCGGTTCAAGGCTGAACCGGTTCGGTTTAGTATTATATAAAGGCTGGAATGGTTTTTTTTTCATTTTCTCAAAACATTTCTCTCTCTTCTTTTCTTTCTCTCAAAACTTTCTCTCTTCTCTCACTTCTTCTTTCTTTTTTCCGACGGAGGGAAATGGTGGTGGTGAAGAACTCCGGTGCGGTGGCCGGCGAGCCATCGCGGCGGCGCCGCCGCACCGGAGCTAAAAAGCTCTTTTTTTTTAAAATTTTTTTCGATTCCTATTCCTTTTCTCTTCCTCTCTCCGATTTCAAGCTCAAAAAATTTGTTTACAAAGTGGTTTGATCTATATCTAAGTTAGAAATAACTACCTTTTGATGAGATCGTGATTGTTTGATTCGGACTGTATGTGGGTTGGATGTTTGCGGTTTGTTTGAGTTGATGTGCGTATGCGTGTGTATGTTGCTGTACGTGTGTTGCTATGTGTGTGTGTTGCTAGGTTTTGGTTAGGATGTGCTGTATTTGGTTTGAAGTGACTGGATCGATTTAGATTGCTGTTGGTTTGGGTGTGTTGGATCGATGGGGTTCTGTGATGTGGTAATAGATTGATATTGTTGATGCGTTTTGAGTGTATGGGTTTTACTGGCTTTGTTTCGAAATTGGTACAGTCATGGTTTGGATTGGTTTATGCGTGTAATTGTTGTTGACATTTTATGCGTAAAAAAATGGCTTTTTTGCTATGAATCTCGGCTGTTTGTATTCTTGTTTGGCTGGAAAAAATCCCCCTGTGTTTTAGCTTGCCCGTCCATTCTGTCTTGCAGGTGCTTATATTTATAGAATTGGATTGAGACATTGTGTCTGTGAAGCAGCAGCACAAACTGCTTTGGCTTGGGCTCTAGGGGACAACGACAGCCTGTTATGAGTTGCTTTGGATAAATTTTACGGACAAACAAAAGAAACAAGTAATAATAATATTAATAATGAATAAATAATAATAAATAATAATAATAATAATAATAATAATAATAATAATAATAATAATAACAACAACAACTAAAAGTAATAATAAATAAAAATTGAGAGAAGAGGGCCCGACTCGATACCAAATATGAGGTATTTTAAAATACCTCTCTGCCGAAATTTTTGCTGAAAAGTCAAAGATTAGTCGGGTTTAAACGACGCGTGTCGGTGTATGAATGCATGGATTTTTTGGTCAAAATTTGGGGTATGACAGATGCCCCTATTTAAGTTTCTTCGTCACGGGGTTAAAATTTTTTTTTTTTTTTAAAATCAACGGGTCGAAGAGACTTAAATATTAAGTACACCAATTTTGACCAATCGAAATGTTGAGAATGCAATGCTTATGAATATAATGATATGAATGCATGCGATGCAATTATGAATGCAACGAGCGGCAAGCATATGCCGACTGAGGGACAAACTGATAATTATCACTGGGGAGAGAAGACTGTCTAACATCATTACTGCGGTGAAAACGAACATACTGTCAGTTACCCGCATGAGCAACGACCACATACAGAAAGAAACTATTGTCAGTTACCCGCAGGAGTAACGACCACTTACAGAAAGAAAATGTTGTCGGTTACCCGCATGTGTAACGATCATAGAAAGAAAATGTCGTCCGTTACCCGCATGTGTAACGACCACTACAGAAAGAAAATGTCGTCTATTACCCGCATGAGTAACGACCACTTACAGAAACAAATTGCCGTCAGTTACCCGCATGAGTAACGACCACTTACAAAAAGAAAATGCTATCGGTTACCCGCATGAGCAACGACCCTCTACAGAAACAAATTGCCGTCAGTTACCCGCATGAGTAACGGCCACTTACAAAAAGAAAATGATATCGGTTACCCGCATGTGTAACGACCACTATCAGAAAGAAAATGTTGTCGGTTACCCGCATGTGTAACGACTACGTACAGAAAGAAAATATCGTCGGTTACCTGCATGAGTAACGACCACTTACAGAAAGAAAATGATGTTAGTTACCCGCACGAGTAACGACTACGTTCAGAAACAAAATGCTGTCAGTTACCCGCATGAGTAACGACTACGTACAGAAACAAAATGTCGTCGGTTACCCGCATGTGTAACGACTACGTTTAGAAACAAAATGCTGTCAGTTACCCCATGAGTAATGACTACGTTCAGAAACAAAATGATGTCAGTTACCCGCATGAGTAAGGACTACGTTCAGAAACAAAATGATGTCAGTTACCCGCATGAGTAATGACTACGTACAGAAACAAATTGTTGTCAGTTACCCGCATGAGTAATGACTACGTACAGAAACAAAATGTCGTCAGTTACCCGCACGAGTAATGACTATGTTCAGAAACAAAATGATGTCAGTTACCCGCATGAGTAATGACTACGTACAGAAACAAAATGTCGTCGGTTACCCGCATGAGTAACGACTACGTTCAGAAACAAAATGATGTCAGTTACCCGCATGAGTAATGACTACGTACAGAAACAAATTGTTGTCAGTTACCCGCATGAGTAATGACTACGTGCAAAAAGAAAATGCTGTCAGTTACCCGCATGAGTAATGACACATTGGGATGATTTAATGGGTCCTGCCACTTTGACTTGAATCAGACACATTGGGATGACATTTTTATGTATTAGAGTAAGACATAGACAAATAATGGAATTAAATATGAATGATATTTTATGCGTGCCATGTATGCATGAATGATATTTTATGCGTGCCATGTATGCATGAATGAATGTATGCGTATGAGACTCATATGACAGTATAATGCTAAGACTGTTGAGACAAGATTGGGCAGGTCCAAAGGAAGCAGCCCGACGTTATGTTACAAGCATTCAACACTCTTTATTGGGGAATAACATCACTTGGGGATGAATCAAGCATTGACGGGGTACAACCCTTCAAACAAATCACTGGCAGAAGTCGCCATTCGTAAACCAGCATAAAATGATGCCTCTGTCTTTGTTTTTTTTTTTTTTAAAATTCCCTAACTTTTGCCTGGATCGCCTTTTCAGGTTTTCAATCCACCGGGACGCTCATTTTTGCCTAAGCTGCCTTTTCAGGTTTTCGACTTAGCGAGCTCTTTTTTTTTTGTTTACAGAGGTCATCTCACAGCTTTTGGTCATGCTTACCTTGCAGAGTTTAACTGTCCTTGAGACGGATGCTGATGTATGTTTCACCTACTCATAAGTTCAAAGAAGATGTACATGTTGTTTATGCATTTCAAAAGACATGAAAAAAAAATATTTTTGCTTTACTTATTAACATCAAAAATAGAAGAAAATTTGTAAGCTAGAATAAATGAGAATTTTAAATACATGGGCACAGGCTCAAATTAAGGTAATTGAGTGGTAGCTTGCTAAAAGGCGAGGCTCCTCGGATTTTAAAAAGTTTGGAAAATGGTAATTATAAAGGGAAAGGTATATCGAACGCAATAACCGCTATTCTCCCTGACAACTTTGGATTCCAATGTTCCGAGACATTGATTTGCAGATGCTTCATATCGGAGATCCTTTTGATAGTTGAAATGCCCCAAGTGGATTGTGCCTGACCGGATGCAGTTACCTTGTCATTTAATCCTTAATTTTTGCATAGATTGCCCTTGCGGGTTTCAACCTATCAGGATAATTATTTTTGTTCATGTCTCTAACTTTTGCATGGACCGCCCTTTCGGGTTTTCAGTCCATCGAGACGCTCTTTTTTTCGTCTAAGTCGCCTTTTCAGGTTTGAGACTCATCGAGCTTTCATTTTTTTTGACAAAGTATTTCTTGACTGCATCGGTATTCATAGGACGTGCAAGTTTGCTACCATTCATTGTGAATTGGCATCCATTTGCCCCCGGAATCGAGTAATACATCTTTGAGCACAAAGCCACTTTCTTGACATTCGCGGGGACACACCTTTTTTGTCGCATACTTGCTTTATCCTTTTGATATAATTGTCCGTGACATACGGCGATAACACTTTTAAATCTTTCATTGGAACTTCCGTTGACGGGATTTTGACTTCCACGAGAAGCACTGCCTTTATGTTGTATGCTGAGGGATGGAGGGGGATTGCCCCTGTTGAAGTGTGTACTGAAGTACAATACCCATGCAAGGCAAATTGTAGCATCTCGTGCCAGTTCTTGTACATGAAAGTCCTCTTCTGGACAATCTTTCTTGATATTTGCAGCTTCGATGGCCAAGATGCCCTAGTAGGCAGTATATCTCATTGGAAACTTCTTCATCAACCTCCTCTTTAGCCTTGGATATAAGGAACTCAAAGTCGAAAGAGAGTACAGGGTTTAAGTGTTCAACGGGTTTAAAATGCATGATTTTGATTATTGATATAAACATTATGATTATGCAGATATGTGGAAATGATTTAAAAAAAGAATTTTTTTTTTTTACCATTTTTCCAGAAAAAGCACAAAAATAAAAACAAAGTCGGGATCAAAGCGACTTTTCATTAATGATGCAAATACATAAAGCAAAAGGAAGCCCTAAACAAGTTCACTTTCGTCTTGGGTGGGACGAGAGTATTTTCTTTTTTTTTGAAAAACATAAAGCCACAAACAAATATATTATTTGAACAAATGAGTAGTAGAAATAAACACTAACCGCAGCTAAACATTCCGTGTACCACCCGAAGCTCATGGACCTCTTGCTCAAGCTGATCCATCTTTTGTGTTTGTACGAGTGTTTGCATATGCGAGCCGAACTTGGATAAAGACATCGAACCACTTTACTGATGGATTGACCGTATATAGATAGAGACAAAGTATGAGACACGGACTAGAAACTATGAATGCACATGATGTATGAAATGCATATGCAAAAAATGTACAATTTTTTTGTTATCGACAGACTTGTCAAGGTGGATTGTAAACATCGCAGATGAACATGATTTCATTTGAAAATTTGTAAAGATATTGCAATCGGTTCTATTTTCAAAAGGTAAGAACGAAACCAAGGAAGAAGTTCTTAACAAAAGCAAAAGCTTAGTTAAGATTTTTTAAAGTTTGTATTTCTTGGTGTTCATCTTTACAAGGTGGAATATCTCTGATGTTTACAAAAATTTATCTAAATCATTCGATGTTTTGATGAGAAAAGTTTTTATGCATGTATGCATGATTATGCTACACAAACAGTGAAAACGTGGTGAGGTTTAAGTCCATATGTTGGAGCCAAGGATAACAACGCCATTTGGTACGGACTATGGTTTAATTTGCACTTGTAACAAGGGTTCTACCAAGTTCCCAAATTACAACTACCCTTATGAATACATTGGTGTATAGGAATGCTCCTAGTCCAATAACATCCATAAAGTAGTCTAGTTTGAGTGTAGTATCGCGTATCAACTAAAGTCAAGAATGCTCTTGGTTCAGCCATCGCACTACGTCCTAAAAAGGCAAGATGGGTTAAGGGTTACTAAGGTCCACGGCTTCGACGGGCACTCACATTGAAAGTAATAACGTCAACACGAATGCTCATGTTATCAAGACTACTACCTTCCGTGAGGCCTCCACCGAGTAGGGTTATCACTTGTAAACATGGTCCAAGAATGCTCTTGGTATGTCACTATGATTTTATCCCGTCCTAATCTTATGTTTCCCTCAAATCCGGGTATAGGACTTATCGCACCACTCATGTTAAAAGAAAAGAGAAGAACAAACATACACGCAATTTCCATCTTTTATTTAATAACTTTTTTTGCAAGTTTAGCACAAAATTTAAATAATGCCAAGTTAGGCTTAACCCTCTTACTTAAGTCTCCCCAGTGAAGTCGCCATTTCTGTCGCGTCATTTTTCGGACGGTCGAAAGGCCATTTGATTGGCGTTCGACCCACTTTTGGATTTCACGACTGAACATTTAATTCTTTTCAAAAGAAAGTGGAAAAAAGTTCAAATACCACATTTTTAGGGATTAAGGGTTCGGGGGTTGGTTATATTTAGGGAAGGTGTTAAGCACCCTAAATATTCGTAGTACTCTACGAGAACCTCTTGATTTTATTTAACTTTTGTGCTATAAACTTGCTTGCTTTTAAAAAATGGAATTTGAAATGATAAAAGAAAAGAAAGACCTAATTTATCTACATTTTTATTGATTTGGAAGGACGCGTGCCCTTTGCCTACGTACCCGTGAGGGATCAAAACCTCGTAGTTCGGGGTAAAAATTGACGTTTGATTTGTTTTGTGTTTTTTAATGTTTTTGAAAAAAGGTTTGAAAATGAAAAGCCAAATGGTAAATTGGAATTTGTTTGTGTTTTTTTATATTGAAAGCAAAATCACTCAAAGTAGCATTACATTGATTGGTGTTTGATTTAAGAAAATAAAATAAAAAGACGATCGCTTGATTGAGAATCAAGGTTTGTTTATGAAAATATTTTTGTGATTTGATTATTTGAATGTTTTTGTTATTTCGAATATTGATATGAAAATTATATAAGCAGAATGAGAAAAATAATGTTAAGCTGAAATATAAGGTTATTTTAACACGGACCAGAATACTCTGGAGAACGATTATATAAGCAGAAATATAATATTAACAGTTGATTTTAGGACCAGAGCACTCTGGATTAATTTAATTAAACAAGGACCAGATCGTTCTGGAGAATAATTAAATTAAACAAAAATTTAATATTAACAGTTAATTAGGACCAGAGCACTCTGGATTGAAGTGTGTAGTTAATGACAAAATTTAAATATGCATATAATAATAGTAGATAATAGAATGTAATGCAGAAATAAAATAGGAATGAATGCGAAAATAAAATGGACCAGAGCACTCTGGATTGAGGAGTGGACAAAATTTAAATATGCATGATGATGTAGTAAACATAAAGTAAAAGAATAAAAATGCAAAAAAATATGAAAATGCAAGAGAATGTTAAAATGCATGCAAAATAAATAAGTTAGGTGCTGGGGGCGTGCAGGTAATAAAAAGGGGGGTCCAGTAATGAAAGAAGCATAATTGGGCTTAAGAGGGAAGCTGGGGGCGCTGGGCTTGGAGGTGAACCGGTTCAAGCCGGTTCAAGGCTGAACCGGTTCGGTTTAGTATTATATAAAGGCTGGAATGGTTTTTTTTTCATTTTCTCAAAACATTTCTCTCTCTTCTTTTCTTTCTCTCAAAACTTTCTCTCTTCTCTCACTTCTTCTTTCTTTTTTCCGACGGAGGGAAATGGTGGTGGTGAAGAACTCCGGTGCGGTGGCCGGCGAGCCATTGCGGCGGCGCCGCCGCACCGGAGCTAAAAAGCTCTTTTTTTTTTAAATTTTTTTCGATTCCTATTCCTTTTCTCTTCCTCTCTCCGATTTCAAGCTCAAAAAATTTGTTTACAAAGTGGTTTGATCTATATCTAAGTTAGAAATAACTACCTTTTGATGAGATCGTGATTGTTTGATTCGGACTGTATGTGGGTTGGATGTTTGCGGTTTGTTTGAGCTGATGTGCGTATGCGTGTGTATGTTGCTGTACGTGTGTTGCTATGCGTGTGTGTTGCTAGGTTTTGGTTAGGATGTGCTGTATTTGGTTTGAAGTGACTGGATCGATTTAGATTGCTGTTGGTTTGGGTGTGTTGGATCGATGGGGTTCTGTGATGTGGTAATAGATTGATATTGTTGATGCGTTTTGAGTGTATGGTTTTACTGGCTTTGTTTCGAAATTGGTACAGTCATGGTTTGGATTGGTTTATGCGTGTAATTGTTGTTGACATTTTATGCGTAAAAAAATGGCTTTTTTGCTATGAATCTCGGCTGTTTGTATTCTTGTTTGGCTGGAAAAAATCCCCCTGTGTTTTAGCTTGCCCGTCCATTCTGTCTTGCAGGTGCTTATATTTATAGAATTGGATTGAGACATTGTGTCTGTGAAGCAGCAGCACAAACTGCTTTGGCTTGGGCTCTAGGGGACAACGACAGCCTGTTATGAGTTGCTTTGGATAAATTTTACGGACAAACAAAAGAAACAAGTAATAATAATATTAATAATGAATAAATAATAAATAATAATAATAATAATAATAATAATAATAATAATAATAATAATAATAATA
The DNA here is from genome assembly GCF_051527215.1 of Medicago sativa. Lineage (NCBI taxonomy): Eukaryota > Viridiplantae > Streptophyta > Magnoliopsida > Fabales > Fabaceae > Medicago > Medicago sativa. The sequence continues at coordinate 40,067 of NC_140754.1, forward strand.
ATAACAACAACTAAAAGTAATAATAAATAAAAATTGAGAGAAGAGGGCCCGACTCGATACCAAATATGAGGTATTTTAAAATACCTCTCTGCCGAAATTTTTGCTGAAAAGTCAAAGATTAGTCGGGTTTAAACGACGCGTGTCGGTGTATGAATGCATGGATTTTTTGGTCAAAATTTGGGGTATGACAGTATTCCACTCTTTTCGGTTTTCAAACATCAAACTTTGTATCTTAAAATCATGAACAAAATGGCCACCTGCAATATTCTCATCAATACAGTCACCATTAGAAAGCCATGGTGCACCAAGAATGGGAATGGTCTCACCAGAACCTATGTCCATCGTGCTCCGCCGCGCACAATGAAACGGGCACGAAGTATGCTACTCCACACATAGCTCGGACTGTGGCCAATAGACACATTAAGGAAGGATTTAGTCGGAAAGTACCTCGCCTTGAAAATGCGGCATACTAGAGAATTAGGCTCCGTAAAAAATTTCCATCCTTGTTTCCCTAACATCGATAAATTGAAAGCAGAGAGATCTTTGAATCCCATACTACAATGTGTTTTATGCATCGACAACTTTTCCCAACTCAACCAATTAATGCCCCTATGGTTAGTGCTGCCATGCCCCCACCAAAATGTGTTCATCATTCGTTCGATAGTGGCGATTAACGTGGAGGGTAACTGAAACATACTCATAACATATGAGGGAATGGCTTGAAGGACTGACTTGATCATAACCTCGTGCCCTGCCTTGGACAAACACTTGCAACTCCATGAGTTAATTCTTTGCCAAACCCGATCCTTAATGTAAGCAAATGTGGCTGTTCTATCCCTCCCAATCATAGATGGCATTCCTAAATACTTACCAGTACCTAAAACAGCACGGACCGCTAAAATGTTTGTAATACTGTTTTTCAACGCATCAGGAACATTCCTACTGTATAAAATTTCCGACTTCGGTAAACTAATAGCTTGACCTGAAGCTGCCTCATAAGTATTAAGGATATTTTTCATCATCTAAGCTTGTCCCTCTTCCGCGTTAAAGAAAAGAAAACAGTCGTCGGCAAAGAGGAGATGGGAAACAGGAGGTGCCCCGCGACATATACTCGTACCAGAAATTGTCTCGCTAACCTCAGCCTCCCTAATTAAAGAGGACAGCCCTTCCGCACAAATGATGAAAAGGTATGGAGAAAGTGGACCCCCTTGCCTTAGGCCCCGCCCTGGAATAACTGGACCAATGTGTTCCCCATTGACAAGAACATTGTAGTCAACTGATTCCACACACATAACCATCCACGGTATCCACTTCTCATAAAAACCCATCTTTCTCATCACCTCCTTCATATAATCCCAATCTATCTTGTCGTAGGCCTTACTAATATCTAGTTTCAGAGCAACATACTTATCATTACCTCTAGCCTTCGTCTTCATAAAATGGATTACTTTAATAGCAACCATCGCATTATCCAAGATAGATCTATCAGGAATAAAAGCGGACTGGTTATCGGAAATACACTTGTGGAGTATCAATTTGAGTCTGTTTACAAGCACCTTAGAAATGAGAGCTATGGGCCGCCAGTCCTTCATAGATGTTTGAATGGTTCCTTTCGGAATGAGAGCTATGTTCGTCATGTTCAGGTCTGGGGGAAAAGAACATGTATGAGAGCATGTTCCTTTTTATTTTAATGTTATATCTTTTTTGCCTAAAAAATGTTACATAAAAAAAAATAGTAAGAGACAAAAATGCTGCCAATGGCATAGTGGAAAGGAAAAATGAAACAGGTTTCTTTCAACAAGGGAAAAATGAAAATATGAACCATACTGCTTGAGGCAAAATGTATTTTTTTTTTTTTTTAGACAACAAAGCAATTGTGCTCAAGTGGTTAATGAACTCGATCAAAAGATGAATTGTTCAAGACAACCTAAGATTCGATTCCTAGTTGGAACAATTCTTGGACAAACTTTATTTATCCCTAACTAAACTCCGAATTAATTGGGCCCATTTCCCCTGAGAACCGTAGTGCTAACACAAAAAAAAACAAAACAATTTTTTTGGTAGTGAAAAAAAAACAACAAAAAAAACAACAAAACAACTTACTTTTGAGACAAAAGAGAGACAATTATGATGGACCAAAGTACACCGAGGGTTTCAAAAGTTCAAACGTGAAACCAAATCAAGCATATGCTTTGTCATTAAAAAATTCACGTTTGAATTTACTACAACTGAAAATTAAAAGGTTTGCTTTCTTTTTAAAAGTTACAGGGACACACAAATCTGTTCTGATAAGATGAATTCCTACAAGGTAATGATATTTACAGCTTATCATGTGAAGACAAGGGAGGACAGACGAGCATCTTTCCAACACCCATAAATTCAGCAGCAAATTCTTCATCACTTTTTGCCAGCATATCCTTTAAGCTACATTCGATATTCCTTCCTTTCAGAACCCGATATCTTGGTTTTATCTTCTTTTCTAGTGAATAGCTAAAATACCTAGGGTAGCTCACCACGTCTCGTACCGGCCTCTTCATTGAGTTCACCAGAAATTCTAATTTTGGCATCAGAACCTCCTTTATGCTGTACCCAAGTAGAGGAGAAAATGTACGTACCATAAATGCAATTTCCTTCTCTGAAAGTCCTAGCTTCATAAAGTACACTATCCTGCAGAACAACAACATATCAAAATCAAATGATCAGTTAGATGGTTGGTCAATAGAATGACACATGAATCATTCTATTACTACGGGAGAAGAAAAAAAACTTCATGACATTTTTCTAAAATCTAAATCACTGCATTATTTTAGAATAGTAAATACTCACTGCCCAAAAATGATTGGGTGAGTTAAGAAATATGATACTTAAAGAACAACAGACAAAAGAGAATATGATACTTAAAGAACAATAGACAAAAAAATGTGATGAATCATAACAATACCGTTGAGGTAAGGTTTTGTTAATGTCAGACACAAGTAGTTCTGGATACTTTCTGATAACCAAAGGAATGTAAGCTTTAGAAACACCAATTCTCCTAAGGAACTCAATCTTGCTCTGTAAAGTTTTACTAATGCTGGTGGCAAAAATTTCAGGGCAGCGAGCAAGTATTCTCCCAATATTTTCTTTATCAAAACCCATATTTTCAAAGAACATAACAACCTGTAGACAACAATGACCAAGAGCTTATTGTGTAAACAAATAAATGAAGCAACACTGATAAATATAACAGAAACCCATTTGCAGTTATTTAAAAATAAAATAAAAACAATTTTAACAACAACCGATTCCAGACTTATATTTTTTTCAAGCAACTTTCTTTAGTGCTGCAATTTTTTAGGTAAGCATTGTTTACATCATGAAGGAAACTTAAGTACTGTTGGTTTAATAATACATTTGTTTATTGAAATTTTAAGGCAAGCTCAATTAGCATTTTAAACATGAGACGATCATGCAAAACCTAAAGCAGGAATGGTTCTAACTAATCTTTAGCTTATGCTTGTAGTATTGGTTGCCTTACAATGTAATTCTAATAAAGTTTTTTGTCCTGTGACTGGAAATTTCAAAATGATTTGTAGAGCTATTGCTTCACTGTTGGTTTGCAGGAGATGCATAAACTATAGTGCCATCATAGTAAAGAAAGAGACAAAGGGGAAGAAGGAGAAAAGAAAAGAGTGAGAGAAGGTGAAGGACTAAGATCTAAAATTACATTTTCTTTCGAGGACCAAAATGAATGTTTAATACACAAATTGACGGAGGGTTAATGTTTTGGACATAACTGACCAACAGAAGTAACATTTGGGCATTTCCCTAAATTGTAACGTTTTGGCTATTGTGTAATGGTTTTGAGGTAAACAAGATTGCAAGAGTGGGATTATGCTGAGGGTGGGAAATAGATAATTTCGGATTATCTGTGCATCATGACTGGTAATTATTTCTAGCTTTGATATGCTTCACAAAGTACCATTTTCAAATTTCAGACCCCGGGTTATGTTGATGATATCATGTGACTCCTCTCATTCAGCAGCTCATCTCTAAACTTCTTAATAATATACACAGAGAATACTTTCAAGACAATTTTTTTACAAGTGTCAATCAACAAATGCATTGTTGTCACATCACCTTAAAACATCATTTAATTTAAAAGACATCACCTTTGTCACTTATTTGCATTTTTGCCATTAATAGAGTTAGGCATTGTTTGGTTTATGAAATTACATAAATATCCTCAGGAAAAAATAAATGTATTTTAATCTTATTTTAATTTTATCTTGATCTTAGTCTTACCATAATAATCTTAATAATATAAACACCAAGAGAACACTTTCAAGACAATTTTTTACAAGTGTCAATCAATAAATGCATTCTTGTGACATAATTTAAAGTATCATTTAATTTAAACTCATGTATGTATAACCACAAAGATGTGATTTCTTGTGAAACATCGGAGATGTATGCCTAGTCTGATACTGTAATATACTGTTAAATGTTCTTGTTGCTCAATAACTAAACACAACAAATTATAAATTGTAACTAAACATATATTCTTTTGACAAGTTTCTCCTCAATACTAGTAAAATCACAGTTTGCTCTTATGATCATCTTGAAGCCTTTGATTATTTCCCATACTCTTTATCGGTCTATTATTGGAGCACTCCAGTATATCATGATTCCAGAAACCAGTTTGACAGTGGGAATTGGGCCTAACTCATCCTTACGAAACCGGCTTGTAAGGTGAGGAGTGCCTCGTCTTTATAAACCTTTGAGATCTAATATCTTGAAGCCTTTGATTATTTCCCAGGAGTTGAAGTCTAATATCTCAAGAATGGTTCTCTTCAGCTCTCTTAATACAAATATATGTGTGATCTTCTGTCTAAGGATAAACGGAAGATGCCATTGAGATCTCAACCTCTATAGTTATTAGTTGGTAACATCAAACTGAAAAAGTCTTATGATCATCTTGAAGCCTTTGATTATTTCCCATACTCTTTATCGGTCTATTATTGGAGCACTCCAGTATATCACGATTCCAGAAACCAGTTTGACAGTGGGAATTGGGCCTAACTCATCCTTACGAAACCGGCTTGTAAGGTGAGGAGTGCCTCGTCTTTATAAACCTTTGAGATCTAATATCTTGAAGCCTTTGATTATTTCCCAGGAATTGAAGTCTAATATCTCAAGAATGGTTCTCTTCAGCTCTCTTAATACAAATATATGTGTGATCTTCTGTCTAAGGATAAACGGAAGATGCCATTGAGATCTCAACCTCTATAGTTATTAGTTGGTAACATCAAACTGAAAAAGTTTGAGCTAACTATGTTTCAGACCCTTACTCTATATCGGTCTATTTAACTATGTTTCAGACCCTTACTCTATATCGGTCTATTATTGGAGCACTCCATATGTGTGATCTTCTGTCTAAGGATAAACGGAAGATGCCATTGAGATCTCAACCTCTATAGTTATTAGTTGGTAACATCAAACTGAAAAAGTTTGAGCTAACTATGTTTCAGTCCCTTACTCTATATTGGTCTATTTAACTATGTTTCAGACCCTTACTATTTAACTATGTTTCAGACCCTTACTCTATATCGGTCTATTATTGGAGCACTCCATATGTGTGATCTTCTGTCTAAGGATAAACGGAAGATGCCATTGAGATCTCAACCTCTATAGTTATTAGTTGGTAACATCAAACTGAAAAAGTTTGAGCTAACTATGTTTCAGACCCTTACTCTATATCGGTCTATTTAACTATGTTTCAGACCCTTACTATTTAACTATGTTTCAGACCCTTACTCTATATCGGTCTATTATTGGAGCACTCCATATGTGTGATCTTCTGTCTAAGGATACTCCATATGTGTGATCTTCTGTCTAAGGATAAACGGAAGATGCCATTGAGATCTCAACCTCTATAGTTATTAGTTGGTAACATCAAACTGAAAAAGTTTGAGCTAACTATGTTTCAGACCCTTACTCTATATCGGTCTATTTAACTATGTTTCAGACCCTTACTCTATATCGGTCTATTATTGGAGCACTCCAGAATGTCACGATTCCAGAAACCAGTTTGACAGTGGGAATTGGGCCTAACTCATCCTTACAAAACTGTCTTGTAAGTTGAGGAGTGCCTCGTCTTTATAAGCTCTTATCAAGAGTCTTATCTATCCGATGTGGGACTAAATCCACCCCCTCAAAGCCAACAAAATGAAGGTGTTGGAGACTGCAATGAAGGCAACTTAAATGCCGCAATTAGGTGACTAGGGGTGGACGCAATAAAGGCGGAATTTCCAACAATTTTGATAACCAAAAGGGGTGGTCTGTCATGGCCTCCTGTGAAACCTGCCCCTGCTCGACAGCCCATTTCTATAATTGTCTTCAATGACTCTGGCAGGGGATCAGACCCAGATGGGACTGACTGCACTTCTGAGTCGAGCATTTATCTTGGACCCAGTTTATTATCATGAAGGTCCAAAAAACAATGAGACAGGTTAAACCTTGCCAATAGTGGTGCAAATATTCTGTGGGTGCAGTCTTTGCTTACTGAGCTGAAAACTCCCTTCCAGACCCAAATTACTTTCTGTGACAACTCGGGTACAGTCTCTCCTTATCACACAGTCCAGTGCTCTTCCTCTGGAACTTGACATCTTTGTGCTAGAGAAGGTTCTAAGCCAGAACTTCATAGTTCACCATATTCCTACTACTGATCAGAATGCTGATTTCCCCACAAAGCCTCTCTGCAAACGGTGGTTCATTTGCTCTTCCAGACAAACTTTAGGTGTTTGACAAGTTTGCGCTTGCTCAACCACCTTGAGTTTGAGGGGACATCGTTAGGGTGTAGTCTCATATTGGTCGTTGTGTGTAGAAAGCTATTTGGCTAGTGTGCCTTTCAGACGCCATATTAGTCACATGTCAAATTGTTATTGACAAAATTCTGGCATCATCGGTTAGGTAGCTCAAATCTAATTGATCTGAAGTAGACCACTATAAATAGGTCACTCACTAATTCTTTTGAAATTAATTGATTCAGTTTCAAACATATTCTCTTCAAACTCTCCAAATTTTTCTCTACTTTATATTGCTTTCCTGCATTTTCTCCTCTGCTCAAATTGTAATAAATACTTGTAAAACATCTCTATCGTATATCATATACACTTGATTAGAGCAAAAGAAAAATACCTGTAGAAAGTCTTCGGGCTTCTGTAATAATAGCTGAGGACTTCTAGTGATAACCTGATACAACTTTTTCCTCTGAACTCCTAGTTCGGCAAACTGATCTACCATCAACTTCAGCTTGCTAGTTGAACAACCCAATAGTTGAGGTTGTCTTTTGATTGCACGGTCTGTCCATGTCTTTGGAACCTAGAATGAAACAATATTATTAGTCTTGTGCTTCTGCAAATCAGTCTTCTAACCAAACTAATGAAATATGTCTTTCATACCTACCTTACCCACTACCACCACATATACCAAAAACATTTTATTTTTCAAAAGCAACATGCATATGCATGTGAAATAAATTGGATTCTTAATAAGGCAGCAAAAGGACCAAGCCATCAGCCATAATCATAAAGAAGTGTGCAGATTTAGCCGTGTTGATTTTCTCCGATTAGTGTTTTTGGGCCTTCTGAGTCAATGGTTTGGCCACAGATATGATTCACAATAGAACATTATGGCGCCGTTTGATCCAAGTAGCCGGTTTCACCTAGTTGGTAAGGCTTGGGGGCTGTTGTGAAAAAAAAACCAAATAGTAGAATAATTTGGGATAGGCCTAACTTAACCTCATAAGCTAGCTCAAGGAGTGAGGACTACTCAAGACTAGTAAGAACTACTTTAGCCATGTCTCTACTTAATATGGGATCTCAATACACCCCTCTTACGCCAAAATTGGACATCTAGAGCGCAAAGTTTGCAGGACAGGACATCTATGGGAGGCCTAACATGCAAATATAGGATAGTTATTGGTACCATCTTAGGATTTATGCAAGGCATAACTCAGCCCCGAAATCTAGCCTAATAAAACATTTTTCTTTAATCTTGAAATTATTTTACCACCAATAACTTGCTACAACTTTCTTATATTTCAAGAACAAGTGCCCAATTAATATTTTAATATTTACAACGAAGTTTCAAGCATTACATTTAACATACACATAGGTATATCTTATGGTGGTAGTGATTGCCTGGCATGTACACCAATTTGACTTCAGCCATACGACCATGCTTTACAACTGTAAACAAGATTATTAAACTTCTTAAATATAATGCATTAGTTCTATTTCAAGTTATCTTGTACATAGGGCTGCTCAATTTACTGTAGAATATATTTCCTAGGGAACAAATTATTTTGGAACAACAATTCAAAGTAGTCTCCATAGTTTTCTTTTAGTAACAATCAACTTGCCTAAATACAGATACACATAAACGCAAAATTATATGGCCACAAGCACTCATGACACTACAATCATACCTTCACGGAATATAAAAAGGCAAGGACCTCCTTATAGTTCTCTTGAATGCTTGTAGATAGAACCCACGGATATTTTAGCATCAACATGGCATAATCTTTATCCACACCGTCAATCTACAAAAAATCAATTATTAACTTATTAGTTAAAGGTAGCAAGTGATATTATAATTAAGATCATGTTGGCATTTAATTCTGAGCAAAAAGAAGATATGATAGCCGCTGAGAATGGGGAAATCAGATTGTGAGTGATCTGTCTGCCTAAATTATGTCACACAACTCTGTAACTTAGTTTTAATTCTACAATAAAAGTTTTAAGTCTTCTACTTTTGAATACTTCTGGAAACTTCTACAAACAGTAATTCAGTTAGTTTCTGTTATTTTTTAGTTACAAACTATTGTAAACTATTAATTTATTCTGTTGTAGACATTGCAGAGCCAACAGAAACAACAACAACAACCAAGTCTTATCCCACTAAGTGGGGTCGGCTGCATGGATCAAATTACGCCATAATGTTCTATCAAAAACCATATTTCAATCCAACTCATTAATCTTTAGATCTTTCTTAATGGTTTCTCTTATAGTTTTTCTAGGTCTTCCTCTGCCTCTAGTGATCTAACTCTGATCTACTCTCGTTACTACATAATCTCCAGGTTTCTCCTCTACATGCCCAAACCACCTAAGTCTATTTTCCACCATCTTTCACTATAGGTGCTACCCCCAACATCTTTCCACCATCTTTTCTCTCTCACTCTATCTCTAATGTTGTCCTTTCTAATCTTATGTCATCTAGTCTAACCACACATCCGACACAACATCATCATCTTCGATGCGCTTATTTTATTCTCAACGTCGATAGTTGAGAGAAAACAACATAGCACCAAAAATGCAGTTTTCAGGCAAAGAAGAATGAAATCCTATAAACATCACAATGCACTTTGTTCGGAAAGAAAGAAAAATTTGGCGTACCTGGTTCAAGGCCAGAACTCTAGTTTGAAGGAGTTCAACATTCCAGAGCAAAATAGGAGGAAAAGCCAATATTATGTTGGGGATGCGATCTGCGGGGATCCCAATATTTTGGAGAATATCCAGTATAGATGAGATGTGATTATTTAGTGATAACAAAAGTATACGAGGAAATGATTCAATGAAGCAACGGAAAGCAGCATCTTGAGAAGCGAGGATATTTAAACCTCCACGCCTTGCTTGAACCTTTTCGAAAAAGGAGAAAGTGTGTTGCATATCTTCATCTAGTGAAATTGATAAGTGGGTCATGATGAGGCGAATATTCTTGATAAGGAGTTGATAGTGATGAGTAGTGTGAGCGGGAGGAAAAAGGAGTTGTTTGATAGAGGTAACTTTGTTAATGAGAGACGGGAGGGTGTCAGCGGAGGATATATACCTGGCGACATTCATTGAGGAAGAGAGTGTGAAGCCGAGACTCTCTAAGTAAGCTAGTTTGCCGTTGTCACCTTTGAGAGCTGCAATGTGAAGAATCTTGTCCCTGTAGTTGAAGTTCAAGTTGAACACACCAACATCACTAGCATTAGCATCCAGCATGGAAGAAGAGAAGTGATCCAAATCCCTAACACTTTCTACCAACATGTTGAGATATGCTGGTGAGTTTGATGCTATTGATTCGGATTCCTCGGCCGACACACCCATTTGTTGAAGAAAAGTTGAAACTGCGATTCGACCTTCCTGCAGTTCCCAATCAGAGACTACTGTGTCCCTCATCCCAGAACGACAATATGAACGTCTTCTTGTTGTTGTTGTTGTTGTATGATGATAATAATAAGAATAATGAATCCCAAATTGAGAATACTTTGTGAAAGTGGGGACGCAGTTGTTCACCACAAAACGAACATCCTGAATTTTATGTGGAAACGCAGCATAGACAAGTGGAAGAAAGCAATTGGTGTGAATTGGAAGCAACATGTTAATTAGTTAATTCATATTATCAATTCAATGGAATTTCTAGAGAAACCTGAAAGAAAGGAAACCATATCTTATACAAAGACAAAGCAAATGAGAGATGAACAGAACAGAACAGGAAAATAGAAGAAAATTCGAAAGCAATATGTGAAACGAGGGAAGAACGATGGTTTACTTGTTGCAGACAGATGTGTAGACGAACTCCAAATGGATGAGGCGGGTAACTTAGAGCAACATGTGAGAGAGGCGGGACTCGAATTTAGGGATTTGTAAACTGTCTCTTATACAGTTAAAACTTATAAATTAAGAATGTCAGGACCGGAGAAATTTATTAATTTAGAGAGTTATTAATTTATCGATAAATTAATAATTATTAATTTAAAGAGTTTTTAAGTAATTATACTCTACATACCAAACAAAAAGGCAAATTAGTCTATGCCTCTTAGAATTACGTTGCAGCGAACCTTGGAACTCAACACAAATTAGTAACTACTGTGTTCATATGCATTGGAAATCAATAATGACTTTTGAAGTACAGTAAATGTAAACAAGATGAACAAATGTGTTCAATGTATTCTTAATATATTTTTTTCAGTTTCTATGAATTATTAATTTATGATTTTCTTGGGACCGAAAATTATAAAGGGATCTCCCGAAAAATTATTATCTTATTATTTTATCGAGTTTTTCAATTTTTTACATTGGCCCAAGTCGGGACCGGACAAATTTATTATTTTAAAGAGTTTATCAATTTACCGAGTATTAATTCAAAGAGTTTCTACTGTACTCATAAGTTTTTTTACTATAGACGAAATGATAAATAATCTCAAACACACAATTAAATTGAAATAAAATTTTTCTCCAAAAGGGACACTTAAAAAAAGAACATATGAAGTATTTCTTGTCTAGATTTTTCTAAAACACTCTACATATTTTAAATATTTTAAGATAAAATAATAGTGTTTTTAATGAGGAAAAAATGTTTAAGAAAAAAATAACAAACTTAGTGAATTGTGTATAAGCTTAAATTTAAGGAGGAAAAAATCTTCAACGGAAGTTTATAATTAGAAACAAATGACTAACGAGGAATACTCTACGCATTAATTTGGATTCAGAGGATAAAATGAAGAAGGAAAACAAATTATATTGCTGCAAATATTATGTGCGTTTGTTTTAGTTTTTATTAGATAAAAAAAATTATTAAAAATTATTTTGGTTATTTAAATATTGTTTGTTTAGGATTTTAAAAAAAAAAAATCATTTCTTTAGCAACAACATTAACTCCAAAATAAAAGAGAAAATAATCATCCTAAATAACAACTTTAAAATGATCTTTAACCGTAAGACACGGATGAATGGGCACGGAAATGCACTAGTGACATCAAGTTCCAAGGCATCAAATCATTAGTGAAAATTGTTGCTCTCTACACCATTATCGGCATTGTGATTCCCGCGTAACACAAACTATTGAGAACATGGACTATTCAACCCGTTGTGACGACCTGAGTTGGACTACATCGCTCCGATAATAGTGTGCAAGCAACAGCAACAAAAGCGTCAAGGTACACCATGACATTTATGTAACTACTATTCCAAGCAATTTGAAGACCATGGTAAATACTTCAAAATGGCTAGCTAGATTATTTTTTCAACTATTGGCATTGCATTATCTTCCATGTGAGTTCTATCATATTTTACATTCGTAAGGATAGATTGCTTTTTCCTTGGAGGAAAAAAAAAACAGAGAGAGGATAGACTGCTTGTCCATGGCTGCGTCTACATCTCACTTAACATGCCTTAACATGCTTGTCCATGGCTGCGCTCTGAATTCAATATATTTTTTCTTTCTTAGTTTTTTTTTTGTATGGCAGAGTGCTTTAATTAATAGTAAGAAAATTATTACTCAGTATTTTATGGAGAAAACGTTTCATTTAGAAAATGAAATAAAAGCTAAATTAAAATAAGGTTATTCGTCAAAGCAATGAAGTTATAAATTGAAAAGTAGTATGGACGTTGGGCAAAGGATTGTATCAATCAGACTTATAATATGCAAGCCTTAAAGCATTTAAAATTGTATGACTCGTGACTTGAAACGGCGTTTCTAAGGAGTAAGGAAGGATGTGTTTGATTCAACTGGTGGGAAAGACTAAACTGTTTTATAAGCATGTCTTTAGACAATTGAAATAGTTAATATCACATTTAATGAAGAGAGTTTCAGTCTAATTTTTAAACATATCTTCTCTCTAAATATCCCTACTTGTGTGGGGGAGCTAAATGAGAAATTGTACTGCTATCTCCTCTAAAATATTAAACCAAACAACTCAAGATTATAATAATCAATAGCCTCTGTCCTCCCCTTCAGTTTTCTCCTACGAAATAGACCCTGAAAGGATAACGAGCTTATTAAAGTAGAAACACGACGTTGTCTGCTTTTGGACTACTGTTTGTCTCATTTTAAAGAAAAGCTCATAAATCAATTTATTTTTCAGCTTTGTAACATCAAATTAGACACTCTATGAACCAAGAAGAAAATCAAATATTTAACCAGAGCCCACTAGTACACACTAACAGAAACCTTTGAAGTTTTACAAGAGCAAAATTTTCAACATAATATTGTACCTCAAAACTTTCCAGGATCAATAAATGGAGCATGAGTCATTAAATATAATGAGTTGGAGAACAGAAGCCTCTCGAAACAAACATTATCTCTGAGAAGTTTCCTCCATTATTGCACTGAATCACCTTAAATTAGGCTACTGAGCAACAGACTCAGATTTATCTCTGAGTAGTTTCCTCCATTATTGCACTGAATCACCTTAAATTAGGCTACCTGAGCAACAGACTCAGATGAATCTGTTTCTTGCCTGAAAATTAGATGTCCATAGTAAAAATCAATTAACAGAAAAATCAACTACATTTACTGATATGAAGAACATGATGAGAATTTGATCCACATTTTTATTCTTCAATTCTCAAGACTTGCGAGGGTGTCCATCATGGAATAGGATATTGCCAATCAAGAAAGGAACTTGGAACTGATCACAGAAAGTTTGAATGAAGACGTGATTTTTTGTAGAATGAAGATATGATCACGGAAGGAACTTGGAACATAATTTTTAGGCTATACAGTACATGATTTTTCCTGTCATTTTTGTCTTGTCTAATGGAGAAATTTAGCGCACTTTAAACTTACAAAACCACATTGCTAGAGATACCTAAAATTAATTTTAGTTTGATGTATACCCTTTTAGCCCCAAATCCTACCGTGACAACTAGATTGACACCCAAAACATAAATTGAACAGAAAAACATCACTCACTAAATCACATCATTTATTAAAACCTAATGTTAACACCCAAAATTTATATTAAACAGCAAAACATCACTCACTATATCACAATATTTATTAAATTAAAACTTGATATGCCCATAAGATATGTTTACAAGAGAATGAGGGGGAGAGAGTAAGCCATAATAGAAAGCACAGTAGACAGGTTTAGATTGGAAAGGGAAGGTGTGGGAATCATTGAAAGAAATAAAAAAAATATGCATATTGTGGGGAGTAACAGAAATGGAGTAGAATGAAAATAGAGTGGAAATTGTTGGATTGAGTAGTGGGGGGAATTTTCATCTCATTAGGGGGTGCTCTCATCATTGCTTATCATTTTATTTTCTTCCTTACTAGAGGTAGGGGTATACCTAGAAAAACTATAAGAGAAACTATTAGGAAGGACCTAGAGATAAATGAGTTGGAGAAAGACATGGTTTTTGATAGAACACTATGGCATTGTTTGATTCATGTAGCCGAGTCCACTAAGTGGGATAAGGCTCGGTTGTTGTTGTTGTTTCAAGGAATTTATTCTCTGTCCATTGTCTGTCACTACTGTTTCATTCATCTTGTAAAGAGGATTCATCCACTGAGTTCATCATCAATACAAATTCAGTCAGTTTCAGTTTATTCTTATGTTGGTTCTATTACACTTTGATCAGAGCATTAAATTGTAGACCAAGTTCAATGACAGTGTGGTAGCATATAACAAGACTCCAAAAACAAGGTAGGAAAATATAAATTACCAAAAAAGTAAAGTCTCACCTTGCAATTCCTTCCCCAACTTCCATTCTGAGAAAGCTTACAACCCTTACGGATGAACCCACCTCTTTGGATAGATTATCCAGCACCTCCTGCAAAGAGACATGAAAGATACTAGGTAAAGAATGAGCAAATAAAAAAATCGGCTCCTTCGATGGATACTTCACAATAGACACATAACTCCATACATATATTATAAATAGCACGTTTTGGATATGTGTGTCTTGTGGAGTGAGAGCAGTAAAATCTTGACCATATAACTATACATAGATGATCAAGGTAAAAGTTTTTTAAACAGTGACAGAATTTCTTCAAAATGTTAAATGATCACTTAGAAAAAGTCACATGACTTTGGGTTTAAATCTTAATCATACATATTCAAAATGCATGAACATAAATACATATCTACGAACATACAAACATTATTACACACATACATAAATGTCCATAATGCTACACATCTAAATGGTGGTCTTGACTCTTGAAATCAAGAAGAATGGGTCCGCTGGCATTGCACGCAAAAAATTACCTTCATTTGCTGGTCACTGACCGTAAGACATTTTAATACCTTCCTAGAATCTGAATGGCTTTAAAGTTTGAAGGCTATTGGCTGCCCATAGATCTATATTGCATGTTTTAGTGGTAGAAACTAGAAAGTTCTTAGATTCACAGCAAACACAGGTCTGATGGAAAGTGGTCTGAATTGCTATAATACTGAATTTATTTAATGGTCTTGCTAACAAGTGCCCTAAGGGCATTGTTTAAGGAACCCACAAAAAGAAATTTTGTCTTGAAAATACAAATCAAACACATGTAAAAGTCATAACTACACAATTTCCATTGTAAAAGTTACTGCTTTTGGATGCTTAAACAATGCCCTAAGTGCACTTCTTAACATTTTCCTTTATTTAATTAGTCTCTGAAGGAATTTTCAACATAGAGATATTTATGAGGAAATCTAGAAATACAATAAAAGAGAAGGAAAAAGGTAGCTGGCAACTGCTAGTAACCACCTACGACTTATAGAGCCTATGCCCATTTAATTTTGTGGCCTTCTCTTAGAGTAAGCCTTTACAATAGGAGGTCTAGAACTAACAGTTTCCCAATTCTTATTTTTTATTCCTTGAATCAGAAACGGAGAGATTATCATTTTTAGATGGCCTGGATTAGGCTCATGTGAGTATAGGTGAGTTCAAAATAAACTTAAAAATATTAGGTTTTTTATCCATAATCCATGTAAGGAAGTAGGACTTCCGAATAATGTAACTGGAACAAATTGCCTGTGGTGTTTCAAAGTAAGAAACAAACTCTTATTGCCCAAGTTCACAGTCTATTTTTCCTTTTTTAATCGTGAACACATCACAGTTGAGACCATAGTCCTGACACCAAGTTGTAAAATAATGGTCACCTAACGCTTGATCCAGGGGACTGTGGGGGACTGTTTATATCGGTGCAATCTACAAAAGGATTATAAATACCACAGAAAACAGGTCCTAATACTGATAGGTTTACATTAGTCGAAAACTCCTGATACTCCTCACAAGTTTCATTAAGATGATTAGGAGACTCAAATGAGCTCCATTACACTTGAGTGAAACTACATGTATTGCAAACTTTTACACAATAAACCGCCTTTGGGTCCAGAACATGAGCCATGAGGCTTAGGTGTACAGATCATTTACTAATAATTATTTGAGACCTCCATTTGGACTTAATAAATCCATTAAAGCCTAACTGTGAAGTTAGAAATCGGGCAAAACCAGAACATAGAAGCAAAACCTACATTTTCTCTACAACAACAACAACAACAACCAAGCCTTATCCCACTAAGTGGGGTCGGCTACATGGATCAAATGACGCCATAGTGTTCTATCAAAAACCATATTTGGATCCAACTCATTGACCTCTAAATCTTTTCTAATGGTTTCTCGAGGTCTTCCTCTACCTCTTTTAACCTGACTCTCCTCCATTTGATCTACTCTTCTTACAACGGCATCTACGGGTCTTCTCTCTACATGTCCAAACCATCTAAGCCTATTTTCTACCAACTTTTCTACTATAGGTGCTACCCCCACTCCCTCTCTACATTTTCTCTACAATTGGATTATATTTGTTTTTTTTTTTTTTTTTGAGGATTGCATTTGTTGATAACTAAAAATTATCTTGCATTGCAATACCATAGTTTCAGCCCGAATCTTGTCTTAACAACCTTGTATATTCATAAGGCACGTGTATCCCTTTCTTTAATCAAAGACTTGGACAAATTTTGTTGTTGTCTGTGTTTTATCTCTATTTCGGTAACTTCATATATAATATATAGGGGGCAAGGGTGTAATGATACAAGTAAATACTAAAAGTTCTCTAACTTTGCCATTAGCGAACCATATACTCACTTTTATGGTTGAAATGAAAAAATCATAGAAACCAAAAGGTATCACGTCATGGCATGTTTTCCCTTTCTAAAAAAAGGAAGAGTGACAAATGAAATTAAAAAGTGAAAGGGGAGGATTCTGAACAAAGTCCAACCCAAGCATTGGTAGAATTTTATTTCTTTTGCCGATCAAAATAACATTTTATGGTTGAAATGAAAAAAATCATAGAAACCAAGGTATCACGTCATGGCATGTTTTCCCTTTCTAAAAAAAGGAAGAGTGACAAATGAAATTAAAAAGTGAAAGGGGAGGATTCTGAACAAAGTCCAACCCAAGCATTGGTAGAATTTTATTTCTTTTGCCGATCAAAATAACATTTTATGGTTGAAATGAAAAAATCATAGAAACCAAGGTATCACGTCATGGCATGTTTTCCCTTTCTAAAAAAAGGAAGAGTGACAAATGAAATTAAAAAGTGAAAGGGGCAGATTCTGAACCAAGTCCAACCCAAGCATTGGTAGAATTTTATTTCTTTTGCCGATCAAAATAACAATAATGGCAAACAAATATAGCCATCGTAATATCAATTATCATAAAATAATCCAATTCGATTTAGAGATAAGAGAAACCTCACATACCTTCACTTTTATAGTATCATTAATAACAAACTTTTGGTCCATAAGCACAACATTTTCAAAGTACTTGCGTAGACGACCTTCAACCATTCTGTCTATGGCCTTCTGAGGTTTACCAGAGGCTTCTGCCTGAAATATAAAAACCAAAACGGTCTTAAACAAAAAGTTTATATTCTGTTTCTACAATGTGGTAAAGAAAGTGGCACTTCGGTTCAAGAACTAGAAAAATCACAAAATATACATGAGATAAACACTGAGCAAATTGCATTTTCTGAACTGAATTTTTCATGTGTTGCTAAATAGTAGTTTATCAAAAAAGTTGAATTAGTCTAAACTAAGACAATCCTAAATCCACACACAAGTTTATATAGCCACTATAGCTCTTATTCATGAAGGCATATTCACATATAGAAGGCAAAGAGGTTGTCATTCTTGAGTGTGGACATGGAGTATAGAGAGGCTGGTTCAGATTCGCCAAACTGAGCAAAACCTTGTCAGTCAAAGTATATTGGCAACTAAACTGCAAGCTATCTTAACCCACTCAAAAACCCTACAAGACATTCTTAATCGACACATTGGATGAAACTATGGTGAAGGCAGTTAAAGAAGGAAAACTACATCTATGCAAGCATTGCAATTTTCTTCACAATAGTCCCCTCTAAACTTGAATAATAAGAATAAAACAATTGAGATAATAACCGATAAGCAATCATTCATTCTAAATTTTTCAAAATACATTACACTTAAACAAATGACGAAATTTCAAATAATTCTTAAAGATCATAATTAATGGAAGCCTAAGCACATGACCACAATAATTATGATTCATAATTTCATATACTTGCATGGACATATCATCTATTCATAGACACAAGTTCACGCTTCAAAAGAAATCATAGAATACCAATACCTGAGATTTAAGAATTTCACGTTCATATTCTAATGCGTCCAAAGACACAAGTTCCTT
Source organism: Medicago sativa (assembly GCF_051527215.1). NCBI lineage: Eukaryota > Viridiplantae > Streptophyta > Magnoliopsida > Fabales > Fabaceae > Medicago > Medicago sativa. The sequence continues at coordinate 58,534 of NC_140754.1, forward strand.
TGTTAAGAATAATGGTTTTGCTGCCACTACATGCATGGCCAATTCTGATCCAACACGTTGAAGTGCATCTGCTTCTGTTTTACCACCATCAACTTCAAGAGATAAGATCCCAGCAATGCGACCCAAACCTAATCAAATTGGAGAATGTCAGGACCTTTGATTGGATCATGTTTGTAGGAGTTGCATAGAATTTGGTGCTTAGCACAAGACGTCATGTAAGAAAATTATAACAAACATATATGCGATAACGAAAATTGATAATTGATCTTGAACTAACTGAGTTTGTAAAAAATATTTTGATACAAATGAGTTGAATGTAAAATGACTTAAGTTTGAGCCCAGAAAGCCTTCCCTGCCTTGAACTGATGCCCCCACCCACCCACCCTAAATTTTATTAGCAACAACAAAAACCAAGTCTTATCCCACTAAGTGAGGCCGGCTACATGGATAAAATTACACCATAATGCTCTATCATAAACTATATTTCGATCCAACTCGTTAATCTCTAGATCTTTATTAATAGTTTCTCTAAAAAGTTTTTCTAGGTCTTCCGCTGCCTCTAGAGATCTGACTATCCTCACCTGATCTACTCTCCTTGCTGCAAAATCTATAAATCTTCTCTCTACATGGCCAGACCACCTAAGTCTAGTTTCCATCATTTTTTCTATTATAGGTAAAAGAGTTGAATAATGAATTGGGGGCAAAAGCTCCAAATCATAGGTTTAAGTTAGAATCCATTTGAAAAAGAGTTAAATTATATTCTATTGAGAATACTCTGATACGTCAGAATGAATTATGAGTTTGAGCAGTTAGTTACCAGGTAGGGGACTGGTATGAAGATATGTAGATACAAGACCATTAGATGGTGCGTGCATCACATAACCTCTTCTTAGCTTCACATTCTCTCCCATGATGGCAGCTACTTCAGTGATAGCGTTTTGAACGGTAGTTTCTCCATTGATCTTTGGATGTTCAAGATTCAATTTCATCTCCTGGCAATTGATTCATTTCAACAACACACAGAAATGCTAATAATTTGAGAAAATGACATAATTGAATGTAATTAATTATCCTGAGTTACCTCTAACGATTGAGGACCAAAGTGAAAGGAAGAGTTGGTGTCCAACAACAAAGCTTGATTAGCGAGAGAACGTGCCAAATGTTGAAAGATGTCATTTCTGGCAACGAAGTCAGTTTCGCAATTGAGTTCAACGAGAGCGGTTTTGTGGTGGTTTTGAGCGAGAGCGAGTAAACCTTCGGAAGCGGTTCGAGATGATTTCTTGGAAGCGAGAACGATTCCCTTCTTTCTGAGTTCCTTCTGAGCTGCTTCTAAATCCCAATTGGAATCGACGAGAGCGGCTTTCACGTCCTTAATGGGAGCGCTTGTTCTTTCTCTCAATTGTTTGATCAGATTAATTTCATTCGACGCCGTAGATGATGTTGAATAATTAGCGGCGGTGAAGAGTTTCATGCACAGACGTCTGCCGGCTACTCTGCTTAAACCCATGGCGGCGAGTGATGGAGATGACAGAGAAAGGTGTATGTATGTATGTTCACCAAAGGGTTTCAAAGGTGTAAGGGTTTTAGATCGTTAATTGGCGAGTATACGGGCATCGTACTTCTAATCTCAACCGTTGAAAGTTTGAATTGCCACGTGTTGAAGATCTATGAGATAAAGTTGGATAAATGGAGGGATAACAAACGATACGAAGAAGTCTAGAACAGAGGGAGGTGAGAAAGAAGAATGATTCGGCGGTTATGTTGTGTACAGAGTCAGGGTTCCACTTCTACTTTCACCACAACAAACAAGAAGAAACCCGTTGTTCTGTTGGGCGCACCTAAAGTGTCTACTATAGTCCTCGATGCACTTCTCACCGCTTCTGCTTCTCCACATTCTTCCTTTGAAGTTGCTGCTATTGTCACTCAGCCACCCGCTAGAAGAGACAGAGGCAAAAAACTTTCACTCTCTCCCTTGGCCAACTTTGCTCTTGAAAGAGGCTTCTCTTCTCATCTTATTTTCACTCCTCAACGTGCTGGAGATGTAATTTACTAACTAACTAATTAACTAGTTATTCTCTCTAATCAATGAAAATCCAATTACTCGCTCACTCACTCTATTCATTTCTTGCTTGCAGGATACTTTCTTATCAGATTTAAAAGCTTTGGAACCTCAGTTATGCATTACGGCTGCTTATGGCAATATATTACCCACCAAATTTCTAGATATTCCTCCTTCTGGTTAGTCATTCATTCATTCTTCTTATCGCTGTGTTTTTGGTTAATTGATTTGTGTTTGGATACATTGACGGAGTGATTCTTATTAATTTATTTGTTTGGATTGTTTGGATCAAAATTGTATTTGAATGTATAATTACAAAAATAACTTTCAGCGTATGTATTTAAAAATTGCTTTTCGATATTTTATTTAACCATTCAATGGACAATTAAGTAAAAAGTAATTAAAAAAGATAAAATAAATTGTAGAATTGATTCTTTTTGCCGTAGAAGCTACAAATTGGTGTGTTGAGAATTGCTTCTCTCTAAATAATTAGGTAAAAATGAGTCTTGAGAGGTTTTGTCGTGCTTTTGTGGATGCAAATTGGCACCCAAACATCGGCTTAGTAGTATAAGTAAAACATATGGATGGATCTAATGCTCAACTTTATCTGAAATCATCTCAGGAACAGTCAACATTCACCCTAGCCTTTTGCCAATCTATCGTGGTGCTGCTCCAGTTCAAAGAGCATTGCAGGTTAGCCGTTTTCCTTCATCTCATGCCACTTCTAACGTTTGTATGCTTTTATACCTTTCGTTTCACTAGCTTATTTCTTGTTTATAATTTATATATTGACTTGTATTTGTATACTAGGATGGTGTTAAAGAAACTGGAGTATCGTTAGCATTCACTGTTCGTGCACTTGATGCTGGTCCTATCATTGCTACTGAAACAATTCAAGTTGATGATCATATAAAGGTAAAAATTTCTCTTGTCTCTGTTTGCTACAAAGTAAAAGGTCTGGGGGCACATGGCCTTTTCTTGGTGTCGGCACTACTTGTGCTATTATCCGTGATTTTATTAATGAATTTTCGCTTACGAAAAAAACAATCTTCAAACTGGAATGTTTGAACCCTTCAAAAAAAAAAAAAACTGGAATGTTTCAACTGGTGGTTTCAATGAATAATTACGAGTACTGCTGCATATTATGTTGAGGGTTGTGCTGCTTTGATTGTCTTAATAATATCTTAGGTACATGATCAAAATAGTTACCAGATACTTTTTTATTTCTGAGATCATGTATATGCAAAGCCGGTGTATGTGTGTGTTTTCATAGCTGTCATGTTTCACTCGGTCATTATAGGCCTTGCACACACTCTCTTCTCATATGGTGATATTTTCTAGAAAGTTGTTGCTTTTACTCCCTCCTTCTAACAAATCTTTAGATACCTATATATGTAGGCACCTGATTTGCTTGAGCTTCTGTTTCATAAAGGTATGATTATTCTCTCCATGGATGTTAATTTATCTTTTGCGTTCCTTATAATCTTTTATCCTAGTGTTACCCTAAGAGCTTTTCTTATTCAGAGTTCAGACCTTCTGATAGAAAGTCATTGTTAAGAATCAGTTCATATCTTTATTTGACAAAGCAGGATCTAAACTTCTGATTAGGGAACTTCCATCCATTTTTGATGGATCAGCTAGAGCGAATGCACAACCCCAAGATGATTCAAAGGCTACATTGGCACCAAAGGTAGTGTTGGTTTTGATTATGTTACTCAGAAGGGAAGAAATGATTTTCCTATTGATATTATTATTAGTTCAACATGTATCAGATCCTCTATAGTGTTTGCCCAATGCTATTTCATATTTACTTTTAGGAATCTTTTCTATTTCTGAAACCATAGTGATGGCTCAAAAATGCAACAAGGCTACTCCATCTCTTTGCATGACGATAATATAAATTCCTTTGAGACAATCATTCATAAACCACATTTGGCTTACTTTTATTTTAGCCTCCATATTCCTAACAAAACTTGTAAATGAGAATTGTACGAGATGAAAAGTAGTACATCAGGTGTTAAACAAGAACACTTAACACATTATATCGTAATTCATGCTAGGACGTGGGGACACCTTGTGTTCCCAGTCCTACTTCCTATAAAGAAAAAAGCCTCACTGTGCAAAAAATAAACGGACTACTTTTTGTTTCAGAACACACCTCCTAATAAGGTACATATTAGGTGCAAGAGCTGTAAGGATCTATGTGTAAATAAAATGAAAAATGAAAGACTTGAACTTATTGCTTGTGTTGGATTTTTTGCTGATAAGAGAATGGGTTAGTGTTCAAAAAAAAAAAAAAAGGACACGTGAAAACAAAGCAGAAGAACATTGAGTCCTAGTTTTGAGGAGTAATAAAAAAAATCTTGAAATTGGGGAGAAATTGTTATGTTCCTTTTATGCTCACTCCATTTTATATCCTGTTATCTACATAAGGAAAAAGAGAAAAACAATTCCACTATACACAGTTGATAAATTATGTTCCTTACAAGGAATGGATCTTATTTTGGTTTTGCTACTTTATGCAGATAGGTCCAGACGAATCATGGCTATCTTTTGATCAAGAAGCATCTGTTCTCCATAATAAGGTAAACTTCATGATTTCTTTTGAACTGTGTAGCTGTGACACAACAATTTTAGGTTCGTGCATTTTCAGGGTGGCCAGGATCTAGAGCAAAGATTCTTGTAGCTGACAAAAATGGTCAGAATAAAACTTTGGAGATTAAAATCATAACCACGCGAGTTTGCACCCATGAAAGTGTGCAGTTCAATGAAGCAGATGATATTGCATTTGTCAATGGTGCATTGGTGTTTCCATGTGGAAGGGGAACCACACTCGAGGTATGTGTAGTTGTGAGAATCAATCATGAAGTTTCAGTTATCACTGCGGTGTTAAATCATAGTTGCACTGCCTAGACAAGTGTTTTCTGGTAGAGGGTACAGGTTTTAGATGTAATCCGTATACCAAGCCAATTTCTAGGACCAATCTATGTTAGGAAACCGAAAGAGAACTACTCTGAAAACTGATCTTCTAAATTGCCATTTTCTTTTTCATTTTGGTTGTCTTAGTGCGCACCTCTTGCTTGTTCCTATACTGATAAGATTCTTCAGTGTCGGTAAATCTAAAAAATTTGGGTAATGAATCTTCTGTATACTTGCTCTATTCTGTTCTCTTTGGTTTTACCATTTTAGATGCCTACCTTTTGTCCTGTTTGGTTCTATTTTTGATATTCACCAAATACAATCTTATTATCTAACATGTCCATCCGATGCTACCTTCAGCGCCATGGATCTTGTTAGTATGTGATTTTCTCATCTTTGCCCCAAACATTTTTTAGGAAAAAGATTTCCTTCCAAGTTAGAGGTGGAAATGAGACCAATGGAATGTTTCTTGTTAATTGCAAAAATAAATTTGGTTCCAAGGTGCTCTTTTGACTGTTAACTAGAAGTCGTCCATTTGCTTTTACAAATCATTATTCATTGTAAACAGTAATTCTAGGCCAAAAGTATAGTATTAGTACTTGTTTGAGCAGTTACTTGTTGAAATTCAATGCTACAATATATTTTCACAAGCTGAAGTTGATGCTTAAGTGAACCAATGTAACTGAAATCACTGTGTAGTTTAGTTTATGCATGAGCTTTGTAAATAAAGGGATATTCCCTTCTTGTTCTTTTCTCCGATTGCTCTGTGGAATCCTGGGTTACATCTTGAAATTGAAACTAATGTAAAATACAAATGGTGTTGGACAAGGCGACAATGTCTTCAGGAATCCAAATTGTGAATGCACACACTTATAAGTGTTTTGTAACTTGAAATATAGAATTTCTCTCAAAAATCTGTAATATATCAAGCAGGTTAATGAAAGTTAAACATTGATGAAGCACTGATGTTTAATATGAAAAAGATCACTTTCTGAATTTAGTGATGTTGTAACTCAGGTATTGGAACTTCAGCTCCCTGGAAAAAAGGCGGTCAATGCAGCTGCTTTCTGGAATGGCCTCCGGGGACAGAAGCTGAAGAAAATATGAGCGGCGGTTTATCAAACACAAACGATATTTTAAATTATCCTCTAACTGTTCGGGCAATCGGATTCTTTATGTCTTTTTTTAATTTTATTCAAGTTTTTCATTTTTCTTCGGTCATTTTAAATGATTTCCGGATATTAATCATATTTTTATTCTTTTATTTTAACACATATACTATTTTAACATGAAATAAAACTAGATATGTTGAAAGTAAAGTTCTGAAGTTTTGGTGCATCAGAAAGTCATTATATTTATTTGTTGCCATTAAACATTGGATGAAGGACAATAATAGATGGGGTGCTGTTTGCTACGTCCGTAGGAGTTTGTGAGGACTGAATAATGTAAGCTCGCAGATGTTAGTATTGCAGGGGGGGCAAGAGATCCTCTGCTGCCTGTTTTTCTACTGCAATGTCTACAGCACTATTATAAACAGATTTGGGTACTCTCCTTCCCTTTTGCAAGGGCGGTAAGGACGAGCGCATAAAATATTGTTCCCTTGATTATACAAGTCACTGCCAATAGTTTTTTCTTTATCTTTCGTATTCATATACAATTCCCTGCCATTTGTTTTAAGATGATATAAGATTATTTTTCGTAATGCTTGGCTCAACTAGCAATGTTGATTATTAAGTTGTAAACCTTCATCTAATTCAAATCCGAAGTTATTTTGACTTCATAAAAGATGTGTGACCCTTATTCATACCGTTGCGATTTTAATAATAATTTTTTTCTCTCTTTTAATCAAACTAACAGTGGGGTTAAGTATACTCTTATATAGTGTATGCATACAATGTCGAATATCACTACTATTGGATTGGACAGGTGAGAGTGGCATTGTACTTGTAGACATTGGTATAGAAAAACACCAGTAGAGGATCCACCACATCTTTTTAAGAAAGGTTATCTAATTTCTCCACCCAAATATAGATAGAGTTTACTCAATAAAGCACTATCTTATTTTATTTTGCTGGAACACTATCTGTTCTTAAACATGGTAGCGCTCTCCCAGCACTATCTAACTTGAAAGTAGATTATATCATACTGGAAAAGAATGCGGGGTCATGTTTCTAATTTCAACCATTCAATTATTCTATTACACCATCCGGTCACTATTATAAGCAAAAAATCACATTTTAGATTCATTCATTCATTAAATGATGTATGTGGTTTATAATAAAGACCACATATATCATTTAATAAATCTAGAATGTGGTTTTTTGCTTTTTTGCTTATAATAGTGACCGGAGGGTGTATATATTTTTACAGTGAGTTTGAACTTCGCCGCTTTAGAAAAAAAAAGATGAGAGATTGAAATTTAAAATGAGAAAAATGAATGCAATGATGGCATCGGGATTGGCTCAGTAATCATAATCATATAATCAAATATATCATGCTCACGGAAAGTAATAAATTAAATCACCATTGCTTCAACTTTATGGGTCCCCGCCGTAAGTTGATGTTAATGTTTGCACTTTGTTAGCTTAAATTAAGTAAAAGAATGAATTGTAGGAAAGAAAGCCATACACATTCAAAAATAATGTCAATAATATATTTTAGGTTAGGAATGATAGAATTAATTTCCTCAAAAATTATATTATAGAATTAATTTGGTTTTTATTTATATTTGAGATCATATAACAAGATTTTGTTGTTTATATTTAAGATATGACGGATGGAGTGGAGTAATATGAAAAAAGAATTCTCAGAATAATACACCCTCTGGTCACTATTATAAGCAAAATTTCATATTTTAGGTTCATTCAATAAATGATGTATGTGGTCTATTTATTGGACCACATACATCATTTATTGAATGAACCTAAAAAGTAGATTTTTGCTTATAATAGTGACCGGAGGGTGTATATTGCACACATAGACCCTAGTGAGCAAGCTACTACAATGGCCATCGCTACGATAATAATTAATACTACCTCCGTCCCGGTATAATTGACACACTTTGGTTTTTCACACAGATTAAGAAAAGTGTATAAATAAAGGGGAAAGTGGAATATATTGTATTGGGAATGATAAAAGTAGCATTATTTAGTGTTATATTGTATTGAGAATGATGAAAGTTGTATTGAAAATTGAAATGGGTCAGTTATTTTGGGACACTTTTTTTTAGAAAATGGGTCAGTTATTCCGGGACGGAGGGAGTAAGCTTTTTGGAACATATGTCCCCATTAATAATTGCGGTAGTATAATATAATTTTGAAGACGCTGCTTTTGCACATTATTAATTAGCGACTTTTATATTTGAAAACATAAATTTTATGTATTTATCCAACATATTATTTTTTTTTCTTGATCTCTCTTCCTTGTTTTTTTTTTAGGGAATGATATCTCTTCCTTGTTAAGAGTTAAAGGTTAGAGGTCCAGAATTAAACAAAAAAAACTAACATAAGGAAAATGTTAACTAGTGCCCCCGGGGCACTGGTTAAAGACTTTAAATAGTAACTTTTTATAAAAGTTTGTGTAATCAGTGCATTGAAAATTGAAAACTTTTAAATTTTAAAAGAATAATTACTTTATTTAGTATGCTTAAAGAGTGCCCCAAGGCCACTCGTTAACAAGACCCTTAACATAATTAATTAGTGTATACAATACATACATACTAATTTTTGCTTTTAAAAAAAAGAATTAATATACTAATGTTTGTCATTAAAAAAAAAATATGTACATTGTTTAAGTAACTCTATTTCATTTTCTCTCAGGGTATTATTCAAGTGTTTTATGGTCCGTCAATCAACCAAACATTTTTCGTTAATATATAGTCATTTAAAAATCCATTTGAGCTAGGTTGGCTTCTTTTTCTATTTAAACACTACTCATCTAATTCAATGACTCACTGATCTCTGGAAATTACATAGAGAAGCAAAATGGGTGCTCTTGATTACCTCTCCAACTTTTGTACTACTGTAAGTGTAACCAACTCCACCATTAAGAGGTCCAAGCGCAAAGCAATGCAGGTAATACTATAAGAACTTCTTTTTTTTTTTTTTTTGTAACTATCATATAGTATATCCTTACTTGGTTAGTACTCACTAAGAGTATATTTTTTATATAATTTCAGACGGTTGAGATAAAAGTGAGAATGGACTGTGATGGTTGTGAAAGAAGAGTCAGAAATGCAGTGACTTCATTAAAAGGTTAATTAATTAGTGTGTACATAATATAGTTAGTTTACAACTAATTTCCTAACTCCCTTCCATTAATTGATGTATAGGTGTGAAATCTGTGGAGGTGAACAGAAAGCAAAGCAGGGTGATAGTAAGTGGTTATGTTGATCCAAACAAGGTGTTAAAGAGAATAAAAAGCACTGGGAAAGTAAGAGCTCAATTTTGGCCTTATGTTGAACAGCAACTTGTGTACTATCCTTATGCCTACGGAGCCTATGACAGAAGGGCACCCTCTGGATTTGTTAGAAACGTTGTGCAGGCTGCCCCTATGGCCTCATCTAATCATCAAGAAGAGATACTTGTTTCCCTTTTTAACGATGACAATGTAAATGCATGTTCCATCATGTAATCTAGCTGATAATATTGTAATGTAATCAATGATCATATCCAAAATATAATCAAAACCAGCTAGCTTTAATTTCTTGTTACATGCTATACTCTAAAAACCAACTTAATTAACCTAGAACAATACACACTGGACTGGATTTGGCTCCTAAAATCACAAATTGTTACTAATATCGATTCATTTGTTTATCTAGGGTTTTTTTCATTGGATTTCAATAGTTTATTTATGGCTCATGCATTACTTGCTTTAAACCCTAATTAACATAAATTACCTCTTAAAAAAAACTCAAATGATTTGCTCATTTTAGAAGAGCCACGTAACTCGTAAGCTGCAAGCAATATGCAATGAACTTACCATATCCACGTTAAGTAAGATGTTTAGCCGAGGCTAGAAAAATCTAATTGACATGATAATTGACAATGAATCGAAATAAACTAACATCTTTATTAAATATATCATCGATAATCATATGAAGTTGTCACATTATGTTAAAGGTATGTCGTAACATACAACAATATTCAGCGTTGATTCATCTTTTACTGAAAACCTATTTGATATATATGGTATTCTCATATTATTTTCTCATCGCTTATTAAAGTGTCGTATTGTTTACATTCTTACCATTCAGATGCAGGTATATATGTACTAAGTTATAGATTTTTTTAATTTCAAATTAAAAATATTTTTGTCTCCAAAGGTTAACCATGGTTCAATCTCTGCTGCTAACTAATTTTTCTCCGTCTAATTTTTCTCTCACTAACAATATACTAACTACTGAGTTTGCTTATATAAAGAAAATCTTATATAAAATAGATATGATCAAGAGTTCAAGATAAGAAGTATTAAGACTCGAGAGCCATTCCGGGGACCAGTAAAACTAATTATTATTCATAGGCCCCGCGGCAAATAAATAATCTTCCACACCAATTGAAAATAACATAACATCCCTAAATTATGGCTTTACAAATTGCCTTTTTTTATAATTTCTATTTTTTTTTATACATTGTGATTGGAATGACATACTCTACTATAGCCCACAACACACATCCCCAAAATTTAGCCTTTACTGCTGTTATTATAAAGGCTTAATAGCAGTTTTCGCCCCCTAACTTTCACAAAGTTGCAATTTTGGCCTCCTAAGAAAAAAAACTACAAAACCACCCCCTAAGTTTTGCAACTGTAGCAGTTTTGTCCCCCAAGGCCAAAAAAAATAAAAAAAAATAACACGTGGCACCTCACTTAAGGTACCACGTCAGCGTAGACCGAGTCAAAATTGGTCTTGGGGGCCAAAACTGCCACAGGTGCAAAACTTAGGGGGCGGTTTTGTAGTTTTTTTCTTAGGGGGCCAAAATATCAACTTTGGAAAAGTTTGGGGGTTAAAACTACTATCAAGCCTATTATAAACCATAGGGTAGTAGTGTATTTTGAATGGCAATCTTTACATGAACCCACCATTAGCAAAAATACATGTTGAATCAAAAGGTTATATTTATTGATTTGTTGTGACAGAAGGCAAATGTATTCCACCATTTTGTGCGTTTTGAATATATGTTATCTTTTTTTTTTTTTTGAGAAAATATGTTTATCTTATTTTGTTAACCATATTTTGAATATATTATATTTTGAAAATTGCTCATTTCACATCACTTTTTTCTCATAAACTATTATATTTTGAAAATTGCTCATTTCACATCACTTTTTTCTCATAAACACTCCAATTACTTTTAACGTTTTCAACAGCAGTTAACAAACGTTACATTCTGGATTGCAACAAAATAGCAACAACACCTCCCACACTACTCCAAAACGCAACCCAACCTCTTTCCATTAACATGTCATTTGCTTAAGGCAAAAGAAAAGAATATATACATGTAAAAACATATAAAACTACATATGATAATTTATAGATAGTTTTATTACATAAACACAATTAAGGAAGCCTTACATTACATTCTCCTCAAGGATTATCATTATGATGTAGGATTTAAGTTTAATTCATGGTAGTTTTCTGAAAATATTGGGATTGAAAATGTAACGATTTGCTATTCTCTTCAAAAATTCAAAAGAATGGAGAGAACATATTTTGTATTCTAGCAATATAAATTCTCACCTCAAATTCTAATTTAATAAATATAATAATAGATAGTTAGACAATGGATGGGTTATTTTTGAATGCTAATATTATCACACTGTATGACATGATAAAGTCCATCGGTTTCTGACCATGATAATGATTTGCTAGCCATGAGTTTGAGAATAACACTTTTAATGATATCCCCCTACACTGACTCATTACCATCACAGTTCAATGGATCCCTCCCGCACTTTGCAAGAGCAGCTACATTTCAAAGCAGCTTGTAGAAGATTCACGCCTAGTTTTTCATGTATCCTACCTAATTGAAACCTTTGAAGTGTGTGCTATAAATCTATACATGAACTTACCTCTCACTGCTTAAGAACATGGCACGATTGTACTTAAGAACATGTCACGACTGTACATCTTGAAGCAATGATGAAACACAGGGCTATATATCCTTCGAGGAAATACTTGGGAAGATCAGAGTGATGTGGATGCAACTGCAAGTTGTCCTAAGAGAGTAGGAAAGTTGGTTGTAATGTGATTATTCCTTTCTTTGTATTCTCATATTCCTTGTTGTTCCTTCTTTCTTTTCCATATCAGTTCTTATGTTTTTGTTCTCAATGTAAAAGTTAATATTCCTCTTAGCAGTTATACTTTGAGCTGAGCAGTTGCTGATTTATCAATAAAACATTAACCAATATTTTCTATTCAAATGTTTGAGTCCTTAAATATGTTTACAAGGTTTAAGTCCAAACTCCAAAGTAAATATGCACTAAGTAATTGTTATGTGAAATCGATCTATGTACTAATACAAGAAAGAAGAATATTGGAGTTTTGCTATCACTGGAAAACAAACATTTGTGTATGAAAGCCCGTACTAAAACATATAATAACCCCATATTTCAATATCAACAATATTAGACTTAAGCTCGAGTACAAAATTTATTGCTTGCAAAACAATATGAATGAAGTTTAAATGATTGATATTACAACTTTGCATACAAAAGAATACATGCTTAGTTCATTTGATAGTCTCAGCTAATTTCGACGCAGTATGAATGTCAAAAAAACTTATCAATACATATATAATAATAATGAAGATGAATTGGATCGTTTGACAATAAACTCCTGGAGAATAACAAAAGCTAGAATGAAATTAAGGGTTACAAAAGAGCAGCCTTTTCCTTCAATAACCCTATTGCTCAGACAATTTAGAAACACTTCCTATGCACAATTGATGGTCCAGACTCATCATACTCAGCCTTTGCAATCCACATCTGCACACAAAGGAAAGGATAGTTTAAATTAATTCATTAGCAGTCATAGATTATGAATGTATCTTCGAGCAACATCAAGAAAATCATATGAATCAAAGAAAAGAACAAACCTGTTGGAAGGTGCTTAGGGATGCCAAGATAGAACCACCAATCCAGACACTGTACTTTCTCTCAGGCGGTGCTACCACCTTGATCTTCATGCTACTGGGTGCTAATGCAGAAATCTCCTTGCTCATTCTATCAGCAATGCCAGGAAACATGGTTGTACCTCCTGAAAGGACAATGTTACCATACAGGTCTTTCCTGATGTCAACATCACATTTCATTATGGAGTTGTAAGTGGTCTCATGAATTCCTGCAGCTTCCATTCCCACCATGGATGGTTGGTATAAGACCTCTGGACACCTAAAACGCTCAGCGCCAATAGTGATGACTTGCCCATCAGGCAACTCATAGCTCTTCTCCACTGCAGAGCTGGTCTTGGATGTCTCTAGCTCTTGCTCATAGTCAAGGGCAATGTAAGCCAGCTTTTCCTTCATGTCCCTCACAATTTCACGCTCTGCTGAGGTGGTAAAAGAATAACCACGTTCTGTCAGAATTTTCATCATGTAATCAGTCAGGTCACGACCAGCCAAATCAAGACGAAGGATGGCGTGTGGGAGGGCATAACCCTCGTAGATAGGGACTGTGTGGCTGACACCATCACCAGAATCCAACACAATACCTGCAAAAATAAGAAAAATAAATCATCATAATTGAAAACAAAACCGGAGAAAAATTATAAATCACAATGAATTCGACTTGGAGAATATAAGGAATAGTTATTTATGCCTCTTGGTTGATGAGAAAATTGAACAACTCTAAACTTTACTACGACAAATAAAGATCTGTTCGTGTAAAAGTATAGGTATATGCCAGCTCACACAAAGTACAAGTTGCCTCATATTGTCAGTCTCAATCTAAAAGCTCCATGGATAAGCTAGCTTATGGTACAAGCGTGCCAATTAAACCCAAGCATAGGATAATAATATCATGAAATGATTACCGGTTGTACGACCACTGGCGTAGAGTGAAAGAACAGCCTGAATGGCCACATACATAGCAGGGGCATTGAAAGTCTCAAACATGATTTGGGTCATCTTCTCACGATTGGCCTTTGGATTAAGAGGAGCTTCTGTTAAGAGAACTGGATGCTCTTCGGGGGCGACACGAAGCTCATTATAGAAGGTATGATGCCAAATCTTTTCCATGTCATCCCAATTGCTAACAATACCATGCTCAATTGGGTACTTGAGAGTGAGGATACCACGTTTAGATTGTGCCTCATCACCAACGTATGCATCTTTTTGGCCCATACCAACCATAACACCAGTATGACGAGGACGACCAACAATGCTGGGAAACACGGCACGCGGTGCATCATCTCCAGCAAAGCCTGCCTGAAAAATGGTATATTCCAATGTTAATCTATAATGTGTCATATGAAGCTATTCACCACAAGGCAGAGAACAAAAAATGAATGAAAATGAAAGAAGAAAATGTGATCTATAATAGCTGGTACCTTGACCATTCCCGTTCCATTGTCACAAACAAGAGGTTGAATATCCTCAGCGTCTGCCATCTTCTTCTAGTATGGTTTGTTGATCAGCTGGATAAACAACAAATGTACAATTTTAATTAATTAATAATTTAAGAAATAAAAATGAAAGGATTGCAATGACATGAGATGAAACGTCTATTTTGCTACCCATTGTCTGACACCGACACATGTGATGTGATTACTTTCGATTTTGTCATTTTTTAAAATTATTAACAGTGTCGACGTGTACATGTCAATGTCGAATCAGGTGTATGTGCTTCATAGTCGACGACAAAGAGACAATGAACAAATTAAAATTTAAAAAATAAAAATAAACTATATCTAGTGTAGGAACAAAAAAGAGTTATGATCTATCTATTTTTCAATTTGGTAATCGATTTCATATTTGTATTGTATGGATATATCATAATAGGAACGCTTCTTAATGCAGATGAAAGAAACAAGTAATTGGATAGAGATTAATTAACGGTGCAAAATGTCAGATCCAACTTCATTCTCTAGAAAGCTAATTAGCTAAATACAATGCAATGCAATTCTGGGAAGTACGAACGCAAACACAGACATCGGCCACAATACGTTGATACTAGTAGTAATGTAAGAAAATGACATGATTGCAATGCAATCGCATGTGTGGATATAGGACTGACACCGTACACATCATCGATCAAAAGTGTCAGGGTTACATAGATACAATTACATTACAGTACAATACATGCATGTGGTCAAGTTATAATAACAATAACAAATTAAAAAGGAAATATGTTTGTGTAGGATCATTCGATCAAAAGTGTCTGTGTTATAGAGATGCAATTACAACACAGTACATGCATACACGTACATAGATTGGGTTGGGAGAATAGAGAATACGGAGAGAGAAGACGAAATGAAGATAACTAATTCAGATGAAATGTTTATAACAACCATGACAACAAATTGGGACCGCTGGATTCTCAATCGAAATTTACGGACAATATACTTTCTATCTATCACCCATTCATTCTTTCACTACACACCAATCATTTCACTTTCTAATTTCATTCATTTCTACCAAATTTTTGGAGAAAAATACGCATGTATAGTAATTTTCTATAATGTTAATTTCAGACAAAAAAATAACCGACCACACAAACAAAAGTAGTACCTTCCTTAATGCTCCAACCACCCAAAAACAAGTGTTAATTTGGTATAGAGAGAAACAAAATTATTATAAAAATCTCATCATAAGTTGTTTTTAGTTTGGTTTTATAAGTGGTTCAATTTTTTATGTTCAAATATCAATACTCCTTTTTTATGTTTGTTATGAGAGAAAACTCATCTTTGTGTCTTACAAGGTTCTTCGAGAAAGATTAGTCATTTCTAAGCGGCGGTGAAAACATCATACCAATATTATAATAACAAAAAAAAATAGTGTATATGCTGAATAATTGAAAAGAGAAAGTAGATGGTAGATTAAAATAGGGGTATGATGAAAAAAACCTTAAAAAATCCACCACCTTAGTTTAGGAGTTTTCTTCTAAAACAATGCTTAAGAAGGAACAGAGAGTAGAAGGTATGATGCAAAGAAAAAAAAATATTATATAAACTACTTTTTTCCAAAGTGACATATGATAAAACACGGTAGTTGATGACAAAAGTAAGTTCACCTGAATATATCTTATCTCATTAGATTAAAATCATAAACATCCACTCTTATAAGTCTTTTGTTTCAATGGTGAATACTCAATTTAATGCTAAAGTCAAATGCATAAGATCAGACAATAGAAATGAATTAATGCTTTAAGATTTTTACAAAGGCATTCGTTATACATCATGTTTCATGTGTTGGCACTTGGCACCCCTCAGCAAAATAGCATACTAGAGAGGAAACACCACCATATCCCTGGTGTTCCCAGAGCTCTTCTATTTCAAACAAATTTGCCAAAAAAGAAAAAAATTGGATTCATGTTGTCTGTCATGTTGTTGCACACTTGGACGCAAGACTTGTTTTGATTTGTTCTAAGAGTTACTATGAGAGGAAAGTGAAGAGAAATAGCTCTATAAAAACTTAACAGTTTACCCGCTTCATGAACATTATTGAATGCCAAATGTAGTTTCAATTATATGAACTAATACTTATTTGTATCATCTTGTTCTTCTAAAGAATAAGTATTTGTTTCCTTCGTAAACAAAACAAAAAAAAATCAGTATTCTAGTGTCTCTTGGGGTCTTTTACAATATTACACAACACTCTATTTATTTATTTATTTATTTATCTAGAAATTATCAAGGTCAAGAGCCATTAAATCATGACTCAGAGATCTCTCGCTGGTTTAATCTCTGATCCAGCCTTTAAAACATTGCTATGAAGTAAATAACTGAGATTTAGCCTAGAAGTCCTAACTCAACTGGCAAATGCCGAAATTGCAAGGCCGGACATCGTGACCCGGGACCTCAGAGTTGTATGTGGGTTTATTTTCAGTGGATTACCACTTTATTTAAGACCCAAAAAAAATAAATAACCGAGATTTAAAAACCAGGCAAGCATGCATCAATTGTTTTCAACAAGTTTGATGATAAATAAATTAAAACAACCCCTTAAAAACTTCACCTTTGGGTTGGCCATAGTCAATTTACATGATAATTAAATAGAAACATAAATACTTATTTTTCTGGTTGGGCCAACCAAGACAAATTTAAATACTACTGCATATATAGCGCATATTTTATACCAGGAAACCTAGCTATGTTGGACTACTTGGCAATGAAACTAGAGTGTTTGTATGAAGCCATGCTTCAAAATGGCCCACTGCAATGTCATCAATCTTTGTCAGCTGTCTAGTCTTGACATTGTAACAGAAAATTATCCTTTCAACACCTGAAAATGATTTTCGATTTATTGCTGGATCGATAAGTGCTATAAAGAAAATTTGGTCATTGATCCAGAAACAAAACCTCAGGCCCAGTGTGCTAATATTAACATCAAAATCCAGTTCGTGGCCACAAATAGCCCCATAATCGAAAGGCCCCATCTCATGATAAAGAGTCCATTTTCCTAAATCCAAATCCAAAGCATAGATTTGATATGCACCAGCACTACTAATACCTTCATCCAAAACAATGCAAGAAAGACAGTCTCCCATCCATGAAAAAAACCCAATCGGAGCATAATCCACTCGCGGAGGGGGGAGTGGATACTCTCTTATAATAATTTCCCTGTCAACATCCATCACAGTCACTCCATCCCTTGTTAACCAATAAATATCATTTTCTCCATTATAAACAGGCTCCCATAGAAAATGACACTTAAGGTTGATAGCTTCTTTTCTAGCTATCTCTTTCCATGTGTTATCAACTCCAATTGTTAGGACGTAGAAAACATACCAATTGACCCCCAAAACATTTAGGACATCTTCTACAAACAACTTGAAATTGGCAGTGCGAGGAACACGTGCTATGGTAGACCGATTAGAAATGAACCATTTTAAATTAGTGGGTGGACTTGGAATTCTAAAGCAGCACTTAAGGATGGGGTTTACTGCAAAAGTTAGTGTAAAAAAAGTACAAAGCAGTAATATGCCATGACAAGTAGCCATTACACGTCCCATTCTGGAAGGTGTTCCCAAAACAATCCTTTCAGGTTGTCCATTAACATGATCTTGAATGTTCAAGAAATAAGAATTTTTCGTTGAGTCGGTCTTGAAAACGTAAAGACCGGGTGGTTTAAGAGGTAGGTAGGCTGAGATAGCAGTAGCCCAAAATTTGGAGATGTACCTTGCGGAGTTAAGCAGACACTTAAGAGGAAGCAAAGTAAGGATAACAAGCATCAAGTCTTGAGGGAGCTCTGAAAACAGATTAAAACTCTTATTACTACTATTTGAGCATTGCAGAATATTCGTAACATTCTTCTTGTTTGTTGCATGATCATCATGTGAGTCAGAGTCGGAGTGAGAGCAGTTATTTATAGATTTAAATCTCTTCTGCCTTTTTACTCCATCCATTGTCACTGCATGCATAGGCAGATAAATAGAGGTCAAATGTGATCATAAGGTTCACGAGATTCAAGCAATTGCAATTAATAGAAAAGAAGGCATATATATAAAGATAAAACTTTGATTGGAACTTTGATCAAACAGTTGATAGAGAAGTAGAAAACAAAGCGAGAATGGCAAATGAGCACAAGAGATGAGATGAAGTAGTAAAAAAAAAAAATGCATATGAAATTCGAAAACAGTGAATGAAGCACCACCGTACCTGATGATACGCCGGCACCGATGCAAGCTTTAGAGAAGGCTAATGCCTTTTTCTCAAGTCTTTTAGACCTAGTAAATATAAATATTATTTTTTTATTTATTATTTTATTAAATATGTATTTTCGATTATTATTATTATAAAGTATAATTGAAATATGATATAAATTATATTTAGTTAAATCTCTAAAATGACATGTAAAATATGGTTTATTAACTCGTTGATCTATTTAAACATATGTTAAACTACTTGTTTAAATACATCTATATATAAAATTGGCTTTTAAATAAGGTTATTGGATATCTGACTCTTGAAACATAAGTCTTTGATAAAATACAAACCACCTTCAATTTTTTTGACCAACCACACTTATATCCTGCAAGCAGGTTCAGCCTATTCTAATTCCCGTCTCCTACATTGTCGTCAAATCCTTTCTCAACACCACCTTCAACATCAACGACCTTGTATACTTGAAGTGCTTCTTACTCTTATGCTTTGAGATAGTATGATCCAAATTAATAAGAAATTCACATATTCCAAAAGAAATACAACTTGGACATTTTTTTTAGAGAATAAGCTTATTGCCACTAAATTGGATTCCACCCTTATGCATAAAAGGGCAAAGTCAATCAAAGATATTGGCTCATTTACAGGACCCTGCAGCATACTATAGACTGATAGAAAACCTAATCTACCAAACCAGCACCAGACCAGACCATACATCACTTATATTGTTTAGCGTCATAGCCAGCACATGAGAAACACTACTTCCCTTCACCGTGATGCATTCATCTTGGTCCTCCAATTGAAACTTTCACCTCCTCAAGGATAATTCCTGTACCATCTACCCTTCCTTTCAACTCAAAGTTTTTTTGCAAATTTGATTGGACAAGCTGCACATATACCTACAAGTCTGTCAATGGATATTGCATTTCCCTTGGAAATTTCTTAATCTCGTCAAAATCCGAAAAACAAGCAACCGTCTTCAAGTCTTAATCTGAAGCAAACTGTATATCAATGGCTTGAACAGTTTGTGAAATATAATGGCTAACCTACCTTCTCACAGTTCTTTAACTTTCTTCATGACCACACAAGACATATTTAATTCACTATATAGTTCACAAAAAGTTCAAATGGAAACTCTTCCATTTACTAAAACATTTCTTCTTCTAAATAACTGTGTTCACTTAGCATTTAGATCCGTAGCCCTTAGTTAGTTGGTTATTATTATATATAACTGAGGCAACTTCTAGCATGCAAGACCAGCTCGTGTCTCAAACCATGCGCGCAACTGGAACGGTTTTATATCACATATACCACAAATTATCCACTCATCCCTCTCTTCGTGCTTTCCCCCATGGCCAGTATCTTCTCCTTCGACAGTGGTTGGACAGAAAGCACGATGGTGGTTGGCCTGGCGGGGACTTGTACTCACGACAGTTTAGCATGTTTGTAGGTTATGAATGTCATAAATGTTAATAACACAGTTTGGCTCACAACTCAATTGTCGTGCTGCGTGAACTGTTCCCCCTCTCCACTCTTCTTGCCAAGTAAAAGCAAATTGAAGTTTGTTGTCCATGTTATTAATAACACAATTGGTGAGGGAGAAAGTGTTATTGATTATCCAATTCAAAATTCATTGACCCGGAGGAGATCTAAGCTTATTCTACAAAAACAAAAGCTACATCTCTGACATCTAAGATTTTGTTGTTCAAATTATTAGTGTTTCCATTCTTTTCTCCCTCGCGATCTTGAAATTATTCCCCAACAATGTTATTTTATTTTATTTTTTGGTGTTAGCCAACATTATTATTTTGAATCTACCAAATAATAGTAATTATATAATTTCTCTAATCTCCTGATGAGGCAATCTTCTAATGAGGATGAAAGAATTTGGGATCCAAAGTTGATGACAATTTTGGTTTTAAATGGGCGTCAAAAACCATTATTGTTTTTCAATTCTAGAAGAAATTTCAATGCCATTAGAATACATGCAAAGAATATGAAAGCATGAAAGAGAACAGGAGAGATACTCAGAATGGTAAATGATTTTGTTAAAGAGATGCATGTTATTATATCTAGTGGAAAGTCCATATCAAACGGTTGTGTACGATCACACGCCATGGGAGTTATAATTTGCTCATGCACGTTAGAAATCACTTTATAATTCGGTTAATTTCTCTATTTTGCAGAGTTTGTATTTGTTGTGTTAGTCTCCATTTTGTTTATGAATTCAAATCAACAATAGAAAGAGTATGCAGTAAAACGTAATAGGATTCCCAGAAATAATATTTTATGCTCTTAGAATCAACAGCACTTTCCATATGCTAATTTGATTTCCTTTCACCAATATAAAGTAAAGGACAAAGATAAACCGGTGCAATATACTACTTCATCTAACATTTGATAAAGGTTAGTTGATCAAATCAGTGAGCTTCCTTCTAGGAATATGACAACAATTGAACAACTCAAACTATAAAATCAAAGCTTCCATTCTTTTACCATAAAAAAATATAAATAAAAAGGAAAATATCTAGACAGCCTACCCCAAAACACTCAATTCAAGGTTACAACATTATACCATCTCATTTTTGCCTCTTCTATCCTCATACTATAAAGGAGAAAACGAAAATTACTCCACCATTGCATCAGTTGAAACTTCAGCAGCAGGAACATCAGATTTTCTTTTGGTCTTCCCTATATGCCACAACAAACACCAATTATAAGTTAACTACGCAGAATATTTTGTAAACAATTTGATGGTTCTTCATAAATTGTCATTCCACAACAAGAAATTCAAAAAATGAACATTTTAAGAAAAAATTGAAAGAAATTTTGTCCCATATGTCTATATTCAAAACATTTGTACAAGTGCATGTAAATCTATAAATAAAACCTGTTACTATTTGGTTGATAAGGTTTCACTTTCAATTTGATTTTGGTTCATTTTTGTATAAATATGTCTACTGGTTCTACATGTTATGGTGCGGTAGGTAAAAGCCACTACAATCTTAAAAGTGAATATTTGTCTAGTATTAAAAGCTTAGTTTAAAATGATTGAAAGATCTAGGAGTATTCCATCCAATGAGAAGCTGAAATCTACTAGCCGCTAGTTCACAACAACGCAGTGTAGGGAAAACAAAGCAGCAAGAATGCTCTGGTTTACCTCTCAGTTGGTAGCACTGCATCAACATATAATTCAAAAAGAAAGGGAGAATAAATCTGTTACAGAGGGTAATTGAGGGGAGGGGGCTGGGGTCATTTGTGTTTTCCATTTTCAGTTTCAGCGTATAGCTTGTGGTCATACGAGTTTCGCATTAGCAGTAAGCATTAGCTCCTAGTTTCTGCATTTTCTTTTTCTTAGCTAATAACAAACTTGAACTTTGTTAATACTAATTGCTCCAAATGTGCAATCTTAGCCATAAACATTAGAATAGGGACCAAAGGAGGTCGCTAATAGTTGCATCAAATAAGTAACCAACCACCATCACTCTTGAAGACTAATGGTATATTGATTTTTGACTATCAAAACAAGGATCTCGTATATGCGTGTTATATTAAACTGTTAGTTAGCTATTGTCCAAATTAACATTGACACTTCCCCTCGATCCAAGAATCCTAGATTAATCGTTGTTTTGAAGCGAAAATACATTGTAAATTCCAAAGATACCACTTAAAAAAATAAATCAACTAATAAGTTGCCCTATGTAGAGACCCACTCGCCCCTTTGGCTATATCATGTGATATCTAAATGAACGAGCGTATTAAGAGCCAACTCCAAAATATATTTAAAAGCAGATTCATTTTGAAAAATAGATCACAATTTTTCAGTAATGCCTTATCAACAACAATTGATAAGCCTCCACCACAAACATTATATTATTTTGAAAAATAGATCACAATTTTTCAGTAATGCCTTATCAACAACAATTGATATGCCTTACTATCCATGCTATGTTACAATCCCATGATTTACAATTGAGTCCTCTCTTGACCCTAGATAGAATCTCAATTTTGACTACCTTGATTATTGGTCAGCAAACAACAATTGAAAACTAATTTCTAGTTATAAGGAAATTTGAATCAAGCCAGGTAGACTCAATCTATGTAGCACCAACACTTCCGATCGATGGCGTGTGCCCAATGTCAGCCATGTGTACACTGACATGTGTGATTACATTCAATTATATCATTTTTTTTCAAATAATTATTGGTGTCGAGGCGTCCATATCGGTGCTTTCATAACTCTAACCAAATGCAAAACAGAACCAAAAAAAAAATTACCTTTGCCCTTGAGCTGTTTAAGTTTCAAGCCCTTTTTTTTCAAGTGAAATTTAGCTGAAGATGCAGCACTCTTATCTTTGGTTTCCCCTGCTCACAAAACCAAACAATAAATGAGCTCTTTTGTTAAACTAAAGGAATCAGCTAATCACTCGAGGAAACTGAAATTCATTTAAGGGATTGATAGCGCACGGTTACCTTCAGCAACAGCCATTTGAACCTCTTCCATGCTAATCAAGCCACTCTCTACAGCATCTTTTTGTTCCTTCAGTTAATCAAAAAGTGAAAACACATAATTAAGCAAAAGTAGTCGAAGATATGAAGAAAGAGATACAGAGACAGAGAGAGAGAGAGAGAGTACTGACACGACGCCATTGTTTGAAGAGCTTGCGCTTGCGTTTGCCGGATAGATTAACAGGCTGCTTTCTAATCTTAAGCTTGCCGGTGGTAGGGTCGCCGTGAATCAATCTCTTCCTCTCAGCAACTAGAGCTCTTCTTCTTTTCTGAACAACGTTGAACTTCGCCATCCCTGCCTCCTCCCTCAAAACCCTAATTCACTCTCTGAACCTTAAATTCCTCTTTATATCATAAATAAAATATATATTTATTTTTTTAGGCATATAAAATATAATAAATAACCCCCTCAAATAAAATATAATATAATAAATAATATAAAATAATTGTGAAAAAACAATTTTAATTTTCAAAAAAAAAAAAATTCTATGTAACCAAATAGACCTCCCCATATATCACGGCTTAGGTATTTGGATATGTTTAAGATTACTTCTTGAAATAGACGACTCAAGGAATTGAATTCAGATTAATGTTGTCAACTCTTTCAACACAAAATTTTGATTGACAAAACAAATGTTAACTTTTCATAACAACTCCATTGAAAAATAGTCTATTATGTTAAAGATGATGGTATAGATTTAAGAGTCTTTTTTTTTTGTGGTGGTCGAGGTTTGAACCCTAAACCTTGCATATATTATACATTGTCCCGGCCAGCTGAGATAAGCTTACGAGGACATAGATTTAAGAGTCTAATTATTAAGGAATGGCCTACTTATTATATGTGAGTTGGAACCAATATTAACTTATTTTGATAGTCATAATCCAATTTGGTCGATTATGATGAGAATCTAATTGGTTAAGTAGATTCAAGACGTTTATGTTACCTTAAATGTTAGCTCAGTCAAAATAAGTAGTTCAAGTGTTGGGGGATTTTGACTTCTTAAGTAGGTTGACGAGGGCGAAGGAAGTATAACTATTGAATAAAGGATGTATGACATTCAATGTCTTGGAATTTTAATGATAATAGCAAGGGCTAAAAATGCAAAACTTACTCCAAATGATGACTTGATAGCATATTTAATTAAAGCCCTTGCTATCAAGTCATTTGGAGCCTCTTTTGCTTTCGATCGTAAGGCAAATGGTGCTCTTTTTCCTTCGATCATAAGTTTATGCTAGCTTAAAACGCCAAAATCTAAGGTATTAGACACGCCTTCGATCGGAAGTATATGTGCTATGTACGATGAGAGTCTACTGGTCTTGATTCAAATTTCCTCGTAACTAAAAAAATGTCTTTCAATTTTTGTTTGTTAACCAATAATCACTGTAACTTATCAAGGGTGTTGATCCCTGTAACGCCCACTTTGATATTTAATTATTTTTATTAAGTTAGAGTCTATTTATGTGATTTATTTTAAATATGTGAGGTGTTGGTATTTTATTAAGTGGCTTTATTCTATTATTTATTAGAAATATGAGAATTATTAGAATAAGTAGATTTGGGGGTTAGAATAGAAAGAAGACAGAGTTATTGGGCCTAAACATATTTAGGAAGAGTATTTAGTATTATAAATAAGGAAGCTTAGGTTAAAAAGAGTTTTTACGTTAAACCGCTTTTTGGAAAAGAGGAGAACAAGGAGAGAAGAGAAGAGAAGACAAAGAGGAGAGAGAAGAGGCTGCATCGATTGTTAAGGTAAGGGTGAGACTAGCATTTAATACTATTATGTGTATGATTATAATGATTAGATTTAACGAGTTGTAGGAAGAGTTTGTGAGGATTGAGGAATTAGGGTTTTAAGTGAAGAATTGAGGATTAACCGATGAAAAGTTGTTAGATTGATGTAGAAACTGTGTACAGACATTAGATAATCCATAGGATGATTATTGGATGTAGTTTTGAGGTTAGAACCATGGAATTGGATGAGATGTCGGTGAGTTTAAGAATTAGGGTTTAAGAATTGTAATAGGTTGTTAATAGATTTGAGAACCCTTTGAATTTGCATACAGTAGGTTGATGAATAATTAGTGTTCGAATGATAGGATAATCATAGGGTAATGATTAGGGTCAAGTTTGGAGAGTATTGGATCGAAAACGGAGTCGAAAAGATCTCCCCAAGGCGAAATCGCAGCTGAACTGCGATTTTGCTGTCAGTGTGCAAAACGCGTTTTTATTGTCTCAGTTTGACAAGTTTAAGTTCCGAAGTGGGTTTAGGTGTAAACACGAAAGTTGTAGGTATGGATGTTAGTTTTCTAATGTCGGTCTGGTGTCAAAATGATTTATAGAACTTCAGTTATGGTCAAATTACTGCACATAGGTCACAGTGAATTTTTATGGACTTTCTGCACAACTTTTCCTAATTTAAAACGTAAACTCGTATTGATCGGTACAGAATTGGCCTTTGGTGTAAACATGAAAGTTTTAGATAATTTTGTTAGCTTTCGAGTGGCTTTTGTTTGACATGAAAATGACTTTTAGTTTCTGAGTTATGATGAAAATACTCCAAGGAGGTCTTAGCGAAATTGTACGGTGACAACATTCTCTGTTTCATGTTTTTGTGTTTGTTTCACATGTTTCTGTTCTGAATTAGTCTTTGGTATAAACATGAAAGTTGTTGATAATTGTGATATCTTTTCAGTAGCTTTGGTTTGGCATGAAAATATGTTGTGGATAATTTATTATGTTTTTACAAAGATGCATGATGAATTGTTGATGTTTAAATACGATGTTATATAATGAATTGTTGATGTTTCAATACGATGTTATATGATGAATTGTTGATGTTTGAATACGATGTTATATGATGAATTGTTGATGTTTAAGCACGATGTTATATGACGTTGTTTATGATTGATGAATATGAAATTATGATGTGAAGTCGTTGTCATTACCACAGTTGTCGTCAATGTCTTCAAAGTTGTAAGTTGTTTGTCGATGTCGTTGAAGTTGTTAAGTCGTCAAGTCGTTATGAAGTCGTCAAGTTGTTAAGACGTTATGTTGTCAAGATGTTAAGATGTTAAGAAGTTATAAGATGTTCATGATGTTTCTAAGATGTAAGATGTTGAGTCCATGCATACTCATTTAAAGCGACGAGGGCTCAAGCCCTGGAGCATTTGCTCAAAAGCGACGAGGGCTCAAGCCCTGGAGCCTTGTGCTCAAAAGTGACGAGGGCTTAAGCCTTGGGAGCCTATTTATGCTCATTAGCGACGAGGGATTATGTCCTAGAATGGTACCACATGCATTTGCATTGTCAAGACGTTTTAAGATGAAAAAGTTGCATAGTCGAGTCAAAATGATTTAAGACGAAAGAGTTGCATAGTTGAGTCAAGTCGTTAAGTTGTGATGTTTGATGAAGTGTCTAGTGATGAATTATGATTAAGATGATATATGATGTTATGATTATGATGATATATGATGTTATGATTATGATGATATATGATGTTATGATATACGATGATATATGAGGTTATGATATACGATGATATATGATGTTATAATTAAGATGATATATGATGTTTATGTTTATGATTAAGATGATATGTGATGTTTAGGATTATTATGGTGATGATATATGATGATGCTTATGACTAATGTTTGATGATATATGAAGATGTTCATGATTATTATGTCGATGATATGTGATGATGTTTGTGATATTATTGATGACATGTGATGATGTTTATGACTAATGTAGGGAGAGTAATGATACTAGTTAATGAAGTTTAAGATGTTAGATATAATTGTTGAATTATATGCTTAATATTATTGTTTTGTGAATCTCACCCCTTCTGCTTGAAAATGTTGCTCTTCGTATGGGTAACTTGCAGGTAATCAAGATTAGGCGTGGTCGTGAGTGGACTCCTCACAAGTGTGTCTTTAGGTGCTCTGATACGTAACGGGATGAGAGTTTTGACATTGTTTTTTATTCCTTACGTATTGTTTTATGAGATTTTTAATGAAGTTGTTGGATTGAACTGATTACGATGTTTTAGACTATTTATGAGACTTTTATGATGAGGCCTTATGTGCCAAAGACTATTTTTGGACGTTGAATAATTCCGCTGCAAGATATTAAGTACTTTGTTGATTGAATTTTTGAAGGATAAATTATTATTTATTCATTTATGATTTTTATGAAATGTAACATTCCGTTTACGATGAATTACTCTGATTTTATTAAGAAATTTTTATGTTGGGAAAACGGGGTGTTACAATCCCTGTGGCGTTCTTTTTGTCATATGAATCCTTAAATTGTGGCGCATTTCTAATTTTTGGTTCCTTTATTGATTGTTATCCTAGTTGTTGAAGTTGATTTTGAAGTTGTTTGTAGTTTATTTCTAGTCCCACATTGCTCTAATACTATGTTAAATGAGTTTAGATTTCATCCCAAAAACTAGCTCAAAAGATGAAAGTACTTAAGTATATTTATACACTCAATAGTTCATCTAACACTAGTTTCGTTTAACATCAAACCCTAAACCCAAAATTTACAAAATTACAAGTTCAATCTTGATAAGCTACACTCATGTCTCATGTTTTACATAGTGTTTTCGGTGATTCATTTCAAATTTGTGTTTCTGAACGTGTGCTTTCGCCTCAATACTAAATCCCATGATTCTGAGTTTTGTAGCGTGAGTTGACCGTGTTCTCCAACAAACATGTTATTGGCTCTAATTTGTAAGTTTCCAACCTAGAAAGTTCCTAAAATTATTCATGATAAGACGTTTTATATTGTAAGTTGTCAGGTTTCGATTCATGACTTTATGCATGAAAAAAAGTTGGAGAACTCACACAAAATGTAACAAGGAATGACTAAATGGTATTTACGTGATTAAGTTGACATTAAATAATAGGAATGAATAATGGCCATTACACAATGATATGAATAATGGTACTCACACAAAAATATTTTCTAATGCACGTTACCATTCACTTTGATATTAAAAAGTACAGGTTTTACTAATTTGCGTGAGCAACAACTAGCCATGGCACAAAACAAACATCTACAGCAGTAAATCAGATCTTAGTTAAAAAATAAATAGATGAATACCATATTACCATTCTCGAGACCGAGAGTAACTTCACCTGCAAAACAGTGGGGCGCACACCATGGAAGAAGACGTGGGCGTCTCTAGAGTCCAAATCGGTGGGGGCCTTCAACCCACAGTGTTAGACACCCCGTTATTGGTAAATTGAAACCAGACTCAAAAAGAAATAACTTGACCAAATATCAATGACAACTTTCAACAATAGTAAAGAGATAAAAGGGTAAAGACCATTCAAATTGACTACAATACTTTTATTTTTCTTCTAAAATCTTATATCTTTTAAATCTATAGTCGATACAAAATTTATAATTAATTAAATCAATTCATAGATTTAACGGAATAATTGAGTTCAAGTAGTTAACAAAAACAACCAAATAATAAATTGTCTAAAAGAATTGAGTTTAATTTTTGAGTGGAACAACTATTTGTAAAACTTTATTTATTTTTTTGGTCGAACTCTGAATTACCAACACACATTTCTTTCATAAACTTGAAGGTTAACCCAATTTCTTTTATAGGATTTATAAAAATCAAAATTATAATATTTTTGATTATGACTAAGTCTAGACTAACATATTCAAAAAGAAAATTGACAAAAATATGTTCGAATTTTTTAAAAGTTGATTTCATCTATTTGTTATAACATTTAAAAAATATATAAATATGTTTTTAGTCCTTATAAAATCATAAGTTTTTAAATTTAGTCTCTATAAAAGTCCCGTTTGTTTTCTGATTTAAAAATTCTAAAAAGAGAAATTATTTTTTAAAAAGATAAAATATTTCAATTTTTAATACATTGATCACACAAATTTTTATCAAAACTTAATATTTAAAATTATTAAAAAGTACTCCGGATAGACTCGATGGTAATATGAGCATTTTGGTTTTGGTGCATAAGCATAACACTAATAACGTGTAGAAGAAGAAAGAAGGTTTATCGGATGAAAAACGTAATATTCGGTTCTCGAAGGCACATTCTACCTTTACTTATTTATTATTTGACAAAATTGTAATCATGTAATGTAATAATATTTAAAAGTAAATAAATAATTTTCAACGTGTTACGCGTGTTTGGAATTATTTTTGACAGATTTGGAATTGAAACTTGGAAGAGGGGTAAGAAAGGATAAAAAAAACACCAACATGAAAACAAGGGAATATTCTTTTCCCCAGTGGCAAGTTTGGGTAAATAAATACTCACAAAAACCCTTAACTCAACAACTCAGTTACATTACATTACAAAGCTGTTTTCCAAACGCAAAAGCAGCCAGTAAGTGGTATGTCTATGTCATTGTTATTGCTATACTATACTGTTACTTAGTATATGATTCTCATCACTTTTCTTGTCTTGTCTTGTTTTTGTGTTTATTTAGCATTATTGCAACAAGTATCTAGCTAACTACTGAAGCGGTGGGTGGGATTTGATCTAAACTGAGTTAGAGTTAGAATAGAAGAATGTCGAACATAGACATTGAAGGGATCTTGAACCAACTACCAAACGATGGTCGTGTTCCTAAGACCAAAATTGTTTGTACTTTGGGTCCTGCTTCGAGATCTGTTGAGATGATTCAAAAACTTCTTAAAGCTGGCATGAATGTTGCTCGTTTCAATTTTTCACATGGTACTCATGAATATCATCAGGAAACCCTCGATAATCTCAAGTCTGCTATGCATTCTACTGGTATTCTCTGTGCCGTCATGCTCGACACCAAGGTTTGTTCTTGTTTCTATACATGCATAGCAATAGCATAGCATAGGGATCACTATATATGTTCTTGCTTGCATTGAATTTGATTTTGAGTGAATTGATTTTTGTCTAAAACTCACTTGAACAAGTGATTTGTGTTTGGATACATTTATATAAACAATCAATTTGAGTGTAAAAATCAATTCTAGAATCAATTTTGTGTTTAATCAGGATTGTGCCCTTCAATTAACAACTTTTCAAAGCTAGTACTCAACATTTTTTTATGCTTTTTTATTATTTCAATTTTTGTAAGGCCTAGCTCAATTGTCAATGTCAATATTGTTAGACAAGACATCCTCACCTGGGTTTGTACCCACAATCTCGCAGTTGTGCGTGTGATTTTCACGTTATGCTTGCCGCGTTGTCTACAGACAAAAAAATATTATTCCATCAATATCATGTTGCTGAGGATGATGTTTTATTGCTGTTTTTTTTTGTCTGTAGACAAAGTGGTAATTTAGTGATTACCACTTGAAAGTCACACAAACGACTGTAAGGTCCTAGGTTCTAACCCAGGTGAAGGTGTCAAACCTTACAGACTATTTTATTGCTATTTTCCTTGTACAGTTATGATTCTCTTATATGTTAGCGATGAATTTCTTTCTTAATGAAATTATTAACGTTTTCATGTACGGTACATATGCTCTCTACTGTACTGTGTTTTTGCAGGGGCCTGAGATCCGGACTGGCTTTCTGAAAGATGGAAAACCTATTCAACTCAAAGAAGGACAAGAAATCACCATAACTACTGATTATGAAATCAAGGGAGATCCAGAGATGATATCAATGAGTTACAAGAAACTGCCTGTCCACTTGAAGCCTGGAAATACCATTCTATGCTCTGATGGAACAATCAGTCTCACTGTTTTGTCCTGTGATCAAGAAGCCGGTACTGTTAGATGTCGCTGTCAAAACTCTGCAATGTTGGGTGAGAGGAAAAATGTCAATCTCCCTGGTGTTGTGGTGGATCTTCCCACTCTTACTGACAAGGATAAGGAAGATATTCTTGAATGGGGTGTCCCTAACAATATTGATATGATTGCTCTTTCATTTGTTCGTAAGGGCTCTGATCTTGTTAATGTCCGCAAGGTTCTCGGGCCACATGCTAAGCATATTCAGTTGATGTCAAAGGTAGAATTTTAATTGCATTCTTCTGCAATTTTAATAATGATATAAAGGATCACCATTTCATTTGTTTGTGGTGTTAATTTTTCCCCCTTCACCATTAATGAATTGCATGTCCTTGTTGATATATCTTCTAATGCATCTTTAAGTTGAATGTAATTCATCATTTTTCTCTTCAACACAAATTCCATGATTGTCTGTTTAATATGAACAAGTACTAACTTGTGTGTTTGTGTTTCTTACACCAATTCTGAAGTCGTGCTTAATGGTTTTTAAATAATGATTTTGTGGAATTTCATTTCAAGGTTGAGAATCAGGAGGGAGTCATGAACTTTGATGAGATCCTGCGTGAGACTGATGCGTTCATGGTGGCCCGTGGTGATCTTGGAATGGAAATCCCAGTTGAGAAGATTTTCCTGGCACAGAAAATGATGATTTATAAGTGTAATCTTGTTGGCAAGCCTGTGGTGACTGCTACCCAGATGCTTGAATCCATGATCAAGTCTCCTCGGCCAACCCGAGCCGAAGCAACTGATGTAGCCAATGCAGTTCTTGATGGAACCGACTGTGTCATGCTTAGTGGTGAAAGTGCTGCTGGAGCATACCCTGAACTTGCTGTCAAAATCATGGCTCGCATTTGTGTTGAAGCAGAATCATCCCTTGATTATGGTGCTATATTCAAAGAGATGATAAGGTCTACTCCATTGCCTATGAGTCCATTGGAAAGCCTTGCATCATCTGCTGTACGCACAGCCAATAAGGCCAGAGCGAAACTCATTGTCGTGCTGACACGAGGTGGGAGTACTGCCAAGTTAGTTGCTAAGTATAGGCCAGCAGTTCCAATCTTGTCTGTGGTAGTTCCGGTTTTGACCACAGACTCATTTGATTGGACCTGCAGTGATGAGGCACCAGCAAGGCACAGCTTAATATACAGAGGCTTGATTCCTATATTGGCAGAAGGATCTGCAAGAGCTACTGATGCAGAATCTACAGATGCAATTCTGGAAGCTTCTCTTAAGTCAGCAACACAAAAGGGGCTTTGTAAACCTGGTGACGCCGTTGTTGCTCTTCATCGTATTGGAGCTGCTTCTGTTATAAAGATCTGCATAGTGAAGTGATGCACAATGTGTTATTAGCTGGCCTTAGATGCAGGAAGGGTTGTGTTATGTTTCAGCTTTTGTACTAATGAAGTTAAACTTTGTGCTGTTTGTCCACCATATAATGGAGGATTTAGCTGTTAGCAGGTTTTGGTATATTTTGCTCTGAATGAACTCGGTTTTGGTATTTTCTGTAATATTGAGTACTTCTAAATGAGATTCTCATGAAAATAACCTGCATTTCTTGCATTTTAAATGACATTTTTGTGGATAATTTTAGTATTTTTGAAATTTAATAAACAAAATAAAGCAAAAATAAGGTATAACTTTTAAAATTTTAGTTTTTTATTGCTGCAAGGAGGCTCTTAGAAAAGACTTTGTCTAATGTAGCTTTTGTGATGCAACGAGGCTTTTTGGGAGACTTTGTTTATTGTGGGCAAAAGTAAAATAATAGTAATATATCATGTATAAATAGGGATGACAATTGGACCCAAACCAAATGGGCACCCGAAAAAAATACCCACGATGGGCGGGTAAATACCCGCATTGTTGGGTATGGGCCTGGGCACGGGTAATTGCCCGCAAATTTGAACGGGTATGGGTGCGGGTACAGGCACTCTAGTGCCCACCCCGCCCCATGCCCGCACATTATATAGACTATACCAATAATTTTATTTATATTTAATTTAGTTAATTAATCCTAAGTCTTTGATATTTATTGTAATATGCACTTGTTTTTTATATTTTAGATGCTTTTTATTTGGCTAAATAAAATGATGCGTAATATTTTATATGTTGATTTAGCAAATTTCATATCATTTTAATTATGTTGTGATATTTTTTGTTATTTATTATCTTTTTGTTGTGAAAGTGCGGGTAATGGGTGCGAGTACGGGCACTTAGATACCCATAGGGTATGGGGACGGGCACCAAACTTATTGCTCACGAGGGTATGGGCTCAGGTATGGGGATTTTCTTAAAACGCGAGTGTGGGGATGGGTACCCATTGCCATCCCTATATAAATGTGTTTTTTTTTTATTATTGGATTAATAAATCACGTCATATCTTATTTGATCTAATGATTAATTTTATTGATCTAAACACATAAATTAATGTGTGCATGATGTAAGACTTATCTTACTTGTGTATCATAGAATTAATCTCTTTGTTAATATTTGTTGGGCAAAGAAGTAGATAAATTGATCATATTTCGGTAAGGGCAACTCTAAGCAATGAAGCTAATAGTTTTGTAGTTAATCTTTATGCTTTTTATGAAATAGATTTTGGTAAATCCGAAGTTGAAATAGAAGTTAACCATGGTATGGCTAAAGATTGTTTTTGACAAAAATTTGAACTTGGATTTTCTCTTACAATTCATTATTAATTTAAACTCATTAACCACTGAACAATTAAATCGAATCACTTGGTTGATGTAGTTATATCTTTGAGATAGTTTTTTAGATGAACTCATTTAACATGGCATTTGAGCTAGGTTAATGGTTGCGATGCTGAAATTGAATTCAATCATCTTGCTAGGTGCGAGAGTGAGTAATTAAAGTTGTATAGAATCTCAAATCGCTCAAGTTCCATAAAGAAATGTGATTCAACACCATTCTTTGACCTAACTTTTAAGATGAGTTTAAAGTTCATTTAACATTTAAACTTTTTTTAAGGAATATAAGTTTAAACATGTAAAATATAGCTTACACCAAATAATTGTTGTAAAACAAATAATGTACTCCCTCTCTGTCCCATAATAAGTGATCCTTTTGTAAAAAAATATCGTACCAAAATAACCGACCCATTTCACTTTTCAATATAATATTAATTATTTTTTTCCACTTATAACTCTGATCAATACACTTATTTCATCATTCTCAATTCAATATATTCTACTTTACATTTATGATAATAGTAAATGAATCAATACTTGACAAAAATATTTAAAACCATTTTTCTTTTTCTTTCCTTTATACATTTTTGTGAAATGAGCAAATGGAATACTTAATTTAGGACGGAGGGAGTTACCCATAATTTTATTAAGAAATAATAATTTAATGATTTTTAATCAAAAAGATAATTGTAAAGTTTTGTATATATACTTATTTGTTGATTTCCATTCTATTTTTAAAATTTGATCCTGTGTTGTTTTAGTAAGAGAAAGAAATAAATATTATCCAAACAAAAATGAGGAGGAAAGAATTGTTGATTTCCATTCTATTTTTAAAATTTGATCCTGTGTTGTTTTAGTAAGAGAAAGAAATAAATATTATCCAAACAAAAATGAGGAGGAAAGAATTGTTGATTTCCATTCTATTTTTAAAATTTGATCCTGTGTTGTTTTAGTAAGAGAAAGAAATAAATATTATCCAAACAAAAATGAGGAGGAAAGAATAGAAGAAAGTGAGATGAGTAGCATGGCGTGTGGATGTTGGTACTACAACTACTGCTGTCCCCCACAGTCATCCTCGGTGCTGAAGCGTAGTCCTTCTACTACTCGTTCTTTGTTTGTTTGTTGTGTCTCTAAATCCAAATCCAAATCCAAATCCAACTTGAAGGATAATGATGATGAAATTGATAAATCGATAAAAGGATCAGGAACCACTGCTAGAGGTCGAAGATTACTAAGAATTCGACAAGATAAACAACAACGCGAACACGAACGCCTTCACAATTACCCTGCTTGGGCTAAGTAAGTATTAGTAGTTCTTTCTTTCTTTCTTTCTTATTATTGCATTATTGTATTTCATTTGAATTATATATATATATATGGTTTCTGAATGAATGAATAATAATAGAGTCCTTGAAGATGCTTGCAAAAACGACACTGAACTACGTGCTGTACTTGGTGATAGTATTGGCAACCCTCAACTCATGAAGGAACGAGTATGTTATCTTATCTTCTTTCTTACTTGCTACTTCCTTATTTTTCAATTCTAATTAAATTTAATGTGTTCCTTTCTTTCCTTCCAGGTGGAAGATAGAATTCGAAAAAAGGGTAAAGACTTTCGTCGCTCCAAAACTGGATCTGTTGTTGCCTCCAAAGTCACCTTTAGAGAGTATGTATTATCATAATAATTAATGTTTTTGCTTCTACTTCCATATCATCAAAATAGACCAAATCACCATATTCTAAATTTGTTCTCGCATTACTCTAATTATTATTTGTCATGGGATGCCTTTTGCTAGCAGCTTCAATCCACTTGATTCATATATCTGGTTTGAATTGTATGGATCACCATCTGATCGCGACGTTAATCTAATTGGCAGTGTATGTCTTTTCTTCTTTAGCTTTTCAATCTATATAATACATTCATCAAATCTTATTCTTTCATTCATGTCAATTAATTATTATACAGGTTATTCAAGCATGGTATGTCATGGGTCGACTTGGGGCCTACAATTCTTCAAACTTGCAGGTACTTGCCCCATTCATTCATTACATGCTTACTATCGTCAATTCCTCCCACTCACTTTCATTTGCTACTTCTTCAGTTCTTTTAGGTATGCCTTACCTTAATGAAATCATCAAATCTACTTTATTTTGGTTCCGTTGACTTGAAATTCCTCAAAATTCTGGCACCAATTTTGGTATTTAATTCAAATTTATAATGGAGAGAGCCAAGCAAGCATTGTAGTAGAGAGTGAAATTGAGACGCCCGAACCCAATTGGCTTATGAGTTTTATACACATGTACTTTTATAAAAGTACTAAATAGCAAATACCTCTTGGAATATTATAATTCTTACCAGTTTTGTAGTCTTTATGTTAGTAGATAGTAGTTTCAATTGGTTGTCCAAGTTGTACTAGGTACGGTTCATACTTGACCAAAATAATTAGTTCAAGTAAGAGTATTACAGTCGCGATCATAGCAGAGTATTCTTGTTTATTGATAACTAGGTAAGAGCTTAAGTAGCTTTCATGCTTCATATAGACAGGGAATATTACAATTAAGATTATTATTAGTTGTTATACCTTATTGGACTGAGCTTTTCATGCTTTCCCTCTTTTTGAAGTGTAGCTATATGATTGAAATTACATGTCTAGATTTCCTATTTGCATGTTTTTCTTAAAGAGAACTTTTACATTATGGAATAGCATGAGCTCAGTACTATAACTGTGAAAATTTCCTTACAAATTTTAGGAGTGAAGTTTATGTGTTGAGGTGACTTTTTGTGTGATGGTATAGTACATGCACGTTATTGTATTCGTTATGTAATTACATTTAACCATCTGACAGCACATGCTTACACTTACACGTTAGCGACAACTAGCTCGAAAATATTTTGGCGATTAGATTTGTATTGCTAATAATATCCATGTCTCTTCTGATACAAGTTCTAGGATCATTTTCTCTGCCTATCAGAATGTTTACAAAATAGCAAGAACAGCAACAATGGAAGACACTGTAAAAGTTTAATTAATTTTACTTTTTGGATTGTCTGATTGCTTCGGCTATATGTGTCATAGAATTATCATTCATTTTTAGTTTCCAACCTGTGTGTAGCTGCTCCCTTTTAACAAAGAATTGAAGTATCTTTTTAATTGATGGCAGATGTCAAATTCGTCAATGGAGTATGATCCTCTCTATGACTCAGATAAGGGTTTCAAAGTGATGCCGTCATCTTTCCATGATATCAGTGATGTTGAGTTCCAGGATAATTGGGGGCGTGTTTGGTATATTGTCTAAAACTCTGTTAGTCTTTTTAATAAGTGGTTTTATGACCTTGCAATGGACAGAGGTTGAAAAAATAGAATGATGCAGATTAAATTATTAACAACATTAACCACAATAAAATGCCTTTTCACTCTAGGAGGATCTGACAACATGGATTCTATGATATCATAAATCATGTCTAGTGACAAACTATTTAAACCTAAAACCTTTTTACTAGTTTAGCCTATAGTTTTTTGTGGTCTCATTTTTCCTCTAACTAATGGACTTTTCTCCATTTGATTTACTCTTCTTAGCGAGGCTTTTAGAGATCTTCTCCTCAGTACACACATGTCTAAATTACCTAGGACTAGTTTTGACCATCTTTTCTGAATAGGAGGCTACCCCAACTTTCTCTTCAAAGTAACCACTCCTGATCATTTAGTTTCTCCTTTATAGCTTTTATTGACTTTTCAATTATGAGTATACCATTCGGAAAAAGGCATTATCGTGGCATTGTCTCTTGGATATGTTTCGCAGGAACATGAAATAAAACCAAGCTCAGTGTTGCAGAGATGAGAGTATTACGATAGGCGAGTTATTACTTACAAAAAAAAAAGAAACAAGATTGTATCAAGAGAGAAACCACAAGAGAAAAAATAGGGTAGCTCCCAAAAGAGAAAGGATGCTAAAGTTGTGTCTTGTATTGTTTAGAGAGCGGGGAAAACTTGTTGAAACACCGGTATGAAGGATAGACCAGATGGAGAATAGTTCAATTGTTAGAGGTACAGGGAGACCCAGAAAAATTATTGGTCATATCATTAAAAAAGATGTATATTTAAATGGGATATCATTAGACTTGATTGGCAACAAAACATTGTGGATTATTTGATTCATATAATCAACTTCACCTAGTGGAAAAAACAAAGGCTTCGATGGTTGTCACCAGCTAAATAGGTATTGAAAAGGAGGGAATTTTTCTTTATTATACAATTTCTAGTAACTGAAAGTTTCAGAATTATAATTAAAGTTGTAGAGACTTAATAATTTAATACACAAACAATTAATAACAATGTCATTTAGTTAAATACATGACTGCAGTAGAATATGAAAACACGGTAGGATATATTTTCAATCAAAACTCATGTTGGTTCAATATGTTTAAGCTTTAAACAAATCGTACTTGCAGGGTGGACCTCGGTACTGCTGATTATTTTGCGATTGATGTGCTTCTCAACTGCCTTACTAATTTAAGCTCAGAGTAAGTTTGAATTACTGAACTACATGTAATAAAAATGTAAAGAATATATGTAATGTAACTATATGTCCAAGCGCGCATTTATTGTTTTTGTTATGCAAAAGTAATGATTGACCTTTCTCTGAATGGCAGATATCTTGGTATCCAACAAATTGTTTTTGGTGGTCGGTCCATGGGTGATTGGGAAGAGGGGATGACAAACCCTGAGTATGGTTACAAGTACTTCAAGATATGAACAGGGACTGGATGCAGTTCATCCCTTCCACTCGATTTTGGTTTAAAAAATGATATAAAGAGGTTCGGTAACAATATGCATTGATAAGAATATGCCCTTGGATGAGATGGTTTGTTTAACCCTCTTAAGTTGTGCTTGGTTGCCACTTGCCCGATAGGATTTTCGTACCGTATGGAGCCAGAAGCCTTGAGATTCAACTGCGTTTTGTTGTGACTGACATTAGAAATAATAGATTTAGTGATGAGAATAGAATAGGAGTGGCTTGTGAAACTTTTTCCATTTCAAATCTGATATTAAAATGGTGTATCAAAATATAGGTAGATTTATCATTAAATTAGTTTGATGCTTTGGTGGTATGAGATGTAAAACAAGCATATTCAGTACTTAGTAATGTTTGTTATATTCTGGATTAAATTATGTTATCTTGTGGCCACAAAAAGGTGCACCATACTAAAATGTGGTGTACCGATAATTGCAATATGCCTCCTCAAGTGAATATTTTCATAATAGTGTGAATATCAATATTTTATCAAGTTTTGAATGAAATCCGATACGAAGAACAATTGGGAAACTGCAAGAATCCTGAGGGAAGAAGAGGAGAAAGTTAATTGAATTGTTATTATGATGATCTCATTCATTTCTCTTGTGCTCTATGAGAAAGTTTGTTACAATTCCCTTCTTTTGGAGAGAAATATTCTACCTTACCCCATTATACCTGCCAACTCAACAGAGCAAAAACAGTAATAAAAAAAAGGAGAATGGCATATGCAGAACATCATCATGCAATGTTGCCAAATAAACATGAAAATTAAAATGACTATAGCTAGATAATGATACTCCCAAACCATAAGCTAGAATGTATTACTAAAGTATGAGAGTACTTTAACGACCACCTTTGCTGACTTGTGCATTTTGACTTTAAAAAGAAAAATATATTTTTGGTACTCTAATCTAACCTCGCCTTCAATGTCAACCACTTCGTTGCCAGAAAATCGTAAAACCCAAACCAACATTTCATTTTCAGCAACATATTTTTATTATTTTGAAGAAATGCAACATATTACTTTCCCTTTGCGGATGTACTATTGCTTTAAGAAAAGGCAACCTTAAACTTTAAATTTCTCAAAACGGCAAGATCTAAAAGTGCCAAACTAACGACAGCTACCAACACTCTTAAATTGCAAACACAAACAATATTGAGCCAACCATACGCCAGCTCAGTTGTGAGTGACGTTTTGTTTAATAATCCAATGTTTATTCCCCTTATATGAAACTTATGATTATGAAAATTTGGCTATTTTCGTATGAGAATTGCTATTTTTACAAAGTCACAAATGAAAGAGAAGAAATTAACATTTTGCTATTTAAAAAAAAATAAAAAAATAAAAAAACTGTTTAGTCCAGATTTGGCAGAAATTATGACCGTGTGTATTGGTGAAAATCAACAGAAGATAATAAGTCATGTGTTTCGTTATTTGGGTATTCGTAAGAACAAGCATTATCCTCTTTGTATATAGTGAATCCGACAGATTAGTCTGAATAAGAATATAACAAGAGACCTCCTTTTGTTATAATAACAAGATTAATAAAATAAAACAAGGCCACCGCAAGGCATATAATAGTTACCGGGACAAAGTTGTCGATTCATTTCCTACGTTATATACGACACTAATCCATAGTAATATAATAGTTACCGAAGGCATTGAAAGAAATCATACAATGATTTGTAACAGAGAGAAATATGAACGGGGCCACAGTCTCATACAATCACGCCTAACCTAAGGCACTAAAACAATAAATAACAACAAATTTTCAACTAAGATTAGATCAGTATCAGTAGTAGCATTGTCCCATATTAGGTTAGTTGTTGACGGGAGTGAGATCTCCACATTAAGCTTATAAACAGAACTGTGCAAAACTAATCTATCAGCAAAGGGCAGCACATCACATCAGCTCAACTCAGCTCTGGTTTCCGTGTGTATGTTGAAGAATTAGCAGTATCAGACTATCAGTGCCGCCACTTGTCATCATCACTCTTGAGATTTAACATCAATAAATAAATGTACATACATGATTTGATGACAAAAGACAACGCATCAAACTCTTGATGACTTGTGTAGAGATTTTAAATCTTTGAGATGCACAAAAAACCTCTACAGGCACCAATGTAACTTGAGCAGCAAGACTAATCTAATACAGTCAGAGTCACGACACATCCTGAAGTGCCAGATTCAACTCGTGTGCAGATTTTGCAATTGATCCTCCTCTTCTATAGATGAAAGGCAAATAAAGTGGAAATTAACATTAGAAATTATATATCATCCTAATACATTATTTCCTGATTATTTTTAGCACAAAGTATTTATATTTTTTCTGCTTTCAAAATCTATAACTTATATAGAGATACCAAGTTTTAGCATAGCTAAATTATTTCATTTATTCATTTACAATTTTATCCTTTTTTATCTAATCATATAACTAATTGTTTAAATAATTGCATAAACTTGTTTCCCCAAGATGAGTACGTTAGTGCCCCCATATGCATGCTAGTATTAAATAACATGAATTTAAGCCAATCGCATAAAATAAAAAACATTTAGCATTACACCCATTCAGCACCGCCAGAATTGACTGAAACAAAAGGGGAACTGATAAACATGTACCTCATTAGAGAAGGTAGGAAACCTTTGACTTTTTCGAGCTCTACAAAGCAGACGTTGCAGCGCTCTAGCCTGGATCTCATTAACAATAAAAAATTAATTAAATTGTGTAATGGAATATATAAAAAGTAAAATAAAATAAGTCATGATTATGAACCTTTTCTCTGCTTCAATATCAACACCAACAGAGGGTTTAGCTGATAGCGTTGAATAGATTACTGAACCAAATACTCTGACCAGGTTCAATAACATTTCCACGGATATAGATAGATGTCTACAGATATGTGAATACCAGAACTGTCAGCATAGAACCGAATCTATAAAATAAAATACTATAAAGTGAACTATCAATTTAGTCTCAAAATTGAAGGTTTGGGCAATTTGGTCCTCAAAAATAAAGAAATCGCAAAATAATCAATTTTAGAAACTACCCATTTTCTCCTACTTTGATAACTTGCTTGCTACTGGCTGTAACTTTAGCTAAATATGATAACTTCGCAAAACAAATTGTTATAGCTGCTTCCTTATTATAACAGTAAAAGAGACAACATTTACCTATCCATTTCACTTTGCAAAAGGTCGGTAAGAAGTGGCAGAAGACCTGTACATAAGTCAAGTGTGACCATATCAATTTTCTCCATTATAATGCTAACAACATCAGCAATCACCTGGAATAAATACAATTAAGTTAAATGAATTATTAGAACTCAATATTTGCAAAAAAAAATAAAATATGCATCAAATTTGTTTATACCATAAAAGAGAACACAAAAATTGAGAAGTTGTAAAAACAGAAAACAAGCAACTCAAAATGCTTACAGCATGATCGCCCATCTTTGCCATCGTGCTAATGACCTCTGTAACATCATTTCTTTCCCAACGTCTGAAGACAACCTGAAATATAATGGTTTCAAAATTCAGCAAATCTTTGAATGGTAGTAGGCATTGCTCAATTACCAAAATTACATTTAAATTGTTCTCTAGAGGACAATTTTTTGTTAAAAGAGTGCTTTTTGTATAAAACCATGTTATTTTGCATGTTGAGGAAAATCCTTCAGAGCTAAATATTTGATGTTTGGTCTTTTAAGCTATAATATAAAGCGGCCTTCTTAGGTTATTTGTGGTACTTGACTAAAGATTTTTTGAAGGATTTCTTCTTTCAATAAATAAACAAATTTATTAGCAAATATTGCTTTGAAAACGTTTTAAGTCTTGAGCACACCAGTTTGTTTGTGATTTATACTGTAAGAGGACACTGTAGGACATAGAATATCATGAATATTTTCAAGAGTATCTTGGATGGTCTCGAAGGATGGAAGGAGGGATTTCCATACATCATTAATCATTATTTGTTCTCTTGTTCAATTAAAAAGTCCAGTATTACTGTAAATACAGGCTATTGTTTTGTCTTCCGTAGCACATCATTGAGCAACGTATGTCAATACTAATAGTATATACTATGAGTTTCTTTCACAAAAAAAAAAAAAGTATATACTATGAGTTCTTTCTTTTCACCCACCTAAATTCCTATAATTTCAACAGATACATTGTCTTCCGATCTTGTTCTTCTCTACTAAATTATGTTCCCCTATCAGATATCATAAAAGAAAAGAAAAAGGACGCGGAAGCAAGTCATGTCCATCCGGGTTGTCGTCCTACAACCAACTTGTTTGGCGTTTAATATCATGCCAAGACTCATTATACAAGTAACAGAAAGCCAATACAAAAGTAATAAAAAGTTCCAAGGACACAGAAAACTAATCATAAAAATTAACAAATCCAGTCATCAATACCTTCAACTTGGATGAACGGTTCTGCATTGAACTGATAAATGCATCGTGTTGTTCCATTAAATCAGCAATAGAATCTTCATCGCTAGCAGAAACTGTGGCCTTCTCAGTGGATATGGAATGTGTTCTCTGTATAACAACCAGGGATGAGTAAACAGGTGGAAATGATACAAGGAAAAAGCAAAATAAAGCTGCCTCCTCAATATAATTGCATCAAACATGAAATTGCTTCTGAATCCGTGAATTTTCCAAAGTTCAACACAACTGTATTATTAACATGTAACAAATATTGGCAGGTAGAAACATGCAGAAGTGGTCCCCGTGAGCTTAGTTCAATTGGTAGGGACAATGTATTGTCAAATGTAGGGACGATGCCTATTAAATTTGAAAAAACATTTTCTGTTTTCAGAAACACTTTGTTTCTTGTTTTCAAAGATTTGTATAGGACTCATTTGAGTTGAGAAGATAACAGAAGTCATTCTCACTATTTCCAACACATCCCTTTAAGAATAGGAAACAGTGAAAACAAGGTGTCACTTGTGTAATTGTTTGAGAAACAGAAAATGCTTTTAAGATGAGTGCTAGAAATACACTCTCTTTCCAACACATTATATCTTATTGGATGAAATTAATGTAGGTCTCACTTAGTGTGGGACGCCTTTTAAAATGGTGGGAGTGGGACCCGTATGAATTTTATTCAATAAGAGAGAAAGGGTTTGAAAAAGAGTGTGTAGCTAGAGCTTTTGTTATAAACAAAGTTCGGAAGTATTAGAGCAAACTCATCCCTGAAAAAAGCCTTGAGTCCTACAAAGGCCACATTTCTAGGAGAAGTGACACTAGACTACCCCCTCGAATCAACCCATCACACTAGACAAAGTGGCCCAATAAAAGACCAAAGGGGTGGTCGCAATTAAGGTAGTTTGTCCAACATACTTGTCACACCAAACCATGTTGTATGGACGATGTGGGCAGCTCAACAATAAATCTATGACAGATTCTGATAATATCAAAATATTTGGACTTGGTCTAACTCCACCCCACGAAACTTGCATGGAAGCTGTGTACTGCTCAAGCCTTATAAGCACTACAAAGGTCATATTTCAAGACAATTAAGGATTAAGCCTACTCCCTCAACCCAACACACAAAAGATGTTGTACCGTTGCAATGACGGCAGACAATGCAACCCAATAAGGCAATAACAGACAGCAGGGGTGGCCGCAATTAAAGTGAATTTTCTGACAACCTCAAATCTAATAGAAGTAGAAGAAAATAAAATAAAATAAAATGAGAATGAAACAAAATAAGAAACAGTATAGTACCCCACTGAAAGGAAGCACATGAACTGATGGTGTCCTCCCATGAGAAATTCTGTGTCTAGGTTCCTCAAAATTAAGAGAGCGTTCCCTCTTTTCCAAAGTGAGAAGTGAGCGCATTCTCCCTATATAATTTAAAGAGCATAAAAATAAGAAACCATTTATATTAATAAATAATGATATAATCATTATTAACAATTAAAAGATACCTCGTTTCTGTACTTCAATAGAACATCCATCTCTGTTCAGTTTCTGGCCCCCGCCTTCATCTGTCACAAGACAACTCAAAAATTAGTAATTCACCATCCAAGAGAACAAAAGATTTCCAGATTTTCACGAACAAGCACCCAACAATCAATCATTATAACATAATAACAAGGTCAGGGGGACCTTCGCACTTTTTGGGACATTAGGTTGAATGGGTTGGTTTAATTAAGTTTATATTTTGTCTCACTATTGCCTTGTGTTTACTGTCCTTGTTAATTCACATAAGATTAAAACAGCTACATGCAGGACTCCAAAGAGAAGCCATCAGCACAACAGTTTCCCATAACATTTTGAAGAGCTTTGATACAGCCCTAGCCATTTGTATCAAGCAAGTCACTTTACAGAGTTAAAGGCTTCCTGCAAGTTAATACTGTCTAAAAACCTATGTTTTAAATTATA
Source organism: Medicago sativa (assembly GCF_051527215.1). NCBI lineage: Eukaryota > Viridiplantae > Streptophyta > Magnoliopsida > Fabales > Fabaceae > Medicago > Medicago sativa. The sequence goes on from NC_140754.1 coordinate 103,490, forward strand.
ATCAGCATGTTATAATAGAAAGAAAAAAAACAGCATATTATCTTTGGATGATAGAATGACTGACAAAACAAGTCATCCTTTTCACAACAAGACATGCTCACGGTGGCCCAATGTATAGAAGCAGAATAGCTTGCCAGACAATTAAGGATCAATATATGTCATTGCAGTTTGGTGTTTCTCTTCATAGAATGGAAATCGCTTGTATATAGAAGCTATATTTTTAATACACACTGACATGTCGAGCAATCTAAATTTATCTGTAGCAAAATTATTTTCCAACTCAGACACAGACTTCTGTTACTTTCTTTTTGTGAGTAACACCAGGAACGCTTTCTGGCTCAGACACATGAAATATATTACTATTGAAAGAGAAGATGCCTTTCAAATTCTGTGAAAAACAAGAAATATATTACCAGTTATATTATTTTCTCAGATCACAGTTTGGTGATTTCTCATAGATGAATATTCAGTGAAATTGTAAGAGCTAAAGTATTGAACTTCTCTACTGGAAAATGATTGTATTGAATTTCTGTTACAATTACAATTGAGGCCAATCTATTTATAGATTGCCTTTAACCAGTTCTCGCCGGTGAAGAGTGGTTGACTGACTGACAAATGTCAGTCAGTTAGTTACAAACAGAACTGAAACAGTTAGGGTGGTTACAAGTGTTTTATACACTGTGGGAGAGTCTACAAGCTCTCATGAGCTTTAGTTAAGTTAGATCAGCTTTAACCTTTAATACCAGTGAAGAAACTAATTCGCTTAAAAGCTTGAAGTCACTTGGTACTTAAAAATGGTTTCATGAGGCAATACCACACATGAAAGTTTGCCAAGTGTAGATAAAGCACATGCTCAACCCTGTACTTTTTTATACAGAATCACCTGTAACTAAGGTTTTTGGATCCCCATTGGGTTCACCGTAGTACCCCGAAGGGTTTTTGGACAGTCAATGCCAATGAGACGTATACTTAGGTTGGCAGCATAGACACACAAGAAATAATCGTCAGGTTTTTCGACCTCCCACTCTTTCTACCATGATTCTGGAAATGTGACATGCAAGGACTTAAAAAAAAAAATTACACTAACAATACAATTAAGTAGTTTATTACCTTGAGTTGAGCTTACAGAAGCAGGCAAATTATTTTTATCAGAAAAACCACTTAATTCGCTACCCTTAGAAGCTGCAAATTCTGTCACATGAGAGAAAGGTGGCTTATCCCCATCATCTCTGTTGTTTGTAAATTTACGTATATCCACTGCCTTCGACTGCAAAGATAATGGCATTGTTGTTCCAGCAACACCAACTTCTTTTCTAGAATCAGCTACAGGCTCTGGCCTAGTGCTAGTTCTGGGGACAATAACAGGTATAATATCTGATCTATTGATGAGTGGAACACTTGACGTTGTATGTGATTTCAAAGAACTCCTTTTCTGAGCGGTTGAATTAAGCACTGCTGTTGAACCACCAGAGACTGTTTTTGAACTAGAATTAGAATTTATCCTTTGAGGAGTACTTGGTGCACTTCCTGTGGCTTCATGCAATAATAAGTCAAGTAATGAGAAGTTTTGGCCATAAGCATATTTAGAACAATAGGAACCAAAAAAAGATGGATTAAACAAGCAATTAATCAAAACAAATGCCTAAAAGCAAATGAAAGATTTATAAAAGGAGAAAAGATATATACATGCCAAATATTTTCCATCCTTCAAGGTGTCTGAATCTTGAGAAACTGACAACCTTCCAAGAGATCTTGTTTCCTTAAGTAATGGATCCGGATTTTGTGAAACAGATAGCCTAGCCTTGGCTGTGATTTCGTTCAATACAGTCGTATTTCCACTTGAGGATTTAGATTCTGAATGGCCATTTAGTTGGTTCATACTATTGAGTGCATATGGTTCTATTCGCTGGACAAGATGTCAGAAATGTAAAAATGACACATTAGCATCAAATAGTATCAAATACAACCATTACTGTAAGCGTAAGTAATTTCTCTGAAAGATAAATGCATCTACCGAGATGTCCACGACCCAGACTCCAACGCAACTTTGATTGTATGAACAGCCAAGAAGTTTTCCTTCATGAACATTAAGATCTGACAATCTAGACCAACCAACTTCTACCATATCATGGCACCTTATAGGTTCCCAAGAGAAAACCTAAACAAAACCAAAAAGAAAAGTTACCTTAATAGATAGTGATCTCACATAATCAACTAAAAGAGGAGCTTACCTTCAAACTCTCATGCAAACCACATAGTAGGGTCCTCCCGTCAGGACTGAAAGTAAGAGACCGTACTCCAGTCGTCTGAAATACAAATATACAAAATTTTTATATTTCAATTAAACCAAAATTAACTTTAAATGTCGATTTTAAACTCGTCCAGGAGAAATTAGTAAAATTGCTGTAACAGAAAGTACCTCCGGACCAGCTGAACCAATAAGCTCAAAAGTTTCAAGGTCCCAAAATTTAACTGTCCTATCAGCAGAGCCTGTGCATGGGAAATATATTAATGAAATAAAAATTACAATTGATTTCATTCGATTAAAGAAAAGGGAGGAAAATTATAAAAAAGAAAACAACACAAGAATCCAGCACTAAATGTGATGTAATCGTGTAAATAAAATAACCTAGAATTGACAACAAACAGATGTGTCTGCTAGGTAAGCCAAATTGGGTTGCTTGCTGTTGTAAGATATGTTAAATTTTGTGATTGCATTTGGCAATTAAATTATAATTCTAATAGAAATTGGCAAAGATGGCTATAAAAAAATAACATCATTTTATGCACAAATTCTAGCAAACATTTCACTCACAAGTTCTCTCTTTGTTAGTGGACTTTTCTGGCTATCTCACAAAGCTTGACGCCTTGACCCCAACCATCCCAAATGCAATCTGGCTTTAATGCCTTGTCTATCCCACATTCAGTCTAACCCCAGCACCACCAAATTCAAATCAGTCCCGGCTGTCCTAAATTGGTGATAAACTTAATTGGAATTCATACTAGCTAGTAGCCTCCAAATGTGAATTGCACCATAAGTGATTCCTTCCATCATCAATGAGTCATCCTCTAATGAATTGTCCATAGTTGTGGCACACTACTCGCAGATTCAATTTCATTATTTTAAGTTTTTAACTGCCCTAAATTTTCTTGAAGTTTAAGGCTTCCTAATTTATTTTTATTTTTTTTGGTTGCTAAAGGCTTCCTAATGTTGTTCTTGGTGGATTTGGGGAATTTCAGTTCTCACTGTATAGCAGCTTGCTAGGAAATTTCAACTAATGATCATTCCAGCAAGTCTTTTCTTCCATAGTTACACAACACCCCAACCAGCTCTTCACATTGTGATCATTCGAACCATCTTGTTGAGTTGTCTTTCCAACAATGCCTGTCTCTAATACATCTCCAACTTCCATTAGTTGCCCGCACATATTATATATTTATTTTAACAGTTTATTATTTGTAATAAGCTTAATGCTTAATGAGCTTTGGCTTGAGCAGGTGTTAGAATATACAAAAACTATCCCATAATCTTAAGGCTGTATCTTGAGAAATTAAGAATATCTTGGATAACCTTTCAGGATTGGCATTCATATTTCTTTATGTTTCACGATTTGTTTCCTAATTTAATTAGGATAAGGAGTATAGAATTATCAGGATTAGTTTTTTTGTTGAAGATTAGGAGTCTAGTATTAGTATGAGTAAGGTGTGATGCTTAGGTTTTCCAATAGGGTTAATTATGTTTCTGGTCCCTATAAAATAGCGACCTTGTAAGTTTAGTCCCTACTTAATTTTAATAGCATTTTTAGTCCCTAATTTTGTTTTTCTGCACTGAGTATTAGTCCCTACTCAATTCAAATTTGTTTAATTTATGCTTAAACTCTTAAATTTTTGAACAATTTTTTGTAGACATGTTTAGAACATTACTAAAAGTTCGTCCGCAAAAAATTATCGCAAAATTTGATTTCTACATCCAGATTTTATTACTTTTTATCTTTAGCTTTTGTCGTTTTAAAAAATTCATATTTAATTCATTTCATGTCAGAAAATTTTAAATTTTAGTAAACGAACCTTTCATAGTGTTCTAATCTTGTCTCAAAAAAATGGTTCAAAAATTTAAGAGTTTAAGGATAATTAATCAAACTTTGTTTTAGCAGGGACTAAAATTATAAGTAAATTTTTTTTTATAGGGACTAAAAATGCTATTAAAATTAAGTAGGGACTAAACTTACAAGGTCGCTATTTTATAGGGACTAGAAACATAATTAACCCTTTCCAATAATTACTATTAGAACCCTTTAATCTAAAACTCGCAACTTCAGCAAAAACAGAGTGAAAACAATGTAGCATTTTAATAGCAACTAATAAAACCATATCAATTAAGAATGAATATAAAAAACAAACCAAACACCATTACTTGTCAAGACACTTACTGTTTTGATTTCATTACAAATTACTAAAAAAGTAAGACTAACCTGTTGCTAGTAGAAACTCGCTGGGATGAAAATCTATACACTGGATCTGGCCCTCATGAGACTTGAAATCGTGCAAGAGTTTTCCCGCAGTCAGATCCCACAACTACAAATTGTATACATTATTATAATTTATGTAAGTTTAAGGAAAACACTCATTCACAGGTGAAGCGACGGTACAGCCATATCACAATCCATTTAAATATTAAGATAATACAATACAAATTATGCACCAAGTAAATGACGGATTAGTCAAGTACATGATTTCAAGAAGTCACATACCAGTGTCAATAAAGATTAGATAACTCATTTCAAAACATTATGATTTGTGACAGCAAAAATAGTTAGAATTAAAATTGATTAGATAAGAGAGAAAGCTAACAACGCGATAAGAGTGAGGACAATATATCTTCCAAAACAAGGAGGGTAAAAAATATTTGTAAAAAACAGACTTTAGAATGTAGCAAGGCTGTTCAATCGACATGCCAAGAGGAGAAACAGCCATTAGTCAAACACCAATTAGAGGCCAGTAAATAGAAACCTATCCTAAAGAAGGCTCGTGGCAAAGGATTCAAAATAAATGCAAGCATTCCCCGCCGAGCAAACCCACCAAATGATTATATAGACAGCATGCAGTCTTAAGCCTATTTATTATTGGCAAACCTCTTATAAAGAGCTGAGCAATATTGAGGGAGAAGGTCCAAAGAAACTTTTTTTGTTTGGAATATGAAAGGTGAAGTGATAGGCGTCAACAAAACCATTCTATACTCCCCTATGGGGCAGCTAACTCAAATCCACAAACACAACTATGGTGAAGAGGAAAGGAGAAGGAAAGTCATCTTGCCTAGCTTACAAGAATTAGATTCCCATCCACACACTCCATGAAAATGACTTGACAGAGTTTCAGGTGTAATAACAATATAGAAGAGTGGGAGAATTCAAGAGAAGAGTGTTTGTGAGGAATCGTAAATGAATACTCTGATTCTGGTGAGCTACAATACAGCTTATGTAGTAACTATGCTGGCCTGCTGACTCGGCACATTATTTTGTGCAAGAGTGACCATGTCAATCAATAATGACTTAGCCTAGCTATCCTCTGATAGATCTAACTGCCTGGCAGCTACAGATTCAACTGATCTGTAACTCACACCATGTAAACATAAACACTACATGTATTCAGAAAGAAAAAATATAATGATACAAATTCTTTCAATTCTCTCTTATTTTCTAGCGCTTTCCCTCATTTCCTCACCTAGTCACCTGCTTACGAATATTATGGTCGCCTTTGAATTTTCTCTGTCTTTGGAGGGCATCCATCATCGTCATGTATAAATCTTGATGCGCATTTTTGTTTCATTCAGATGTCTTCATTGTATCCTCCCCAACAGGACATCCAACAGTTCTTAATTTTGATTATTTGAGACAGCATTATTACTTTTTCATTTTTAGTTACTATACAATAATAACTATTATTTCAGTATTTCTTGGAAACTTTCACAAAGTGTTGAAGGGTGACTCTTAAGAAAGTGGGTTTCAGCAACCAGATAATAGAGAAATGCAAATATATTTATGTCAATTGATTACAACAGCCTTGTTATGGAATCTGACTCCACTAATATCATGAAAAAGGAAAGTAATTCTAACCTTCACAGTATTGTCTTCTCCACCTGACACAACCCACCGTCCATCTGGGGTAAACCGAATTGCATTTACCCCTCGAGTGTGACCCTTGTATGTATGAATACAACCCTTCTTTCTGATGTCCCATATCTTAAGATTGGTGTCCAGAGAACCAGATGCAAAGAATTCTCCAAAAGGATGGAAGTCTACTGATGTACAGTTGGACCTATGACCCGTAAGAGTACGAACAACTACCAAAGAAACATAGCAAGTCATCAGCTTGAGCAAAAAAGTCGTGGTAAAAAAATTGAATAAGTTTTATGAGACTACTCAGATCTCTTTTCATCAGTATAGTTAAAGGAAATGGCAAGCAACAACATACTCTTTGCCTCCTCTAAGTCCCAAAGTTTAATAGTACCACTTGCAGCTCCAGCAGCTACCAACACTTCAGACGAATCAAAGTTTACAGAGTCTATTCCACTTGAGTGTCCTGACAGACTCTGCAAAAGGTGAAAAACTCTACTGAAAATAAATACATAAAAATATATTCCCTCTAGTCACTACTATACCAACAAATGTAAGAAGATAATATCAGTATCATTCCTAATTATCTCAAGAAACAAAAACTCAAAAGCATAATATGTAAGAAACCAATCACTTGTAAATTCCAAGGGGACACTATGGCATTGATTTCAAGTTTTGTAAACTCATACCATCAGGAATAATATTCCCGGGTATATATAAATTTATAATAATGGGATTCCTATTCCTAGGTATTTTTTTATTAAAAAAACAAGTGTTTGCCAAACTTTTATAACATTCCCAAGGTATAAGGTGGTTAGAGGAATTAAAAATAAATTTATATATAAATTTCACTCCCACCTCATGTAAATCTATTTTCACACCCACTCACTTGGGAATGTTTTCATAGGAATGTAGGCACTATTTTTCTCCTAAGAATCTTTTATGCTAAGTTACGAATAATTTTTTGTTTAGGAATACATATTCCTTACCCAATATATTCTGAGGAATGTGATTAGATTAATTGAAAAAAAAAAAAAAAAACATCCCAATACTTCAGCATTGGGTACCAGTATCGGCTTAAAAGTCCAAGGTTCAATCTCACTGGGCCTGGGCAGGGTGGGATTTATAGAAAGGGACTAGCACCCCTGTAATGTTTTTCATTGATTGAACCAAGAAAAATAGCAGAATCCTAATTCTTTGAACTTCTAAGAGAGGAAATTTTTCATGCTTCATGAAAGAAACACCTTGGAGAAGCCAAAATGGCAACAGAACAAGGAGAACATTTTAGCCTCGGTTTTTTTTTTACATGTTTACATTTCATTCCAGGCCCCAACCAACTGCACAGAACCTTAGCAGTGCATGCATAATCATAATAACTTGCAAACCTACTTCCTCTCTAAACATAAAAACTGAATGATCTCGAATTGCTCAAAGTTCATAGCACATGCCCACATCTAACAAGATATAATTATTAGTTTAAAGAATATAGTCCCCAGATGGACACATATCAGGTGGACGATACACTACACGAACAGAGGTAAAAAGCAAAAAAATATCACTGCATAAGATTGACCCTGTGCAAAAGAAATAGAAATGCAGATGATATGACTAACATGTTCAATATGAGTGAACTCAACTCAATGCTACCTTGAAAATTTCTCATACAAAACAATCCAAACACCATGTTTCTCTTTCAATCCTATGTTGTCAATAGCAGCACATTGTGGGAAGATTGCAGTGGGGTGGTGCAGAGCAGTGGCTAGCCACCCCCAGACAGAATAAAGTTGCTGCAATTGCAGTTGCATTTGTACTTTGCGCCTCAGATTCAAATTGGGTTTTGGGATAGTGGCACTGCTACAGGAGTGTGATAGGGTTAGGGGTTTGAAAACATAGATTCCCTTAAAATTGAGTCATTACTCATTACATGGCAGTTTTAGGGTTTTCTCATATGTCACTGCAGCCTTTTACATCTGAGTTGTACTCGAGAGACATTCGTCACAGTTTTCTCCCTACTTAATTTGGTCTCTTACTAAAAATTAGTTTGACTGATTATGACAAAGATACTAATTTGTCCCCAATTTGAAAATGTTAAAGGAGTAATTTGGTATTAATTTTTTTGTCGGTGAGAAATTGGGTAAAAATAGCAATTAGAATAAAAATTTAAAAAAGACGAGGAGAGGAGAGGAGAAAAGAGGAAAACTAACCAGGATAGCATTAGGTTTACCAATAGCCCAAAGATTAACCTTATGATCTTCCCCACCAGTAACAAGAACCCTACTTGATTTTCTACCAATCTTAAGACAATTCACAGCAGAAGCATGTGCCACAAATTCCTCTATACATAACACGTCAAGGACAAGGACAACCAATAATAATTAAAAAGAAATAAAAAACTAGAAGAAACAAATGAAGGAAGGATACGTAGTTTGTAAGCGCGTTTGGTAGTCATTGCAGTCTGTTTGAGAAAATGAAAACCCTAGAAAACATTCGATTTCAGTTTAACAGATCTAAGATTTTCAGATCCAATTAGTGTGATCCTGAAATATTTGGAGTAGGAGTAAATGCGTTGTGTAATAGATCAAAATGGAGAAAGAAGATGAAATTTGAAAATGAAACACTAACTTGGAGTAGCAGCAGTAGTAGTAGTAGTTACGGTGAAGCGAGCGAGAGAGAGAGAGAGAGAGGGATTGTTGCTTGGGAGTTGTAGATTTCGTAAAGCAAAGTGCAGTGTGTTGGAGTGAAGCGTAATGCCAGCAGCGAGTGAGGGTTGAAATTCGCCGTCAATCAAACGGCGGTCACCAGAGGATCTGAGAAGAGTGGAGACTGAAACTCAGAGAGAGTAAAAAGACGCTTTCACGATCTATGACTGTTCATCAGTAATGATAATAATGCTTCATTGCTTGCTTATGTTCAAATTAATCTGTCGTGGTGGGAAGGAAGGTTCAAATTGTAAAAATTCTCAAATCACAAAATCAAAATATCTGAAAGCTACTCTGTGTTACCTTTTTTATTTATTTATTATTTATAACATTACTATAATTAAATAATATATATGAAAAATATTGTATTATCAAATCTCTCATTTTGTAGCTCGCCCTCAAATAGGTGTATGATTTTATGAATATTTTAAAAAATTATCTGATATTTTAAATTTTAGTGATATTAGTCATTCAAAGAATATGTTAAGGACTAAGTTAAGTTGATGACAAATGAATGAATAAAAGATCAAATTGTTAAAATATAAAAACTGAATTGATAGTATTAGTGAGTGATTAAATATGAGATCAATTTGATGGTTCAATAGAGTCGATGATATTTTAAAGATATTCATAAAGAATATATACATCATTAATTGAATAAATCTAAAATGTTATTTTTGTTTATAATAGTGACTAAAAGATGTATATATTGATCATGTTAATGTCCACAAAATTCATTACCTGAATAAAAAACCTAGTACATGTCTAATTAGTTCCATGTCCACCAGAGCACGAAATTCATTAAAGTGTTTGTTTTGATTCCATGTCCACGTAATTCATTGCTTGTCCAATTAAAAAAATCCTTATAATTAATTTCAGTTTTCATTCAACGAAAAATAACTGCATGCAAGTGTTTTCGAGGAAAAAAAATTAGGGGTTGTAATTTGTGGTGTTCTGTGAATATCATACATACTAAGAATTAAAATCTTTCACTTCAGTCTCATGAGCATAGCTCAGTTGGTAGGACAATGCATTATTATATGCAGAGGTTGAGGTTCGAATTCTGGACACCCCACTTATTCACCTTATAAAGCGAATTCTAGTCGCTGGGTTACCTGACAAAAAAACAAAAAATCTTTCACTTCAACCCTGGACACCCCACTTATTCACCTTATAAAGTGAATTCTAGCCATTGTGTTACCTGACAAAAAAACAAAAAATCTTTCACTTCAATGAATCATGAAAACTCGTCAATATTATCGTTTTGAATTTTAAATTTACTAAGAACCCAAATATTTGTTATTCCTTAAAAAAAAATTATATGTGATTTATCTAAACTACCTTTAACAACTAGACTTTTCACCCGTGCTGCCGCACGGGTCATATATAGTTCAAAACATTACCTGCACTTTTTATTAAAAAATGTAGTTGCGATATATTATAAGGTCTGTTAAAATAACTCGTGTTATACGTATGTATGTTAATTTGTTTGGTAGAAATAAGCTTTTCACTGTCAGTATGTTTTGTTTGAAATAAGCATATATCAGTCAGAAAGTTAATGAGTCTGAAAGTTAGATTGCAATTGAGATATAATACATACTTGGAATATAAATGATTACATCAGTGTAGGTCTCAACATGCTTTAGATTAGAAAGCTGCCAATTAGTACATACTTGGAATATAAAGGATAACACCAGCATATCTGTCAAACTGGTTAGATTATAAAGCTGCCAATTAATTGTCCAAATACTAATATACATATAAATTGGTCTAAGGTGTATGCGTTTTCAGCAGATAAAAAAATCTGTCACGGAATGGCAGAACTAATTTAGAGTAGATATGAGAGAAGCAAGGTGATACTAAATGTATTTCAAATCACCTGCTTGTCTAAGTGGGCAAATAATTAAAAATAAAGTTTATTTGCACCAAAGTTTGGTTGCACACTCGCAATTTCATGGACAACACCAATTATATCTACAATATAATGACACATAGATGAATACCTAACAATTAATGAAAAAATATGGTCAATAAGAAATAGAAAACAAATATTAATGATTGAGTTATGACCTTCAAGCCTTTCTAATTTGCAGTTCCCTTTAAGGATCTCAGCAAAATGCTTAAAAAAGTATCGCTTTGTTGGTATGTCTTTCATCTCTTGGGCTTTGACAGTTGTGCCACCAAGAAACACAATTTTTTTTGAGTGATCACAAAGTTTTCATTAAAAATCATTGTCATACACAGCACCATTGTTGATGATACACGTCATATCTCCTTTGATCTTTCCCTTCCATTCAGGTGTGTGATCACCACGGATCAAAGCCAGAATCGTATCACCCTAAATTGAAAAAAAGAGTTGAGAAAATTTCAGTTTTGTTGAAAAAAATAATAACATTGAATATAAAAATAAGCAAAGAAATTGTTACCTTCGAATAAATCATAACCATTTCAAGATGCTCATTGCCCCAACACTATATCAAGAATACGAACAGCAAGTTTCCATGTTTCCTTAAGAGTCATTGACATTTTTGATAGCAACAACTGACCGTGACATCTTTCTGTGTGATAATAGGAAATATGCCAAGTCAGAGTTCAAAAAATGTTGAACCATAAATAAGTTTGCTGCACAAATTGAAGCTCAAAATCGATAAACAGTAGTCCTTGTTCATACATGTATAGATTCAAACTAAAAAAATGGAAAAAAATAGCAAGATTACATTGTAGATTTAAGTTTTTATGCAACTAAGAAAGAACAAAAATGCAGAACCATAAGAATGTTAAATCTTATTACATGCATGTACATATTCAAACTGGAAAAATGGACAGACCCGCAAGAAAACATTGGATTTCAAAGAATACGCCTTTTGGCTACAGCCAAGCCCATTGTGTCTGGGATCAGTCCCGGTTCTGCTACCATCGGAACATCCATGAATCATATCCTTACATATGCCGGAGCATACTTATACAATTGGGATTGAATCACCTATTTTAATTCAAAAGTAAAATAATATAATAAAAAATCTCATAGTGAAATATAATAAATCTTAATAGAATCGTACACAGAGATATCTTACTTACAAATTACACTTGATTCTAAAACTCATGCTTCATCCTATGGTAGATGTTTTAAAGTTTTTTAACAATAAACATGAAACTTCAAAGAAAAAAAATCAAAAAGCAAGTGAATTCAATGTTCCTTGAATTCACTTTGTTACAAAAAAAACTGACAGAAGCAGCCACATGAATAAGTGCAATGTAGCTTCTTCAACACTTGGTTTTGAATATATCAAAAATCTATATTACCTATCTAAGAGTCAAGAGATATATTGAATAAAAAGTTCAAATACTTGCAAGCTTGAGGGACCAATTTTTACTAACAGGATAGTATACAACTCACATTCAAACCATTTCAAAGATTGAAAAAATATGGAAGATAAAAGTTACCTGGTCCATAATTTTATAATTACCACACCTATCATTGGATACCTATCATTGGATACTTCAAGTCTAACCTCTTTCTATGTTTTAGACCAAGACATCTTCCAACTACTAATTAACAAAAAAAATGAGAAATATATATGAACCTATAGAAACAAAAAACTAATTCAAAAATGATCAAAGATATGGCATTTGGATGAATGGACAGAAATCCAAAAAGGTCCTATGTTCGCCAAATTAAGCTTACTAAAATATGCATTCTTTTTGGATTTTAATAGTCAATAGTCATCAATCATAAAAGATTACTTAAAGACGATAATATAAGTGAATAACTTCTTGTTTGATCTTCATACAAAATACTTAAAGCAATAAATACAAATTAAACAACAAATACACATCTCAATATATAGTCATAGCTTCAATAATGTAAAAGATTAATCAGTAAATTAATATCATAAAATAAAATATCGAAGCATTTCATGAATCACATTTATTGAAGCAACCTGTAATGTAGTCATGTCTTGGACTCAGTCAACATAAAGGAAACAAAACATTATTTAGTTTGTGGCTCAAAGTGATAATGTTTTAAAACATAAACATACACCAGAAAAGTTTTTTGGCACATCTAACAATGAGTAGGGAAAGTATGACCGCAAGAAAATGTCAGTTGGCTTACAATATCAGGTAGCATTATGTGCGCATTCCAAACAATTAGGCTTGAACCGAAGTCTAGTATCTATTTTCTGATAGAAACTTCAAAGATACTAACTCAAAGAAATCATTGTTTTCCTGTATAAGATGCAACAAAAGCCAAATTACTACCTTAATAATAATAATTTAAGCCAAATGATTCAGTTACTCACAATTTTACAACAAATCATCTAATACCATAAGAGAAGCATATATAAGCATTACCTTAATAGTCGAAATCAAATCGTCACTGAAATGGGTCGTCACTGCAACTTTGATTTATAGATCAGCCACCGAGATCAAAAGCCAGCGGAATTGAAAAATGATGACGTAGAAACAAATATTAGAATTTGTTTGCTCTTTGCTGTCAAAACAAATGAACCATACAATCTACATTAAATTCAAGAAACAAATAAACAAAACAAAATGAAAATTCTGAATATGTAAGCATCAGCTACAAATATTAGTCTAATGGATTTTAAAAAGTAAGAATGCCAGAACTAAGAATCGCTCAAGTTCTCGTTGTTATTGAGAGAATATATAATATGTTAGTACAAAAATTTTAAAAATTTTAATAGAGTTATTTTAAAACCCACAATCAGATAATAGAGAGTTTAAAACCCAACACCAACATTCAAAAAATTTCTAATTTTTTTAAACAATCTGGACTATCACATAATGCCAATACATTTTTGTTTGGTCTATAAATTCAACAAAATCAGATCAGATAAAAACTAAAACTGATAAGGGGTGTTGGTTTCTGATATACTGCTAAGGTTATAACCCTTTTTTTTTCTCTGATTCTCCCAACACATGCAAAATTAAAATTCAATGGCGAAACACAACACAACAACCGGGAGAACAAAATGAAAAACCCTGAAAATTAGAAATTAAGGGAGAACAAAACCAACCTATCATAATCAGTGTTGAATACAGAGAAAGAGAGATGAACTAAAGAAGGTATGAAGAGGAGTGAGAAGAGGAGTGAGAAAACCCTTTGTGCAGCGATTCTGATTTGATCAGAATCAAAGATGACTGCGGCGGAGTTGAAACGCTTGAGGGTGAGAGGAAATGATTAGAGATGGTGCTGCAATGGCTGGTGGTGGTGATACTGCAGAGCTGCGCTAGGATTATGGCGGCGGGAATCGATGGTGGTGGCGGATAGGTGTGAGAGAAAAAAGGAAAGGAAATGGGAATGGAGATGGATGTGAATATGTGTGTATTGGAAAAATGCAATGTTTTGTGTCATTGGTAAGGGGATAGATATTTTAGGTGGTGGTGGAGCTTCAGGAAGAGAGAAAGCGGTGCTAAATACAGAGGGGGAGAGGGAGAGAGAAAGCCTTGGAAAAAACACGTTAGAAGGGAAAAGAAAGAGCCACACGTTTTTTAAGTATTGAGCAGTGTACACAGTAATTGTCATGATTTACCTCATAATGAAAATGTGGCATTCAAATTTCAAATTTAGGAGCCAATTTAATTAAGCAACAGAGATTAATCTAACGGCTGGAATGATTTGGAGCCAAAAAATTAGGTTAAGTAAGTGGGATTAGGGTTAGGATGACTGCTAGGATTAGATATAAAAGATTCTTGAAATTTTAAAACGGGTCTCTCAATCCATGAATTATGAACCAATGCCCAAAAAATATCATAAAACTACCGTCGAATGAGATGAGATTTCAAGAGATAAAGGCAATATAACCGAAAAAATGGCTAAAACCACAAATCAAGTACAAACAAATGTGTATTATCATATAAGGAGAAATATCAAGTCATGTCTTTATTGGGTATCGTCAACCCATTTTTGTTATACGGGTGAGAGAGAAGGACATGGACTTCAACTTTCAATTTTTTCTTTAACTTTTTTTTTTTGTACAAAAGAGGGCAAAAGCCCAAGAAGAAAACTACAAAACTAAACGAACATTCCGAGGCATGCAAGCGCCGGATCTGTCATCAAAGAGAATATTTTGAAGCTCCCTCGGAGGAGTCTCCATTACATGGAAATCAAAAGTGTTCAAAGTTAAACTGAAGTTAGCTAACCAATCAGCTGCTCTATTGCCTTCACGCCAAGTATGGTTTATTTGAACATGACAATTCATGTTTTTAAACTCACGGATGCGCCGAATCAATGTAGGAGCACTCCCATTAATATTGCAATTTCCTGTTATCATGCCGACCAACACCTTGGAATCACTTTCAACTTGAAGGTGAGTAATCCCCCGTCTCCGAGCTAGCTCCAAACCCAAATACATGGCCCACATCTCTGCATGAAACACATCACAAGCTCCAATTTTACGAGCATAACTGATCAAACTGTTGGAACAAAATGTGTTTAACAATGAACCTTAAAGAGTTTTGATGATAACAAGGTATTAAAAATTGTAAATTGGACTAGCTAATATTTGTTCAAGTGTACAGGACCATAATTAAAAAGTTACATCATTGGTTGGTTCTGAATGAGCAAATAAAGAGCAAAAGAAAATGAAGCTTAGATGATTCTGAAGGCAAAGCGCTCCTGAAGTCAAGCTGCTCCTGAAGAAATACCGCTCCTGAAGTAAAGCTGCTCCTGAAGAATAATGCTTCTGAAGACAAGAGGTCCAGAAGCCACATCATCAGAAGCTGCACCATCAGAAGCTGCAGAAGTCACTTCATCAGAAGCTGCATCATCAGAAGCTGCCTCATCAGAAGCTATTTCACCAGAAGCTGAAGATCAACTGGATTTGCAAGAACATTCAAAGATTGAAGAATCTACATTGCAAAAGCTGTCTATTGGATTCGAAAACATAGCAGAAAATTAGTGGAACATTGCAACGGTCATTTCAAAGGTGTTTGAAGGCATGTGGTTGCAATTTGGACGAAAGCGTTGACATTGTACTATTGTACGAATTGTACAGCCACGTTCTCCACTGCTCTGTTTTGTGTCCACGCTTCAAGACAAGAAAACAGCTCCAGAATACGGTCTCGCCTGCATATATGTTCCTTTGGATAAGGAATGGATTTCAAATTGGTTCTTCATAGGACAACAACCAAATCAGGCAAAAGATCATTGGTGAAAGATCAAGCTTCAATAACGACTCTTTGGTGTGCTGGCAATTTCACAACGTCTCTTTCACACCTCTATATAAAGGAGTGAAGCCTAGAGATTTGGCAATGCAAGAACGCTGAACGAAAGACTCACAAGATTTTCACAAGTACCAAACCTCTGCTGAATTGTTCTGCATTCACTTAGAATTTCTGTGTCTCAAAGTCATATCTTAGAAATTCTTAAGTCCATTGAGTCTGTATCTGATTTGTATTGTGAGCACCTCTGATTGTATATCAAGTGTTCAACCTTAAACAATTTTCTGTGTAATTTTGTTTAGTTAGGAAGTCTCTTGCAGTTGTGCTTGAGCAGGAAGTCTCTTGATTGTGTTCTTGAGCAAAGGAAGTCTCTTGCTTGTGTGCTTGAGCATTGGAAGTCTCTTGCTTGTGTGCTTGAGCATTTGTAATCAGATATTACTCATAGTGAAATCTCCTTGGAAGTGCAAGGGGGACTGGACTACTTCCGGATTGTGGAAGGAACCAGTATAATTGCTTTGTGTCGTTCTTCTTCTCTCTCTCTGTTTTATTCCGCTGCATTTAGATTCTGATTATCACTTCAGAAGCTGTCTCACCTAGCTTCTGATCAGTGTGTTCAGTTTTTTAGGAGAAACGAAGAATTTGTCAAAACACAATTCAACCCCCCTTCTTGTGTTTTTTCTCACCTTCAATTGGTATCTAGAGCCTTGGTCTGTTGTGTATCACTTAACCGTGCAACAGTCAAAGATCTGAGAAAAACATGTCTACTCCTCCTCCTACTGGTCCTAGTGATACTAGCTATAAACATGTCTCACATGATTATAGTGATAGTAAGAAAACCAGTGTTGGAAAAGTTCCAAAGTTCAATGGAGATGCTGAAGAGTTCTCTTGGTGGAAGACCAACTTTTACAGTTACATCATGAGCCTGGATGAAGAATTATGGGATATTCTGGAAGATGGTGTTGGTGATTTAGTCCTTGATGAAGAAGGAGCTGCTGTGGATAGAAAGAAACATACTCCAGAACTGAGGAAACTTTACAAGAAGCATCATATTATCAGAGGAGCCCTTGTCACTGCCATACCCAAAGCAGAGTATATGAAGATGAGTGACAAATCCACTGCTAAAGCTATGTTTGCTTCTCTCTGTTCAAATTATGAAGGGAGCAAGAAGGTCAAAGAAGCAAAGGCTCTCCTGCTTGTACATCAGTATGAGTTATTCAAGATGAAGGATGATGAAACTATTGAGGAGATGTACTCAAGGTTTCAAACCTTAGTTTCTGGGCTACAGATTCTAAAGAAGAGCTATGTTGCTTCTGATCATGTAAGCAAGATACTCAGAAGCTTACCTGCCAGATGGAGACCAAAAGTGACTGCCATTGAGGAAGCTAAAGATTTAAACACTTTAAGTGTCGAAGATCTTGTTAGTTCTCTCAAAGTTCATGAGTTAAGTCTTAATGAACATGAGTCTACTAAGAAGAGTAAATCAATAGCTCTTCCATCCAAAGGCAAGTCATCAAAAGCTCTCAAAGTGGTTGAATCTGAAGAGGAAGAACAGTCAAGTTCAGATTCTGAACCAGATGCTGCTGAAATGGCCATGCTCTCAAACAGACTTCAATATCTGGCCAAGAAGAACAGAAAGTTTCTCTCCAGAAGGGGTAACTCCAGAAGCTCAAAGAAAGAAGATCAGAAGGGATGCTTCAACTGTAAGAAGCCTGGACACTTCATTGCTGAATGCCCTGATCTTCAAAGAGAAAAGTCAAAGGACAAGTCAAAGAGGTCTACATTCAAACCAAGCAAACTCAAGAAGCAGATTAAGCAGAGTTTAATGGCAACCTGGGATGATTTGGGTAGTGAATCTGGATCTGATAAAGAGGAAGCTGATGAAGATGCAAAGGTAGCTGTTGGGTTGGTAGCAACAGCAACTTCAGAAGCTGGATCAGATTCAGACTCAGAAGATGAAAACGAGGTATATTCCAAAATTCCCAGAGATGAACTTGTTGAGTCACTTAAAGAACTTCTTACACATTTTGAAGTAAGAACCAATGAGTTGAAGGATTTAAAAGAAAAATATGCTGATTTGGTACAACAGCAAAAATCAACTCTATTGGATCTGAAAGCTTCTGAACAAGGACTTAGGGGCTTTGACTTCATGTGTAAAACATATGAAGATCAGCTCAGGTTCTTATGTCAGAAGCTACAAGAAAAGTGTAATGAAAAACCTTTAAGTAACCATGAAATTGCTCTTGAAGATTTTATTATATCTGGCATTGACAGAAGCAGAGTGGCTTCTATGATTTATAGCATTTACAAGAACAACGGCAGAGGAATTGGTTTTCCAGAAGTGAAACTTGAGAAAACCAATCTAAAATCTTGTTGTGAATGCATCAAGGAAGGTCTGAAAACATTCTTTGTACCAGAAGGGGCTGAGTTGGAAACTGTTGTTCAATCAGAACCTGAAGCTTCTAGTCCTAAGGCTAAGATTACTTCAACGCCAAAGAACTCTAAGTCAAAGGCTATGATCAAATCTGATTCCAAGACTTCAAAGGTCAGGATCCTGAAAAGATCAGAACCTATTCCTCAGAGTCTGGTGAAACCAAAATCTGGGGTTCTGAAGTCTAAGTTTCAGAAGAAGATAGTTACTGCTTCTGAAGTACCAAAACCTAAGGTGATGGTTAATCAGAAGCAACCCAACTCACATCACAAGGTACAAGAAGTGAAGAGTAAAGCCTTAAGTACTAACCTTCCAGGACCCATAGAACAATGGGTACCTAAATCTAAAAATGTCAATGATGCAGGTATGTCTAAGAGCAGTGCCAAAGCAAAGATCATGGTACCTAGACAGCGGTTGCTCAAGACACATGACAGGAGACAAGTCCATGTTCCTCAGCCTAACAATGAAAGAGGGAGGAAATGTGAAATTTGGGGGCAACCAGTCAGGCAAGATCATAGGTACAGGAACTATTGGTAATTCCTCTACCTCAATTAATAATGTATGGTTGGTAGATGGTCTTGAACATAACCTTTTGAGCATTAGTCAATTTTGTGATAATGGTTATGATGTGCTTTTTGAAAAACCCAACTGTACAGTAATCAACAAGAAAGACAAATCCATTGTGTTCAAGGGAAAGAGAGTTGACAATGTCTATAAAATCAATTTTTCTGAACTGGCTGATCAGAAGGTGGTTTGCCTACTATCAGTGAATGATAAGAAATGGATGTGGCACAGAAGGTTGGGACATGCTAACTGGAGGTTAATCTCTAAGCTTAGTAAGTTACAACTCGTGAAAGGGCTACCAGACATTGACTATCATTCAGATGCACTCTGTGGTGCATGTCAGAGAGGGAAAATTGTGAAATCATCTTTTAAAACCAAAGACATTGTTTCAACCTCAAGACCTTTAGAATTACTCCATATTGATTTATTTGGACCAGTGAGTACTGCATCCCTATATGGAAGTAGATATGGACTAGTCATTGTTGATGATTACAGCAGATGGACTTGGGTGAAATTCATAAAGAGTAAAGATGTTGCGTGTGATGTATTCAGTAGCTTCTGCACTCAAATTCAATCTGAAAAAGAATCAAAAATTTTGAAAGTCAGAAGTGATCATGGTGGAGAATTTGAAAATGAGCCATTTGAAGCTTTTTGTGAAAAACATGGAATTTTCCATGAGTTCTCTTCTCCTAGAACACCACAACAAAATGGGGTTGTAGAGAGAAAGAATAGAACTTTACAAGAAATGGCCAGAACCATGATTCATGAAAACAATTTACCAAAACATTTTTGGGCAGAAGCAGTGAATACAGCATGCTATGTTCAAAACAGGATCTATATTAGACCTATTTTGGAGAAAACAGCATATGAACTCTTTAAAGGAAGAAAACCCAATATCTCTTACTTTCATCAATTTGGATGTACATGTTACATTCTGAACAACAAGCTCTACCTAAAGAAATTTGATGCCAAGGCCCAAAGAGGAATCTTTTTAGGTTACTCTGAAAGGTCAAAGGCATACAGAGTGTATAATTCAGAAACACTTTGTGTTGAAGAATCTATGCACGTTAAATTTGATGACAAGGAGCTTGAAGATAAAACTTCAAAGCAAGGTGAAAGTTCTGCAGAGATACAGGTTCCTGAAGCTACTCCAGAACCTGATCAGATAGCTGAATCTGAAGATAGTCCAGAAGCTGAACCCACATCAGAAGCACAAGATGAAGCTGCTTCTGATGAAGCACAAGATGGCTCACATCAAGCAGATCCTCCCAGAAACACATTCAAACACAAGTCTTCACATCCTGAGGAGCTAATCATTGGAAACAAAGATAGTCCAAGAAGAACAAGATCACATTTCAGACAAGAGGAGTCAATGATTGGACTAATCTCAATGATTGAACCTACAACAGTTGATGAAGCACTTTCAGATGATGGATGGATCCTAGCCATGCAAGAAGAGTTGAATCAATTTCAAAGAAATGATGTGTGGGATCTGGTACCCAAACCTCAGCACAAGAACATTATTGGAACAAAATGGGTATTCAGAAACAAGCTGAATGAGCAAGGTGAAGTAACAAGAAACAAAGCCAGGCTTGTTGCACAAGGGTATAGTCAACAAGAAGGCATTGATTACACTGAAACGTTTGCTCCAGTTGCAAGATTGGAAGCAATCAGGTTACTTCTTTCCTATGCAGTTAATCATGGCATAATATTATATCAAATGGATGTCAAGAGTGCATTTCTAAATGGTGTCATAGAAGAATAAGTGTATGTCAAGCAACCTCCTGGATTTGAGGATATTAAATATCCTGACCATGTTTTTAAACTGAAGAAATCACTATATGGCTTGAAACAAGCTCCCAGAGCTTGGTATGATAGACTAAGTAATTTCTTAATCAAAAATGATTTTAAAAGGGGACAGGTTGATACTACACTCTTCAGAAGGACCCTTGAGAAAGATATTCTTGTTGTGCAAGTATATGTTGATGATATAATATTTGGTTCTACTAATGCATCTCTTTGCAAGGAATTTTCTGAGTTAATGCAGGATGAATTTGAAATGAGCATGATGGGAGAGCTGAAGTTCTTCCTGGGCATTCAAATCAATCAATGCAAAGATGGAGTCTATGTTCATGAATCAAAGTACACAAAGGAGCTTCTGAAGAAGTTCAAACTTGAAGATTGTAAAGTGATGAACACTCCAATGCACCCTACGTGCACCTTAAGCAAAGAAGATGAAGGAGCTAAAGTAGATCAGAAGCTGTATAGAGGTATGATTGGTTCTTTGTTATACCTCACTGCATCTAGGCCAGATATTTTATTCAGTGTATGCTTGTGTGCAAGATTCCAATCAGATCCTAGAGAATCTCATATGACTGCTGTCAAGAGAATCTTCAGGTATTTGAAAGGAACAACTAATCTTGGACTCCTTTACAGGAAATCCTTAGATTACAAGCTAATTGGATTCTGTGATGCTGATTATGCTGGTGATAGGATTGAAAGAAAGTCAACCAGTGGCAATTGTCAATTTCTGGGTGATAATCTTATATCCTGGGCTAGCAAAAGACAAACAACTATTGCTATGTCTACAGTAGAAGCAGAATACATTTCAGCTGCAAGTTGTTGTA
The DNA here is from genome assembly GCF_051527215.1 of Medicago sativa. Taxonomy (NCBI): domain Eukaryota; kingdom Viridiplantae; phylum Streptophyta; class Magnoliopsida; order Fabales; family Fabaceae; genus Medicago; species Medicago sativa. The sequence continues at coordinate 125,106 of NC_140754.1, forward strand.
CACAACTACTTTGGATGAAACATCAGTTGGAAGATTATCAGATAACTGCTAACAATATTCCCATTTATTGTGATAATACTGCTGCTATTTGTTCGTCTAAAAATCCAATTTTGCATTCAAGAGCCAAGCACATTGAAATCAAACACCATTTTATCAGAGATTATGTTCAAAAAGGAATTTTAGATATACAATTCATTGATACTGAAAATCAATGGGCTGATATATTTACTAAGCCTTTAACTGTTGAAAGATTTGATTTTATAAAGAAAAATTTGAACATGCATTACGTGTCTGATTAGATGTTTGCTTGCTCCTGAATAGGATTTTAGGTTCTGAAGTTAGTTCAGAAGCAGTAGTCCATCAGAAGCTCTTTATTGAGGTTCTGAGGAAAACTCGCTTCTGATGACGTCAGCATCTGAAGTCCAGAAGCTGGATTTATTGCTTCTGAATAGTTGAATTAGTGGAAACGTTGGGAGTTACTTTTTAAAAGTAACTTCTGGCCCACTAATTTGGTAGTTACTCTGTGAACTTCTTACGTGGCCTGTATGTGTTGGTGTATAACTAAAAAGGGCAATGATGATTTAATAGCTTTGAAAGTACTTTTCACGCGCCCCCAATTTTGTCATTAATGTTATGTTTGTTTGTCTCTTTTGAATTGCAATCGTTTTACTTTTAACACTTTGACTATTCACACACTACTCACTCACAACAAACACATTTGCTCTCAAACCTCTTGCGAAGTAAGCGCATTCTCTCAAACTTAGAACCCTAAAATCTTCATCTTCTTCAAATCTTCGTCAATCATCAAATGGCATCATCAAGCTCAAAAGTTTCAGAATCTACATCAAACAAGCAAAGCGTATCAGAATCTGGGTCCATCTACAAAGAGAAGACTATGGATATTCCATGGAATTCCTTAATCGTCCAAGTAGAATCACCAGTGGATTTCACTTCACTCAAGAAGTACGAAGTGGACATGGAAGGCTACGTAGAAACTCAGAAACTGTCTGGCTACTTCAACATGCTAAATGGGCCAACATATGTGAACTTGGTCAAAGATTTCTGGTTAAGGGCTGAAATTGTCAATAGAAAGCCTGTGAAGGCAGCAGATAAACCAGCTGGGTCGAAGAAAGGAAAGAAGGAGATTGAGTTGAATCCCACTTCCTTCAGTAGCATTGAGATAAGGTCTGAAGTGATGGGTATTCCTGTAATCATCACAGAGGAGATAGTTGCTAAAGCTTGTAGAATGGATGCAGAAGGAAGGTTTCAAGAAATTGTTAAGAAGGATGATGTCCTGCTGCAAAACTACTACAACACTCTTCTGGGTGGTAACAAAGATGCTAAGCCTTCTGAAATGGAGATTCACAATAGAATGTTGGTGAAATTCAGCAACGATTGCTTCTTTCAAAGAGCAGGTGGGTCTGATCAACCCAACAACCAACAGAAGCTAGCAATCTATTTCATGACCAATCTGGAAAAGATAAACTTTCCAAGATATGTATTGGATCATCTCTACTGGGCTATTAATGAAAGCACAGTCAAAGGAAGGAAACAAGTGCCCTATGGAAGATTGCTCTCTGAGATCTTTTATCAAGGGAAAGTGCTGGATTTGTTGAGAAGAACAAGGGATGCTTCTGATAAATGCTTCGAAGTTTCTACTGCAGAGAAGACTATCAGTAGCAAGACTTTGCATTCAATGCACTTTTTCAAGACAGCTCCTAAAGATGAGAAATGGTTGGAGTTGACCACAGAAGAATCTGAGATTATCAGGGACTTTCCTTCCATAGTTAAGGAAAGTAATCCTGAACACTTAGCTAGATTAGTAGCTGAGTACGTCTTGGAGGAAGATGCGAGGTCTCAGGAGGAAGCTGCTCTTGCTAAAGGGAAAGGCAAGAAGGCCAAAGCAGTTGCTGTGTCAGAAGCTGCTGTTTCAGATGCACCTAAAGGGAAAAGGGCCAGAACTAGTTCTGAATCTGATGCTGCTCCTACTAAAGGAAAGAAGGCCAGAACCAGTACTGAGTCAGAAGCTGCTATTGCTAAAGTTGCTAAGTCTGAAGCTAAACCTGTTTCTATCAAGGATAAAGGAAAGATGCAGAAGATTGGTGCTGCTTCTATTCCTCAGAAGAGAAGAAAAGGTAAGGCAGACTTGGTAATCACTCAAGAGCAGCTGGAGGAAGCTCTTGAAGAAATGGAGAAAGAAGAGGCTGATCCCAAGCTGAAGAAGAAGAAGACTCCCCTTCAACTTGTGAGTCCTATGGTTGAGATGACTCCAATAAGGAAAAGGATGGCAGATGAACGTGCTTCTGAACTTATTTCAGACAAAAAGGATCTAAAAGCACAATACACTCATCAAAGAGATGAAAAGCTCAAGGCCTTGGGTATGGAAGATTGTGATAGGTACTTCAAAGAGAAATTGGCTGAAGTAAGAGCCATTGCTGGTAAGCCTACTGAAGACAATGAGGAAGACGATATGATGCTCATTTTTGAAAATGCTCCAGAAGAGGGAACTTCAGAAGTAGTTCCTCAAGCTGCTAGTCCACAGAAGATCTCTTCTGAAGCTGGCCCTGCAGATCAGGTAATTCAGATTCCAGTCACCTCTATCCCCATTTCACCTTCTTCACCATCAGTACCTGAACCAATAGAAGACACTTCTGTCTTAGACAATCTTGCTCTCCACTACTCAGGTGAGTTACCCATAGACAAATCTACTTCAGAAAAGGCCTCTGAAGCAACTCCAGAAGCAGCTGCTTCTGAAAATGTTGTTTCAGAAAACCCCCATCAACAAACACCTGAACCACATAAACCCACAACACCCCCACAATCACCAACAGCTACCATTGACCCCCAACTCAACACTCAAACATCAACTTCACCACAACAACCATCAACTGAAACTGACTTTCAACCTTTACCTGAACACTCCCCAGAACCAACTCCTATGGATGTTGACATCTCTCTAGTCAATGTTCAAGCCTCAACCTCTACCACTCACATTGCCTCTGACCAGCCTTCATCTTCAAACACACAAACACACTTTACCATTCCAGTTCCTAACCCTGTTCAAGATTTGGAAATCAGTGATTCTGATCTTGAAATCCTTGAACAACCACCCTCAAACATCCTGGAATCTGGATATATCAATGCTGAGCTTCTCACAATCCTGAGTCAGTTGCATAATCTTGTGGATCAACGAAGGACAATTGATCTCACAAGTGCATATGAAGACTTCTGGGCATCTCTTCAGAACCGGGCAGCTGAGCTTATTGAAGAGATCAAGGCTAAATGCATCAGAGTCAAGCAAGCCTCAGTCAGAAGGCTAATGGAAAATCTGAATCAGAGTCTTAGAGTAAGAAGTCCTACACTGCTCCTGGCAAACCAGCCTTTCTTCTTTGAAACGGATTACTTGACCAGAGAAGCCAGGTTGTGTAAGCTTCTGAAGAAACAGATGGCACAGCAGCAGCAAGAAGCTAGAGAAAGGGAACAAGCTCTTCTCCAGAGCCAACAACAACTTGAAGAACTGTTGCAGAAGAAAATTGAAGAGATGGAGAAGATGAAGAAACAACAACAAACCAACCCTTAGTTGCACACCCATGTGTTTTTCTTTTTGTTTGTTGTTTGTTTTAAATTCCTAGTCCTTGCTTCTGAAACCATCGTGTTTTATTTCTCTATGCTTCTTAATGCTTACTGGTTCTGACTGATTAGCTGCTTCTGATTATTGATATTCATGTTCCTATACTCTGCTCTGATTTATTTAGTTAATTTCCTATTATACTCTCTCATGTTTGAGTTTTTCTCATATCTTTTTGTCTTTTATGCTTAAATTTATTTTTTATTTTTTTTGATATTGACAAAAGGGGGAGTATATGTGACAAGTATTTAAAGGCTCTGAGCCCCATTAATGGCATTTGAAATTTTTGAAAAACTTCTATCATTTTGACCTTATTGGTATAATCTATGAACGAACGAAGAAGTATCAAAATTCAAATAAAATTAATTGAACCATTCTTCTTTTCTATAAGTTAATTCTTTCAATGATTCAATTTTTTTTTAATGCTCTGATATTTTTATTGTGCGAAAATTGAATTTAATTAACCTGGATAGAGCTTAGGGGGAGCTTACAAACCTCACCTTAAAGACTATCAGACTCAGGGGGAGTTTGAGCTTACAAACCTCAGACTCTGAGCTTACAAACCTCAGAACCCCAAAGTCAACTTGTTAATTAGATTAACAACAATTGATCAATTTTAAATACTTTTGTTTGTCATCATCAAAAAGGGGGAGATTGTTGGAACAAAATGTGTTTAACAATGAACCTTAAAGAGTTTTGATGATAACAAGGTATTAAAAATTGTAAATTGGACTAGCTAATATTTGTTCAAGTGTACAGGACCATAATTAAAAAGTTACATCATTGGTTGGTTCTGAATGAGCAAATAAAGAGCAAAAGAAAATGAAGCTTAGATGATTCTGAAGGCAAAGCGCTCCTGAAGTCAAGCTGCTCCTGAAGAAATACCGCTCCTGAAGTAAAGCTGCTCCTGAAGAATAATGCTTCTGAAGACAAGAGGTCCAGAAGCCACATCATCAGAAGCTGCACCATCAGAAGCTGCAGAAGTCACTTCATCAGAAGCTGCCTCATCAGAAGCTATTTCACCAGAAGCTGAAGATCAACTGGATTTGCAAGAACATTCAAAGATTGAAGAATCTACATTGCAAAAGCTGTCTATTGGATTCGAAAACATAGCAGAAAATTAGTGGAACATTGCAACGGTCATTTCAAAGGTGTTTGAAGGCATGTGGTTGCAATTTGGACGAAAGCGTTGACATTGTACTATTGTACGAATTGTACAGCCACGTTCTCCACTGCTCTGTTTTGTGTCCACGCTTCAAGACAAGAAAACAGCTCCAGAATACGGTCTCGCCTGCATATATGTTCCTTTGGATAAGGAATGGATTTCAAATTGGTTCTTCATAGGACAACAACCAAATCAGGCAAAAGATCATTGGTGAAAGATCAAGCTTCAATAACGACTCTTTGGTGTGCTGGCAATTTCACAACGTCTCTTTCACACCTCTATATAAAGGAGTGAAGACCTAGAGATTTGGCAATGCAAGAACGCTGAACGAAAGACTCACAAGATTTTCACAAGTACCAAACCTCTGCTGAATTGTTCTGCATTCACTTAGAATTTCTGTGTCTCAAAGTCATATCTTAGAAATTCTTAAGTCCATTGAGTCTGTATCTGATTTGTATTGTGAGCACCTCTGATTGTATATCAAGTGTTCAACCTTAAACAATTTTCTGTGTAATTTTGTTTAGTTAGGAAGTCTCTTGCAGTTGTGCTTGAGCAGGAAGTCTCTTGATTGTGTTCTTGAGCAAAGGAAGTCTCTTGCTTGTGTGCTTGAGCATTGGAAGTCTCTTGCTTGTGTGCTTGAGCATTTGTAATCAGATATTACTCATAGTGAAATCTCCTTGGAAGTGCAAGGGGGACTGGACTACTTCCGGATTGTGGAAGGAACCAGTATAATTGCTTTGTGTCGTTCTTCGTCTCTCTCTCTCTGTTTTATTCCGCTGCATTTAGATTCTGATTATCACTTCAGAAGCTGTCTCACCTAGCTTCTGATCAGTGTGTTCAGTTTTTTAGGAGAAACGAAGAATTTGTCAAAACACAATTCAACCCCCCTTCTTGTGTTTTTTCTCATCTTCACAAACAAGTGCCATTGATATCGCGAAGAAGGCCACCACATCCGGAAAGGTTAATTGAGCTTTAATGCGCACCATCACAGTTGAGCTTGACCCAACCATCCTGAGGCCATTTCCACCCAATGAAAATAGTATCCTTTTGATGAGACCATCTAGTCACATGTGTTTGTTCGCAACTATCAATCTCCATTGTCATCTTGAGAATAACATTTGTTGGATTGTTGGGACGCTGAAAATATTCTTCAAATATGTTTTTGTTCCTCCACTTCCATAAGTACAAACACGCCACCATGAAAATGGTCTGCCAACCTTTTTTGTGTGCTCCTGCAAATTTGTTGTTTAGGTTGTCGAATATCCAATCCCTGCAATTCAAAGAAAAGAAATCAGTAATGTGATTAGATGCTAAAAGCCTAATCCAAACTTGGGTTGCTTGAACGCAATCCCTTAACACATGGATTAACGTTTCATCTTCATTTCCACAAATTGGGCAAGTGGGGGACACCCCAATCCCCCATCTGCTTCTACGATAATTAGTAAGGAGACGCTGATGGGCCGCAATCCACATGAAAGTTTGAATTCTGTGAGGACCCTTCCAATCCCATATGCCTTTCCAACTCCCCTCAATGGAAATGTTACGCTCTCGTTGGAGGTTGAAGGCACTTTTTACAGTGAAGCGACGAGTATTGGTTCCAATCCACCCTATTGCATCTGGGCCATCTGTGTCCTTTGGTGCTGGAATTGCCACCACTTGATTCATCACGTTGTGTAGAAGGTGACTGGAAAGAAAATTGATATCCCAATCTCCTGCATCTGTTAGAGCATCTTTAACTGCAAAGGTAGTATCAATTGTTTGTTGAGTAGACAGGTTCATGAGAGAACGACCACTAGGCATCCATTTATCCAACCAAAAATTTATATGCATACCATCTCCTAATTTCCAAACGACATGGTTCTGGAACTTGTCCCAAATACTAGCTAAGGCCTTCCACAAAGGTGAGTCATAAGGTTGCAAGCTGATAGAAACCCGAAGATCTTTATCTCTACCATACATTTTCATAAGAAAGGCTTCATTCATTTGACGAGGGCTCCTAATACCTAGACCTCCATCCATCTTAGACAAGCAACAAACTTCCCAACTGATTAAATGAGGCTTACGAGTCTGGTCATTGCCACCCCACAAGAAACATCTATGAATTTTCTCCATTTCATCACATAAAGTTTTGGGAAGCTTGGCATACTGCATGTGATAGTAGGGAATGGAACTAAGAACAAATTTACAGAGGGTAAGTCTTCCAGTTAAGCGAAGACACTGATGTTTCCATCCACTCAGTCTGTTTTGAATTATCCCAATAATTTGAATTATCCACCCAAATATTTTCCAATATTAGCAACTGGAGTGTAACCTGTGTGTTGCAAAATATCATCCCTAAGTTGCTGATCAACATTCTTGGAAAAAAATATCTGAGTTTTTTTATTGTTAATTTTTTGCCCTGAAGCATCACAAAAAAGGTCCAAACAATGCATAATACAATGAGCTTGTTCAATTGAGGCCTATGCAAAAAGAAGAAGATCATCAACAAAAAGTAGATGAGATATTTGAGGTCCCGTTCTACCTGCACGCATAAGCTTCCAATAATTAGCCTATACCTGATCGGAAATAATGTGAGAGAGACGCTCCATACAAATGACGAATAGGTAAGGGGAAAGAGGGTCCCCCTGCCGAATTCCTCTTGTAGGAGCGAAAACTTCAATTTTATCACCGTTCCAAAGAATTTTATAAGTGGGAGAAGTGATGCAATGATGGATAATGGTAACAATCTTAGGAGGAAACTTACAATCATCCAAACATTTCTCAATAAAATTCCAATTAAGACGATCATATGCTTTTTCAAGATCAATCTTAATGGACATAAACATTTTGTTACCTCTCATTTTAGACATAGAGTGCACCATTTCTTGAGCTACAATAATATTATGATGAATTGTGCGACCAGGAATAAAACTAGATTGGTAAGGAGAGATAATACCATTTAGCAGAGGCTTGTGTTGACAACCACTTTAGTAATAATTTTATAAATAACATTACATAACGCAATGGGGCGAAATTGTGAAATAAACTCAGGTTTATCAATTTTAGGAATTAAAACAAGTAGTGTATTATTAATAGAGGAAATAAGAGAAGGATTAGACCACACCTGATTCACATAATGATAAACTGAGTCAGCAATGGTATCCCAACTTTGTTGGAAAAATAAAGCAGGGTAACCATCCTCAATGAACTATTCAACGAGGTTTCTTCAAAAATTATTAGAGAAAACATAAAAGTATCTGGTCTATAATGGTTTGCATATTTTTTATTAGACGAAGATTTATAATACACATCTTGTAATTCAATGAACTGTGGTTGAGTCTTTTATCAATCAAGATTTTACCTTTCTTCCAAGTAGATTAATATAACAAAATTTTCTTCTATATGAGTGCGTACATGGCAAGCAAATGTTTAACTGTTCTTATAGTAATATATTTCTTTTGACCATGTTAATTTCGACTTGGTAATTGATCAATAAAAGTTTGACATTTTTTTAATGAATAAACATCTTTCAATTAATTAACAGGGCTATCCCCTAACATCGCCAACAAAAAACAATCTACTAAAATTCTATAGGAAAGAAAATAGAGTTCCAACTATTCAACGAGGTTTCTTCAAAAAAAAAAAAAAACTATTCAACGAGGTGAAAAAACAAAAAATAAAAAAATAATAGCGAAAGTCTAATAAAAATGGAGTGATTCTTGAATGGTCACGGGACCAAGAAATTGGCATTTGGACAAATCCAATCAAAAGCTGACACCTCAAAATTATCCAAATAAAATTACTAAATAATTATAATAGAGAGAGAAAGTGTTTTTGACATTAAAAATAAGAGAAATATGTAAAATAAAAGCACCAAAGAGAGAGAAAGGAAAACTGATGCCACTGAGGGAGACTACGGCGACGGTATGGTCGGCAACGATGGGCATGCCGGAAGCAGATGCCTGAAGCAGCGATGACGACGGTGAAGACTGCTGCATGACGATGAATTTTGATTAAGATCTGACATAGTGATTTATTCTCGACTAAACTAAACTCTGATATTATTATTTTTATTTCTAAAATTAAGTTTGTTAAATTTGATTTAGAATATGTTAAATGTTGTTGGCATTGATGATGATTCTGATAATGATAATGGAATCAAATGATTACAATGAAGAATAAAACAGAACCGGTCACCGGAAAATGGAGAGGTGGAGGAAGAAGAAACTTAGAACGAGGTTGAGAAGGGAGAAACAGAAGCTCATTTGATCGGCGATGAGTTTATCGTAGCCGGAGAGAGTGGGAGCGCCGCCGGAGAGAGAGAGGGACAGCGGTGGTCGTCGTCGTCGCCATTGTCATTGTTTCCGGCCTGTCCTTCTCTCCTGGCATGCATCGTTTTCCTCTCTCTCTTGCTTTTATTTTACAGCTTTCTTTTTTATTTTAATGTCAAAAACTCTCTCTCTCGTTTTGTTATAATTATTTATTATTTTATTTAAATTTTTGTGAGGTGTAGGATTTTGATTGGATGTGACCAAATGTAAATTTCTTGGTCCCGTGACCTTCCAAGAGTTTCTCATAAAAATGTATCAAATTGAACCCGTACTTGGCAAACACATATACTACCCGGTTTGCTACACAAAATCACACGCTTCAAAGAGTATTGATCGAGTTGACACAAGATACAAATAATTTGATTTGGTAGCAAGAAGCAAAGATGACCTTGTGTTACGGTCATCTAATACCAAACTCACTGCAACCTTAGAAACAGACTTACCATGGACTTCCTACGTGGATAGAGTAGTGATATATGTACATCCATTTGAAGACAACTTTGTTGACAACCTTGTTTTTTCTCTCTTCTTATTGATCAAAAACAATGGAGAGAGAAAAAGAAAGAGAGAGAAAAAGAACATAATGTGAGTATGAAAGAGAAAGTTGCACAAAAGTTGTCATGAAATGGTTGTACAAATATCATTTCTCATGTGGATATCCATCCCAAAGTTCTCGAAGTCAAGTATACTTAATCTTAAAGTCATAAGTCATTTTTCCATACATGTATTGCATAACACCAAGACTCATCTCATATGAGAAGCCGCTCATTAAACGTACTTCTCACCCGACTTTCAAGGATCACTCCTGTCTCTCGTAAACTACACACCTAACTCTTAGAAAACACATTTATATATGTACACATTTTATTTTATTTTTTACACAGATTCAACACTTCATTTTTCTATACATCTATTTTTTGATCACATTACCAACTTATTACATCTATCATAACATTCTCTTTATCTCTTTAGTGACGACAGATTATGTTTGATTGTTTATTTTTTATTTTTATAAAAAAAACTTCAATACTGTAGTATCAGTATAATGATGGTTCCAATCACTTGATTCACCATTTATATATGTATGATTAAACTATGAAAATGGACTTTGATGGATAATAATTACGATCAATCATATGATTGTTTGGTTTGAGCGGTGAGCTGGTATTTTGGCAGGTAGGTGCTGTGTGTTGTTTGGGGCTTGAACAAGACAGCTAATTAATCAATTAAGTAAAAAAAAAAAGAATAAATTTAAATATTTATTATTAATCTATGAAATGTAATAAAGAAAATAGAAAAAGAAATAGAAAAGAAAATGTCGTCACAACTCACAACAACTGAGAAAAATGGAATGAATGAATGACGGCAAAGGAAAGTGGTGAGTCCCATTGTTGAGTTGGATCGATCGATCTCGAGCGTCCATTGTATACACAACACAACACAAAGGTTAGAAAGAAAAGAGTGGGTGGGTTTGGTGCGATTGCTGCTAGTGCTACAAACTTTTTCTTTTCGGGAATTAACAAAGCCTTTCCTTTCAGCTATCTATCTATCTATCTATCTATCTGTCAGACTCAGCCACCGATCCTCGCTTGTTCGATCATCACTTCTCTTCTCTGGTTTGCTTTGCTTTTCACACCTCCACTCTAATTTGATATTTATTCATTTCATCAAACTATCCAACCTTTGGATAAAATTAAAACCCCCCAGTTACATAGATCCAATCCGATCTGAGGTTCTAAACACCTCAATTCAATTCAATTTCGTAATCCTCAAACAAACCCTAATTAATCCCCAACCTCTAACTTAATTCGATGTTATTATCATGAGAGATATGCTCAAGAGTGGGAGTCTTTCCCGTAATTCTACTGGTAGTACTAAGTCATCTGCCGCATCAGCAGCCGCGGCACTCAGACTCTCATCACCTCAACAGTCCTTCAGACGATTAGGATTGTGTTCTCAATTATCCACTGCTGGTGAACATTCTTCTCCTACCGTCTTCCCCGAAAAACGCAGCAAACTCAAGTCTGGAAAGAAGAACAGTACAGACGCCATTCGAGCATCCAGTGGTGATCATCAGGATGCCGCTGCAGCAAAGAATTTCGAGCATAGGATTGATATACCAGGTGGAGGTGATGAGAAATCTGATTTGTTAGGGTATGTGGTTTTCTCTGGCAAATTGGCTTTGGATAAAAGAAAGATTTCTGTAAATAATAATAATAACAAGACTGATACTCAACAACAAACTTCTTTTGATACTACCAATCAAGCTGCTGTCGATGCTAAATTAACAAGTAAAGCTTTACTTTGGGGATCTCATGTGCTTCACCTTGACGATGTTATCTCGGTAATACTAATACATTGCTTTTGTCTTAGATTAAGGCCATGTTTCGATAAACAGCTTATTTCTATCTTATAGCAAAAGATAATATGAAGTTAAGTTGTTTTCATATAAGCTATAAATTGTTTTCATAAGCTATCCCGGAGAGCTGATGAAAACAAGCTCTAAACAGTTTATGAATATGTCATGAGCTGTTTTTGTAAGTTCTCTCGAACAATCACACAAAACTTATGCTAGTAGATAAGCTCAAATAAGTCAATCCAAACAGGCTCTAGAAGGATGGTTTAGTACTATCGTGATAAACTAAACATACTTTTTTTAGGTTATAGGGAAACAAAAGATATGACTGATTGGTTTTAGTACGTGATGTGTTTCTTCAAAACAGGTTTCTTATCATGCTGGTCTCAAACATTTCACAGTGCACTCGTATCCGATGAAAAAGGCTTCATGTGGTCTTTCTTGTTTTATAAAACCTCGAAGGAGTCGCAAGGATTTCCGTTTTGTGGCTTCTACAATAGAAGAGGCAATTCAGTGGGTTGGTGGATTTGCTGATCAACACTGTTTCATTAACTGTCTACCTCACCCTTTAGTTTCTTCCAAGAAGCAAGCTTCATCGGAATTATTTCAGACAGATACCCCTCCTGAATTGCTCTTTAGATGTAAAACTCCGCCTAAGATGCTTGTAATTTTAAACCCACGCTCAGGCAGAGGTCGTTCAAGTAAAGTTTTCCACCGCGATGTGGAACCAATATTCAAGGTATGTTACACTCCATCCCCAATCATGTAAGCTGTGTGTATGCTTCTTGTTATGGCCATCGTTGTGATCGTATCTTATGCATATTTGACGCTATCTTTGAATTTGGCGAGGAAGTCAAAAGCTGCAAGACTGATAATTATAGTAATATATCTATATTATGTCAAATTTTCAATTTTTGTCAACATATAGCTCTTTCATATGAATATTTGTATGTCGCTTCAGTTTTTGATTTCAATAATGCAACTGTTATAGTTGAGCTACTTGCATTACTTTATATGTTTATAAATATAAATATACTATGCAAGAGGAAGGATACTAAAGCAACTTGTGGCTTAATACTTCGACAGCTTGCTGGTTTTAGATTGGAGGTAGTTAAAACAACATCTGCTGGTCATGCCAGAAACCTTGCATCAACTGTAGACATCAGCACTTGCCCTGATGGTAAATTCACTGTTCTGTAGTATGGATGCATGTTTGATTATACTCCCTCCATTTCAAAATAAGTGCCATTTAAGGTTTTTATACAATAGAGTTGTCAGACGACATGCACTTATATTAAACTAACCTTATTAACTATTGGTGTGCTTCCCACCATCATATACGTGGAATATAATGCTGTGAGATTAGTTTACATATCAATATTAGAGGGCACAGTTGGAAAAAAGTTATTAATTCTAGTTTGAAAAGTGAAAATGACATACATTTATTTTGAAACAAATTTTCTTCGATAAAGTGTCACTCATTGTGAAACAGTGGGTGTAGTTTTCGTTAGTACTCTTTAAAATGTTTTCTTTTCTCATATTTGTATCTCTTTCTTATTCTTGAAATCTGTACTTCTTTCAGGAATCATATGTGTTGGCGGTGATGGGATAATCAACGAGGTCGGCACACTATTTTATTTATTTAGTGATTTTCTCCCTGTACTGCTGGCTTGGCTTGTTCATTTAAAATACTGTCTTCTTTCTTTATTGCTTGTTTTATCTCCTAAAAGGTCTTTCAGATACTGTCTTGCCTGGAAAATACAGAACGACTATCCAGACTGAAAAGAAAATACAATGATATTCCATACAATGATACTCTTGATCTCTATCCTCTTATATCTACACAGATCATAAAACAACAACAACAACAACCAAGCCTTATCCCACTAAGTGGGGTCGGCTGCATCCATTAATGACTCTGCACATCGTGAAAGTTTTGAGCCCACGAATGGGGCGCAAAACAACCAATCTACACAGATCATAACATTACAAAATTTCAGCACCCTCCACTGCCCTGCCAAGTGCTTAGGTGGCAGTTAGTTAGCAGTGGTCACAATGTATCCCTTCCCAATTGGGTCTTTGACTTCCCACTGTCCATATTTTAACGATATGAGGCTTGCTATTCAAGAGGAGTAAAGTAGAATTAATAATCTTAAGCAGTTGAATTACTGACAATCGTTCATACTAGGTTTTTATTGGATCATTGTTTCTTCTTTTATTCTTTTCTCTGTTGCACTTTTCCTACCATTAAGAGAAGAGTTCATAGCTTTTATTTCTAAGCATTAAACAATGATCCGGGGGAGTTTTTTGATTGAGTAAATTGGATTCAGTTAATGACCTCAGAGATTGTTGAAATTACAGCAATCTCCAAATTTGGCTGAATTTGGATTGGAGAAGAATTTACAAACGTACACGTTGGACTGAAAAATCCTAAGTCTCCATTCTCCTATCTGAATTTGAGGAGAGGCGAGTCTTGTCAGGAAAGCCTATAAGAGATTTTAGTTTCTTACCAAGAAAATACAGGATCCTTAACGGATAAAAGCCTCATATGGCAGGTAACGTAAATGATGAAACCTCGCTATACGTTATTTGGTCATTTAAGAGATTGTCCAATTTAAAGAGCTATCTTTAAGAAATATCGTTCAAAAAGTCCTTACTCTAGATGGATTTTTTTTGAAATTTTTTTTTTCTTCGTAAAAGCCTTGGTGATTTTTTTTTTTGTTGAAAATTCGGTATCCGGCCCAAGGATAACCTTGGTAATTTTTAATACATATAGAGAACTCCAGATAATGGGATCAAGCTTTGCTGATACTGTTGTTTTTATACGAAAGGATACATGAGTAGTTGATAGATAACATAACAGAGACAAGAAAATCCCCTAAGATAGGAATAAGTTTCAAATCTTAATATTAGATATTTGAGTCATCACCTGAATTGAAATATTTTGGCCTGTGGATTAGCACCCAATTAATTAAGGGTCTGCTAGGAGACTTGACGACTTCCAAAATCATAGAAAAAAAAAATCCTTTTATCCTAGTTTAACACTATTGGCTGCATTGATTCTCAAATCAGACATTACCTCAAAGAATCTAAGAATAGAAAGAACATTAACAAAACTTCGCTTTCCTCTTTCAATAAGAGGATAGTATTATTTGCAAACTGGGTGAGAGACCAAGACCTCATCTTAGCCTGCTTTGCTGCCCTTGATCAATTCCTGTCATAACCTCTGGAAACTGTTCAATTGAAAACATGTACTACTAGAATTAACAAGAATGGAGATAAGGAATTCCTTGCCTAAATCTGCAACATCAATAATATTGCCTATCATATCATTTTCTACACTTCACTATAAGTAAAGAATTGTTCGTTTCACAACAATTCTTCTGTTTTACCGTTACTCAGGAATATTTTTAAAAAAAATACAGTGCTGTTCATTATTCCAACAAATCTGGTGCATTTTGCTCCCCACCATTATTTTTTAAATAAGCATACTTTAAGGTTGTGTTTTTTCCGCATATATTGAACACTCACACATAGAATCATTATACACACGCCGTTGATGATGGGCAAGTTTATTTGTAGGTTGTTAATGGTCTACTTAGTAGAGACAATCAAAAGGAAGGAATATCTATACCTATTGGAATTATACCAGCTGGTTCTGATAACTCACTGGTATGGACTGTTCTTGGAGTTAGAGATCCTGTTTCTGCAGCAATGGCTATTGTGAAGGTAGCATTTTTTGTTTTTCTTCTCTCAAATATTTGACGAGAATCCAGGAATGTTAATTGAACTATTTTTGCAAGAAAATAGACACTGATAGCTATTATTTTTATATCAATGTCCTGCCTCAGCCAGAGACATGTGTATGTGTCTATAGAAAGGTAAATAGTAAGAAAGTGAATTGCACAAAATGTGATGAATATATTTTCACCATTTGATCATGCTTGGTTTTTTTCTTTCTCTGTTTTGATTCTTATTTATTTTAAAATTGAAAAACAGTTGCACCATGTCGTCATCGATTCATGCTGATGCGTACTAAATAGCAAACCTCTTATTTTTCCTACTTAGTACACAATTGTTCGCCTTTTATAATCAGCTGTTCATTCATTATAACAGTAGATTTTTTGGCCTTTCTGTAATTTTTTTTAACGATGTGCTGCTCTTTATCTTTTTATATCGATTTACTTTAGCATTATCAGCTTATAGAATAATATTCAATCGATTTACTTTAGCATTATCAGCTTATAGAATAATGTTCAAATTAAAATCAAACCGGAAAGCAGTAGGAAGCATTAGAAGCGGGACTTGCTATGACTGTGATTCATTGTTCCCTTAAATGTGTATGGAAGGGGTAACATCCTCCTTCTAATGCCCTTAATAAGGTCTGTTTTGCCACATACTGTAAATAATATGCTTACTGGAGAGAACAACATGTATAAAAGAATCTGTCAAATGTTTACTTATAGTAGGAGTATATTAATGCCCTGGGATTTCTTTTATACTTTATTTGGACCACTACATATCATTATTTACTCAAGTATTTATGAATTGTGTAGTGAATGAACTAAAGATGACGTGGTTTACACTTCATTTTTGGTAGAATAGATGGCCATTTTTTGATTTGAATGCCACTTTCATTCTCATGTCAACATTTATGTAGATTTATTGATATCACCGATACTTCAGAAACACTTGCAGTTACTTTATATACTAATTCAATTTCTTGGTTCAGGGGGGCCTTACTGCTACAGATGTCTTTGCTGTTGAATGGATTCAGAATAATAAAATTCACTTTGGATTAACAGTCTCATATTATGGTTTTGTTAGTGATGGTAAGTCAATGACATACAAACATTTTTATACTGCTTGGTTTTTAGTTATGTGCTGGTTTCTTGTTTCTCGCTGCCACAATTTTTTAGCGACCGTGTATTAGCTCTTAGGTTCATATTTTGCAGACTATGTCTTCCTTGAGAATATTTAGCCATAATTAGCTTATAGTTGAAAATTGAAATGTCCAAGAGCCAATCATTCCAAGAGCTTAAGGACTCCTCACACAATAACCATCTAGAATTGTAGTGAATACAATGCTCAGGCTCACCGTAACCTTGTGTTGAAATTAAACTTTTGTTGAAAAGAATGGGTCTCCTGTCTAATTTAGAGAACATGTATTATTTAATTAAAGCCGTTCTTTAAAAGGGTAGTTATATGGACTTTACATGGACATGTTAGGAAGTAGTAATAACGCGGGTCAGGGGCGGGGACTGAAGAAATTGCTGGGAAGAATTGTGGTGTTAAAATGGTGCATTTAGGTGGCTCTGTAAATTGTCTGTTATTATCTTTGACTGCTTTTTCATTTCGAAGTCTGTAACTTTAATGACAGTTAAACAATAGGCACTACGTAACTGAGCACGGAGAAAAAGATAAAATGGAGGAGAAAATAAAAAGTTTGGGGTACACTATAGGACCTCGAATTTTCAATTTTGGTTCAGCATTAAGTGTTTATCTCTCATGTTGCAGTGTTGGAACTTTCTGAAAAATATCAGAAGCGCTTTGGCCCACTGCGATATTTTGTTGCTGGATTTCTCAAGTTCTTATGCTTACCGAGATACAGCTACGAAGTTGAATATCTTCCAGCATCAAAACCTGAGAAAGAAGGTTCCGGTGAAAGGGAAGTAGTTGACATGTCGGAGCTGTATACCGACATCATGACCAGATCAAATAAGGATGGGATGCCCAGGGCATCTAGTCTTTCAAGTATTGATTCAATAATGACTCCGAGTCGGATATCTGGTGGAGACCTGGATACCTGTAGTAGCACTCATGCTAGCACTGAACCTTCTGAGTTGGTGCGTGGCTTAGATCCAAAGTCAAAACGCCTATCATCTGGAAGGAGCAATATCACAGCAGAGCCAGAAGTCATTCATCCACAACTGCCTCTGTCAACAACTCCAAACTGGCCAAGAACGAGATCTAAGTCAAGGAATGATAGAGGATGGGCTGGATTGACCACCACACATGATACCTCTAAATGGGGAAATGCAGCGAATGATAGAGAGGATATATCATCTACGCTGTCTGACCCAGGTCCTATCTGGGATGCTGAACCAAAATGGGATCCAGAGGCTAATTGGGATGTGGAAAACCCTATTGAGTTGCCAGGGCCACCGGATGATACAGAAGTAGGATCCACGAAGGAGGCTGTGCCTCGTTTTGGAGACAAATGGGTTGTTTCAAAGGGACAGTTTGTTGGCATTCTGGTTTGCAACCATGCTTGTAGAACTGTCCAGGGCTCTCAGGTGGTTGCTCCCAAAGCTGAGCATGACGATAACACCCTAGATTTGATCATGGTACATGGGAACGGAAGGCTGAGGCTGTTGAGATTTTTCATACTTCTACAGATGGGTCGACATGTTTCACTGCCATATGTTGAATATGTGAAGGTATTTGCATCAATAATTGTTTTACTCCTTATTTTTTTAACGGATGCTGGAAATTACTGCTTAATCATTTTACACGCTATTCTTTAAAAAAAAAAAAAAATCATTTTACACACTATATCAATGATTAAAATCACTGCGCTATATATTGACGACTAAACTGGTAAAAAATCTTGGGCCTTCCTTTTTCAAAGACTACCGTTGACAATTGTGATCAGTTTTCAAATGTGTATTATGTCTACTTCAGTTTGTTTGAGAATGGTATCTTGTTTGGCATATCTTGCCATGTTATTTAGTGTGCAGAAGCTGCACATTCTCTTTTACCCTGGTAACTCGTGCATCTATATCTGTTGAAATTGTATAAAACTTCAGTTCCCCTTCGGATGCAGGTAAAATCTGTCAGAATAAAGTCTGGGAAACACACTCACAGCGGATGTGGGATTGATGGTGAGTTTTTTCCACTCAATGGACAAGTAATTTCTTCTTTGCTTCCTGAACAGTGCAGGCTTATTGGTCGCTTCCGTATATGATTAGTGTGAGTTATTTTCAATTCTTTGACGGGTTTTGGTAAGCTTGTGTACCTTCTCCTTTATGAATTCAGATACCCAATCTGTCTTGTCAAATACCTTGTCGATGTAACAGCTGAGCTTTGTAAATTTTTTGTTTCGGTTATATCTATCTTTTATTGCTTGTTTATCCATCTTTTTTATTTTGATTTCATAAAAAGAAAAAAAGTACACTGCATTTTCTGCAACAAGAAGCTGAATGTATTGCTAATCTCCATTTCCTCGAATTGATCATTTGATTCTTTTATTCTAATGTTTTGGATTGTAATCTGCTCATGTTCAGTCGGTCTCCTATCCGTTTCTGGTGCGAAAGTTAAGAGATGAATTTGGGTCTACATTCAAGTTTGTATTAAAGGTGATTCAAGGGTAAATTGTTAATAGTCATAGGGATCACCTATGAATTTCCAAATCACCTATATGTGTAGGTTTGGTTTATTTTTTTGATTTAGTCCTAGGGCACATGTTTGTGTACTAAAATCATAGAGATTTGATAAGTTTTGTACTCACAAATTATAGGAGGCATTTCCACCTTGCTCTCTACGCAACTGTTACAACATGTCCTAGCTTCCACACTTGTTCAAATCTACCAACCTGAAAACACCTTTCATTTGTCATCAAAACCAAAGCAATCTCTTTCTCAAAAGGGTAGTCATATTTGAACAACCATTTGTGACAACTTCCTATTTCTCTTTCTATTGGTAAAAAACAAGAGAAAAAAGATGAGAGAGAATAAAAACATAATGTGAGTGTGAGACAGAGAGTTGTCGAAAAGTTGTCACAAATGGAGAGGATCTGGAGAGGATCTCAACTCGTCACAAAATGGTTGTACAAATATCATTTCTCTTCTCAAAATCATTAATGAGCAACCCACGACCGAATCATTAATGAGCAACCCACGACCAAATCATCTCAAAATCATTTACACCTACCAAACAACCAATCTAATAATAGAAACCATTGATTTATTGTTTGCCTCTATTCAAGGCATAATATATAGACAACGGATTTTAAGCCAACTCCCAAGGATCAGTGTTTTTGTTTTTCTCCTAGAGCGAATATAGTTTTTAAAATTATCATTTGAAAGATGAACAAAGCAGAAGACCTCTAAATTGAATTTGTATATAACATTTATTTGTATAATCAAATTATAAATTCGTTAAAATTTGTATCAACAGTTAAACTTTATTTAGCTTTACAGAAATGCTATATTGACACAATTTTGACAATTTAACTATTAATACACTTCAAATATGCAATTAGTACATTTAGTAGATGAATAATAAATAACGAGCATAAGAAGATGCCACAACTGATTAACCATTTACTGAGCGTTGTTAATCAATATTTTGAATGTCATGAATATGACATTTTCATGTGTACAAATATATATGATATCAATTAACCATCCAAATTGTGTTTAAAATAAAAGATTTTCATGTATTTAAATATGCATAATATATACTAGTTACTATTTGTGTTATAATTATTCATATACTTAAATTGAGTTAACCATATAAATTGTTGTCAAAATTTATTGTTTAATTGTGTCAAAATAAACAATTTTCTCTATACCTTGAAATTTGTTTTTGTAAAGAAGAGAGTGAAATCATATCCTCTGCTCTCCTACACCCAAAACGCCCACATCCCGTTCCTTTTGTCTTTGTCCCCATCCAAGCGGGGGACCAAATTAACATAAAAAATAAAATCAAATGTGTATTATTGTCAATTCAATTCATTGTAAAAAAACTAACTATAAAAACAAATGGAAACATAAGACATCGTTGAGTATTGTGATAACAATAAACATCACTTATGAAATAAATTTACACACTTTGGGTGAAAAGACAAATAAATATAACATATCAAACACTTGAAAATATACACTCAAATGTGATTTTAGCAAATCGTCTAGGGCCCGAGGTTTTGTGGGGTGAAGGGTATGATCATCTTGCGGTTTTTCTCTCACATTCCCATAAGGAAAACTCCTTTTCAACAGGTCTCCAAATGGGATAGTCACTACGAAAGTACCTATTTATGGGTACGAATTGACATCTTAAACACTAGTCGAACTACTTAAACACCTAGAGGGAAGGGTATTGTATTGTATAGGTGTGTTGTAGAAACTACTATAATATATCACGCGTCTCTGTAAAAATAAGTAACAAGTGGTATATGTGCCTCTAAATATAAGTTCTTTTAGAAAGAAAAAAACTAAGTATAGATTTCATTTGAAATGATGTGATATATTTATAGTTATTTTTTCTAAAACATTTGTTATTTCTTATTAATAATACAACTTTTCTAAGCGACTACTAATTTATCTTAATAGATAAATAGTTAGAATTGGACATGTTTATACATATAATAGACACATTTTATATAACCTTTTTTTAAAAATATATGCAAAAAATTATACATGAACTTTTAAAAAGGATATATATAGTAGATTCTTATTACCCGATAAAAAAAAAATCATGAATAAAGAAATATTAAGGTTTTAAGGTTTTATAACTATGTCACTATGTCACATACTATTTTTTAGGCTAAAACCCACTTTTTGCCCCCTAAGTTTGCAAAAGTTGCGATTTTGGACCCCTATTAAAAAAAATGGCAATTGTGACCCCCTATGTTTACCCCCTTTTGCAAAACGTCAATTTTGACCTAGTCAATGCTGAATGGCATGCCACATGTGTATATTTTGAATTAAAAATAAAATAAAAATCCACATGTTTATCAATTGAATTAAAAAAATGAGAAAGGAAAAGAAAGAAATGAAGTTGCACGTGAGAGGAAAAAAAGGAAAAGAAAAATATGAACACACACCACCACCTCTCTCTCTCCCTCACCTTCATCTCTCTCACTCTTTGATTGTCTTTCTCATCTTCATCCTTATTCTTCTTCTTCTTCACGTAATCATCTTCATAAAAATCACAAGAGAAGATTTTGCTACCGCATCCAACAAATCTAGATCTTGAAATCTTGCTTTTTTCTTGTTCCGAACAAGGTATTGGATTGGAATTGGATCTTTGATTGGTTATGTTTTTCTATTTAATTTTCTCTATGCATTGGCTTTGCACTATCTCAGTCGTAAGTACTTCTTCGTCTCTCATTTCGAACTTCTTTCCTTACCACGTGCTTTTTTATCATTTAATATGTTGCCTTTGCAGCATTCAGAAAGGACCAAGCAGGCTTATCTCAAGAGAAATTGCAAGAGAGAAATGATTCAACAGCTGAAGAGTTCATTCAATTACAAACACAAAAAAACTCTTCTAGTGAGTCCTTTAGATCCAAGATATAGTTAATGTACTTATAGCTTAAAGTTTTATATTCAAGCCATAACATAATGATTTTGATGAAAAATCAGATACAAAGATGGACGAAGCAGTTGGCGAGAACAAAGCTAGCAGTAGTGGAAGAAAAGGCATGGTTCTTCCGAACAATGGAGCATGGAGCTTTGATAGAAGAAGAGGTGAGGATTGAGTTGTTAGAGACAGAGTTTGAAGAAGATAAGAGGAAGAATTTCTGGGTTTTCTTCTTCTCCCAAAATATGAATTTTCACTTTTTTTCTCAATTTTAAAAATTGGAGTTTATAGACTTAGTTAATTTTTTCTGTTTTAATTAATTTATACAAAAAGAATTGGAAGTTGTTGGATTTTATCAATTGTTGGGTTAAGAGCATGAAGGAGATTGATGATGAATGAAGGGAAGAAGAAGATATCTCACGTGCCTCTCCATATTTCCTTCCATTTTTCATTTTTTTTTGTTTTCTAATTACACGCATGGCTTTTTCTTTTTTTTTAATTAAAAAATACACAGTTGGCATGACACGTAGGATTGACCAGGTCAAAATTGACGTTTTGCAAAAGGGGGTAGACATAGGGGGTCACAATTGCCATTTTTTTTAATAGGGGGCCAAAATCGCAACTTTTGCAAACTTAAGGGGCAAAAAGTGGGTTTTAGCCTATTTTTTAAGGTTTTACACATGAATAAAGAAATGTCGTAGAACCAACATAGATGAGATCTTTCTTAAAAAAGCATAGATTGGATCTAGCAAAAGTGATTGACACCTATAACACGATAAAGTTTGAATCATAGATTAGAAAGATGGTGCCGTTTAGGTGGCATTTAACATGGGAAAGCCTAAAACTTTCCCACCATGGGTCAGTTTGGTTTTAGTCATTTGATCAAAGGAAGACCACACTATCATCATGTTCTTTCACCACTGGATTTTTTTTCACATTCTCTTTCCTCCGTGTCTCCCCCAACATGCCAACATCACCACAACCAACTTTCCTTCAAACAAATCAATTACTTCAACCATGAATGTCTTGATTTTGGGAAGATGGAATATGGGTGTTTCTCCATTCACTTTTTTCCTCAAAGTTTTCATTTTGATTCAAATTTCATTGTTTTTAATGATTTTAATTTTGTGGGTATTTAATTTTTAGTTGCAAGCATTATATGAGAAGATGCATGGTGCTCCTTGTTACAATTAGATTTACTCTTGCCGTTCTTCATTTTTTAGAGCATATGCTGCAAAATCCTTTGAATGCCATGAACTTGTTCATCGATCAAGATGTTGAGCAAGTATGAATAAAGGAACCCTTAATTTGTTATTTTCATGATTTATTGGTTATTGTGCCATTTGAGATGTTGTGGATGATGATTATTGGTTCTTGTTGCTGTTTCATGCTGTTCTTCTTCGGTGAAAGTGAGTATAAAATTCCATAGGTAGAGGTTGAAGACAATGAAAGTGAAAGAAAAAGAAATCTAGTGTAGACAGACCACGATAAAATCGGTATTCCTTTTTAATCTAATGGTAAAAATCAACTGACCCATGGTGGGAAAGTTTTAGACTTTCCCATGTTAAATGCCACCTGCCGTTTAAGGTGAGAATGGTGTCTAATTTTCCCATCATGGGAAATGCACCATCCTACCATTGATAAGTTGTTCACATATGCAATGGCCTAGATTTAATCAGGATTAACTATTAGCACATGTATTGTACCAATCTCAACTTAATTGTGCCAGTTTAAAAATTGTGTTAAATATATTTAGCCATTTTTTCTGTTAAAATATTTAAGAGTTAATTAATTTTTTTTTAAAGATTTAAAACTTAATTAAATATTCAGCTAGTTTTTTTATTGGACTAAACCTTTATTTTTTGGTAGTGTGTTGGACTAAACCTTTAATATTGAAGTATACATTATTAAGTCCTTGTGAGCTTAGCTCAGTTGGTTGGGACAATGCATAAAATATGCAAGGTCCGAGGTTCAAACCCTGGTCACTACCAAAAAAAATACATTATTAAACAATTTTGAACAATTATTTAATTATTTTTTTTGAAGAAAACAATTATTATTTAATTATTTTTTTTGAAGAAAACAATTATTTTATTATTAATGACATATATATTAATAATAACGTCAAAAAGCTTAAGTAAAATGAAAATCATCCATAGCTTCATTATGTATTGACTGCTACACCGATATAAAATAATTTATGATACAAATACTTCGTGGAAATTTTTTTGGTACAAATTTAAAATATGAATTTTTATGAATTAAAAATTTATATTTAATTAATGTATTGTTAGAAAATTCGAATTATTTTGAGGGAGATTGCTATAATATTTTAAATATTTCTATACAATTTTATTAAAAAATATTTTTTTTGAAGGAATTTTATTATTTTATTAAAAAAATATGAAAGTTTGTATATTTGTAGAGATCAAAAACATATTTAATTAAAATTAAGGACAAAAAGTGACGATTGAAAATTTTTGAGAATTAAAAGTCGAAGAATATTTTTTTAGATGACTAAAACAAAAAGTCTGATTGAAAAGTTTTTACGCAATTGAAAAAGTTTTTTATATTTTTACTTTTAAGAAACTGAACGTTACATAAACTATTAAAGGTTTGGGCCAATAAAAAAACTGGTTAAATATTTAAACAATTTTTAAAATTGTTGCAGTTAACTTGAGAGTTGCTACAATACAATAGGTAATTGGCAATCCATGTTAAATCTAAGTCATTGCATATGTGAACAATGTATTAATGGTTGGATGATGTATTTCCCATCATGGGAAAATTAGTCATCCTTCACCTTAAACGGCACCTAGAAAGATACTCACGTCTAATTTTTGACAAGCCTCAAATATAATTGTCTCAAACGGAATAAATCTATTAAAATAATATGTATATTTTATAAAAAAAAACTTGTATATTTTTCTAAACCTTGTTACTCACATTAATTACAAGAATTGAAAATGAGACATTAATAATAAAAATAATTAGGAATATAATAAAAATGTTAATAATAAATAATACTAATAATTAAAACTTGATTGATTTTTTTTTTTGTGAAGAAATATCCTCTCCTTCAACAGAGAAGTTAAATTAAGTTGGAAGAGACTATTATCATCTTAAGTGTTCTACGGTAATTTTTTTTTTTTTGAATGGCAGTGTTCTACGGTAATGCTTTATTGATTTTGATATTGTAAAATACTATATAAAATGAGAATTTTTAAAAAATGACTTCTAGGAATACTGGATGGAAGAGATAAATATGTTACAAAATGACTTATGTTCAAAATGACTTCTAGTTCCATTGTTTCAACTATCTTAATGGTTAATACTATTTGGTGGGTTTATCTAGTTTTTTGATTCGTGTCTTGCGGTTTCATCTAGCTTTTTTTTATGAATCCTGCTCTTTACCCAAACGGATTTGCTCATTCTCAAAGTAAATTTCCATTTTACTCCTACGCATGTTAACTCACGCTAGTTCAAAATGTAACGTGACTTTAGTCAGGTAGCGTGACTTAAGTCACGCTAGTGTTAACTAAAACAAAAAGTAGCGTGAGTTAAGTCACGCTAGTTTTAACACTAGCGTGAGTTAACTCACGCTGGTTCTGTGCACGAACCAGAACAGACAAGCAGCAACTACTGCCTTGTTCCCTGTTTATCTTCGTTCCTTCGTTCATTCATACATAGGTACATCATTCATTCATTCAACCAAAACTCATAATTTAGAGAACATGCATTCATTCATCAACCAAAACTCATAATTTAGAGAACATTCATTCATTCATTCATGATATTGTGGACGAATTTGGCTTTGAATGGCGCAAGATTGATGAAATTCGACTTTGGAGGTGAAATTTTCGTGTTTTGGGAAGTTTAAAAATGAGGAACTGTGTTGCTGTGTTTTGCTCTTAACTGACTTAACTCACGTAGTGTGACTTAACTCGCGCTGCGTGACTTAAGTCACGTTCAAGTTATAACTGGCGTGAGTTAACTAACGCTACGTGAGTTAACTTGCGTAGGGGTATATCCGTCATTTACTTTGGGAATGAGCAACTCCATTTGGGTAAAGAGCAGGATTCTTTTTTTATTTCTTATTGCACTAGTGCAAATGGAGAAGGAAGTAAAAGGTAGAGTAATAAACAATGCATGTAAAAGTTGAAGTTGTGTATTCAATCATTTTTATTTGGCAAATATTAGACTGTGACTTTATCGTGTAGTATTTGACTAAACTAGTTTCCAATTGAAAATGATGTAGTTTTGAGGAAGAAAACAAACCCATATTAACAACTTTTAATGGACGTTAATGAACTTAAGAAACACAAGAAGTTCCAACAAGTATGAGATGGATAAACAGCCAAGAGGACGGAATGCCAAATGCCTAAATATTGGATGTGGTGACTGGAGGATAAAGTTGTTTTGATTGTGCACAATGGAGGAGCTTTAACAAAAAACTTGGGTTGCTAAAGTGAAGATAAATAAATAAATAAATTTAAGTTATAATTAAAAAAAAATAGCGCACTGACAATGTTACATGCATGTCCTCGAACTTAGTTTAGTTGACAGAACTAAGAACAATGTATAATATATGCAAAGTAAGATGTTCAAACCCCAACCACCACAAAAAAAATCAATATAAAGAAAGATATCTTTCCACATACGAGACAAATAAACTTGAGAAACATCACAATAAATAACACAAGATATTAACACAAATTGTTTTCCTTAATACTAACCAGGCATCAATCCAAATTAACAACCAAATTTATTAGTTTGATTGATACCGAATGATTTAAAAGTAAGTAACTTAGATCATGAAGTTAGTATTGTAATTTGATTCTTAACTTGTTTTAATCAATTAAGAAAAAGGTAAATTTTAGCACCATATTAGACCTCATTAATGTATGATTTATTAATTAAAGAAACTATAAAAAAATAATTAATATATATCATATATTTTAAATAAAAATAAGTTCTGAATATTATATCAATCACACACTATTGATTTTATCTCATTATCATGAAATAAGCATGACTCTTGAAGTTTTCTATTTCAATCTCAAACACAGCCAACTACTCCCATGAACCACTAATATATCTCGCAAAGCAAATGATTCATATCTTGCTAATTTTTCATGTATTAAATATGACTACTTGGGTCATGCAAATCATGTGAGAAAATGAATACTACATATGTTAGAAATACAAAGCGACCGTAAATTTTAACCCTCATTACATTTATGTTTATGTACAATGTTAATTCTTTTTTTAATCTCTTATTTGTCTTCATCGATTCTTTTATTACTCAACTCCTCTTACTACTGGCATATAATTTTATGAAAAAAATATATAATCAAATTTAATTTAGGTTTGTTGCCTTACTTGTGAGACTTTATATTTTCTATAAATTTATACATACTATATTGGGTTAAATAAGTAAATGATGCCATAAATATATCAACTTTTGATTTTGATCCCCTTAAAATATTTTTTAGGTTCTTGGTCCCTAATTTTTTTCATCCATGCAAGTAATCCCTGCTGTTACCCTAAATATAAGGTCTATTCTCCATCCATTCAAAAAATAGTCCCCTAAATATACCAACTTTTAGCCAATTTATAAAACAAAGTGAATTACCTTGTATGTATTATAAGTATTTATTAAATCCTCTAAAAAAATTATTTATTAATTTTAATGACCATGTACAAAAAAAAAGTTAAAACAAGAAATTTAAAGTCTATTACTTATTTTAAAATAAACAACTTTTTGTCTTTTAAAAAAAATTAAAAAAATTCAAGAAAAATCCACGTAAGCACTTTTAAAACACATGTGGCAATGCCACATCATTTAAAATTCACATATGACACTGCCATGTTAACATTTTCTTTTTAAGAAACTGCCACTTTAACATTGTTAGATAGGAGTTAACACATGGACTATTTGCATGGATGAAATTTTTTTGAAGGTACAAAAACCTAAAAAATATTTTAAGGGGACCAAAACCAAAAGTTGGTATATTTAGGAGGACCATTAACTTATTTAACCCTACTATATATATTGCTAAAAATTCCGAGACTTTATACTTTCTATGTGATTATATATATTCTAGCCCTAATTACCTAGAAAGTTCCTTGTGAATAATAGATCCGTTGAGAGATGTAGTTAATAAAAATAAAAAAAGATCTGTTACGATAATAAAAAAAAGTATATCCCTTGAGATAAGCAAAATTTCTTTTTGAAGAAATTTTGTTTAGTTGTTTTTTTTTATAAGCAAAGATATAGGGAGGACATCAAGAGGAATCCGCAACATCTCAACTAAGTTGGCATCCCACGGAAACCTCCATTCACTACCGCCTACTCCATATATATTATTAAAAAAAAGGAGGAAAATATATACAAGAGGAAGGACCAAACCAAAACCCTCAAAAAACAAGTAAAAAGAAGCAAAAAAAAAAAAGGTAAACCTACGCGGTCTCAAAAGAAGTCCTACGACAGAAACAGTGGTAAAGAATCCAACCAAATGGTGCCAGAAAAAGAGTGACTGTAGTTTGCTAATTTTTCCGCACAACAATTTTCCTCGCGGAAAATATGTGAGCAAATTGAACAATTATGCCAACGATCTTCTTCCAAAACCAATTATGCACGGTAGAAAAAAGGAACCATAGGTTCATCAATAAATAACAAAAAAGGTTTGTGAGTACTACTAAAAATCATCAAGGGCAATCTGCGAGTCCGAATTCCCGATACCTCTAAAAATCTAATAAAAAAAACTTCATTGGGGAGGAGATGGAGGTGGACCCCTAGAAAAGGTTTGATATCCAGCTTTTGCTGCTTTCTTTCGCTGACACTTGGTTAAATAGGGTGTAAATGGGACGTCCGCATTTTGGCTAGCAATAACTAAATGGCCAACATTTAGCGGGTTAAATAGGGAGTATACTTAACACCCATACTAAATTTATCTAGAATATTTAGCATGTGTGTTAACTTAGTACTGAATACATTAAAATTACAACAGAATTTCGACCGAATGAATAAAATCAACATATCAAGTTCGTACATCTGATAATTTAATATATCTACCAAATACATATATCTGATACATATCTGAGACCATAAAAATTTATCTAAACTAGTACTGCACTTTCAAATAGAAATACATCATTCAGCCTCCTGTATTGCTTTCCTTTTCGCCATGTATACTTACTAATCTAAAATAATAATAAAAAGGATGTTGGAACAAAATGTGTTTAACAAAGCCTCTTAAGTTTCGATGATAACAAGGTATTAAAAGTACAATTGGATATGCTAATATTTGTTCAATTGTGCAGGACCATAGACAAAAAATTTATATCAAGTATTGGTTCTGAAGAACAATTAAAGAGCAAAAGAATTATCAAGAGAAGCTTGTTACAAGTCAGAGTCTAAAGAAAGTCAACATCTGAAAACAGGTTAGAGTCTGAAGTCCATCAGAAGCTAATGCTAGGGTCTGAAGGTCATCAGAAGCTGAAGTAAAGACCCTGAAGAGTTTTAATGGTTATTTGATGACACAAATGTGCAGAAGGAATAGAAGACAAGAATAACGGATAATTCTAAAGGATTTGAAGGCATTGGAAGCTTATCCAAAGCGAAAGGACAATGAAGGACAAATAGTACAATAGAACAACCACTACCTCCACTACTACAACATTTTCTGCGCATAGTACAAGCTACAGTTGTGTCTCTACCGGTTAATTCCCTATCAAGGAATGGTTTTCAAATTATTCCCTCCTAGGACATTAACCATATAAAGACACAAATCAATGGGAATTGATCAAGCTTCAACAATGACTCTTTAATGTGCTGGCACCTCTACAACGTCTCTTTCATACATCTATATAAAGGAATGAAGACTTGAAGAATTGTAAGAGACACAACAACATTATATTTGTGCCTAAACTCTGCTGAAATAGTTGTGCATCAAACACTTAGAATTTCTTACAAACTTTCATATCTTATAAATTCTTAAGTCTTAGAGTCTAAACTGTTTTGAATTATGAACACCATTGATCGTATATAAGTGTTCAACCAAACTCTTTCTTTGTAATTTGTTTGTTTAGAAGTCTCTTGCTTTTGTGCTTGAGCATAGGAAATCTTTTGCTTGGGTGCTTGTGTATTTGAAGTCTCTTGCTTTTGTGCTTGAGCATTTGTAACCAGTTGGATTATAGTGAAAAATCTCCTTGGAAGTGCAAGGGGGACTGGACTGCTTCCAGATTGTGGAAGAAACCAATATAATTGCTTTGTGTCTCTTCTCTCTCTCTCTCTCTCTCTCTCTCTCTCTCTCTCTCTCTCTCTCTCTCTCTCTCTCTCTCTCTTTTATATCCGTTGCATTAGACTCAGAACATTGTTTCAGACTGTGAACTCTATTAGACTCTGGACTTAGTTTAAAAACTAAGAAAAAGCTAACATAATTCAACCACACCCCTTCTTGTGTTTTTCTCACCTTCAGTTGGTACCAGAGCTCCGGTTCTGTTGTTCTAGCACTTAACAGTGTAACATAAAAGATATGAGAAAAACATGTCTGAAACTCCTGAAGTATCAACCACTGGTAGTGGAGCTGCTGTTCACTATGATTACAACAAAGAAGAAAAGTCATCCGGTTCAGATAAGCCTCTTGTGTTCAATGGTGATCCTGGTACATTTTCTTGGTACAGTTATATCATTGGTATATATGAAGAATTATTAGATGTTCTTGAAGATGGAGTTGGTGATGATGGTTCTATGAATAATAAACTTCTATAATGAGCTGAAAAAAGTCAATGTATATAAAGTTTAAGGCGTTAGTAAAAAAAAATTAAGGCATTTTTTTTTACAAAAGTTTAAGGCATTGTTGCATACTTAGAAATATTTTATCACAATTTTTTGTTCTTTCATATTCACGCTCTTATAGTATTGTGGCTATATGTGGTCCTATCAATGAACAAAGTTCATTTGATTAAATGCCATAATATTTTAAAATTAAATTCAAGACGATAGTAAAAACAATTGACACAAAGACAATCACTGAAATGAATGGAAAAGATCATGTTGACTATTTTCTTGGATTCGATTTATGTCCCTAATTTTTTCTCGGGTTAGGTTTACATCCCCTAGTTTTTTATTTTATTTTTTCTTAATAAATTTTTTATCTTAAAAGAATTTCAGAAAAGATCCTTAAAATATCAATTATTTGCTATTTTTAATTTCAAAAATGTCCTGAATATTATTTAAAATGAAATACATAAGATTTTAATGATTATCAAAGTTTAAAAGTTAGATATTTAATATATTACATTAATAAAAAATATATCCTATAAAACAAAAACTTTTTTTTCCTTTCTAATTTTTTTTTTCTTCAGGCGGGTTTGAACCAAGAACCTTTAACATAATGAAAAAACCACAATCAAAGGAAACCAATAGATATTTTAAATGAGTCAATTGATATTACATTAAATGGTAACATATTTTGTATCTTTTGTAGAAAAAAAATGAGACTACTCATAGCATTATAATTAAATCAATTATATAATCTGACATATTTTTAGGATCCGATTTTCTTATCAAAACAAATTGACTAGAAATATTTGAGTTAGTTAAATTTTAGAATCAATTCAACGGTCCTTGCAACGACATCGATTATATTATGATAATTTGACATTTTCATGTGTTCGCTATGAAACATACTACTATTTTTCTATACCGTTATTTATTAAGTAATGTTTATATTTATTTATAATGATATGTCAGGTTCATTAGACAAATTTTGTGGTCAAGCATATGGAGCACAATAATATCATATGGTTGGCATATATCCTTTATTATAAAAGCTAGACTTGGTTGGCTATCATGTTTTCCCTAATTTGCCTTAATCCCTAGCATTTTTCCCTCCTAAACGTGCTAATCTAATCCCACCCGTTGATTCGATCTCTATTCTCAAACTCCTCATTTTCTCTCATATAACTTAGTTAATGCTAATTGAAAACGAATAACACACTTTTAATGCAATTGAAAACGAATAACACACTTTTAATGACAATTGAAAACGTAGTTAATGCCAATTTGATTAACAACCCCCTACAAACTTTTAAACCATATATTCTCCTTCTTCTTCAAAAACACAAAGCAACCCTTCATCTTCTACCTTCATTTTGAACATTTTTCATCCTTCTCCCACTAAAGTAAAAGCATCAATGTCTTCATCTCTTCATCCTCTACAAAACCCAACCGCTTTCCACCACGCCAGAGTTGAACCACCGCCGTTGACCACCGCATCAGAATTCACTCTTCATTGCGCCGGGGTCGCTCTCGGAAGCTTCTTTTACTTTGCAAGGTTAATTGTTAATTTCAGCTTTTGTATTCCTCATTTCTAATACTGAATAATTCATTGTCATTCATTTTGTTCTTTGTTTGATTTTTTTCATTCAATGAATTTGTCGTAAACGCGATCAAGGGGTTATTGGCATGTATGATGCAGATGTGATATTTATCAACGACTCATTTATCTTCTTTGTTGATGGTTTTTTAATCCAAACAACGTCTATGGATAAAATTTATAATTCTGCACTTCTGGAATCAAGTATTCTGTTTCAAGTTCTATTTGATAATTTTTTCGAGTAATATGTGTGATCTGTTCTGAAACTCTGAAAAACAATATTATTCGAAACTTATTTCAGTGGTTATTTCGACTCGACAACTAAGGCTTTGTATAATATACTTTCACTTCTTAGATGTGCCTGAAGTCTAACATTTTTAATTTAAATATACTATCAACATATTAGCATGTCAAAAAGTTTATGTCAACATAAAACAGTTTACACATTACAGTCACTTTTAATTGAAATAACATATAACAATTAAGTATGGTTAGGAAAGAATAATTAGTTTATTTCCATACATATGTTGTTCATCAAGTCTAACATTTTTCAAATATCATTTGCAAGTACTAAACCTTCTACAATCACGACTTAATGATATTAGTTATAGCTTATAGGCGACACCAGTCGAATTTGAAAACACATTTAAAGACCTACAATTCGAATTTCAAATATTTATGGAACTTAATGATATGCAATTGTGAATAAAAGATAAATTAATACTTATTACTGCAAGGGTCAAATTATTTCAATCAATAGATAGTTCATTAATGCTATCCAATGGTCACGCAAAATGTCAACAATTAATATTTATGATTGACACTAACAGCTTTTGGAATTAGAAACGTCATAATGCATTACAAAGCATTTGACAGTAATTGTTTTTATGGCTGCAATGAATATGAATTATTACTGCAAGAAGTGAATGGTCATTCACATGTAATACTTTCTATATATTGGCGTCGTCTCTTTATAATTTAGTTGCAGATTTTCAAATCAAAATACTAAACAACCATAAGATCCTGTAAATCAATCATGTTAGATCTTAAGTCAACTATTATATTTTAGGTTATTGTGACTAAACTTCCATCTTATTAATGGAAGCCATTATTCTTCCTTCTTTTTTTTAACACAAAAAACATGCCTACAATTTTTTTTTTTTTAAGCTTCATAGAATGGTGTCCTTAATATAGTGACAATACATCCGCAATAAGAAAAGTCATAATATTGCTACCTAAAAGTCATAATATTGCTACCTTATTGATGCAACTTATTATTCTACCTTTTTTTTAACACAAAGTTTATGCCTACAATTTTTATTTTTATTTTAATTCTAAGAATGGTTTCCTTAATATAAAGAGAATGCAACCACAATAACAAAAGTTGTAATATATTTCAAGGTGTTATTTTTTTTCTTCTCGATATTCACCTGAATTTCAAAAAGTGATGTTGCATTGCCAATTATAATGTACGGGTCTATTTGAGCATGAGTCTTTTAAATTTTTATAAAACTTCTATTAACTATATATGTTTACATTGTTGCGACTTATTCGATTAACTTCTAAGCGGTAGGACCCGTGCGGTAGCACGGGTCAAGAGTCTAGTATACACAAAAAGCCATGTTGGTTACCACCCTTGTTAGTATGCCCTATCAATTATTTGGGCGTATTTACAATTTATAATTTATTTTTGTAATTTATGTTAATAACTCGGTCCTCATAAATAAAATTTTAGATACTTTAATTATTTGTAATCATTATAATAACAACAATAACACAATAAATAAAAATCGTTCATAGAATGAGTGCAAATGAGAATCAAATACACAAACATTGAAGAATCTTAAAAAAAATGTGCAAAGATAAATGAGCAAAAATCTAAAAAAAATAAAAATCCAATAGAATATAGAATCAGACATTATAATAATTTTAGATGAAAAAACAAAAACTATTGACTTATTAAATGAACATTCTTTATTTTTCTCTTGGTGCATGAACATTCTTCAGGCCACTTGATTGGGTCTATGCGGTAAGTTGTTAGAACTTGAGTATCATAGGGTAAATTTGCGTATTTGGACAACATACATGGAGATATAAAATATATAATGAATTGATATGAGAAATTGAATAAATTTTTGGATTTGGAGCCACATGCTCTCCACTGGAACCCTAAAAAAAAGTAGCATTAACCATTAGAAATTAAATACAAATAAAAAGAGAATCAATCCCATAATATATCACAATGCGATTAAAATAAATGATAGGGAGACAGGATATGATACATTAATCATATCCTGCTGAAATCTTATGTTTGATGCACCAAAGGGATAGGATAAAATAAACCATTTTCCTATCCTATCCTGACTTTCCTTTGTAATTTCTATCCTGAGTATAGGTTGGGTTAGAAATTATCCTGATGAGATTAGAAGATCATTCCTCATTTATTATCTTGATATTCTTCCATTTTTAAAATATTGTCATTTTTAAAATAAATGATAGCATGTATTTTCTATTATAATTAATAACATGTCATTTTTACAATATTTAATTAATTATGAGAGCAATTTTTTCATTTATTTATAATGATATCTTGTTTGTTATCATGTGCGCATCAAACACATGATAGGATTAATGTTTATCATGTCCTTATCATATCCTATCTCTATCCAGCTTTATATCATATCTTGCCGCTATCATATCCTAGCCATCAAACGCACCCTACATTCTTTATGGGAGGAAGATGAAAATGATGAAAAACAAACTATCTATATATAGGAAAAAAAATCATACATAATTTACAAATGAGTCATGATACATTTTTTTAAAGAGAGTCATGATACAATTAGGTATATATAGGCCAATAGTTTAACTTTGATTAGTTTTTGAAGCAATCTTTTTTTTGCTAAGCCAGGAGATTGGTGAGGCATCAAGGGGAAGCGACGACATCCCAACTAGGTTGGCACCACGAAGAACCCCATCATATACAACCAATGTAACAGCCCGGTGGGTCCCTCGCAAGGCAAGGCACTGCACCCCCCGCACTGCACTGTTACTCACAAGCTTAATCACTAGCCCCCTCACCATACTAGTGTTTTTGCCTCCCGTGGGAATCGAACCTAGTACCTGGGGATAAGTACTACTTCAATGCATTCCCACTACCAATTGAGCTACTAGCTCAATTGGTAGTGGGAATGCATTGAAGCAGTACTTATCCCCAGGTACTAGGTTCGATTCCCACGGGAGGCAAAAACTAGTGATTAAGCTTGTGAGTAACAGTGCAGTGCGGGGGGTGCAGTGCCTTGCCTTGCGAGGGGCCCACCGGGCTGTTACAGCCAATCTCAGAGAAAATTTTATTAAAAAAGGGGAAAAGATGTACAAGAGGGGGGATTAGGCTAAAACCCTCAAAAGAAAATCAAAAAAAGCAAGAAAGAAACATAAACATAAAATCAACTGACTATGGTAACCTAGAACGAGTTATCCCACTCCGGTCCAAAAAGAAGTCAGTGTGCAAAACCTGAGGTAACACAGAGGACCGCATATTTAGTGTTTGTATTACCAAAACCGCGGATCTTCAAAAATATAGTATTCATTGAGCACCTGGGGATGATCCACCCTGAGAACGGGTTTTTATAAGGCGGTTTTCCAATATGAATTTGCTTCCTAACCTGCTGCTTCTGTTTTCTGGATAATATTGGAGTAAAAGGAGGCCCCGCATTTGCCTTGTCACATTCACGAATACGGTTCCATAACTCAAGATCATACTGTACGTTTGGATTCATGTTAGTATTTTCATAAACCACCAAAACCTTGTCACCATTCTCATCAAGCTCGGCCTGTGTCACCACGGATGGGGGGGGGGGGGGGGGTTCCGTGCTAGTCTCTCCATTTCCGAAACCGCCTCTTTGTCCACGGGAATGGACCTAGCAACAAAAGGATTGGGACGGGTGCTAACTTGCACGTCATCGTGCGCTACAAAATGCTGAGTCGGCATGTCCTCCCTAGCAGAAGCGGAGGAATCCAAATCAACAGTCAACAGTTGCACATCATCATGCGCAACTAAGGATGTATTCGTCACAGGTGCATGCTGAATTCGAGGAATCTCCAAATCCTCCTGAATTACCGGACTTACATGTTCCTCAACATCTGAAAGCACGTAATCGTGCACTACATGGTTCAATTCGAACACCGGTCTCAAAAGGCAGAGTCCCTTGAAGGACTTCATCAGCAACTAAGTGTGTATACGATTCTGTTGGATTCGTAACTGTGTCAACATCTGCAACTGTATCTATAAATGTGTCTGTAATCGTAATAGGAGGCTATGTAGGAGCTGCAAATGCTTTAGTCAACTAATTTGTTTTTTAAATAGTTATGACTTACTATGGTTTTTTAAGTAGTTATGTTTCATTTAAAGATAACCAAATTATGGTCATTACATAATATAACATTCCTAAAATCCGGACCCTTGAGCATATAATCTTAATTTTAAAGATTCAAACATACAATTAATGAGCGTCCATGATGATTATGACGGTTGGGTACACTATGTCGAATTGAAGTACTTCGTGGATGGAATTCTTTTTGCGACAGACGAAAAACAACCACAACTGGATTGTTTTTCTTTCTTGAACATGCATATTATGTGTTAGCACCATCAACTTTGCTAGGACTATCACCTTGTTATGACGCACATTCTTAACAAAATAACGTAGAAAGAGTGTAGAGATAGAGTTTTCAGTGCAATAAACTCTGCCCTTTCTGCTTTTAGGATGAAGAGAGAATTATGTAAATTTACAAAAATTAATGATAATCTATATGTTAATCTGGTTTACATTTGTGTTGTTTTTCGGTAGTTTTCAATTTTTCGACAGGTTTTGGTATGCTTGTGTACCTTCTCCTTTATGAATCCATATACTCATCCGGTCTTTTGTCAAATACCTTGTCATTGTAGTAGATGGCCTTTGTAAATCTTTTGTTTCGGTTATATTTATTTGTTGTTCCTGTTTCATCATCTTTTCTATTTTGACTAGTGTTCAAACGGGACGGGCACTTCGTGCTTGTTTATCCGCTCTTTTTATTGCGCTAATATACATAAATTGTGAACCATAATTTTTATGAAATTTTGATTTTGATTAAAATTATAAGAATATATGTTTTGAACTTTCATATTGTAACAAACTATACTTATCTTTTTCAATGACATCTTATCTTTTTCAATGACACCAACAATACAACAAATATAATATAAATTCTAATCTTTTTGAATAAAACCAACAATATATCATTTTTAAAGGTAAATTTGTTCAAGATTATAATTGGAAGTGCAAAAGCCACTCCAATCTTCTCTTTATAAATATAGAGGATACAATTATAGGAATAAATATTTTGAACTTTTATATTGTACTCCCTCCGTCCCGAATTAACTGACCCATTTACTAAAAAAAAGTGTCCCAAAATAACTGAACCATTTCAATTTTCAATACAACTTTCATCATTCCCAATTCAATATAACTATAATTAATACTACTTTCATCATTTCCAATTCAATATATTCTACTTTCCCCTTTATTTATACATTTTTCTTAATAAGTGTGAAATGAGCCAATGGCTCAATTAAAATGGGACGGAGGGAGTAACAAACTATACATATATTTTTTAATGACACTAACAATACAACAAATATATAATATAAATTCTTATCATTTTCTATGAAGCTCGTACACATACATGGACATCGGACTCCAGACACGACAGGGACATCGACACTGATAATAATTTGAAAAGAATGACATGATTCAGCGTAGTTAAAGGTGTCATGTTGGTGTCGAACACCGTCACATGTTCTACATCGAAATATACTTAATGTGAAGAGTGTCCGTTCGTAAAAAGAAAAAAGAAAGAATAATGCACATTTATGCATTTTTTGCAACAAGAAGTTGAATGTATTGCTTAATCTCCATTTTCTCGATTTGATCGGTTGATTCTTTTATTCTAATGCTTATAGACTATGATCCAGTTTTTCAATATCTGTAATCTGCTCATGTTTAGTCAGTTCCCTACCTATTTCCACAATATGGTGTGAAAGTTGGAGATGGTTTTAGGTTTGTATTCAAGTTTGTATTAAAGATGATATAAGGGTGAACTTTCTACTCATAGAGACCACTTATGATCTACCAAATCACCTATATTGTTACCGTTTATGTTTTTGATGGTCCTAAAAACAAATTAATTGTTGGGTTAATTATGTTTTTGGTCCCTACAAAATTGCGACCTTGTAAGTTTAGTCTTTACTTAATTTTAATAGCATTTTTAGTCCCTACAAAAAATTTCTGCACTCAATATTAGTCCTTACTCAATCCAAATTTGTTTAATTTATGCTTAAACTCTTAAGTTTTTCAACAATTTTTTACAGGCGTGTTAAGAACGTTATTAAAAGGTCATCCGAAAAAAATATCGCAAAAATTTGATTTCTACGTCCATATTTTTGTTACTTATATCTTAAACTTTTGTCGTTTTAAAAAATTCATATTTAATTTATAGATTTTAGTAAATGAACCTTTCATAGTGTTCTAAACTTGTATAAAAAGAATCGTTAAAAAATTTAAGAGTTTAAGGATAATTAAACAAAATTTATTTTAGCAGGGACTAAAATTATAAGTAATTTTTTTTTGTAGGGATTAAAAAATCTATTAAAATTAAGTAAGGACTAAACTTAGAAGGTCGCAATTTTATAGGGACCAAAAACATATTTAACCCTTAATTGTTTATGTGAACTTATAATATGCAGGGCTGAAGTTCGAACTCTAAGCAACCCACTTATTTTATTTAAAATGTTAATTTGAAGCACCGAGTGCCGGTATCCATTCTTGCTTTAGCATTTGTATAAACTTTTTTTTTTTGACAAATCATTTGTATAAACTTTTGTTGAGCTGTGTTCGATATCTATAAGCAAAATGATATTTTTTTTCTACTCACAAATTAACGGGACATGGTGAATTTTTTTTATTTAAATATTTTTATAATCACTTAACATTTTATTTTTCATGAATCATTTCAAGTCCAACTACACCAACTGTTACAAAATTACTAAGGTGCCTTATATACTTAATTTTTCTTCAAGCCACGCATGTCCAAATCATCTCAAAACCATTTATACCTATATTGGCGTGTTGTAGAAACTATTAGAATGGATCATGTATCCCTCCAAAAAGTTAAAAAGAAAAGCTAACAAGTGATATACGTGTCTCTAAGTATAAGTAATCTCATTTTATTTATTTAATTTTCCCCCCCAAAAAAAATACTACAATTTTTTTCGAAAGCCTACTAGAATGTTGATCCTTTGATTGGTAGATGGGAGTCAGAAAAATATGTCTAGGAACAAAATATATCATAAACAAAAGATTTAATTAAGTAAATGGTCTCCGTAAATATTCAAAATTTTGTTTTTAATCCTTATAAAATAAAATCACACTTTTTAGTCCCTATAATAATTTTCATCAGCATTTTTAGTTCCTATAAAATTTTCCCATTAGCATTTTTAGTCTTTGTCAAAAAATTTCATCGACATTTTGGTCCCTAAAATACTTAAGAAAAATGTCACAGGAATTAAAAAATGTGATTTTATTTTGTAAGGACTAAAAACAAAATTGTGAATATTTATAGGGACTAAAAACTTAATTAACCTAAACAAAATAACAACGGTTACGCTCAACATTCTGTTCTGTTTTATGTTTTATTCCTCTTAGATAGAGATGGGTTCCTACTCCCAAAAATGAGAACCCCATTTTCACGTACAAACCCGTTTATAACCTGATTTCACTTCCCTATTACCACCTTCTTTGAAACCACGTACTGTTTTGAGGAGAAAGTCCAAGTTGGTCACAAACACAAAAAAAAAAAAGACTTAGGTACACAAGCATAAATAAGAAAAATTTAAAGATAAAAGTAAAAAATGATGTGACTAATTTTCTTTTAATTCTCTCTATTTATGTATGTGTGCCTAAATATTTTTTATTTGGGTTTGTGATTAGGTAAGAATTGTTCTGCTTTGAGATTAAGAGGAAACACAAAAACAATTTTTATGTGTATCCGACCGAATTAATTATCCATTTATTTAGAGGGAATTTGAATAAGAAGTAATTGTCTTGGAAGGAAAATGAAACTTTACGTCCATAGTAAACTAAGAAGAATTTTTTATTTCAACAAACAAAAGTGGATTATATTAACATCAAAAGTCTTTAATAGCACAAGGTGTGCCATAAAGAACTTCAAAAGTTTACCGTCTACATTTAACCAAAAACAGAAGAAACAAAAGGAATTAGCCGATGCCCATACAAACAAAAGGGCTCGACCACCACATATGAGAGTTTAAACCAATATTGACATTATAAGCTTTCAACCACCAAAACGAATATAATTTGACTTTATCTAACATTTGGTGAATTGTATTTTTCTTAACCTATAAAACTCTTCTTCAGCTCGTTCCACATAATCCAAATACAACATAACCAAATAAGCTGCAAGAAAGAACGGGGAGCTCGCAATCCTCCAGAAGAATGAATAAATTGAACAAGATGATTTTATAGCACATTCGAATCAACGGAAGATATTCCAATCCAAGATCTAACCATACACCACAGAGGGGCGAAAACAGAGAAAGAAAGATAATGGAGCACTACGTCGCATTCTTCCACTTGATTTTTGTTTGTTAGAATTTACAACATATACAATAGGGGTGTTTTAGAAATTTGACATAATTCCTAGGATTATACATTGCAAGCCAAACATATTTGAGCTATCCTTTAATTCTTTTTAAAATTTTTTTCGTAAAGTAAAATATTAACCAAACATTTTTCTACATTATCTCTGGAACAAGATTTTTTTCCTCTATATACTTGAAAAAGTTAATCCTGAAAATAAATTGTGTATCCGTAAAACTAAGACTGCTTATAAACTTAATTCTTCTTCAAGGTTGCGGGAATTTAATATTTCTTTATTGGGGAAATGGGTGTGGAGGGTGTTGGAGGAGAGGGAGAGTTTGTGGAATGTGGTGCTTCGAGCGAAGTATGGTGAGGTTGGAGGTAGGGTGCGGTTTAGTGAGGGGGTGGGATCAATTTGGTGGCGTCACATAAACCAAATTCGATCTGGTGTGGGTTTGGCGGATGCTAGGTGGTTGATGGACAATATTGTTCGGAAGGTAGGAGATGGGTGCACCACTTTGTTTTGGGAGGATCCGTGGTTGGATGACGTTCCGTTAGCTGTGTCTTTTTCTAGGCTATTTGAGTTGTTTGATTACAAAATGACCATGGTGAGGGAGATATTTATGTTGGGTTGGGGGGCTGATGGAAATGCGTGGCGGTGGAGGCGAAGATTATTCGCATGGGAGGAAGGATTGGTGGGGGAGTGTTGATAAGTGCTCAAAAGTATTATAATTCATGTGTTAAAATAGGCATTTTAGTGACTTGTTCTGCAAGTTATCTAAGGAAAAGCAATCATTTGTTGTAATTTCACCATTTATGCTTTATATGCCTAATTTCATCCCTCTTATGCAAAAAATGACAAGCAAGGAACAAGAAAGAAGCCCAAGAACCAAAGTTAGCACGCTTAAGCGACCTCAGCTCGCTTAAGCGTGCAAGTTCCAATAAGCAACCCTCCTGAACGCTTGCAGGACGCTTCCAGCACACTTCCAAGATTCAAGCAACACGCTTAAGCGACCTCAGCTCGCTTAAGCGTGCAAGTTCCAGTAACCAACCATTCTGCACGCTATTAGGACGCT
This sequence comes from Medicago sativa, assembly GCF_051527215.1. Classification (NCBI taxonomy): domain Eukaryota; kingdom Viridiplantae; phylum Streptophyta; class Magnoliopsida; order Fabales; family Fabaceae; genus Medicago; species Medicago sativa. The sequence goes on from NC_140754.1 coordinate 167,027, forward strand.
TTTGGTATGCTCCCCCAAAGTTCATGCAGCACACTTAAGCGACCTCAGAACGCTTAAGCGTGCAAGTTCCAGAGAGCAACTCCTTTGCACGCTTCCTGCACGCTTCTAGAACGCTTAAGCGAAGTCCCTTCATCTGCCGTAGATAAGGCACACGTGGCAACTCATCAATGGCCAACAGAAGATATTCTGCTGGCACGCTTAAGCGACCTCTGCACGCTTAAGCGTGCAAACTCGATTCCTGCCCATATAAATAATTTTCTTCTCTCTTTCCACATTATTCATTAATGTTTTATTCATTTTCTGCATACTTAGAGAGAGAACTAGGGCTTTTCTAGAGAGAGAAACACAAAGCAAAGGTAGTTAAGAGTAGATTCAACCCAAGATTTGTTGAGACATCATGGATCTAGGCATGGAATCTTCATAATAGCTTGTTTGAATACCTCAAAACCCACAAGGATAGATGTAAAAATCTTACATCAAATGTGTGGGGCGTTTGGCTAACTCTGTTTTGCAGGTAGATGTCGCAGACAGGTGAGTGTGGAAACTCCATTCGACTCACACCTATTCAGTGCAATCGGCTTATTCTTATTTAACGGCGGTGGACACTAACATTTCTGAAGATTTTATTCAATTTTTATGGCTAAAAGCGGTTCCGTTAAAGGTTAACATATTTGTATGGCGTCTCTTTCTGAATAGACTTGCTACAAAGGATAATTTCCGCAAAAGGAATGTTCTTGACCCGACCCTTGTGGCATGTGCGACCTTGTGTGGTAAGGAAGAGGAAAGGGACCATCTGTTTTTTCATTGTGATCACTATGGACGGTTTTGGCTCTTGATCTCACATTGGCTTGGTATTGTTACGGTTTTACATGGTAATTTACACTCACATGCTACCCAATTTTGTGCTCTTGGAGGTTTCACAAAGAACTCTAGGACAAGCTTTACTGTTATTTGGATTTCGGTATTATTTGTGATTTGGAAAGATCGAAACAAGAGAATATTTCAGAATCACTTTGATCATCTAGAAGCTCTTCTTGAAAGGGTTAAACTCCAAACGTATTGGTGTTTGAAAGCGAATTACATCATGTTCAATTTTGACTATCCTTATTGGAGGAAAAATCCTTTAGTTTGTTTACAGACTGTTTTGTAATGTCTGGTTTTTTTTTTAGGGTGTTCCTAGCCTTACTGTATTGTATTAACACTTTTCAGTTCTCTTAGGCACACCTTGTGCTTGAGGGACTGCTTGTTTCTTTAATATATTTCGCTTAGTTTCTTAAAAAAAAAAACTTAAACTTAGAGCTAAATCTACGCGAAAATTATAATAAATTTGAAAACCAACAACTAGACCAGTTTTTTTGCCATAAATTTGGCATTAAAAGTCTAATTTTTTTTTTGTATTTAAATTAAAAAAATAGAGAATAAATATATGAAAATGAGAATTTTGATTTTGATATGAAACATGTTTTCGATCTATAAATTTACCATCAATATTACTTATAAATTTTGATATTGATATTGTAGAATACTTTATAAGAAATAAAGTAGAATACTTTATTTGTTATAATAAATATTAATAATTAATATTTTTAGTAAATGTAAATTCAGTTGGTAATTTAAGGAACATGGTTCGAATCTAAGGTAGTATCTCATATATTGATCTTGAAAATGTGAATTTCTAGTACCCCACACACTATTTATTGACTTTGAAAAGGTGAATTTCTAGTTTAATACTTTTTTTTTTGGGTACAACTAATAGTTAATACTTTATTGATTTTGATATTGTAAAATAGGTTTTTTTTTTTTTTTAATATCTTGGAGTAATATTGGAGGGAGGAAATAAATAAATAAATAAATGGATTGGGAAATGAAAGAAGCAAAAAATAGAGTAGTGGAATTGGAATTGATTAATTTAATATAAAAATATTAATATTATTATCCATATCTATGGAGACACGGACAAAGTGACAGAGAGCGGCACAATCAAGCAAGCGATCCCTACTTCACATATTTTCATTTTCATTTTCATTTTGTGATAGAAAACAAAAAAGAAGCGAACAGAAGAGAAAAGAAGAAGGCATATCCAGAATCAATCAATCGAACACGATGAACATGACTAGCACCACTTCTTCAATTGCAACATTGGTGACTCCGTTGCCGTTGTTTATGAATACGAAGAAGAAGAAGATGATGATTCAGAGAAGCATAAGAATGACGACTCAGATAAGATGTGATGTTGGAGAAGAAGAAGAAGATTCATCATCATCAACAGCCAAGATTGGAGCGCGTGTTAGGGTTAAGGTTCCTCTCAAAGTCTACCATGTTCCCAAAGTTCCTGAAGTTGATCTCACCGGTAGAGAAGGCCAAATCAAACAGAACGTGACTTTCTGGAAAGATAATAAGCGAATCTCTGCTAATCTTCCTTATAAGGTTGAATTTGTTGCTGATGATATTCAAGGTCCTCGTGGTCCTCTCAAGTTTGTTGCTCATCTCAAAGATGATGAATTCGAATTTCTCTCTCAGTAACACTTTTTCATTTCACTTTTTATCAATTTTGTTATATCATAAATTAATTATGAACTCTGCTGTGCTGTGCTGTGATGATGTAATGTATCATATCTCTTTAATCAAATTTCATCAACTATATATTACTACTTCATTTTTATTCTTAATCATGTTTCTTTTAGTGTAAACACTCTGGACCGTCCAATTCAGTCTCTGACCAAAATAAAACTCAAATTTGTCCGCTGACATTTTCATATTTAACTTGTCCTTGTATGAAAATGTAAGGACTGATATGAGTTTTATTTTAGTCAGACTGAATTGGATCATAATTTCAAAATGAAACCAACTTACATTGCAAATCTCAAGTTAATATTACCATGATAAGCTAGTTTCATTGTTTCAACTATCTTAATAATAATAGTTGGTTACCCTTATTATAATTTTTAGCAGCAATGCTGTTTGGCTTGACAACTTTTTCGTCAGAAACACGCTAATATATTAATTAGCCAATCAAATAAACTCCTAACCATAGAAATTCAAAGTGCTGGGCGGAAAACACGGCGCCTGTGTAATAAAGCAACGCCGTTGATGCATTCTTTCCACCGTCGTATCGTACTGCAAAGCATTTTTCAATAGTTAATTATTCTTGCATCTGTGCAAATACAGAATCAAGTAAAAAGGGGGGATAACAAAACCTGTAAAACTTGATGTTGTGTATTCAATCATTTCACTTTGATAAATAGTAGGTTGTGTTGTGTGATATTTGACTAAACTGACTTACACCTGAGAACAATGTAGTTCTGAGGAAGGACTTAAGAAACAAGAAACTCCAACAAGCGTGAGAGGAATGTCAATACCTAGTTGGATGAGGTGACTAAACAAGAGGGGTGGGGCTGGGGATTACTTTTAACACCTTAATTAATAGTAGTGATTAAAACTAGTGATCTTTTTAAAATTATTTTTGCTTTTTTGTTAAACCAAATAAACGGAAAAAAAAAAACTACTATTCTCTTATTTCTATTTATTTTCTCTCCTTTCCCTAATTCCGCTCATTTTCTTACCTTTTTTTAGTACCGCCAATCAAATGCTTTACAACAGCTGCACCAATTAAACGATTGCAGAGTCGTTAGATCTAGATGTAAGTTGGTGTAGTTGAATCTTGCACCTAAATACTGTTAGATCTAGTTGTAAGTCGGCGCAATTGAATCTTGCACCTAAATATAATGATTCTGCAATCACTGGAACAATCAAGATAACTTAGGTCGGTCTCCATTTTCTTCATCATTTCTACGTAACAATAGAATGGAGGACAATCAAGTCATCAACATTATTTTTCTCCTTCCAAACCTACAGAAAGAATATATTTGCACCACTTTCTGATTCATAATCATGATCTGTTTTACAATTACATTGTGAGGTCTGTCATGCGTGAGTAGCCTTGCAGAGTCAGTTTATTATTGAAGGCAAAAAAAGAAAATTGTTAAATGAAACCCAATAACAAAATTTTTACAACTTCGACATGAAAATCAAACTCTGTCACAAACAAAAATGCAGATATAAGCCGTTCGAGTCATTACAAATCTCAAGCTGAGCTAGTTAATTGCAGGTTATTCTGTGCATCAATGAGATCGGCTGACATTGATGAAGGTATTCTATGACGCGTCAAAATTCGAGAAGTGGCAACTTTTGCTGTTTCATAGTTCAAGACAATGACCCTGTTGTCGTCCAAATCAAAATGCAAGCTGTCTGTGGTACAATTTTCAACAAGTTGGCATAAGTGCTCCAGATTGTCAATTTCTGTTCCATTAACCTTCAAAACCTGGGTATCACAATTATAGCATATTAAAGCAAATAGGCAAACAAAACATTCATTTGAAGTGAAAAAAATTAACGTGTACTAACAGTTATCACAACGTGCTTAGAATTTCTTCATAGGAGTACTTATGAACATCTAAGGGATAGACCATTCGTTTTCAACACCTATGTTGAATAAAATTAAAAATCTGCCAAGGACCATTGTTGCTTACAAAGACATCTTTGAAGGATGGCTCATATGTTTGCTAATATTTCTGTAGTAAATTTCACTAAGGATGGTAGAAAAGTTGGCCATTGCATCTATACTGGTGATTATAATTCAGAACCTACGATACTATCAGAGATTTACTCATTTTTTTCTATTGGGGAAGGACAAATCATTATTTAATGAAAGTGACATCAATGACAATTTTAACACTTTTTGCGGATTTGAACTCTTTCCCCTGTGGTTATAATAAGGTCAAGTTCTTATCATTAAGTTGACATCTCATGGACAAGAGATTTACTCATTTCCAATCCAAACCTCACATTGATTACAAATATGACCTAAATAGAGCCTGTAAAGCTTTAGACAATCATGACCTTACAAGTTGATTTTGTGGAATTTGAGTTAGACCTAAAATCTAATATGGTTACTAAGTCGACAACAAAAGGGTGTTCTATCTTTGTCAAAATATCCCTCTCGGTCATGTGCCAAATAAATAATAGCTAAAGCATTAACAAGTTGGCACCTGTAAGTCTGCAAGACGCTCATATCCTGCGTTGATATCATCCATCAGGACCTAAAATCAATAAGAAATTATCTTTAGAAACGATGCCAAAACCAAATATCTGCATTAACTAGGTAAGTTATTGTCAACACGTGTGCATTGTCTTCACAATGTCCAAAACATTTCTATTTGAATTGTTTATGGAGTTTTAAGCTAAACTTAATGTGGCAAACGGTAAATAAATACGTGTGTGTGGATAATCCAACTACTCTAACCTGTGAAAATTTGTAGTAGAGCTAAAATTATGCTAACCTGTGACAAGATAACAAGTTGTTGATTTTCTTTCTTGGGCAATTCCCTCAATGCTCGTTCACACAAACGACGGGGTGAAGCATTATACCAGTCTTCCCCATATTCATGAAGGTATGGCTGAGTGAGGGGAACAAAAACTAGACCAGCAAAAATGTAGTAACTTGGAAGTTTATCAAACTGATGCACTGGAACTAAGGGTTGGATCTGAAATATACAGTAACACCAATAGAACAATTATCCAAAAAAGCAACTTTATCACAAACAAGTGTAACAGTTACAAGTATAACAGAACAGTAAAATACATTGGACTGCAAAATACAATAAGCAAAACTGATCAGAAAGTATGCAATGAACAAGAACTACACATAACAAACATATTCAGAGCTAGGTCAATACAATGTGAATAAACATGCAACAAGTCATTTGTGTTAGAAACTGGAGAATAAGTTCTCGATTAATCTGTATAATTTGGTTGGTGTAGCATAGTACAGAGTAGTCCAGTATATATATATAAAACTTACAGGTTGGAGAATAATACTGAGTTCAAGCTCTTGGCTGTCCCGCATAACTCTGACTATTGCTTTTTCATTAAGCTTCTTCATAGACACCAAGTGATCAAATGTTATGCGTTCTCTGTTTCGGAAGGGAACTGCATTGTGTATGTGATATATTATTCCTACGAACTCAGGAAAATCATAAAAGACTTGTAGGCAAGGAAGAAAGTCTTTTCCATTTAATTGTAGTGCTCAACTAATTTTTCTGTTTCTAAAGAAATCACAAAAGAAGTGCTCAACCAATCGTAGTGCTCAACTTAATCGTAGTTCTCGACACTTATTATCGATTGTGTGTCCCACACGTGTCAGTGTCCCACACCGACACATGTGATTACATCGAATTATGTCATCTTCTCAAATTATCATAAGAGTCGATGTGTCAGTGTCCGGTGTCTGTTTTTGTGTCTGTGCTTCATAGATAGAGACACAGCTTGGAATGAAAATAACTTGCGTGAAAAGTCAATACTCAACAATTTTATTTGGTCGTTTATGCAGCCAAAACTAGTAGAGAATCATCCTGACAAACTTCTATGATCTATGTCTACCATTTAATCCAAATGCGTTTCAGTAACATTTTCAAGAACAAAATCCACGAATATATGACTTTGTGATGGCATGTTGTTGGATTTCCATCACAACAATTTGCTATAACTGCTTTTTAACAGAACTTAGAAGGCATGTTAAGGATACAAAATAAGTATAAAACAATTCCTGTAGCCCACTCCTAACAACTAAGGTTCTAGGGGAGTTGTTTTCATGATGTGACTTGTCGATATATTCACTTCTTAATAATGCATGAGCCTCTCATGAAACTGCCGACCAGTCATTGCTCTCTCCATTTAATATCTCAAGCTTTTATAAGATTCAGAATCAGAAGATTTCAACTCTTTCACAATTTCAGATTAGACTTAAACCTATGTTTTATTGGGTTGATGCTTACAGTGCATAAATGCATGAGTATAGCAAAGACATGAAATCATATAAATGAAATTTCATGTACGTTGCCATGTTGAACCCTCCCATATTACACAACATAGCAACGAATGAGGAGGTTGAGACTTCTCAAAGGCTGTTTATAGAGTAAGTAAGAAAATTCAGGAAAAAGAATTGAAAGAACATACCTGTACCATCATTTGCTATAGGCACCCCATCAAATGAAAGTATGATATCGTTTTTCTTCAAAACTCTGTATGCATCTGAAAGTGGATTTATTTTGTTTACGAGCACCCCAGTCATGCCAGGCTGCATACCAAAATGGTTTCTGAGGTGCACATTTTCAGTAGTTTGGCACGACAAACCCAGGGAGCAAAATCCAATGTATTTTCCATTTTCTTCTACATCAGATATAAAATGCTTTATTACAGGTACGGGTATTATGTAACTGCAATAGCAAATATGAAATGAAGTAATCTATTATGCAGAAAATATGTTTGATCAGACCAACAGAATATCAAATACTTCATGATAGTTTAAGCATTTCCTACAACCATTATAATATCTCACAAAGTAAGGCCATTGTGGCAATCCTTCCCTGTTCCCCCTTTATAAACTGCCGGGCTTGTAATTTTTAGGGGTAATTGGTCATTCAGACTTGGTCGTAATACTCTTTTCTCACCTTCCCTATCTGTTACACCCGATCGGGCTGTCCTACAGGTATCATCAGCTCCATCAAGGTTCAAACTAAGTGAAGATCTTCATAGATGTGCATGAAGATATCCTCCAGTAATTGGTATCTCTTGTATAATATAAGTTCTTCTTTCCGTTTCATATCATACTTGGCAGCTGCCTTTTCTTAGTTCTTTTTTTATTCACATTTCTTTAACAATACCTCTATTTTCTTCCGTTTGAAGGTACCAGGCTTTGTTGTTTGTGTTTTCTTTTCCCTCTAAATTTTTTTACTTCCCACTTCTCTGTTTATGTCCTTCATTTTTCAATTTCTATTCCATTATTCTGTTTTTGTTCTTTGCCAACTTCTTTGTTCAAATCTTCTTGATCTGATTCAAGGTCCTTAACAATTTCATTCGTTACCTGATTGGACTCATTTTTATCCCTCTCAGTCCCTTAGGATGATTGATGAGATAAATTTCCTAGAATAATTGTGTTTTCTGTTCTTGATATAAACAATTAGGTCTTTAAACATAGGGCTTTGTTAAGTACTATATCTGAAGGTTGCAGAATCAAATCGTATAAGTGATAACGATTAACTACTATAAATGAAAGTAGAAACTAATGGCAGAATAAGGCGTTAATGAATCTTAAGTTTTGGAACTAAAGAAAAATAAAGACAAAGAAAGCAAAAGGACTTACCCTATATTCTCCGCACCAGAAAGATTTTGGAATGCAACACCAGCAACTTTCTTGCCCATAATTGCAGGACCACCACTATTCCCTGGGTTAATGGCTGCATCAATCTGTATTGCCATGAGCTGTGATGCACCATGTACATATTGTGTAGGTTCAACCCTAGAAACAACCCCTTTAGTGACTGAAATGGTGTCACCTCCTTGAGGATATCCAACAACAGCAACAGCTTGTTGTAGAAAGGGGATGTCTCCAAACTCCAAGGGAATCATTCCATCCCAAAATTCATCAGAGTCTACAATCAATAGAGCCAAGTCACATTCATGACCAACAGCTTTGACTTGTGCTCTATACTTGTTTGGAGAACCATGTTTCCTTACAAGTACAAATGAATGATCAGCTACTACATGAGCATTTGTAAGAATCTTTCTCCCATGAATTACAAACCCTGCATTATTACCATCATAAATTTTTTTCAGAGAAAGTAAAGAGCATCAAAATAAACATTCATAAATGATATTTTGACATCTATTTCGTCAACAAATTAGATGGTTAGCACAGCTCGTTAACATATTTCAGTTGATGATTAATGAATATAACAAGATGTTGCAACTCATCAATAATCAACTAAACACAGTAAACCACAATTTTCAAGTACATTTGAGAAAAAAATTGTGATTAAAGAATATCATATGTATTTGAACATAAGTCGGATGGTTAACAAATATATGTGTTTCGGATTTGGCCAATGCCCACTTCCTCAACAGACCAGGATCTCTCAAGTCACTAGCTAGCACACAGAACATCTCATGACTCACAGTCACACTAAATACACCGAATCAGGGCTACCAAGAGCAATTCGGACTATTTATTTCGGATCCTATTTCAACTCGTTCTAATCTTCTCACAGATGTCCCTTGGGACAGCTGCCCAGACTAGGGTTTGAGGAACCCAAAATCCTAATTCACCATCATAAAGGCAAACTCATGGTCTCTACCCAGGTACACACTTTTCTACCCTAAAAGCCTCACATATTCAGCATATTCTTACTTGATCGTCGGAGTGTTTCCAGGTACACTGCTCTCTTCAGTTAGACGTTGGAGCTACTGTTCAAATCCATCAACCTCACTCCATCACCGCCTACCCTCAAGGCCAAAGATCTCTGGTCCGGTTGGATTAATGTGTATATTCATTGATCAACTTAGAGTGATGTTCAAAATTCTGGTTAATTGTGTTCACTTGATAATTAATGAGTTGATATTCATTATTCATTAGTTGTTCGATTAATTCGGTTTGAACCTAATAGCTGAAACTCCTTATCCCTTTACTCAAACTAGTTGAGCTACCAACCCCCTTCCCCAGATTACTAAGGATAATTAACTAACCACATATTTGAATGTGTTAACAATCTAATTTGGTGTCGAAATTTGATATCAATTTATTGAATCAAAACAACACAACTCTTACTAAAATCAAATGAATGAATGAAAAGCAAGCAAGAAGAAGATACCAGAGCCCATAGATTCACGTTGTGACTTATTCTGCCAAGGAAGCAAATAATTGGGACTGCATGAAACAGTGAAAATCTTGACAACAGAATTGAAAGCAAGCTCAACAGCAGCTGTATTATTATTAGTAGTAGTAGTCGTAGTTGTATGTGTCAATGCGCCACTGCTGCGTGGTTGAACCTTCTTCCTCCTTACTCTTACTGATGATGTTGCTGTTGTTGTTGTTGTTGTTGTTGTTGTTATATCTCTGCTCAAATTGTTGTAACTCGACGACGTCGTTGTCGTCGAACACAACCTTATCAATGTTTGAGTTTGTTGGGTCTGAGTCTGAGGAACAGGTGAAAGTGATTGAGAAGCGAGATAACGAGAGGAGAAAATATTCTTCCTAAAACCACGGACATATCTAGACATCATCATTCAGTTTGAGGGTAGACTGACTGACTGACTGACTGGCTAGTTAGTACTTACACAAACCACACGGCGGCAGGCAAGGCAGGGAAGGCAGGCAGCCATGTACTCTTAATTTCTTTCTCGACTTCTGCTGCTGCTTGCGTGGTACTTTACTGCTACTGCAGGGTAAATATTTTAGTTACTACATATACGCCACCTTATTATTTAGTCACACCCCTTCCTTATTTTACTATAGAGCTGGGTAAACATTTTACATCATTTCATTTTTTAATTCAAAAAGTTTAAATGTAGTTTTTTTGCTTTCAAGATTTACAATTGTTTGATTTTAGCCCTCAAGTTTAATTGTTTTATTTTCGCACTAAAGTTTTACGATTGTTTGAGTTTGCCTTCTTAAGTTTCAATTACTCGATATTTTGTATTTGCTAGTCTTCCATCGATATTTTGACCGAAAAAGGTTACATGTTATTTGGATTGCATCTAACCTTTTTTTTTTTTTTTAATCAAGAATTGTATTAACATATATATCCTTTTTAGGGGATGAAGAGCGAGTTTAGCCGTGAGGTAAATATATTATGATAGAGAATTGTTCCACTTGAGAATCAAACTCGATTCTTCTGAACAATCTGTCATTTGTTAAAGCTCATTAATCAATTGAGTTCAATTACTTAATTAAATTGTTTTAATATTTTATTAGTTATCTTTTTTCCTATATGTACTACATATATTTATGCGATGTGTGGGTTGGATATTAAGGGAGGAACAAACCTTAAATTTTACCAATGTTTTTGTCAAGGAAATTTTTACCAATGTTTTATCACCTTCCCTTAAATTTATCATAGTTCATAGACAATTGATTGATTCGAGTTGTAAAAAGCTTAACCCTTAAAGCAAGTGGTAAAAATAAGACTGATTCATTAATCAAATTGAAGCTTAACCCTTAAAGCAAGTGGTAAAAATAAGACGGGTTAATAGGCCTTTACCCCCTGTAATATAGGCGACTTTTGGTTTTGCCCTCTGTAAAAAAAAATTTAGATTCCGTCCTCATAAAATGAAGATTCTTCAGGTTTGCCCCCTGACCCCAATGAGTCAGCAAAATCTCCTATGTGGCACGCTGCCTCACCTTTTTCTGATGACGTGGCGCGCTGACTGTATAATTATTTTTATTTTTTATTGGGGATACACGTGGCATTTTTGATTTTTTTAAAAAATTAAAAAATTCTGGAAAAATAATAAAAAATTGAAAAAAACTTCTGAAAATATTAAAAAATTCTGGAAAATTGAAAAAATACGGAAAAAATTTAAAAATTCTGGAAAAATTAATAAAAATCTGAAAAAATTTAAAAATTCTGGAAAAAATGATTAAAAAAATAAAATAATCTAATAAATAGGAAAATAATGAAAAATTCTGAAAAATAAAAATTCTGGAAAAAATTATGAAAAAATAAAATTTCAAAATTTTCTGAAAAAAATTAAAATTCTGGAAAAATGAAATTTTCGAAATTTTAATAAAAATTCTAATTAAAATTTTAATGAAAAATAAAACTTCTGGAAAATATTTAAAAAAAATTAAAAAGATTAATCATTTTTAAAAAAATGAAATTTTTGAAATTTTCATTAGTATTTCTCGAAATTTCGAAATTTTCATTAGTATTTCTCGAAATTTCGAAATTTTCATTAGTATATATGTCGAGCTTAGGTTTTTTCAGTGTATTTATTTCCAAAAAAATTTCCAGGAATTTTTGTATATTTATAAACCGGAAATTTTTGTGTATTTATAAACTGAGAATAAGGCAAAAAATATGTGTATTTATAAACCGAGCTTAGGTTTTTTGTGTATTTTTCGAAATTTTGAATTTTTCATTACTATTTTTTCCCGGAATTTTTGTGTATTTATATACCGGGAACTTTTGTGTATTTATAAACCGAGAATAAGGGAAAAAATACACTGAAAAAACCTAAGCTCGACATATATACTAATCAAAATTTCGAAAAATACGAATGAAAATTTCAAAAATTTCATTTTTTTAAAAATGATTAATCTTTTTAAGTTTTTTATAAAATTTTGAATTTTTAAAAAAAAATTCCTGAATTTTTTCCAGAATATTTTTTATTTTCCAGAATTTTTTCATTATTTTTCATTTTATAAGATTATTTTATTTTTATTAATTTTTCCAGAATTTTTTAAATTTTTTCTGATTATTTTTATTATTTTTTCCGTATTTTTTCAATTTTTTTCATTTTTATTAATGTTTCAATTTTCCATAATTTTTTTAATATTTTTATTAATTTTTCATTTTTCCAGAATTTTTTAATATTTTCAGAATTTTTTTATTAATTTTCAGATTTTATTCAATTTTTTTATTATTTTTCATTTTTCCAGAATTTTTTAATATTTTTTTAAAAAAAATCAAAAACGCAACGTGTACCCCATTAAAAAAATGAAAAATAAAAATAATTATACAGTCAGCGCGCCACGTCATCAGAAAAAGGTGACGCAGCGTGTCACGTAGAAGATTCTGCTGACTCATTGGGGTCAAAGGGCAAACCTGAAGAATTTTCATTTTACGAGGACGGAATCTAAAAAAAAAATTTACAGGGGGATAAAGGTCTATTAACCTAAATAAGACTGATTCATGAATCAAATTGAATGATGTTGTGTTACAATTTAAAAAGTAAGGAAAGAACTATGACAATTAAAAAGTTAACGATAAAAACTTTGTCCTTAGATTCCTCTGAGTCTCAAATAAGAAATGTGTTCTTAGGCTAGTTCTTTTTCCTGATTCTATAGGTGAAAACTAGTAAAGTACTATTTATGTATTTTACTGAAATAATAAAATCAACTCCAGACTATGATTTTATTTGAAAATTTTGTTTATTTCCTTCATATTTCAAGAGATAATGCTCAACTTATGTTGTGTTTTTTACATGATCCAAAATTACTAACAAGAGATAGTGATACATATGTTACTTTCTTGACCTTCAATAGATATGAGAAATGTTAATCAGTGCCCATACACTATATAAGGTCTTTAAATAGTAACTTATCATAAAAATATGTGTAATTAATGCATCGGAAATTGAAATATTTGACTTTTTTATAAAATAATTTCTTCTTTTAGAATCCTTAAAGAGTGCTCCAAAGACACTCATTAACAAGACCCGATAGATATTAATCGTTTGATTATTCATGCTTATCATGCTTCTTTCACTGCACTCATTCTCTCCTTCATTTCGATTTTCGACATGCTTTTCTTCTATTCATTTCAGCACACATTTCGCCAATCAATGGTTTCTAATAACAAATAGTACAACTCTTAATATTATCAACAAAGAATAACAAGATGTTTCACAACTTCTATATTAGGGCTACATTTTTCATGGCAACTAGTTCCTCTCTAAATAAACAAGGTTAAAGTGATATGCATGGATCCCTAGAGTGGTAAAGCACGCGTATTCACACACTAAACGATATCGATCGTTAATATGAGATCAAACGGTTAACATTATAATATAACAAAATTAGTTTTAAAAATTTCGATCGTTATTTTGAGATCGAAAACTACTTGACACATACTTTACCAAATCCAAACCGGTTTGTCTTTCATTCATGTGTGTATATGTGTTTTTTTTTGTTTTTTTTTATATAGTTTAGATATTTTTATATAGTTTAAAGATATTGTAAAAGTTGCTCAAAAAAAAAAAAAGATATTGTAAAAGAATATATAGATTTAAACTTTTTTTTACAAGATATAGATTTAAACTTTTAAGAAAATATAAACAGGACCTTTTCTTTTTGAGAAATATAAACAAAATGAATATATTTTTTTTTCTTTGCATACACTTTTTTTTTTTTTGGAGTGAGTCATACATTATACACTGTTAATTATTTCCTTACGAAATATATCCTGTAAACGTTTTTTAATAATATATATTTTTTATATAGTTTAAAGATATTGTAAAAGAATATATAGATTTAAACTTTTAAGAAAATATAAACAAAACCTTCTTTAAAATAAAATATATCTAAACAAAACCTTTTCTTTTTGAGAAATATAAACAAGATAAGTATATGTTTTTTTTTCCTTTACATACAATTTTTTTTTTACAATATACGCTGTTATTTATTTTTTGACGAAATATATGCTGTTAACTTTTTTTGCAAAAGTGTAACCAAAAAAAACTTTTTTTGCAAAATATATCCTATTAACTTAAAACCTGAGAATTTGTAAAAAAACATTAAATAAAATCTGATCAGATATGGTAACATTTGAGACAAAATGACTATAAAAAAATAAAAATTGACAGAACAAATTATATTAGATTTAATAGACTTATAGAATATTCAACTACCTATTATAAAAGACTAAGTTGGGGTTTGACAACTTTACAATTTGCAGAACACAGTAAAAAAGAAAAAAACTCACTATGACTTATAGGAACAATAGAGTTTGCGACCATCTAACCTTAGGAGTGTGCCACTGTACAAGCAACGATGACTCTTGGAACATCAAGAAAGTGTTGAAACAAACTGATGTTGGTTATTGCAGTCGACTTTTGTTGGGGAAAAAATTGGCTGAGGAATTTGTGTTGCCTGTGTTGGGTGCTAAAGCTAATAGAGGAATTCAAGTTAAAATATGGGATATTGACACCAAGTCCATGCACACTATCAAATTCAAGAGAAGGTCTGGAATGTATTTTTTCAATGGTGGTTGGGTCAAAGAGTTTGTAATCAGAAGAGGCTTACAAGAAGGGAATAAAATTGGTCTTTATTGGGATCAATATGGCAAATTCTTTAATTTTACTGTTCTTGAGGCTGATAAGGATCAGAATAGACACTATGTTTAGCTATCTATTTATAGAAGAAACATGTCTTTATATTTCCTAATTGTCACTACTTTTTACTTTCAAAGAGTTTTGATTATCCTTTAATTTTTTTTTTTCTCTTTCTAGCAGTAGTCATCAAATTAAGATTTGTTTTGATGTTCTTTCTACTTAACAATCACTATTAATGGGTACTTTAAAAGCGATGAAGTACCCTGGATACATACCCGGTACATGTACGGTATTCGTGGTATTTTATTTTTGTTCATTGTTAGTTTGTGGTTTTTATTTTTGTTCATTGTTAGTGAAATTTGTGGTTTTTTCTTATATATTAACATAATAATATATGCTACTATAATATTGTTTGTGGCTTTGAGCTTCTTTCTTGTTGCAATCAATCCAAATTTTTTATCTTTTAAACTTTTAGTGTGATATTTTTGTTTTTTGAAAGAATTTTTTATGGTTTTTTTTTTTTTGAAAGAAATAAGCTTATAGCTTTTCATTATTGATCAATTGATGGTTTTGTTGTGAATCAAAGAATTTAACTCATTCATGTTATATTATATAGCAAAATTTGCAAAACTCATGTTTCTTACTCCCTCCGTCCCTATATGTAACCACTCTTTCCCTCTAATAAAAGGGTGCTTACATATAAGGACGGAGGGAGTACTAGTTTTCTTATACTTTTTTTTTTTTTTATAAAATTGTCATAATCACGTACCTAAATCCGCATCGTACTGTGTACCTTATCCAAACCTATGCAACATAACTATTTTTTGACAAAAAGAGAAACATAACTATTAAGTTCTTAAATTGTTTTAATATTTTCTTAATTAGCTTTTATTCTTTATGTTACCACACACGTTTAATGTGATCACTGCTGCTATAGGTTATCAAGGGGGAATTTCTCCTTTAAATTGATCCTAATTCATCAACAATGGATTTATTCAAGTTGTAAGAAATTTGAAGCTCTTAAGTAAGCGGTAAAAAAATACTGATTCAAGAATTAAAAGTACGTCAAGGAAAACACTATGACTATTACAAGTGATTGAACTCAAGTTGTTAATGGTCTCTACTAAATTAAAGTATGAATCATTTAAGAGAACTCGATTTGATTTCTAGATGAAATAATTTGATTATACTTACATTACGATTGAACTTCAAATAATTAGATTAGTAGTGCTCCGGAGAATCATAAGAATAACACAAAAATAATAGCTACAAGAATCGTATCCTTAGACTAGTTCTTTTCCTAATTGTATAGGTAAAAACTACTGTGATAGTATTTTATTGAAATAATAAATTCAGTCTAAACTCTAGACTACAATTTTATTTGAAAATTTTGTTAAGTTATTTCATATATCGACCATTTAGCTTTCAATTCTTTCAACTTTTTATTTTAAAAAAGAAAAAGAAAAGAAAATGCTTTTTGACTCTTCCAAAAATAGGCGAAGAAATAACATATGTAGAAAAAGTAACATATGTCGCAATGTACTATCAATTTGATTTTTATAAATAGGTTACCTACTTTGATATATTAGTCTATTATATCATACTCCAAAACACAATTTTGTAAAGAGTTCTCTTAGACTCCAATTTCTTTAATCAAATTGCTGCATGAAGGATATCAAATTGTCAAAATATACTTATTCACGACCGAACTCCAATTATCAAGATATTTTCCTCGTAACCACGACCGAACTCCAATTATCAAGATATTTTCCTCGTAACCGAAGTAGGTCTATATGTGTCTATCAACCTTTTTTGTTTTGATTACTATCTTGTATTAATATTAAAGTAGTAATATTTGAACAACTACTTGGGAGACAACTATTCATCTTTTTTCATTTGTCAAAAATAATAGGGAGAAAAAAAAGGAAGAGAGAGAAAAAAAAGAGGATGAGAAATCCTAAAAAAAGTATGAGAAATAAAGTTATTAAAATAATTGTCACAAATAATTTTATAAGAGAAATGATATATCGACAATGTCCTACATCGAATATTTATACTGTATAGATACTATATCATTTTTTAATTAGTTGTTTCTCTATCCTATAATCACATCAATAGTTATAATTGATGTATTTTTATATAGATTGTCCAAAAGTTATTGATTTTTAGATGTTCATATATCATTAGTCATTTTATAAATATCATTTCTCTTACTATTAATCGCACCCCTCTTATCTCCGTTCCTTTTTAATTGTCACTTTTTGACATTTTACACAAACCAAGACAATCAATAATTGTTACTACTTTTGATGCAATAAGTTATACTTTTACTATAATGACCTTATTCATTTAACATCTCATTTGATATATTTCTCTCTCCGCAATAAATAACCAAGGATAATATTGGTAAAACAACATTTAATGTTGCATTGAACTTTGAAAGTGACAGTTAAATAGGAACAAAAAATTTCTCCAAAAGAGACACTTAAAAAGGAACGGAGGGAGTAATTGTTAGTATCCTTTCCCTTCACTTACCTTACCCACCAACCCCTTCTCACCCCGTCTGTCGTGTTCATTCCATTCATTCATTCATCTTCTCTCACCAACCCCTGACTCTCTCCTTCCTTCCTTCCTCTACATAACCCCTCAACGAATTTTCTAGATTTGGGTGCTTGGTGGTGATGGCATTTTCAGTTTGCAAAACAATTCCATTCACTTCTTCTTCTTCATCTTCTTTCTACAAAGAAATCTCAATTGAACCATCATCAATATGGTTTACAAGAAAGACGAGAAGTATTGGTGTCATCAAGTGTTCTATTGAACGCAGTAGCAGCAGCAGCAGCAGCAGTGATGGAAAGAAAGGAGGAGGTGTAGGAGGAGTAGTATCGAATTCAAATTATGTTGTACCTTTGGACGATTCATTTTCATTCTCAAATTCATCTTCCACCATTACTCGTCCTTTAGCTGAGATTCTTAGAGACCTTAATAAGCGAATCCCTGATACTCTCGTTAAACCTCCCACCGATCCTAATTCCTCCGCTTCTTCTTCCACCTTCATCCCCTGGTCAGTACTTTCTTCATTACTTTCTATTATTATTTATATTGTCTCTGTAAGCACCGACATTTCTGATCGGAGACTATGCTTGATATCTCACAACTAAACAACATATTCATGTGATTAAGTTCAATTATGGCTCCCTTTGATTGGCTTATTTTCGAGGTTATGTAAAAGAGCTTGGTTATGCAAATAAATACGCTTTTCTGTGTCTTGTATTGTCTGTGTCAGTACTTCGTAGATCATTATTATTTTTTATGATCTAATTTTACTTTCAATTTATCTGCTTGTTCTTTGATAGGTATCATGCTAATAGGATGTTAAGCTTCTATGCTCCAGGTGCGTGTTTGCAAATTGCAAAGTGTTTTTGAATTTAGATAGTTTTGAATTTGAAATATGTTTTTGTAGGATGGTGTGGAGAGATACGTGATGTTATTTTCTCTGATAATGGAACTGTAACTGTTGTATACCGTCTTACTGTACGCGGATCTGATGGAGAGGTACCTACCCTCATCTAATCTATCATGTTTATTCATTCATATTTGCCATCTCTATTGTTGTTGTTCTGTCCTTTTTGCTTCTAAAACACATTATGTGGATATTGAACTTAGAATATTGTTATCATGTTAAATAAACTCGCATTGGCTCAACTCATTGCTGGAGGATAATGTTTTGAACAACCCATTATTATCATTTAAATCTGATGTTCTTATCAGATTCAATATGATCTAGGTGGACATGTTATGCTTCTGAGTGATATTGTATCAGCTTTTATGCCATTATTCTTAGAATTTTGGTTGAGCATAACTCAACCTTACCAAACTGGTTTGTAAGTTGAGGGCTGCCCTAACTTTATAAACATTATATAGGCCAACTAAATCCACCACTTCACACCCAACACAATGAAGGTGTTGGAGGCTGCAATGAAGGCAACCCAAATGCCACAGTTAGGCGGCTAGGGACGGGCCGCAATGAAGGCGGAATTTCCAACAATTATATATGCTAGTAATCTGATCAAAAGTTTATTATGTCTGTACTTGTACTCAAAATCTAAATTCAGAGTCAGATTGATTAAGTTTGATAGTGCACTCACCCTAACTTTCTACTATTCCATTCATTCATATTTGCTACCTCTATTGTTGTTGTTCTCTCCTTTTTTCTTCTGAACCACATTACCTGCATATTGGACTTTGAATATCGTTATTATGTTAAATATACTTGCATTGGCTCAACTTGTCGCTGGAGGATGTGTAATCTTATGAACAACCCATCGTTCTGATTTGAAATTTCTGTTCTCGTTAGATTTAATATGATCTAGGCGGGTATATTATGCTTCTGAGTGATATTGTATCGGCTTCTATGCCATTATATATGCTAGCAATCTTGTCAAAAGTTTGTTATGTCTGTTATTGGACCCTACATTTAAATTCGGAGTCAGATTTAAGTCTGATGATGCACTACCATCTACACTATTTAATCCCAAAACCTCAAATATCAACTATGTAGATGTTTGATTCTAAGTCAATATTGTAATCTATATATCAACTCTTTCAAAGCATGTGTGAAAGAATGTGGCCCGTGTGAAATCGCTAATAATCTACTAATTGATATTATAAAATGAACTATGTGAAATCTTCCTTCTAACTTCTAATGCATTCATTCATACTCCCTCCGGTTACATTTATAAGCAAAAAACAACTTTTTAGGTACATTCAATAATTAATGTATCTAACCCATAAACGTGGCCGGATACATTAATTATTCAATGTACCTAAAAAGTCAATTTTTGCTTATAAATGTGACCGGAGGGAGTACTTGCCACCTCTATTCTTCTGTTTTTTTCCTTCTAAAATACATTCTGTGCAAATTGGACTTTGAACATTATTATGATTTTAAACTTGCATTGCACTTTCTGAACTTATTGGAATTGGAGGATATGTAATCTTCTTAACGAACCGTTATTATGATTGAGTAATGATATTTGTACAACTATTTTGTGACAACTTTTGGGACAGCCTTATTTTTCTCTCTTCTTATTGGTCCAAAACAATAGATAGAAATAGGAAGAGAGAGTAAGAACACAATGTGAGTGTGAGAGAGAAAGTTGTCACAAAATAGTTGTACAAATACCATTTCTCATTATGATTTAAAGCTTTTGTTCTTACTACGTGAATAGAATATAATTTGCCAAAGGCTCAAAAGGATCTAGGTGGGCTGTCATGCTTCTCATATTGTATGACCTTTTATATGTGCCACTAATCTTATCAAAAACATTTTCTGTGCCCTGAATTTAAATCCAGAGTCAGGTTGATTTTAGTCTAATAGTGCATTACCTTCTACACTACTCAAGCCGAAAAATGACAGAACTTTTCACCTATGTTTGATTCTAAGTGGATATTTAATTTATATATCAACTCTATTACTTGTTGAAATTACAAAATGAACTTTGAATATTGTTATCATGTTAAATAAACTTGCATTGGCTCAACTTATTGGTAGATATGTAATCTTCTAAACAACCCCTCATTCTGATTTAAAGCTTCTATTATTATTAGATTCAATATGATCTAGACGTGCATGTTATGTTTTTGACTGATATTGTATCAACTTTTATGCCATTTATATAATGCCACTAACCTTATCAAAAGTTTGTCATGTGATGTCTATACTTGCAGTACCCTTAATCTAAAATCAGAGTCAGATTATTAAGTCTGACAGTGCACTGCCTTCTAACACTATTCAAGGCCAAAACTCTCTTAAATTATCAACAATTTTTTAGTCCCTCGTGTTGTTGTAGTGTAGTGGTTACCACTACTAGGACTTGAGTGTCGGTTCGAACCCACAGCACCCCACCCCCTGCCACTAGGCCAATAGCAAAAAAATAATAAAATGAAAAATGAACGTGGCCGCAAAATCACTGGTACTCTACTCCTTGAAATTATAGATGAATTAAAGGGCAGCGTCCTATTTTACTTCTAATGCATTCATTCATATTTGCCACCTCTATTCTCCTTCTGTCCTTTTTCTCTCTAACCACATTTTGTGCAAATTAGCCTTTGAACATTATTACATTGAATTGAATATAATTTGGAAAATGTCCAATATGATTTTGGTAGGCTGTCATGCTTCTTATGTTGTATCACCTTTTATATATGCCACTAATCGTGTCAGAAGCTTGTCATGTCTATATTTGCACCTTAAATCTAAATCCAGAGTAATATTGATTTAAGTTTAATAGCGCATTACCTTTTGCACTATTCAAGCCAAAAATCCACGGAATTTATCACCTATGTTTGATTCTAAGTGCATACTTATTATATATATGAGCTCTTTAAAACATATCTGAGAACGAATGCAAAGGCACTAGTACTATACTAGTTGAAATTACAAAATGAAATATAGAACAACTATCTAATTCTAAATGTCCAAAATGACTAACTTTCTTTGTTGATGGCAGGCCTATCGTGAGTCAACCGGCACAATATCAACTACTGATGGCTCCATTAGTGATCCAGTTTCAGCAGCGGAGGAAAATGCTTTCTGTAAAGCATGTGCGCGGTTTGGTCTTGGTTTGTATTTGTATCATGATGATCAAACAACCAGTATGTAAGAACCGATATTTTGTTTTGTTTGCTGTGTCTAAACTGATATAAATAGAAGTGGGCAAAAGGCGGCGGTTAGACTCTGGTCAAGTAATGTTATGGAAAACTAGAAGCCATATCTTTGTTTTGTATGAATCCAAATGCTTATTTGAAAGCATGTTACTCTTTTGGCTTTATGTTTCCAAAGTTAGAGTAGCATAAACCTTAAATTGATGTGAAAATGAATAATTTCATTTGCTTTTTGTAGTGTAAAGGGAATACCCTTTTTACCATAAAGACTACTACAAGGTGTTGTTTATATGTTTTGAATCTGAGTATGAAATATTTGTGAATTTGTTTAGGTAGATGGTATACCAAAACTCTTAATTTATGTATTAATTTTTTTGATAATCAAGAATATGGTTAAATTGTTATCATATACGGAGGAAGATTTTTTTAAAAAATGGCTTTTGCAAAATACATAATCTCACAACAAAAATAAAAAACTCTACCTTAGGTTTTGTTTTTTGTGAAAACATTTTCTATTTTATTATTTTTTCTAAAGTTTGAGTTAATTTAAATGTTAACAAAAAGATAATAGACTTGCTCTCAAAAAAAGATAATAGACTTTTAAGCGAACAATTGTTAATTTTATTTTTTTACAATGAAAACTCAAAAAGAGCTGCTTTTATTATTTTTAGAAATGTGTCATCTCTTGATGTTTTGTTCATTAGAACAAATAATTTCAAGAGTCGTACATTGGAGTTTGAACCCTAATCGCTAGATATCAATGTTGTACTTATGCGCCTATTCAATCTTATTTAAATTAGCATATATTTTAGAAAATGTAAATAGAAATAAATTTCTTTCTTTTTTTTTTTAAAGAAGAAATAAATTTCTTTCTATGAACATAACCTATCGAATCATTCATCTCCAAATTCAATTGGGAGTTATATTCATCTCCCAAACTTTAAAAGTACTAGTACGAAGTTTATCACTGGAATACTCTTTTTCTTAGTTTTCACCAATGCTTTAGCAATAAAATTTAGAAGGCAAGGAGGTAGAATTAACACGTACTATTTTCTCTTTTCTCTCTTATAATGTCAATATTTATTTCATTATACGACACAGTCACAGATTGTTGAAGTGGTGGTTGTGGTCCCTATTAAGCATATAAACTTTAAATGTATGAATGAAGGGACAATAGAGAAAGATAATGTTAATTTGTGGCTCAAGTTTATTGCCACACTATGGATCCTCCATGCCATTCCTACATGTTGGAGGTTTTCAAAGTGAGAGGAATTGGCACAGCAAGAACAACAATTCAAGTAGAAGAAGCATCATCATCACTTGTAAATCCCTGCAGAGTGAGAGTAATGTCAAAAGAGTATGCAACAAATACAGTGTTACACTTGCTACCTTTCTCACAACTGCTGTGGTAATAGCATCAATTGCAACAGTTGATGCAGCAACATATGATGAACAAGAAGAGACTTTATCAAACATACCTCAAACTCTATCAGGTGAGTGCAAAACAGCTCAAGATTGCAAGAAACCTAAAATACAGAAACCAAAGTCAAGGAAAGCAGAATCATGCACAGGTAAGTGTGTCACTACTTGCATCAGAGGTGGTGATGGCTCTCCTGGTGAAGGCCCTCTTAACATCATAGGACCACTCGTTGTTTTCAAACAAGGTTTTCGATCTCGTCATTACTGGTAAATATTTGCCTTAACTTTTTGCTATAATTTATTTTTAATTTGCTTTTGATAAAGAATCGATATAGTACATGAATTTGTTGACATACTATTGACTCAAAGTGCATACATCAATTTATTTTGAAGTTCCAACTGGCAACTAGATAGACATCATAGAGGACAATTAAACTGAATACACAAAAGTAGATTTCCTACCAGCCTTCACCAACAAACCATCCCCAAGACACCATTTTAATTTGAGAGATCGTCAAATTGCAATTCGCAACCCCTTCTTGAAAAATAACTTTGTGGCCAACCAAAGACACCAAACCACGGCCACCCAAAAAAGAAAGCCGGTTCTCTTCAAACGCTTATGTAAGACCGAGTTTGCATGCAAGAAGAGATGTTGAACACCTTCATGGTTTACACCTTTTGAATATCCGTCCAATTATGGCAGGCCATGCATTATAAGAGAAAGGACAAGAGAAGAAGAGATGGTTACTAGACTCAATATCACTTGAGCTACAAACATAAGACATATCATGAAAGGTAGGCATTACCCCCTCTGCTAGCGAAAGCCTCTTTAGTTGCTAGTCTTCCTTGATGTAATCTCGAAACCAAAACCTTGGCCTTATACAGAACATCAATCTTTCATAACTTTTCCAAAGCCTTTGTCAAAATTGATCACTAGATTGAACATTTATAAGTGAAACCAAGTGTTTATAACAAGAAATGACTTAGAATTCCCCAACATTGTTCAACACCGGCAACATTAACTTTCAATTCATTATTGACAACTTCTTCTTCTCATGCAAATAACGACCTCCTCCACCACCAACTCCATACCAAATGACCATCAACACCCATATCCGCCGTGCTGGCCTCTTTAACAACAGTATCTGAAAACAATCTAAGAAAGACATCCTCAAGAGGAAACCAACCAACCCACAGATCATGCCAAAATGAAATACTTTTTCCATCTCCCAATTTTCTTCTAACCACATCACGAAACCACTAATAAATAGTCCTCTCACACTAGTTTTCACCTAGTCTCTCCACCACAAAGAACTCCTACTTCCCAGCTCAAATTCATATTTAAATGGTGTCTCTATCTTGAAGGCACCCCAAATCCACTTTGATACAGAGTTATATATCAGCCAACAAAATTAAAACTCACTACTTCATGCGAGCTATTTTTGCCCCCTTATCGTTTTCTTTAAAACTGCACCCTTTGAATTCATCAATCTGAACATAAACAAACAAAAAAATCATTTTTTTTTTCACGTCCAGATTAATGAATTAAAAAAAGGGTGCAGCAAAGTTGCTTATCTACTAAGTGAAAGGTCTTTTGGCCTACGTTAGAAGAAAAAGATATACACAGTCATAGATGATAAATTAGTGTAGCAAAGTTGCTTATTTTGATTCTTTGGATTCGAATTCAAACTTAGAATATGAATTGCTTATTTTTTGGATTATTGTATAACTATTTACCTACAGGAGATTAAGTCTCAAAATTACCAAAAAAAATGCACCAAGTTATTATCTTTCAATTGATGCTCACCTTATGTAATTTTTTGTGCAGTTTGGTGGAATGTTCAGATATCTGTAATTTGATAAGCAGTGCTGACAACGTGCCTTGAGTTTATACTGCTATTGATATTATTAACTTTAGGGAAGCAGTCGACATTAATAAACCTTTGTAATGTTTATGTGAGCACTTCTTTCATTTTCTACATACTGTGATTCTTTTACAAAAATATTTTATTTTAATTTTATTCTTTCAAATTTCGGTTAGTATGTCTAGTTCTATGTTTAAATATTATTATCCAACTTGATAGTTAGTTGAAGTACCTGCCAATAACTTTTATTGCGGTCGTGAGCTTAAGTCAGTTGGTAAGGACAATGAATAATATATGCAAGGTCCGGGTTTCAAACCCCGGGCACCACAAAAAAAAAAAACTCTTATTGCGATTCTTGTAAGAGATGCGATTGATTTTTCTTCAAGCAATTACGTGCTAAAAAATAAATTGGTTCTTTTTTTTTTTTTTTGTCAAATAGTCTAGTGGTGTTGGAACACTAGTTAATTCTAGTGAAGAAAATTGGAAAGAAAAACACTATGAAAAAAACTAGTGTGTGGGTGTGACTTAAAAATGTCTCACATTGAACGGTCACCCCAACTAGTAAGTGTTTATATATGGGAAAAGTGACCTCCAAGGGTGTGCCCTTGGGGTACCCAATTTTGTGAACGGGTGAACGCTTAAAAAAAAATTAATATATATTTTTTTGTCACTTGAAAATGTTAAATTAATTAATTAATTAATTTAATCATTATCCGTAAGCGCTACGCGTAACAAATAAATTTGTTACGACCCGACCCGATCCAAAAGCATATCCAGAAACTTCCGGATATATCCAATTAAGAAACAAAACGCGTTTGCTTAAGGATTAAGCAGACTTAATCCCCAAGTCACTCGTTTTTTGTTACAAACTCTCCCTATAAAAGGAGAGCTCGCCCCATTTGATTCTTTACACCGAAAATTCACAGTCGATGCTTCCTGTGTTTTTTCCTCTCTTCTCCCTCCGACTTGTTTTTAACAAGTTTCTTCTGCTTCTACTCCTTTCTGTCCCTTCGGTATTAAGAGTGTTCTTAAGACCATAGTCCCTTGGTCTTAAGTTCATAGTCCCTTCGATAATATATGATTCTTCGGAATATAGAGTACTATTAAGATCATATTAAAGAATGATCTTAACGGTATGTATATATATATATATATTATTTTAAAGAGAAATGGTGGTATCACCATATTTGAGTGGTCGTAGTGCCATATTCATGTTTTGGAGAAGTTAGAATGGTGGTAACACCATATTTGAGTGGTCTCAGCACCATAATAGAATGGTAATAATACCATATTAATTTGAACGGTTTCGAATAGAGCGGTTACGTACCGTATCGAGTGGCTTCGATCAAACGATTGAGCCATATTTTGAGGGTGTAATTCTCGAACGATTTTTCTACAGTGCAGTAGTTAATCGAACAGTTGTAGCTGGGCTTGTTTTATCCTGGAGGCGGCGTGGTTGATAGTCTACCTTGCACAACCTTGGGTAGTGCCACGAAACGTCTTAAAGAGAGCGACCTGGTCGTGACTCAACCTAGTAACAACTTCGGTAGATGATAGAAATTTGGAAATTCAAATTTAACAGTTTGGAAATCCAAAAACAACAAGTGGCTAGAATTCAATTTATAAAGTGAATAAGCGGGGTGTCCGAGATTCGAACTCCGATCACTGCCAACTGAGCTATGCTCACGGAGACATTAAGTTTGTTCCTTAACTACTTCAAAGAATGTTAAGCGCACTCTTGAGTAATTTTGTGAGCTACTCAACTAAAAATGCAAGATAGAAAGATAAAAGATAAAAGGTTAAATTAAATCAAAGGTCTTTAAGTAATTTAATTATAACAAGTTGGTATCGCGGTCTCTTTGGTACACATTCTGCTGAAAAGATTGCATGTCAAAAAAAACAAGCTGGTAATAAGTTAGTCGTTTAAGTTTATTCAAAAAAAAAAATTGTCAAAAAAAAAGTTTATTCAAAAAATAAGTTAGTCATTTACGTTATTTAATTATAACTTTTAAACGCTGAATACTTTACTTTACGGTACGAAAAAACTAAAAAGATCAACTTTTTACAACTAAATAACTTAAAATATCTCTGAAATAATTTAAACAAGATAAAATTGTGAAAATAAGTCGTTTGATTGAATGTGTGTGTATTTTGAAGAATTTACAAGTGTTGAGACTTATATATAAGTCAAAGTATCGTGACCTTGAGAATTTGGAAAGCAAGCAACAATCAAATGATGAATGTTGAATTCTAAGGAGTGAAAGTGAAAAGTCCCACCGGTCACATTTATAAGTAAAAAACAATTTTTTAGATGTATTGTATAATTAATGTATCTAACCTATAAATGTGACAGGATACATTAATTATTCAATGCATCTAAAAAAAATTTTTTGCTTATAAATGTGACGGGAGAGTATTAATTTAGAATATTCCAAGCCCGAGTAGCATGGACGTATACCGTGCTCTATGTTACTCCCTCCGTTTCAAAATACATGTCCAAGTCAACCACTTCACATATGCCAATGTACAATTTTGACCATTAATATCTTTAATTATCTAAAGTAAAAAATTATAAAAATTTAATATTTTGAAAATATTTGTCGAGACAAATCAAACAACATCTTACATGCTAATATTTGTATTTATACATTAGTTAAAAAGTATGGTCAAAGTAAGTCAAGTGAATAGTGCACATTGGACATGTATTTTGAAACGGAAGGAGTAATAATTAATTCAATTAGTGGCGTTATAAGTGCGAAACAATTTTCCGTTTCTTCTATTCCACTGAACATTGACTAATATTCTAACACCTATGTGAACTTCGTGGACTGTAATAACTTCAGAAAATTTGAGTAACTCACATTTGCTTGTTTTGCGTTAACCTAACGTTCATTAAGTTAAGGGAAATTCGTCTGACGCTACCTGTTGTTCTTGGCTAATTTCTAATTTTTTAACAAGGTATTGTTGATTTTGCACAAATGTTTGTTTATTTTTTATTTTTATACATATGTGCTAACAGATAAATGACTGGAAAAGAAGAAAAATACAAAAAAATAGATTAAGAAATAAAGGATCAAATAAATAATTAATATTTATGATTTTTTTAGGGAATATTTACGATGTTTATCATCTATGTTCAAAATAATGATGGTGGAATTTATAATTTGTCAAAAACAAAATTAAAAATATAAAATTTAAGCGATTATTTTAAGAAAATATGTTATTTGATAGATAAGAGATACATAATATATAAAGACTAGTTTATCTATAAAGCTTATTTATGTTAAAAGAGACCCGTAATAAAATAAAAATGTATTTTTTTTTAAAGAACAATGTTCTATTTAATAGGAATAGCATCAACATTATCAACATGAATATCATCAATAGGAATAACATCAACATCAACATTATCATCAATAAGAATAGCATTATCATTAATAGAAACAACACTATCATCAATAGTGGGGTGGTACTTAGTAGTACTACTAGGCTATATTTTTTTTGTTGATGCCCATACCGTGGGGAGACCCAACTCCATTACTGTTTGCACACCCCAAGGTCCGGCCCTGATAGTGTAAGATATCAGTTAAAACTAAGACAAGTGCGTTATGGATTATGAGTTGTGAACATAATTAGATCTATGGACAGATAGGCGAGTAGTGTGACTCCCTTAGCGGATTGAAACAAAGAGTTCTATTTATGCAATTTCAAGGAGGAGAGTTCTGATCCATTCCACTTACTTTTCATGCATGCATTTGATCAAAATACACATAAAACCTTAAAATTCGCTAGGCAAGTAGAGTAGCAGTGGCTCCCCTAAGCAATAGAAACAGAAAGCTTATCAGATGCCACATATGATCAGGATTCCTTTAATTATTCTGATCTTTACTGAGTTATTAATGGCATTGTGCTGCTTTGAATGAGACTGTTAGTTTTCACTTTTCAGGTGTCTTAATGTTGGGCAAAAAGGTTTGATGCACAAAGGGAACAACATCAGAGAAGTGGGCTCTAAATGAAGTAGGAAAATGTGATGCATTCAAAGAGCCAACTGCTGGCTGAGGATGAACAACTTCACCAAAAACATTACCTGCTTCAGCTGAATTCCCAAATTTTATTTTGGTATATTAAATTGCTTGGGTAATTCCACAAATGGAACGTTAGCCTCACAAGTTAATGCTAAAAACTTAGCAAACATGTTGTTAAACATCTTTTTAGCTACTCTAATTACCTCATCACCGGTCAAAAACATTAATTTCCCTCACATAAATTTTGCAGGGCATTCGATAAACAAGCTGAGGCAATATATCTTTTGTAAACTCTCTGCATTAATGATTAAAACAATCGTTATAATCAAAAGTATATTGATATACTAAAATCGATTTCCTAAAATCAAAAGTTTAAAATCGATTTCCTGACATATTATTTATATACTAAAATTAAACTATACTATAGCTCTTTTATTTTATTGATTAAATGTTTTTTTTAGCATGTTACTATATTAATTGACAACTAATATTATTAATTTTATATTTTATACTCTTTTAAAATGTCTCATATTTCATAAAGTATATTGATATGATCCTCACCACACCATATTTTTAAAAGAAAGAATCACAATGATATAGCTTCACAAAATGTATGTGATTGATGTGTGCACTCTGATAGCTCCTATGAAAATGACTGGCATGTCTTTTTCGGATGTGCAAAATTAGAGGAGGTTTGGAGTGCAGTAGACCTTTGGAACATTATACAAGATAACTTTGAAACAGCTGATGGTTTTGTAGCTCTTTTCTTCAGGTTACTAGAATCTCTACAACACCACCAACTCTTTGATTTCGTAATGACCCTTTGGTGCATGTAGAAACGGCGAAACGACAAGTTATGGAACAACGTCGAAACAGAACCGCGTATTTCAGTGAATATGGCATGCGATGTCTTAATCCAATGGCAGCAGGTCCGCGTGAATCAAAGAAGGAGAGAACAAGGAGCATACCACAACAGTGGAATGGCGGATCACAGACAGGAGAAGTGGATTAGACCAGTAGCCGGGGAAGTGAAGTGCAATGTTGATGCGGCAATTTTTAAGGATCAAGGATGTTATGGGGTCGGTATGTGTCTAAGAGGTGATCGAGGGGAGTTCATTAAAGCGAAGACAGCGTGGTACAAAGGTCTCCCACAAC
Organism: Medicago sativa; assembly: GCF_051527215.1. Lineage (NCBI taxonomy): Eukaryota > Viridiplantae > Streptophyta > Magnoliopsida > Fabales > Fabaceae > Medicago > Medicago sativa. Next base: position 197,043 of record NC_140754.1, read on the forward strand.
CCGCAGAAGCAGAAGCAAGAGGTCTAAAAGAAGCAATAATGTGGCTTGGTAATATGAGGTTTTCAAGGGTGTCTATCGAACTTGATTGCAAGCAAGTGGTTGACGGCATCTCTAGCAACTTCAGCACCAATTCCATGTTTGGCACGATTCTCAATACTTGCAAAACTTCACTTATGAATCATCAAAACTTTAAGATAAGTTTCATTAGGAGACAGACAAATAATGTTGCCCACTTGTTAGTTATGGCGTCATTATCTTATGCTAGTTCCCAAGTTCATGATTATATGTCATCTTGTATTACAACTACTATTAGAAATGAAATGAGTTAAGTTTGTTTTTGTCAAAAAAAAAAAAAAACCTTCACAAAATAAAAAAACTATATAAAAACAAAAACAAAATCTAAAATAAAAATAAGGTATCTTTTTTTTTTACAAGTAAAAATAAGGTATCTAAAATATAATTTAGTCTTTAATATATTAATTATTATATATTAGAAAATCTACTCTAACAAAAATCTCATACCTCCACGGTCATACACGATTTTCTCTATTTGGTTCATTGTCGTTTTTTTTTTGTGTACATGTAAATATATTTTTCATTTCCAATTTATATTTTTGCAATAAATAGAAAAACAATTTATATTTTTGCAATAAATAGAAAAATTGTAGTGCAAATTGAAAATGCGTCCTTTTTATTTATATCTATACTATATGTAATGAGAATAGATGGCTTTGGACGGATTTTTTCATTATTCCAATTACATCATTAAACAAGTTTTTCTATATTAATGTTTATTGTTTGTGTCATTAAAAAAATAAAATTTATATTATAGTCGTTATATTATTGGTCTCATTGAAATAGATAGACATGGTTTGTTTGGTTTGCTATAATTTGAAAGTCAGAAACATCCATATTTGTACCTTTAATCAAAAATAAAATTTCATAAAATAAAAACTGTTTATAACTTACAAATGTTAACGGAATAAAAATAGTGGAAAGTAAGACACGTGAATGTCCGTCTTTCCACTAGTAAATATAATAGGGATTTTCCTTAAAAAAAGGGGGGGATTAGAATTGACAATCATTTTTTTTTCTAATGTATATAATATTCCTTCTAGTCTTTTTTATAAGAATAAAAAATTTAATTTTTTTTCTTTCAAAAAAAAAGAAATTTTTTTGTCCATTTTTATAAGAAACATGGACCAAATTTTTAAATGTGTTGGATGTTTAATTTCATTTGTGTTCTTATTTATTACGAAAGATAATGTTCAAAGTAAGTAAATAGGTGGAATGAAGAGTAATTAATATAGGAATATTTACGGAAAAATTAAATTTATATGAATATTAAATGAAATTTCAAGATGTTTCCGATGATTTAGAAGGTTTTATTTTTTATAAAAAGGATCGAAGGGAGTATTCATTACAATATAACATGAATGACTACATGCATGACTACAATAGTCATATTGAATACATGAATAATTGTGACAGTGGATTCTATTGAGAAAAAAATATTGGTTATATCATTTTTTTTTGACAAAAAATATTGGTTATATCACATGTAGTTAGTTAGCTGAGTGTGTTTTTGGTTATTGACATGCATGACTCTAAGAATCATATTTAATACATGAGAATGAGGAAAAATGATTTAACTAATATTTATTTTTTTAATTTGAACTTAATGATATTTTTATTTCTTTTACTCTTTCTTTAGTTAATATTTTTAACACAAAAATTTCTAAATTAATAGTTAAATCTTCAATTCTAGATTAAATTTAAAATTAAATTCTCAATCATGAATATTAAAATTTGATCTTTAATTTAAGGAATACTTGATAAGTTTTACTTATCTAGTGATTGAATTTCAGATTATAAGATCCTATTTTCCTTAAAATTTACGGGATTAGACCGAACCTTAAATTTCTAATCCACTTTCGAAATTTAAAATAACAGTACCCTAATATGCGAAAAGAATGATAAGTTTTTAGCCTAAAGATTGTAACAAAAAAAATTCTATTTCTAAGTCTCATATAGGGGAAAAAATCTATTTCTTTTACAAAAAGATTGTAACAAAAAATAAAAAATATTAAAGCGAAATAAGAAAAAAAAATTTGAAGTATTTTTATTGATTGTGTGTATTCTGAAATATGTACAAGTGTGGAATATATAGGCAAACAATGCTTATACTGACATTATAAACATAAACATGGAACACGAGTTCAATTATGGTTATGGCATTATGAATATAGAACACGGGTAAAATTTCAAATTAACAAGTTTCACTCTTTAGTAGACTTGAGATATTACACATTTATCAGTTTTGCATTCGCATAACCTTCATTTGGCTGAGGAGAATTCTGATGATCCTAAATACTGGGCTTAAATATGCTTTTCGTCCCTGCAAATAGGGGTGTCGTTTAAAATTTCGTCCCTGCAATCGCTAATCCTTTTTTTTTGCCCCTGCAAAGTTTAATCACTTAAAATTTCGTCCCTTGACCCGGTTAATGACTGCCACGTCACCTGATTACTGATGTGGCGCTGTTAATTGGCCAATCACTTGAATGACTCAGCAAAAGGGCATGGGAATGGACCAAAATACCCCTCCTCATCAAAGTGGCAGCCATCTTCTTCTACCTCTCCCTCTCCCTCTCTTCCGTTTCAGCACCACCCAACCACTCCCTCTCTTTCGTTTTTCAATCCTTCAATTTTCAATGTCCAATTTCAATTTTCTGTCTCAAATTTCCCAATTCAAGTCACCAAAATTCAAACTGAAACTCAATTTAGAACAAAAATTCTCTTTAGGAAACTCATATTTTCCAACTGAATCATTCACCATCACATCGTTTCTCACACGAACAACCACCGCGGCGTCCACCCTACAGCCACCGCGTGTTGTGTTTGTTGGAGTTCACTGTCAGAATCGGAGAAGAGAGGGAAGAATGAAGATGAAGGGACTGGCTTTCGTTGATGAAGAAAAGGAAGAGGATGAGGATGAAGAAAGGGAAGTCTGAGGAGGATGGCAGCGATGATGTCGTCGGGAAGGATTGGCGGTGAGGCAATCGTCGGGAGTGACATGAAATTCAGATGATGTTGTTTCAGTATTGTTGTTGTTTCAGAATCGTAAGAATTGATGATGACATGAAATTGTTGTTGTTGTTGTTTCAATTTTTTTGCAGAAGGAAATTTTAAGTGGCAATGTTGTTGTTTCTGAGAGGAGAGGAGGAAGAAAGAAGAAAGGGAAAATGAGGAAGAAGACAGGGGTATTTTTGCCTTTTCGCACTGGTCTGAGAAGAGGATGGGTAAACAGATGACGTGGCAGTGATTAAGTTGGTCAAGGGACGAAATTTTAAGTGATTAAACTTTGCAGGGGCAAAAAAAAAAGGATTAGCGATTGCAAGGACGAAATTTTAAGCGACCCCTATTTGCAGGGACGAAAAACATATTTAAGCCTAAATACTACTATTGTCGAAATTTTTTTATTTGTGCCCTACTTTTTGCCAAAAAATCCAAAATTACCCTACTTTTTCAGAAAATTGCAGAAATACCCTATTTTTTCTAACTTTCTGGTACCACTCCACTTGGAGTTGCGGGATACCCTAAAAAGTGACAAAATTTTTGTCCTTATTGTACCCCTCTACTCCAAGTTGAGGGGTATTTTCCTTTTTTTTTTTCGAATTTTTTTACTACCACTCAACCTGGACTTGCGTTGTATATATGGCCTTTTTTTAAAAAAAAATTAAATACCCCTCTACTTGGAGTAGAGTGGTATAATAAGGACAAAAAACTTTTGAAACATAGTTTTACGTTAAAGCATGCATAAAAAGAAAATACTTCATCCGTCCCATATTAGATGACCTAGTTGACTCTGACACACGTACCAATGCATATATTTTATCTTTGATATCTTCAATTCTCTGCTAAAAAAAATTATGAAAATTTAATATTTTAAAAATATTCATCGAGACGAATCCATCAATATCTTACATAATATTATTTATCTTTGTGAATTAGTAGAAAAATATGGTCAAAGTGTGTTAAGTCAATATTATTTTTTGTCAAATAGGTCATCTATTGAGGGACGGAGGGAGTAATAATTATTATAAATGTTAAAAAAACTAATTAAAATTATATAACAAATAAAATACCATAAAATCTACAATTATTATAAAACATGTATTATTTCATCTACTATAAATACTTCCTTTCATTTTTCAATTTATCACACCATTTCAACTTATATTAATAATGTTAATTTAGGCATTAATAAAAAAGTAATTATAATAATAATCATAATATTTATAAAATAAATAACATACGAAATACAATAAATATGAAATAAAGATTAGATTTCTACTGATGTCTAATATTAATGCAATCTTTGCAGGAATGACCAGGCATCCTACAAACGCCGCATCTTCTCTCAGTTTCCACATCGTCCATCTCGGTCCTAATGCGAGTAATTGGTGGACGACCTTTCTTTGCCCTACGCATGGATTCGTCTCGATGAATATTTTTAAAATATTAAATTTTCATAATTTTTTTTAGCAGAGAATTGAAGATATCAAAGATAAAATATATGCATTGGTACGTGTGTCGGAGTCAACTAGGTCATCTAATATGGGACGGAGGGAGTATTTTCTTTTTATGCATGCTTTAACGTAAAACTATGCTTCAAAAGTTTTTTGTCCTTATTATACCACTCTACTCCAAGTAGAGTGGTATTTAAAATTTTTTTAAAAAAAGGCCATATATACAACGCAAGTCCAGGTAGAGTGGTAGTAAAAAAATTCGAAAAAAAATAGGAAAGTACCCCTCAACTCCAAGTAGAGGGGTACAATAAGGACAAAAATTTTGTCACTTTTTAGGGTACCCCCAACTCCAAGTGGAGTGGTACCAGAAAGTCAGAAAAAGTAGGGTATTTCTGCAATTTTTCGAAAAAGTAGGGTAGTTTTGGATTTTTTGGCAAAAAGTAGGGCACAAATAAAAAAATTTCACTATTGTCATTCTTGGCTAATTTCTTATTTATTTTTCAAAGTAAACAAAGGCCCCCTACTTTTTACTATCCGTTAGCTTGATTTAAAAGGTGATGTGACGTAAACAATAAATTTTTATTGAAAGAAATAAACAATAATTATTAAGCATGAATAGTGTCATCATCAAGTTATAAAACATAAAAGAAAAGCTTGAAAAACCTACATCGGATTGTGAATACTCAATTATCCCTTTTGGTTTAATTACTTCAACGGTAACCCTAATCTTCTCAATTGATTGAGGGATAAAATCTGCATAATTTTGTAACTAGCCATGGTCGAAAGAGTTGCTATTTCTTATGATATTTATTCAATCTCTCAATTTTCTTGTTTGCCTTGCTAAGTACTCTTCTGACTTCTCATACTACTTTCTTTTCTCCAAAACCCTAAACCTTGTGAATGTCTTCATTTGACTCTCAAAACCGTTCCCACTGTTATATTGGTATTGAAAAATCTGACTCAAGGTTTGTTTTTGCATAAATCTTTGCACCTAGATAAAAACCGATCCCAAAGTTGGACCCTTTTCCAAATTCAAAGGCATTTTTCGCTTAGTCCTTCAACTTTTGTCGTAAGGAATGGGTTCATGTTCTTATGTCTTGCTTATGCCCTGCTAAATATTACCATCTTCTTGTTGTTAGACAGGCCAAGCGATTTCTCATCCAATGCCCGATCATTTAGCATGACTATGGCTAGATCGGTGGAGACTTTCAAAGGCCAAGATTGGAGAATCTTTGACATGCTTATGCTCTCTAGGATAGATATGAAATTTGACAATGTCATTCCAGAAATCTCATTTTCATTGATTAACTTAATGGAAACTTCCACGAATCGTAGAAATATTACTCTATCTATAATCACAATGTCATTCACGTACCTAATTTTCAACTTATTGTTGATCTTTGATCATGTGTGGCAGATTTTTGTGTTGTTAGGATTTGAATATTGGTATGTCAAACTTCTTAGTATCTTTTGATAGTTATATGTATCTAGCTATCTTAATCGCTTATAATGATCTTAAAATATGGATGGAAAATGTACAAACTCATGGTCCTTTTGATTGTAGTTTTGCTATTTTACCATTTGAATGAATGAATCTTATTTTATTGTTAAAAAAAAACTCAAGAAATGTCATTCACGTGTCTAGGAAGACACTTTGAGAAGCGTTGAGTCTCTACAGCATATGAAGATTCATAAAGATAATGAATACTTCAAAATGAAATATAAGTAAATACTTTGGAATGAAGTATGAATAAAAAAAAGCTTTTTTTTTTTCACTCAAACACATTAATTTTTCAACTATCATTTTTGTTTATATTATTTCGGAGTAGTAACAGTTTAACACTAGAAAAATGGTATCACTATACCAAAGATAGAAAACATGTATTGGAAATTCTACCAATTTATTTCTACAAATTTTGAAAATTACTTTCTCAATAAATATTTGCTATTTGTAGAATTTTTTAATGTGTGCTCTTAAGGCTCATATTAGCACAACCCTTGCTCTATACACCCTCCGGTCACAAATATAAGCAAAAATTCACTTTTTAGGTTCATTCAATAAATGATGTATGTGGACTATTAAATAGACCACATACATTATTTATTGAATGAACCTAAAAAGTAAATTTTTGCTTATATTTGTGACCGGAGAGTGTATGTCCTTAATTATAATACTTTTTCAGAAATTTTTTGGTGGTGACCGGGGTTTGAACCCCAGACCTTGTATATATTATGCATTGTCCCTACCAAGTGAGCTAAGCTCACAAGGACACTTTTTCAGAAATTTGATTGTCCATTAAACATTATACATATTAGTTACACTGTTAATTCTTTCTTGGGTTGTGTTAACCGGTGCCCCCGGGGCACTGGTTAAGGAAGCCAAAAAAAGAAAGATTTAGTTTAAAAATAACACTTTTTAAACCTTTAAATAGTTGACTTCACAAGTTCCAATGCAGTATTACTATATATGTTTCTTTAACCGGTTAACATTTCCCTTCTTTTTTAATATGCTTAAAAGTTCTTAGAGATCTTACAAATAGCAACAAACGGAGTACACGTGTCACGTGTTTGCTATGAAGTATGGACTCTAGTACGTGGATCTTTGATTTGGGACCTGTTTCACTATGTTGCTTTGGACGTTGAATTAGAGAAAATGTAGCCAAGTTGTTTTCCAGATTTGTTTTCGTTCCTATTTGTCCTTATCCTTGAACTTAACTGATCAAGTTACCTTAAGTTGATCAACGAGTTAGACCAGACCTTCAACGAGTTAGATGAACTTAGCTGATCAAGTTTCAGCCACAGCAAACTCTACAATTATTTTCACCACTTAATACCATTACGTCTATTCGTCATGTTGATGACAATTCTTCATGTTAATGACAATTCTGTTCATAGACAACAGTTAGAATAGAAGGACCAAGTCTGCATCTCTTTATATGAAGAACATGGATGCAACCAAATAATTGACTATGTCCTATTAGTTTGAAGAATGTTTCATACTTATCGTACACTAAAAATTCCTGGCTAGGGGCCAAAAAAGCCCTAATGATTCATTCAAGTTGTAAAGACAATTAAATTTAATACACATGTTTACGACAGCAGCAGCTATTCTCCAAGAGGGGAATTGAAACCCCCAATTATAAAACCATCTAAGAAACAGAGAAGTACACTTCATGAAAAATAACCAATACTTTGATTCAAGAACCCGACATAAAAGTGTACGCACAATGTTCCTCACTCTAGTCCTGCAAAAAGAATGTAATGAAACATCAGATACATTATTACTATCATGAGGTTAAGACAAGAACACAAACAAGCAGAGCATATATGATCCTAAACAATTCATACACAATTGTATGATCAGTTCTTGTTGCATTTAATTCTCCTCAGTTAGATAACCTATAATGGATCTCATTCCCTCAAGGCCAAGGATGAGAATAGGTAGGATCTATGCTTAATTAACTGTAATTATAGGCTAAAAGAATAGTAATAAAATAATGGTTGGGTGTGTTGGGCGGCAGCTGCTAACATGTTCAAAAAAGAAGTGTGATGAAGGCACAATTATAGGCAGTCCAATTAGTTCTGAACAAGTATAATTACATATCATGGAGGAATGATGGTTAATTTATCAGAGATCCACAAGAAAAGCTTGAGCAACACAAGGAAAAGTAGACACATACCTGTTCCATTGCAGTAGAATCAGTATTACTCTGCTCTTGTGTATCTTTAGATTCATCAGGAACCACATCTTGTTTTTCATTGACATTATCAATCATCATATTATCAGTCAAGCTTTTAAGATCTGCAGGAAGTTGGCCAGACTTCAGTGCCTGTTAACATCAAACCCGATTAGATGACATATCATCAGTTATTTTGGTAATATATAAGAAATCTATACTAGGAAGATACAATAAAATAGTCAAGCAAATGTCATAACAAAGCTCAGAAACTAGTTGCATGAATCTCCCATTAGTCTAGTAAGAGGTCAATAGTCATAAATGAAATGTAAAGTAATTTCAACATTATGTTATGCATGAGTAAAACAAAGGCTTAATTACACTTTTGGCCCCCTAAGTTTTCCAAAGTTGTGATTTTGGCCCCCTAAAAAAAACAACTCTTTCCAAGCCCCCTAAGTTTACTTTCTGTTGCAATTTTAGTCCCTCGTGGCAATTTTAGCCCCCTAAGTTTACTTTTTGACTCGAAATTAGGGGGCCTGGAAAGTAAACTTAGGGGGGCTAAAATTGCCATGAGGGGCTAAAATTGCAACAAAAAGTAAACTTAGGGGGCTTGGAAAGAGTTGTTTTTTTAGAGGGCCAAAATCACAACTTTGGAAAACTTAGGGGGCCAAAAGTGTAATTAAGCCTAAAACAAAAACAATACTTAAGATACCAGAAATGAATGATTATCTAATTTAGAAAAGCAAGTACCTTTTCAAGTCTAGCGACATCTTCAAGAGTCTGTGAACTAACAATGGCAGCCTGCACGCAGAAGAAACATGTAAAACCACAGGGCAACTCACAAATAGTTGTTTCAAGTACCCCCTCTAAGAGATGGCAGCAATAGTTCAGTAAGATAGCCATTTTGCTATAATCCAGAATAAGGTGATTCCTTAGTTAAAGAAAATATCAAACAGGCACATAATATAATTTCAAAAGAATCTGCTTACACATAGTTATATACTATGTATGGCTTACTATAATAGGAAGGTTCCGGTACGCCCTACTGCTGTTAGCTATAGCTTTCATATTGGTTAGATTGGTACTTAACTAAAAAGAGAAAGTTACATTTGTCACAATAGTTTGAGTCTCTAATTAACTCATCATAGTTTAACCACTGACTTTCTCAGATCAATATAACTTCAATTTCAGATTCTCATATTATCAGTTTTATCTATCTTACTCTACTCTCACTTTTCTCTCAAATGTTAAAATTTTTCACTGCCAACCAATACAGAATTAATCAAATGGGCCAGTGGAGCAGAAAGCATACCCACTTATAGCATAATTTCAACTTGTAGGATAATGAGTTACGCTATCAAAATAAGCCACCCTCAAATGCAGATAATTATAAAGCTCTTGCAATGTGTTTTATAGTTGAGACCTGACTAAATTCATTATCAGTTTAATGGATAATTCTAAAGCCCTTGCGATGTGTTTTATAGTTGAGACCTGACTAAATTCATTATCAGTTTAATTGATATCCATTGCATTTACAGAAAGGAACGCATCAAGACTAACTGGACGGATTTTTTTTTTCATTTAATGATTGATGAATAACCACAGTTAAATTCATTTTACAACAAGAATTGAAGTAGCAAGAATTAAAAATAGAATAATAGGTACTTCAGGCCAAGCCTTTTGTTCGGACACTGATATTTGATAGGTTTGACACAAATGAGATATGGCTTGTTGCCTGTACTATCACAAGATATAGTTCAGACTCCTTGCTGTTGCACCTTAAGGTGACTACCAGTGTTATCAATGGTGGATGGTGGAACATGCCATTGCACCGCCATGGCAGGCCTCCGTTTACAAATTGCTTATGGTGGTTGGAGAAAATTCCGCCATGCTAAGGCAGAATGGAAGCACCATGGCCTCCATTAAACAACACTAGTGACTAGTTTATTATGCAAAAGTTTCCTATATCATCGTATATGTGCTGTATTGGACACATGCTGAAGTTATGGGTTAAAGGATTAAAGCAAGCAAGTAAACTCCTCGTCTACAACTTTTAAGCTACAAACAAAAATGCATAAAAAAGGAAAATACACAGATTATTTGTTCATTCTAAATTGAACACAAGGTGTATGGCACTTGTAATTGTACCTTAATAGCAATAATTTGCTCTGGAGTAGGAGGAGTCACTTTGGGTGTCTGTTGTTCCTCCGTAGCTTCTGAAACATCTGGAGTTTCAACAGGCGCTGGTGTGTTTTGAGCTTCTTCTATAGCTTCCTTTGATTCAAACAAGTTTTTCGCTTCTAAACGTTCCTACAGGAAGTACAGATGAAGAGGATGAGTGATTGATAACAAGAAAAAATTCAATAATGTACCACCATTTTCGTTTTTTTTTTTTTGCATTGTAATCTCTAATAATGTAATGAAACAAACTCTTCTTGCATCCACAAATATAATTTTAAGAAAAAAAATATTTGCACCCAAGATCTGATTTGCATTTTCAAATTATGCAGAGTATCAAAGCCGCGTAAAACAAAGACTAAGGGAGTAAAAAATCAGTCCGTCGTCTACAGTTATATGCACGCAAGATCTGGTTTTCATTTCAAATCATTTAGTCTATCAAAGCTGAGTAAAACAAGGGCTAAGACAGACTAGTAAAAAATCAGTCCATCGTCTACGATTATATGCAGTAAAATATCCACAACCTGGTCTTGCCATTAAGAGCCAATGGTAAGTTTTAAAATGCTGATATATTCATTCAAATCAGACTTTCATATTTCAAACAACAAACCAAAGAAAAGATAAATATGGGTAGTGGTAAAGAAATCCTTACCTTATCTTTCACTTTCTTGAAGTCCAAAACTCGGAGGGATTTCAGCTTGTGGATAACATAAAGCCTATAATTCACTTTTTTTGTAATATTGTTGTCAAGAAGACTAAGGAACTGCAGCTTTGGAAGGGATGTCAAAGGATCAATTTCTACTAAGTTTACAATCCTGTTGTTTGTGAGAACTAGTGTGTGTAAATTCGGTAGGAACTCTGCAATACAAACACCATAGTAAGGTAGAGTTACACAGCTTGTGGCTTACAACAGCTAGAAGCAAGATGGGGTAATACAGTTAAAGTTTCAAATCATACCTCCAATATTAGGATTAATTCTAGTAATCCTGTTGTTGTTAATGAGTAGTGTACCCAATCGGTTAAGATTTGGTAAGTTTTCCAATTTGACAATCTCATTGTCGGATAAATCTACTGTGTCAAATTGGTCCTGCAAGGAATCCATTACAAAGGAACTCAAATTCATGAACATATCAAGTAGGCTCATCAAGACAAGATGAACCCTGTCAAAATTATTTAACTGAAGCATAGAGTCATAAATAGATTCTTTCAAATCAAAAGAAAGCTCAACAACAAAAGTAGTTACAATCCTTAAAAAAAAAAAAAATAGTTACAAGGAATGCAAGAAGATAATATTGCATACCTCTGTGGCACCTAAATTTTCGATTACAGATATTTTGTTGCCTCTCAGATCCAACTCGCGCTCTTTAATGGTATTGAAGAAATGAGGACTTTTCCAGATCAGGTCAGCAGTGAGTCTCACCATCTCCCTACGAGGTTAAAATGGAACAGATAGTTACTACTAGATGACTTTGGATGATGAGCACGAAGATTAAGCTCAGGAAAATTACAAAGTAGAGAAGGATATACAAGCAGCCAGCTTGTTTAGGGTTTCAAATTTAGAGCCGTAAATTATAATTGCTGGGCCGGGCCAGTCTACAACCCATTATTACTACAACCCAAATGGAATTCATATTATTTTCATGTCAAGGACGTAAAACCAGAGCACATAGGGCCTGTTTGGATTGGCTTATTTGAGCTTATCTACTTACTGGCATAAGTTTTGTGAGACTAATTTGAAGAACTTACGAGAACAGCTTATGACAATTTTCAAAAGCTATTTTCAGCTTATTTTCATAAGTTCTCTAATATAGCTTACAAAAAGTAAAAACAACTTACAGCTTTTCTATAGAAATAAATAGCTTATGTGAACTTTACACATAAACGATTATCAAGCTGTTTATCCAAACAGGCCCATAATGAAGCATAAATAATCAATAACCCATACAAATATATATATATTTTTCATGTTAAGAGCAAGTAATCTGAATAAACCAACACTCAAAAAAGCATTGCAAGTTACTTTAAACTTCAAAATTTGATCCGCATGATACATGAGAGCAATGTATGAACTGAATAAATAAATCTGAAGCATTAAAGTTTAAATTTTCAACAACCAAAACCTAAAAATAACCCCACATGAAATTAAACAACTTTGAAAAACAAATTATATTAAAATTTAATTATCCAACCCTTCAGTGCGATGAATTTAAGAAAACACCATATAAAGCATAGAAAATTCACTGTAATTAAGAAGTTGAAGGTGAAGAAGAAGAAGTACTCACAGACACGACGGAGGAACGGAAAGAGTGACCGGAACACCACGAATCGGTGAAAGAAAAGTGAGGAGAAGAGAGGGAAAACGAAAACCTAATAAGAGACTCAAACGGTACCGTTTTACATCTTCTAAATGGACCGGGTTAGTTAAATTACTTGTATTTCAATGGGCTTTCTAAATTATCAAATACTATCTCATCTCCCATATACCCCCTTAAGTTCTAAGTAGTATATGGAATTATCATTTTATCCTAATAATATCCTAACAATTTTAAAAATATTTATAATTATTTAATTATGTCCTAGAAAATTTAAATTTGGATATTTCATAAAAAATTGAAAACTTAAAATTTGAGCTTCAACTAAATTTGAGTTTAGGCCAATAAGAGATATTTAGTAATTTAGTAGAAAGTCATCATGGGTTTGTATTGCTGCACACCTATCCAGTATAATACCGTATTTTTTTAAAATTTTTAAACTATATTGTCCTACCTACCTATGGAAAGGATCTAGCGATGACCAGGGGCGGATCTGAACTCAAAATATTAGTGGGGCAACTTTTTTTTTTGTGAAATAATTAAATAATATTGTATTTAGTAAGAAGTTATTTTAAAAATAGTTGTAGCAATCAAAATTAGAAAGAAAATAATTTATTTTCCATTTGTTGAAAATGAACTAAAATTATATCATTACTAATTGTTCTAAGAACATCTCATTCTATATAGGTTACAAGAGATGAATCGAATGCTCTTGCATGATACACGTGCATACGGACGGGTGAGTGTGTTGCGCTCTTTTTTTTTAAAAGCAAGTCGCAATTGCGTAAAAATTATAAAAATATAGACATGGGTACAAATTGTACAAAAATTTATTTCCGTATTAAATATGAGTAAAATTATAGACATGTGTATAAATTAAAAAAAAAAATTGGTCCTCATGTAAATATATAAGTTAAAATATAGACACATGTATAAATTAAAAAAATAGGCCATCTTATTAATATACGAGTAAAAATATAGACACATGTATAAATTACAAAAAAAATATATCTTCATATTAATATATAAGTTGAAATATAGGCATATGTATAAACATAAAAAATTAAGTTTGTATTAATATACGAATAAAATTATACAATAAACCGGTAAAAAAATAAAAAAAAAAAGAAAAAGAAAAAGGGGGGACCTAGGCTAGTGTGGCACTTGCCACACTGTGCCTTGAAGAGGTCCGCCCCTGGCGATGACGTAGCATAGTCGAAAACAAAGAGGTTAATGGAGGGGTCTTTCATATTTAGTGTGTGTTTGATTTGGAGTTTCCAAACCTTGGCAACTAAAAATCAACGTCCCAATACACTATCTAGTTGTGGAATGAGAAGTTAGGAATTCTACCTTCACTCCATATGTTCGCTTAGCCCTTCCAACCGCTAGACCAAACAAGGGCTTAGATTGTGATTTTTGGATTGACAAACTTGCTTTTGTGGGTACCGACAAAGTAGATTTCGGTTTTGTGGGGTTGTCTTGTAAGTTCGCAAAATCAAATTTATAGTGTTTAGGCATGTACACACATGAAGATACAATTTTCTCAAATATGTTGAATTAAATTTTTTTAAATTATTAAAAAAATATTTGATTTTGTGTGCCTAAACACTAGAGAGATGATATGGGCAATTTTATTAGTGCGCAAACTACTTGGAATTTCGGTCAATCAATTTCTTAAGAGGTGAAAACATGGGGTTGAAAAAAGTGTTGCTTTGCCTTATAAATTTGAGTTATCCTTGAGGGGTCACTTTAGTTTGGACCAGTGCATGTTTTGGTCCAACTTAAACCACTTAAATGACCTCTTATTGTAGGTTGTCTTCAGGTTAAAATATACAATACATCCTATTATCCAAAAACACACTAGCAGCCCCCTTTCCTCATTTAATTTACAAATTATTTTTTCCAGATCTAACAAACCCCATGTCCATGACTGAATTGGAGGTGGAGCGAAATTTCTTCTTCAATTCTGAATGTTATTAAACAATTTTGAATGTTAAATTAAAACAACTTCAAGCATAAACTGAATGTTATTTTTTTCCAATTAATCAAATTTAAATTATTAAAAATTGTAACCATGCAGTTAAATTATTAATTAGAAGGTATATTAACAGCATAAACTGAGAATTGAAGATTTTCTTAACAAGGAAGAGAGAAGAATCAAAGTTGGGGATTGGGTTTGATGATGGAACATGGAGTAAATAAAACTGGAGAAGAAGAGAATAAGGATGAAATTGGGGATTGGATTTGATGGAAAGAAGAAGGCTAGGGAGGTGATGGAAGTATGAATCGCTCCTGGAGAAGAAAGGAAGAGAAAGAAATTTTGGTTTTTAGTTTAGTTTAAGGTGTTTTGGGTATTTCACTTAGGGTGTGTTTGATATAGAAGAGAAATTGTAAGGAGAAAAGTTGGTAAGAGAGAATAAGAGAAGAGAGAAAGATGTGAGAAATGGAGTAGATTTGATGGATTGTTTGGTATAAGATAAAGAGAAAAGAAATAGAGAAGAGAGAAGTGTTGATTATATCTAAAAGTACAAAAATACCCTCGAGTACAAAAATGATTTAATTCTAGATTTGATTTGTTTTTTTTTTTAAATGTTGAATAGCTTAAATAATTAAATTAAGTTTTTTTTGGTACAAAATAATTAGATTAATTTAACTAATTATTATATTGATTGATTTGGCTAATTAATAATATTTTAATTTTATTTTAGAACCGAACATCTTTCCCTTTCTTAGTTTCTTATCTCCTTCCATAATCATTGCTAACCGACCCAACCATCTTAATATCTCCTCTTCCACACATGTTGTATATTGTTGTCCCAACCCCCATAGCAATAGTAGTAACGAATTAAATTGGGGCTTTAAACTTGAATTTCACGGTCATAATTAATAAACAAAACCATCCAGAAAACTATTCTCAACGCAAGTCCACCCAAGAAAAGATCAGAATTAAATTGGAAAAACGGCACTTTAACAAAGTGATTGTTCAGCATGGCGGCACAAGAGCAACAAGATGGAGAAAAAACATGAATAAATAGGCCAAGAACAAGGGTAATATAGGAAACTGAAGAACAGAGTGAGTTTCTTCTGTCTTTCTTCGCATATCAGCGAGGAGATAAAAAGGCAGTGGGGCCCGCGTTTTTATAATCTCTCTCCACAAGTTCTTTGCAAACCAAACGAGAGAAATTAGCTATCGCTCTTCAATTTCTCTCTCACCAACTTCTCTCCTCTCTTTTTCACCTCAACCAAACACAGTAGTGACAAAAATGATAAGGTGTGGCTAGTCTTGCATAAGACTTGTGGGTGATACAACTTGTACAACAGGTATTCAACTATTAATCCTAACCATTTACATAAAATATTATTATATCAAAGGTTAGATTTCAATTGGTCCAAGTTGGACCCCAACTTTCACGGGTCCAAATTAAATTTTACCTATCCTTGAGTATCCATAGGACTAGATGGCAAGCCAGTCGTAGATGGCATGTCAGGTAGAGCGAGGCATAGATTGGAGTTTAGTGCTTTATTACATGCTTGTAAAACCATAATGCAATATCTACCAAACTTTAGGGTAAGTTTTATTATGAATCAAACCAACAATATAGCTCATTTACTAACTGGAGCGGCAATGTCACATGCTAGTTGCCAATTTTTTTGATTATATCTCATCAAGTTTAAAAACAATTTCGCTTGCACTTCTAAATAAGGGAGAAATTTAACTTTCTAAAGTTTTGGTTGAAATATGGTTCCTAGTTGAAATTTGCGTGGATGGAATGGAACAATGGTGTCGGAGGCAATGCAACAAGAGATGACAGGTTGAGGGTGAATGATTTCACGAAAAATGATCTTGTTTGTACATGATACATGAGATGATCCATTTTCAATGTTGTATGAGTGAATCATCAATTTCGTTGGATAAATATTACTCTCTCTTCTAAAATGAGCTTGTGAAATAATAAGTAATTTTTATTCTATATGAAACTTGTTAAGGTATTTTCCCAAGCTATATGAAAATTGACAAGAGATAAGAAACAAAATTCAAATAGTGTAAGGATTGACTTGATGAATTTCATATATAATTTAGGGTTAATTAAGTTTTTAGTCCCTATAAATATTCATAGTTTTGTTTTTAGTCCCTACAAAATAAAATCACACTTTTTAGTCCATGTGACAAATATAATCACACTTTTTAGCCAAGTAGTCAAAATGGAAAAGAATCACGTGGAAGATGAATGTGAGAAGATGCACAAGCTAGAGTGGGCAAACATTTTATAACAAAAAAGCACGAATGAATGGTGCCGTTTGGTATGCACAAATATAAGATTTGTGCACCATGCACAACTTGTGCATTTAAGAGCTGAAATCAATTTTGGGCCATTGATTTATTAATATAAAACTCCAACGGTTGAGATCTGTGCTGTTAAAGGGATGGGTGACCTGCTGATGTTGCTGCTGCTACAGTACCGCGGGTCCCACTAGTTGATTAAATCGGAATATTTTAATTGTTTTTTTTGCAAATGTTGTATTGGGCTTATATAACAAAATGAGACCCATAAGAAAATGTTGTATTGGGCTTAATGGTAGAATGGAATTATTAAATTTTCCTTAAATCTTAATATAAATTAAATATACAATTAATCATTATTAAAAATTAAATATACAATAAATCATATTTATAAATTAAATTGAAAATGAATAAAAAGTTAGTAGAAGTTGTTGAAGCAAATTGAGAAAATTTAATAATTGGATAAAAATTTAGTAATTAGATTGTTTATCATGTTTTGAAAATTTAGATAATTGGATAAAAATTTAGTAATTGGATTTTTGTTTTAATTTTCGAAAATTTAGAATATGAATAAATTGGGCAAAAAATAGACAGTTCATCTAGTCACACTATTATAAATAGTGCGTGTGATGTATATTAAAGACCACATAGATAATTTATTGAATAAATCTAAAAAAATTACTTTTGCTTATTTTGGTGACCGAAGTGTGTACATAATTGTTGAATGGGTTAAGGTAAATGAACATTAAAATACGCAAAACATTTATTCGTTAGCCAGTTTGAGTTTTTGTATTTTTAAGAATTTCTTTTTGAATTTTTTATTCTTGAGTTTATTTAATTACACTATTATTATGTTATTTTCATTTCAATGTGTTTAAAAAATAGTTGTAATTTGTTATGTATATTGAATTTATAAATTAGTTTTAATAATAACGATAAAATTAATTAAATACAAACCACATAGTGAATATCTTGATTAATCAATTAACATTTATCCAAGTATTTTCCGTATAAGATTCTTGTTATTAGGGTAAGAGTTGTGGGTTTGATTAGTCGTTGTGACCTATTGATCTGACTATTAGAGCAATTTAGGTCGAAGATTATTGTCGTTAGGGTTAGAGTTACAGGCTTGATTAGTCGCTAAAGATGTTGATTAGTCATTGAATGTGCATCTAAGTACTTTCACTGCAAGATTCTTTCAGTTAGGGTAAGAGTTGTGAGTTTGATGAATCGTTTTGAAGTCTTTGTAATAGTTTAGGTCTAAGAAACTTGTCATTATGGTTAGAGTTGTGAGCTTGGTTAGTCGATAGATAGTTGGATTAGTCGATTAAAGAGTTTTGATTAGTCATCGATCATTGATCCAACTTTTTTGACTCTAGGATTATTCCAGTTAGGGTAAGAGTTGTGAGTTTGATAAGTCGTTGTGACATCTTTGAATTAGTTTAGGTCTAAGAAACTTGTCATTATGGTTGTCGTTAGGGTTAGAGGTGAAAGCTTGGTTAGTGGATAACAATATTTTGATTAGTAAGTGATCGTTCATCTAAGTACTCTGTCTCCAAGATTATTTATGTTAGGGTAAGAGTTGTGAGTTTCATCAGTCGTTCTGAAGTATTTGAAGTAGTTTAGGTCGAAGAATCTTGTCATTAGGGTTAGAGTTGTCCTCTAAAAATTCCATCTTCACTTTTGGTCCCTTCTTTAAAGTAAACTCATATGTAGAATTCATATTTTTGAATAAAATTTTGCAGAAAAATTCATAATATTATAAGAATCATTCCCAAAAGAAAATTAGAATTTTTTAACAAAACATGAATTTAATATGAATTTTTATATTTTTTACGGTTAAAAATTCATATTTAATTTATGTTTTGTTAAAAAATTCTAATTTTCTTTGGGAAATTTTTTTCTAATATTCTTCACATATCTGCCAAATTTCATTAAAAAAATACCAAAATTAACTTTAAAATGGGGACTAAAAGTAGTGATTGAAAATTTTATAGGGGCTAAAAGTTGAAGGAAAATTTTAGAGGGACTAAAACAAAAAGTTGATATATTTATAGGGACTAAAAACATATTTAACCCTATTATTTATTATGTTGAACGAAAATGTTAATAAAAAAGACAGTGATTTTAAAAAATAATAATTAAGAGAATGATCAAATTTCACCTCTCTCCTTATTCTATCCCTCTATTTCACCACTTTCACATGACTCCAAAATTCCCCTCAATTTAATTTTCATGACTCCAAAATTCCCCTCTAATTTAATTTTCATGATTTCATTTTCCTTCTTCTACCAAAATAATCAAATTTCATCTCCCTCCTTACTCTACCTCTTTATTTCACCACTTTCACGTGGCTCCAAAATTTTCCTCCATCTAATTTGAAAAGACCTAAGATAAGATTTCCATCTATTTTGTTTTTCTTCTCCTAATTAAAACTCAGCCTCTCTTATCTCCTTCGATTCCACTATCTCTCTTTTTCCCCAAATCAAAAGCTAAAACTTTCTCTCTTCTCTTACCATTAAAAACTGTTTTGAAGAAAATGTTATAATTGTGATTATGAAATTGGTCAACCGTGGTGTATTAACATAAATACCCCATAAATATTGACATACAATTTAAACTGGTTTATGACATAGAATTTAAATTGGTTCATTAACTAAAATGGTATACTACTATTAAGTACTCCATCCGGTCACTATTATAAGCAAATTTCTACTTTTTAGATTCATTTAATAAATGATGTATGTAGTCTACAATATAAACCACATACATCATTTATTGAATGATCCTAAAAAGTCAAAATTTGCTTATAATAGTGACCGGAGGGAGTATGAGATTAATGATGGTGTTAAGAGTTTTTAGCTACCTCTTGAAGATGAAGAACACAAGAAAGTTGAGATTGATGGCTTATTAATTAAAATCGGTTTTGGCTTATTAATATTAATTAAAACAGTTTTATTTTAATTATAATTATAATTAAAATTGGTTTCACTTTAATTATAATTAGGGAAATGCTAACAAGTGCCCCCGGGGCACTCTTTAAGCACCTAAAGTAGTAAGATTTTATAAAAGTTTGTGTATTTATTGCATTGGAAATCGAAATCTTTACTTTTTTTAAAGAATAATTTCTTTATTAGGAATGCTAAAAGAGTGCCCCGGGTGCACTCGTTAACAAGACCCTTATAATTAATCAGAATAATATTTATGATTTCGGTTCGTTAGTTCTTGGAATTGTTTAGTGTTCGGAATTTTTTGTGATGGTAGCTTGCTTGTATGTGTGGAAATGTTTGGTATGATTAAATAATTTAAATGATTTTTCCCTGTTCATTGTTCAACTATATTTTGTTTGAGAGTGAAATGTGAACAACAAATTTGACAGTGTCATCATATATTGGGTTGCATGTGGATGTGTTTTATTGGAGACAATTGTATTGAGTCCGTTCGATCGTGTTTGAATGGTTATGATTAAGAAATATCAAATCATTGACTAGTTGTAAATGATGATCAAACGGTTGTTATTGAAAGTTGTAATGGTATTGAAAACAGAGAGCAATTTACATAGGTGATGTTCAGAAAAGTTGACAGTGAATTCAGTGCTTTTTGACAGTGTTGGTCGTTGCGTGTCCAATGTTCATTGTGTTGCTGGAAAGATGGTTGCCATGGACAGTACACATAGTGGTGATTCTTTAAATATTAATAAATGTAGAAACAATACAAAGAAATTAATTAGAAGGAATAATATTAATAAATGGCTTGCTGAAGTAATATGTTCCAAACCCTAACCTTAGTTGAAGGAATAATCCTTTATTATAAAAGCTAGAGTTGTTTGGCTACTATGTTTGCCCTAATTCACCATATTTTGCCCTAATGCCTAGCATTTTTCCCTCCTAAACAAGTATTAATTGCTACTCTAATCTCACCCGTTCAAACTTTTTTGTGGACAAAAAAATGCTCTTTAAGGTGGAGGTTAGTGATGGTAATATCAATAGGAAGTGGAGGAACTATGGTGTCAAAAGGGCTACTGATGATGTTGAAGTCATCAATGAATTCATCAAGAAATACAATCTCAAACTAAATCAGGTCTTTCCTTAAATTAAACCAAAATTTGTGTTGCAATATGACTTAATTGGACTAAGATCAAACAAAAATTTAAAATTTAATATTTTAAAATACGTTAAGAGACAAATCGAACATAATCTTATATGCTAACGTTTGTATTGATATTTTAGTTAAAAAATATGGTCAATGTATGTCATGTAAATGACACACCTTACAAAAATGCAAAACATATTTTAAAACGAAAGGAGTATAATTTTCCACACAAAAATAAACGAGAATATGTTATTTTAAAATATAGTTTGTCCCCAAATAGAATAATAATAATAATAATAATAATAATAATAATAATAATAATAATAATAATAATAATAATAATAATAATAATAATAATAATATATAAAATCGCCAAAAAAAAGAAAGAATAATATATATAACACACACACACACACACACACACACACATATATATATATATATATATATATATATATATATCCCTAAAAAAGAAATACACATATATATAATATATTCACGTGTCAATAATACAAAACAAAACTATACCAAAAGGATCAGAATAATAATTGGTATTACACTACCAAAAAAAAAAAGAATGATAATTGGTATTTATTGGACATGATTTTTTTTTTGAACTTTGGGACGCAATATGTTTTACGTTTTCAGAAAGAAAAAAAAACTAATAACCAAATCTGGGGGTGTAATAATTAAGGGAGGTTAGTTAGCAAAAACAGACAATCAATATTCACATTAAAATATGTTTCAATTTTTTTATTGTTTTTGTTACAGCAGGTTAGCAACCCACAGCTGTCCTTCATATTACAACTTGTGCATGGTGCACAACTTTAACATTTGTGCATTCTAAATGCTTTCGAATGAGTTATGAGTCTAGTAGTCCCTATCTCCCTCTATGACACTTCTTCAGCTCCTATTCTCTTTTGTTCTTCATGAATACTTTTATATCGTACGTGAAAGACTAATTAACATTTAGTCATTAAAAAATTAGGTTCTTTAATTCAATTTGATTAATATAGAGATCTCACTATTCTTAATTGATTCATTTAAGTACACTAACTTATAATTGACATTTGGTAAAAAAAAGTCTTACAATTAACATCGTCAAAAAATCACAACCACAACAAAACTCTTTACTATTTTCATAGTATATTGTAGAGATTAAACAAGAGACATGATCATGGTTTAGAGGCTACCTTTTTAACTGTAAATATCTTTTTCGATGATTTCTAAGTTTGAGGCATGTTACTGTCTCCAAAGCTCAATTCATATAAACTCAAGGCCATTAAAAAACAGACTAAATTTAAAAACGAACGTACTAAATAAAAGAAAATGTCAACGAAAATTTGTAGAACGTACAAAATTAATAACTTTACATATAAAATTATGTAATTATCATTTCTTCATGTATTTGTCGTACATCTTTGAGAAAAAAAATTATTACTATCACTCCTCAAAGAATACCTTTAAAACATGAAAGGAAACATAAAAAATAATTTTTGTATTAAAAAGAAGGGTTAAATATGTTTTTGGTCCCTATAAAATTGCGACCTTCTAAGTTTAGTCCTTACTTAATTTTAATACCTTTTTTAATCCCTACAAAAAAAATTTACTTATAATTTTAGTCCCTGCTAAAATAAATTTTGTTTAATTATCCTTAAACTCTTAAATTTTTTAACGATTTTTTTATACAAGTTTAGAACACTATGAAAGGTTCATTTACTAAAATCTATACTTTTTTAACATGAAATAAATTAAATATGAATTTTTTAAAATGACAAAAGTTTAAGATATAAGTAACAAAAATATGGACGTAGAAATCAAATTTTTGCGATATTTTTTTCGGAGGACCTTTTAATAACGTTCTTAACACGCCTGTAAAAAATTGTTGAAAAACTTAAGTGTTTAAGCATAAATTAAACAAATTTGGATTGAGTAAGGACTAATATTGAGTGCAGAATTTTTTTGTAGGGATTAAAAATGCTATTAAAATTAAGTAAGGACTAAACTTATAAGGTCGCAATTTTGTAGGGACCAAAAACATAATTAACCCTAAAAAGAATGTTTTTTTTTTACATTTTTAATAATTTGACTATGAATGTGTTTGATATGTTATTATTAAACAAAGAAAGACATGACAACATCAGTTGAACGAGTGCTTGATTTTTAAAATTATTTCAGAGATAAAACAAACTGTAGGTAAGAGACAAAACAAAAACTTTAAATTTTGATTTTTTTACTAAACCATCTCACAATTTTGTCTCACATTATATAAAATACCAAAATAATCATTTGTCCATAAAAATCGTATAAAATAAAAAATTATTTGATACTATAAGAATTTGTTTGGTACTTTATGTTATCTTATATTCCGTTCAAGATCAATCGCATTTATATACAAATTTGAAAATAGCTTTTCCTAAAAAAATAGTTTGAAGATAGTTTTAGATATTTTTTATTCTCGTGCGTACTTTCTTTATCCTTAAACAAAAACATGTACATCCACATTGGTTGGTGAATGTCAGTGGAGGCTGTGAGTCAGCAAGGTCCTAATAATGGAGAGACCCTTTACAATCAGATTGGCCACGCCCCCTACCCCTGTAGATGAATGTTGTTACAGCAAAGAAAGAAAGAAGAAGCATTCAAAAACATATTTAGCCATACTTTTTTTTTTTTTTTTTGGTTCAATATTTAGCCATACTTTTAATTACTACTTTTTATATTGTATATGAGCTTGTATATATTAATCTAATAACTAATTATTGTCTTATTTAATTTATTTTATATGGACTAATCCACTGAAATCAACATAAAAACAATAACCTAAATCCTTAAGATGAACAAATTTCAATGTACTAAATCAATATCATCATATCAACTCAAGTGGATTAAACTAATCTCTCATTTGAATTTTTTTAATTCAATTTAACTGATACAGAGATTCCATACTTCTAAATTGAATCGTTTTAGTGTAGTAACTTCAAATTGACATTTAGTCAGAAAAAAGTCATAATTAAAATCATCAAAGATTCACAACCATTACAAACTACTATCATTCTCATATAATTTTGAGATTAAATAAGAGACATAGTCATGGTTTAGAGCTGCATTTTTAAACCATAAGTATCTCTTAAATGATCTCTGAGCTAAGGTATGTTAGATTTTCCAAATCTCAATTCACCTATTAAAACACCGACTACATTTACAAAGGAAATCGCTTACAAATATCCTTAAGACATTGTTTCAACAATCATAGGTAACTTTCAAATAAAAAATTGTGTAATTATCACATCTTTATATAAGCTAAATTAGCCCACTCAAACTAGTATCGGGGAGACTTTGAAAAGGAGCACACTCACAGGTCCCAAATCAATACCACGAGACCTACTCAAATGGGTTAGCTTTTCATACATTTGACTTATGTTTTACAACAAAAAAAAATCCCGTCACAAATAGGGGTGGGAACAGGCCAGGCCGTCCGACAGGGGCCTATGGCCTAGCCTATTTAAAGTCTAGCTCGGTCCAGCTCGTTTATTAACAAGGTCAGGCTCAAGCTTTTTATAAAGCCTATTTAATTAAATAGGTCAGGCTAAGGCTTACAAAAAAGCCTATTAAGCCCGTCGGGCCGGCCTATTAAGCTTTTTATGTATAATATATCTTCCATTATTGATATCGTTGAAGTTTTTTTCCTCATAAACTCAAGCCTTCATAAGATTAGTTATTTAGTAGCACATATATTGTTGTGATTATACCTTCATGAGATTTCATTATTTAGTTGCAGATATATTCATGTGCTTTAGGCCTTCGTAAATTTTGGCCTATTTAGTAGTAGGCTTACATGTGTTGCTAGGCTTTGGTGTAAAATAGGCTTTTAAATAGGTTTTCAGGCTTCATCGGGCTTTTAAATAGGCCAGGCCAGACCTCGAAAATGAGCCTATGACGGGTAATAGGCCAGACTCAGGCCTATAATTTTTGAAGTAGGTCAGGCTTAGGCCTTACAAAGCTCGGCCCGGCCTAACCTATTTCCACCCCTAGTCACAAATTCCTTAAGCAACACCTTGAAAAACACTTATAAAAGAAACATTAAAAAATAAATTTTATATTGAAAAAAATATTCCCTTACACTTTTAACAGATTTTTTGAGAGGTTACATTTTTAATAAATTGAATACACAAATTCAAAAACAATTTACTTTATTTATTTGATTTTTTAACATATTTGAAAATATTTTTACTGTATTTGATTCTCTGCTCTGACTAATGTCTTTGCACTTGTTTCGTCAAAAAAAAAAATGTCTTTGCACTTGCACATTCTGACTATCCTTACACAAAAACATGACACATCCTCATTAGTTGGTGAATGTGAGGGAGGAACCAAACTGGTGGAGGCTGCTGAGTCAGCAAGGTTCTAACGGAGAAGAGAATCAATATAGATAGAGCCTCCCTCAATTTTGTATCTGTTGTTGTGACAGCAAAGAAAGAAAGAAAGAAAGAAGCATTCAAAAACAATTTCACTTCTCATTTCCTCTTTTGAAGGCCAACCTCTCATTTCATCCATCATATATATAATAAGATACACAAAAATAGCATTCTTATTCATTCAATCAATTCAACTTCATATATTATATTATTACTATATCTATCAATTCATTTCCAATCCAATGGGAGAAATTGACGGTAATGTCCTCGCTGCTAAATCCTTCTCTCAATTCGGCGTCCAACACATGTTCGGCGTCGTCGGCATCCCCGTAACTTCACTCGCTACACGCGCCGTCTCTCTCGGCATCCGTTTCATCGCTTTCCACAACGAACAATCCGCCGGTTACGCTGCCTCCGCTTACGGCTACCTCACCTCCCGTCCCGGTATCTTCCTCACCGTCTCCGGTCCCGGTTGCGTTCACGGTCTCGCCGGTCTCTCCAACGGCACCACTAACACATGGCCTACTGTCATGATCTCAGGTTCTTGTAACCAAAACGATGTCGGTCGCGGTGATTTTCAAGAACTCGATCAGATCGAAGCTGTTAAGCCTTTCACAAAATTCGCAATCAAAGCTAAACATATCTCCGAAATTCCGAATTGCGTCGCACAGGTCCTTGCTAATTCCGTTGCGAATCGACCTGGTGGTGTTTATTTGGATCTTCCTACTGATGTATTGCATCAGAAAGTTTCAGAATCCGAAGCTGAATCGCTTTTAACCGAAGCCAAAAATCTAGCAGAGAAAATCAAGAAAAGTCATGTTATAAGTATTGAATCTTCAAAGATTCAAGAAGCTGTTTCGCTTCTGAGAAAGGCGGAGAGGCCGTTGATTGTGTTTGGGAAAGGAGCAGCTTATGCTAAAGCTGAAGATGAATTGAAGAAATTGGTGGAAAGGACAGGGATTCCCTTTCTTCCGACTCCAATGGGGAAGGGATTGTTGCCGGATGATCATCCGTTGGCTGCCTCCGCGGCTAGGTCACTTGCTATTGGAAAATGTGACGTGGCGATTGTGATTGGTGCGAGGTTGAATTGGCTGCTTCATTTTGGAGAAGAGCCGAAATGGTCTAAGGATGTGAAGTTCGTGTTGGTGGATGTGAGCAAGGAAGAAATTGAGCTTAGAAAACCGTTTTTAGGGTTAGTTGGTGATGCTAAAGAAGTTTTGGAGATTTTGAATAAGGAGATTAAAGATGATCCGTTTTGCTTGGGGCGCACTCATCCATGGGTGGAAGCTATTTCGAGTAAAGTGAAGGACAATGGTGTGAAGATGGAGGCTCAATTGGCAAAGGACGTTGTGCCGTTTAATTTTTTGACGCCAATGAGGATTATCAGAGATGCTATTTCGGAATTTGGAGGAAGTCCGGCTCCTGTGGTGGTTTCTGAAGGTGCTAATACCATGGATGTTGGTCGATCTGTGTTGGTTCAGAAGGAGCCAAGGACTAGGTTGGATGCTGGTACTTGGGGGACTATGGGGGTTGGTCTTGGTTATTGTATTGCGGCCGCTGTCGCTTATCCTGATCGCCTTGTCGTTGCTGTTGAAGGGGATTCTGGATATGGATTTAGTGCTATGGAAGTTGAGGTATATATTTTGTCATCTAAAATATCATGCAAATTTACATCATTACTATTGTTTTCGAATTGTGTTTGTGCGTTGTGATCCGGATCCCTATTGGATTTGGATGTTACAATGTGTTTCTCTAGTCTAGTGGTAGATGATATAGACATAAGTAGCGGCGAATATAAATGCTTTATTGTCCTTGAAATTGAAAAAAAAGGGGTATTTGGCATGCATTGGACTGAGCAGTGATGAATCTTAGTAGTGGCGAATGTAAATGTTTTCTTGTCCTTGAAATTGAAAAAAAAAAAAAAAAAAGTTTTTTGGCATGCATTGGACTGAGCAGTGATGGATATTAGTGCCCAACTTCTTTGTTGCAAATGAATGGGCAACATAACATACACATATTAGATTTGTGGATTTTACCTTATCAAAATTTCTTAACAAGTTTGTTATTTTGGGTCTTTACCTTTTCCCTGAGACTATAGAAGTTATATATCTTGTTCTAGCCTGAAACAGAGAATAAGCCATGGTATGCTGCTGCAAAAAATCAAGTTCCATTTTAAATCTCTGATGTAGCGAGGGTTTCTGCTTAGAACTTTTGCTGGTGTTCCTGATAGTAAAGATCTTTGATAGTTAGTAGCGGTGTTTATGAAATGTTTAATGCTTTCTTGTCCTTGAAATTGAAAAAAGGTTGTTTGGCATGCATTGCACTTAACAGTGATGACTGATGAGTGAGCAACATAAGATACACATGAGATATGCGTGGAATATTTTTTTACCTTATGAAAACTTCTGAACGAGTTATTTACTCTGGAGCCTTGTTATTTTAGGTCTATGCCTTTTTCCCGCAGATTTTTCAAATTTTATATCTCTAGTCGTACATGATAGACAAATGTAGTATGCTGCTGCAAAAACGAAGTTCCATTTAAATCAATTACTGATGTTGTGAAGGTTTCTGCTTAGATTTTTAACTAGTGTTCCTGATAGCAAAGATCTTGGATAGTTAGTACATAATCATAAATGTTTTCTCGTCCATGAAATTGAACAAAATGCTGTTTGGCATGCATTAGAGTTAAAAACGATGAATCTTAGCTTCCAACTTCTATGTTGCAAACTAGTAAGCAACATAATAAGATACATATCTGAGATATGTGGATTTTACCTTATGATAACTTCTTAACAGGTTTGTTTTTCTTCAGTTTAGCCTTGTTATTAAGGTCTTTACTTTTCCCTGAGACTATGCAAGTTTTATATGTTGTTCTAGCCTGAAACTGAGAATACATTTTGCTTCAAACAAAAATGTTTTTATGCTTGTAAAATGGATTTGTTTGTTTATATAGCTTTGTGAATTTTAACTTTTTAAAAACCATTCATTCATATTAGTTTATAAATTTTTGGTTTCTTAATATATGTAATGTGATCTTATTCATATATGGCTGCATATGCTTTACTCTTGCACCTCATTTTATGAATACAAGAATGTAATTTGATGCTCTATATTTTTTTTTCTTCTTTCAGACATTGGTTCGGTACCAACTGCCTGTGGTGGTGATTGTTTTCAACAATGGTGGTGTATATGGTGGTGACCGTAGAAGCGCGGAAGAGAAACATGGACCTCACAAGGAGGACCCCGCTCCGACATCCTTTGTTCCAAATGCAGGGTACCACACTATGATGGAAGCTTTTGGTGGGAAGGGTTATCTTGTTGGGACACCTGATGAACTAAAGTCAGCTCTCTCAGAATCTTTCTCTGCTAGGAAACCAGCCGTCATAAATGTTACCATTGATCCCTATGCCGGTTCTGAGAGTGGGAGGATGCAACACAAGAATTGATTTCTTTTACTCCTATCACTTGCCAATGCCAAGTGAATGCTAGCGGCCTTCCACTTCTTCAACTTCATTCCTTGTGGTTCAGTTTTTTGTTTTTGTTGTCAGTAATACACACAAGTTAGAAAAAAATAAGTATAGTATAACTACCCTTTCAATTAATTGATAAATAAAAGCATGTGAAATATATTTACTTTTAGATAATCAATTTAGGATGAAGAGTTGTAGGTGGAATGATAAACCGGCTGGAGTTGTAATGCAACATTTCACAGTTTATTTGTTTAAGCTTTTATGTATTTGAGTTTCTCTAGTTCAGAAATTTATGGAATGAAAAATTCAAACCAAACAGTTTGGTTCAGTTTTAACCTTGAATTTATTGCACGTCTGGCTATGGATGAAAAATCTCTAAAAACTAAAGGCAGTACTCACTCAGTCCCATATTAATTGACTCATTTGAACATTTAACACAACCTTAAAAAAATCCATGTATAAATGAATGAGACATTTGAAAGCTCATGGACCACTCATTAGCTTGCCTACTAATACAACTAACCCTGTGTTTATTAGCGAAAAGACGGGCACTCGTGTGTCCGTCTTTCCGCTCTTTTTATTACGTTAACGTTTGAAAATTATTAATGTTGTTTTTTTATGGAATTTTGATTTGGATTGAAAGTAAAATTATAAATGTTTGTTGTTTTTAAGTTATAACAAATCAAACTAATCATGATTATTTATTTCAATGACACTAACAATATAACAAAAAAATATAATCTAAATTTTTTTTAATGACATCAACAGAAAAATATAATTGAAATAATGATAAAGTAAGTATAAATATATTCATCTAGTTTGTTACATCTAGTCTGTTTTATCCAGTTGTTGTTGATTTTTTGACAGATATTGATTCATCAGTTGCAGCAGCGGCCACAAACAACCATGTCGGATACCTCCTCGGTCACCGTAAGAAAACAAAAGTTGTCAAACCCCCTCGGCCTGTTTGCTCTGCTATCTCTCGATCTGGAGTTAGAAATTCTGTACAGGATCCCTATCAAGTCACTCTTGACACTCAAGTGTGTCTCCATGCCCTTTAATTCCTTTATTTCCGATCCCAAATTCGCCAATGATCACCTTCGCTTGTCAAAGATCCACCACCGCCACCACAACCTCCTCATAAGCCCGTGAGCTTTCTTTTCAGAAGGGAACTTCTTTCTCCTTGATTCCCGACTTACTTCTGTTTTTAACAACTCAACAACCATTGTCCCGGATATGAAGCTCAACTTTCCTCTAAATCCTTCTAACATTCGTGCTATCATAACTGACTCTTGCGATGGCATCATCTGTCTTCAAACCATCGATGACAAATTCAAATGTGGTGATCCGCTACTATGGAACCCTTGTACCACCAAATTCAATATATTGCCACCTTTGGATTTCGAGAATCCAAGTATAGAAATTGCATACACCATTGGGCATGATGATCAATTTACCCATACTTACAAGGTAGTTGCTGTTTCTAGCTATCAACCTCGTGGAATTCATAACGTTTACAAAACTCAAGTTAAGGTTCACACTTTAGGCACCAACTCTTGGAGAAGGATTCCAGACTTCCCTTCTCAACTCATGGGTATACCCGAAGGGAATGTTGGGAAATTTGTATGTGGCAGCGTTCATTGGGCCATTGAAGATCAAAATAACCATTTCCTAGAAACACAAGATCCAGATGACCACTCTTCATGGTCATGGCACATTCTTTCTCTTCATTTAGGAAATGAGTCGTATCGGGAGATTTCCCAGCCCGATTATGGTCTACCTCTGCATAACTTCAGCTTGGGGGTTTCTAGGGATTGCCTATGCGTCCTTGCTCACACCAATTTTTTTTTGGATATTTGGCGTATGAACGATTATGGAAATAAAGATTCTTGGACTAAATTGTTCACTCTTCCATTCGCCGAATTCCTTGGTCTTGATGGCATCTGCATTACTCAGCTTTATATTTCTGAGGAGGACCACCAAGTGTTTGTGGACTTCCACAATAAGGTATATGTTTACAATTACAAGACTGGTGCGGTAAAGAATCCCAAGATTCAAGGCCTCCCATGTATTTCCTTCGACTCAAATGTCTATAATGAGAGTTCCTTCAACTGTGATGTCTATGTTGAGAGTCTCATATCACCTTGACCTACATGCTTTGCTATGCTGGCTCTCAAAGATTCTCCTCCTGTGGTGTTTCCGTTTATTATGTCATTTATTTTATGTTGGTTCAATGTTCATTAACTAATGGTCAATGTGATAACTTTATGTCTAGTGACCTCTGTCTTAAGTCACAAAGACTGACAGATTAAAATTATTAAATATTTTGCTCGATGATTATTCTTTTTGTTCTAATTTTTTTTATGAAGTGAAAATAATTTGCAGATGTTGTCGTAGTTGGATGAATCATTAGTGCCATTGGTTTTGATTGGGATGTTAACATCAAAATTACGATACACTTTGAGGATTTTTACTTTTCTTCATTGTCCATCTTCTCCATTTTCAAAAATAATACCCCGGTTGGTTCTAGCAATTGGTATCATAGCTCTTTTTGAGCTCTGTGGGTGGACATCTTGATGAAGGCATATGCAGTTCAAAATTCAACAACAGTGATGTATATTTTCTATGAATTGCTGAAGGAATGAGTTGAGAGATTGGAGAAGAGAACTGAAAGAGTTACGATTAGCAATACCAATCTTTGAAGGAAAGGATGCTGATGGGTGCCTGTATGTGAAGAAGAGGAAGAAGAACATATGGCAGAAGTTGTGCAATGGATGGGTGGTCAAGCCCTCACATGGTACCAACTATAATCTGTCTTTGTTCATGATTGCGGTGCTTTATACTAGGTTCTTACTTTGCTTCATTTGTGTTTGAATTGTAATTTGTGCTCAAATCATAAAAAATAAATAGGATTATTACCAGATCAGAATAATGAAGTCAACAATACAGTTGACTGATTTAGCTTAGAGTACAAGTTACCCTTAATAAGCATAGCTTAGTGTAGTTTACATTTGATCTGCTGCTTGCTATCTCATAGTTACATTCTGTACAGCACTTGTATGCATTGATTACACATGAAATAATACACTATTTTCTCACTTTATAATAAGGATCTAATTAAAATTTGTTATGTGTTTGAATATAGTTTTGAACCGTGAGATGGATGGTTATGTGCTTTTCATAGAGGATGGATAGTTATTCTGCTTCTGCTTCTTCTGCTTTGTATTCAAATTCAAACTATGCACTCACTTTGACATGGTCTTCTACTATTAGAGGATAGAGATGTTAAAACTCTTTTATAACTAATTAGATTTGTTACATTTTTTTAAACTTTGTGATCAAGAGAATTGAAACATTTTAATTCTTGGTCAAACTTAAGCATCTTAATCTGAGTACTATTTGTCGCATCTTAATCTGAGTACTATTTGTCAAGACCTTTATCTGTTTGTCTTAAATTGGTTGTTGCAGGGTTCAGGTGCATGAAAAAGGGTATGAAGAAAATGTGCCATTATGGTTAAGTTGTCACAAAAATAGATTATAATTATAAATGTTTTGGGTTGATGATTCTCTATGTCAGTGACAACACTGACACCTACACATGATAATTTGAGAAAATAGCAGATATTGAATAACTAAATGCATATGTGTTGTGGTTGTATCTAGAAAATAGCAGATATTGAATAACTAAATGCATCTGTGTTGTGGTTGTATCTAACACCCTACATGTGTCGCACATTAGATACATCTTCAATTTGAAGTGTTGGCGCTGAAATGTAATTTAAATAATAATTTGACATATAGTTGTGCAACCAATGAATAATGGAGCTAAGGATTCTCTTTATCAGTGGTAACAATTTGTTTGCATAACAAGTTATAGAGATCTGAAAGTTAGTCAAAAGAAGGGAAAGTTCTTTTACATTGTTTGGAGTATTTGAGAACTATATGATTAACATTGCTGTAAATGAAATTAATGAGGCCATATTAGCATATTTGTACAAAGTTCTCTTCATTGTTTGGAATCTATTTTTATTTTTTTTTTTGTTAAAGAGGAAACTAGAAATCACCAATATTTCAGAAGCAGACATATATTAACTCTTAATTTCACCTTAAACTTTGTTAAACTTAATTACTTGGTTATGAGATGAGAACTATTACCCTTTAGATTAAACTATAGTAGTAGTATTAAGTATTGGTTGAAATTAAAACACATTTAATATTCTTAATCTAATAAATCCTTAATTCTTACCTTTTTTTTTTGGGTACGTAATTCTTACTTTTTTTTATTTTAAAATAAAATTATTGTATGACCATGAAACCGATACGTAAAATTAAATCTCATATTTTCGCTCTTAAAAATATTTATTACTTAATATTAATCAAAATATGTTGAAAAGTATAAAGAAAAATTAGGGGGTTAGACATTTCAACCAGTATGATGGAAGTCTTAAAGGATTGGAGAGGGTAGCACTTGGCTGACATTGTGGTTGGTGACATTGACAAACCACAATGTCACATGTGGCTTTCTTCTCTCTCTTTCATAAGGTTTTTTTGTACTTGTGGTTTGTCAATATCACTAATGTCATCAACCACAATGTCATCCAAATGCTATCTGGATTGGAGGTTCAAAATTCTATACTCGATAAAGGAGGAAATACAAATACTAAAATATTGTTGGTTTTTTACGGATTTTTTCCTCTCAAATAGACTAGTAGTCAGAATTTCACATCTTAAAGATAAATAAGTGAAGAATTTGAATTCAAATTTCGACCCTTGCATATATAATAATGTTCCTTCCAACTAAGTTATGCACGAGAACTTTTTTCCTTCTAATTTTCTTTGAGAAATGTTATTTGAACAATCACTTTTGAGACAACTTATTGAACAACCAAAATATACAAAAAAATGTAAAGATTGACACAAAAATTAAAACAATGATGAGAGAAAATAAGTATGAGAGAGAAAATTATCACAAAAGTTTTCACAAAATAATTGTTCAAATATCATTTGTTATCTCCTATTGGGATTTTCTATCTACGTTTTTTTTTTTTTGGTACAAGGATTTTCTATGTTATCATGTTATCATGCAGTCTTTATGACACACCTCGTGGATCATACCAAGTAATATAAATAGAATTTTTTTTTTGGTAAACGAAATATCGTTGGATACAAGCATCCGTAGGTAAACATAGTTGAACATAATAAATCATACACCCTCTGGTCACTAATATAAGCAAAAATCTACATTTTAAGTTCATTCATTTAATGATGTATGTGGTTTATAATAAAGACCATGTGCATCATTAAATGAATGAATCTAAAATGTAGATTTTTGCTTATAATAGTGACCGGAGGATGTATAACATTAATAAATGGTTGGATGAAGGATGCTCGTCAAAACTCTTAAGATACCAACAATGTGCTCAGTTAAAAAATAAATGTAAATAATTAAATAAAAATCTATAAATGAGATGATTTAAAATACGAATCACTCCTAACAACACACTTTTTTTTTCTTGCTAAAAAAAAAAAAACAACACACTTTTTTTTTTTTGGTAGTGGCCGGGGTTTGAACCTCAAACCTTACATATTTTATGCATTGTCCCAACCAACTGAGTTAAGCTCACGAGGACTTTTATTTTATTTTAAGGACAGCAACGACACACTCTTGAATATTGTGGGCGTCAATAATTTAAATAGAAATAATTAAATATAATCTATAAAATGAGATGATTTAAAATAGAAATTACTACATTTTCATGTGCACTACATGTGATTGGTTTAACTATACCACTAGTAAAAACACACTCTTGAATATTATTGATGTCACGATTTTAATAAATAATGACAGGAGTTTTATTTCAAAAATAAATAAATAATGACAAGAGTAATTAAATTAAATAGAGTGATGTCAAGTTTAATTAAGATCACTCTATTTGAAAATCTATTTGTATGACAATCAAATAGACAACCATGTTTTTACAAAGAAAAGTAATTAACATGAAAAATAAAGTAATAGAAAGATAAAGTAAAAATATAATGTGAGTATGAGAGAGAAAATTGTCACAAAAATTGTTATAAAATGTTCTGTACAAATATAATTTCTCTTCTTTCTACTAAGCAGATAAGCCTTATTATTTATTTGATTTGATATGTAGTTGTGAGAGTGGATCTACACCCACAGTTGAAAATCAATTGATAATCAATTAACCAATTAGGATGCTATCATGATATTCTCACATAATATCAACTTTTAGGGTCTGTTTGGAACAGTTGATTCCCTAAGGAAAGAAAGCATCAAGGATGGAATCACAGATTTTAACAACCTTTCCATCCTTTGGTTGCACAAGAGAGAGCAAGGAAAGAACATTTTTTGGTGGGTCCCACATCTGAAACCTTTCCTTCTCAAATTGTGAAGAAAGCACGAAGAAAGCATGCTTTGGGCATCTAACATGGTAAAATGACAAAAACAACCTCACTTATCAAGAATTAATTTTCTAAAACAGTGCATCCTCTTTTTTTTTTTTTTTTTTCTTCAATTATATTCTATTTTTTAAATATAATGTTCCATTTTTTGTGCGAGTATTGTTCCAAAAAAAATCTATGGTAATTTTTTATGGATATACATCATCAACTTTTATCACTATATATTTATACATAAATATAATGGTCAATATATATGTCCATATTAATACAAGGGTATTTATGTAAACTAATAATTATATATCTTTCTTTCCTTTTACTTTCTTATCACTTTCACTTATATCAAACAACTAAAATAATCATCTCCCTTTCTACTCATTTTCATTCCTTTATCATTCTTTCCTCTTACTATCTTTTCTTAAACTTTCCTTAAGGCCCCATTTGAATTAACTAATTTACGAACTTATATATATAATAAATAAACTTTGAAGTATTATTTATAAGTTTTTGAATGTAGTTTATGTAAAAATAATTTAAGATGGTACAATTTTTGTTAATAAAAACTTATAAATTAACATAGCTTATTTATTTACATAAACTATTTTAAATAAACTTAAACCTAAGTTAATCCAAACAGCCCGAGTCTAACATGTCAAACTTTTGAAAATGATTAGACCAAATTCTTAAGTAATTACAAACAAATCATTTGTGTTATGATCAAACCTTTTGATTTTGCGAGAAAGATAGTGTTAATAATTTAAAGTATCATCTAAAAATAAAAGTAAGTAAATTATGATTTATGAGTCTTACTAACCAGTACCCTCATAGCAATGGTTAAGAAATTTACAAATAGAAATTTTATTTTGGAAATATAAGATGTTACTTTAGATACACAACTTTTTCATGAAAACTTACCTGTTTTGCATGCTTAACCATTGCACTTGGGCACCGGTTATCATTCTCCATGATTTGTTTTTTCAGTTAGGTTTGAAACTCAATTGCTCCGATTTACCAAACTCAACCACTGCACTTGGTATGACCAAGTTCATTGAGATAAGAAATCGTATTAACTATTGATTGAATTGAAATCTTATCCTTCAGAAATCGTATCCTTTTTAAACCAGTATAGCATATTCCTACTATAATATTCTTACTTTTATCCTAAATTATTTAAATTTATGCGGAATTTGGAACTAATTTCCATATGACCAAATTTACTTATAGCCCATTGAATGTTTCATCCTTTTTAAACAGATTGATTATTTACTCTATAAAATATTCAAACTCTATGCACCAAAAAAAAAAAAATTCAAACTCTTGTTAATGAATACTTAGGTCAACAAAAGTTCATGTATTTAGACTAAAATTTTAATTAAATGCATCAATTTTTGTTGACCCAAATTTATTTTATAAATAAGATCGGAGATAGTATATTTATATTTAATTAAAAAGTAGTATAAAAAGAAAACTTTATGATGCATGCGGGGGAACGTTTTCGACATTTGGTCTGATGTTGACTGAATACTAACCCGAGTCAAAACAAAAGAACTCAATACCAGCCTTTCCATTTGCACATTATTTAATTATTACTATATTTAGATTTCCACCTCATGCAATCTTATGATACACCACGTGGATCTTACATAAAATATGTAACAAATTAAATATATATAATTCTATAATTGCACCAGTTATTTAAGGAAACTGTCTCGAGGTGTATACATCCCGGGAGAGAAAGAGATCAAAATAATTTTAAAGGAGCTCGTTTGGATCTGTATCTGAACTTTTTCCTAACATAAAAAGCGCAGCTACAAAATTTGAAGAGTTTGAATTTTGCGGTAAAAGTACGTTTGAAATGATGATTAAACGTGAGTCTCTAGGTGTAAATAAGAAATCGAACACATATTAAGCCGATAATATGATAGAATGAGAGATGAAAAAAAAATAAAATGTTGAATGAATTGAATGTTAGAAAATATGAAGTATACACATATTATTATTGTCGAGGACAATGATATAATATACATTTTTCATGTATGTACATGGTACGTGATTAATTGAATATTACCACTAACTAACAAACACACTCTTCAATTCTGTCATCCTCATTCTGTGTGTAGAAGCACAATTTTAAAATAAAATTATCATTGTTAATTTGTTTATTTATTATTAATTTGCAACTTGGTTTTTGACCATAAATATTAACATTAACCACACTTTCCATGTAGGTAGAAGAAGAAAAGAAACAACTCTTCTACTTATATATAAATATAAATATATTTCTCTCATATCATATAGTGATCACATTTATTGAATGAATGAACAATGAAAAACTCTAGAGAGATGAGTAAGGAGGTGGCAACACCATTGCTAAGAAAGAGTGATGACCATGGAAGTGATGGAAGAGTTGAGATTGAGAATACATTCATTCAAGAGTTGAAGAAGGTGAGTTTCATGGCAGCTCCAATGGTAGCTGTAACAGTTTCACAATATCTTCTTCAAGTGGTTTCTCTTATGATGGTGGGACATCTTGGTATACTTGTTTCATTCTCTGGTGTTTCCATTGCCATGTCTTTTGCTGAAGTTACTGGCTTTAGTGTCCTTGTATGTTCTACTTCTCTCTCTCTCTCTCTCTCTCTCTCTCTCTCTCTCTCTCTCTCTCTCTCTCTCTTTCCTTTTCTTGTTTTTCTTGGATTCAACTATCAATCCAACTAGTTTGCATCTCTAAGCTTTGTATTTTGTTTTTATTTGTTTGAAGCCTATTTTTCTTCTTCTGATTTTTGTTTGGATTAGGAACATAATCCAAAATGTTTGATTAGTACTTTGTAACAGTAATAAACAGGATCTCATGTGAAAGGTATATAATGCAATCCTAACAAGATCAAAGAGTGACAACTATCTATTTGATTCTTGTACAGTAGAAAAATAGCATAGTATCCTATTGAATATAATGAGTGAAGATACAACTTGATCATTCTCAATTTTCTTGTGGGTGAATTCAATCTCTAACAATAAATAAACACAAATTAGTATGACATTTTCATATTCGAGACAAATTAGTCCATAAATCGTTGTATTAGAGGGACTAATTTGTCTCCAAAATGAAAATATGAGGACTAATTTGGATTTATTTTTTGTCAAGTAGTACTGAATTCTCCTAGAAAATTATGAGGGTTGTATATAAATGGTGAAGACTATAGAGTAGTTGGGTATGGTTGGTTGACAACACTTATTTTCTCATTGATGATGAATTGATGATGTCCTGTTGTGTGACAAGATCCTACACGCAGAGTTGAAATAAGGATTTGTATACCATTCATTTGGAGAATCCTAAATTTTCTGTATTTGTACATCTCAACGATCTAACGGCTCAAGTTTTAGGGAATGAATTATCTCCACCATTCAAACCCCTTAATGTCCCTTTTGTATATTCATTTTTTTGAGGGTCCACATTTCACAGTCATAATGTCACTTGACATAGTTCTTTTTCCTCGTCTAAATATTTATACCTTATTTAATGAATTTAATCTAACTACTAATTTTTTTTTTTCAAATTGTGACTGATGTTTTAGTATCAATGTCGTGTCTGGTGTGTGTGTCATCTGTGCTTCATAGTATAAATATAATGCTTATGCTTATTATGTGTTTCTTGTTTGCATTGTAGTTGGGAATGGCTGGTGCATTGGAAACACTATGTGGACAAACCTTTGGTGCAGAGGAGTATGGAAAACTTGGAAACTACACTTGCTGTGCAATATTAACTCTAACTGTAGTTTGTTTCCCAATATCTCTTGTGTGGATATTCACAGATAAAATACTACTGTTTTTAGTCAAGACCCTGGAATGTCTCATGTAGCTCGCGAGTACTGCATATACCTCATTCCCGCTCTATTTGGCTATGCACTTCTTCAAGCGTTGATTCGCTATTTCCAGACTCAGGGAATGATCTTTCCCATGGTTTTTAGCTCAGTATCTGCTCTATTTTTGCACATTCCTATTTGTTGGATTCTGGTTTTTAAGTTGGGATTAGGACACATTGGAGCTGCTTTAGCTATTGGAATTTCTTATTGGTTGAATGTGATATGGCTTTGGGTTTATATTAAGTACTCTCCATCATGTCAAAAAACCAAGATTGTGTTTTCTACTCATGCTTTACATAACCTACCAGAGTTCTGCAAATATGCTATTCCTTCTGGACTCATGTTTTGGTAAATTATAAAACAATGCTGCTTCATTTCATTTTAATTTTCTTCTACTAATTTCAATTTTCATACAATATTGTGTAGTTTTGAATGGTGGTCCTTTGAGATTCTTATTTTAATTGCCGGGCTTTTACCTAATCCTCAACTTGAAACCTCGGTTCTTTCTGTCTGGTGAGTCTAATCAATTTCAATTTATAATGCATTGTCCTAAGGGTGAACTATGCAATGTGATCTTCTTTCTAATTTAATCTAAATTAACTCTTGCAGCTTGAACACTACCTCATTGCACTTCTTCATTCCATATGCAATTGGAGCTTCTGCAAGGTTTGGTTTGGTCCATACACATAATCCTAACAATAATATCATGTGATATTGCAAGATCTTCTGTTTTTGATATCCCCCATGTCATGATGTTTGTGTTGTTTTTGCAGTACTCGTGTTTCAAATGAATTAGGAGCAGGAAATCCAAAGACAGCTAAGGGAGCTGTTAGAGTGGTTGTGATTATTGGAATTGCTGAGGCAATTATTGTCAGCACTTTCTTCCTTTGCTTTAGAAATATTTTAGGATATGCTTATAGCAATGATGAACAAGTTGTGAATTACATTGCGGATATGGTTCCTCTTCTTTGTGTTTCTGTTAGTGCTGATAGTCTAATTGGAGCTCTTTCAGGTCAGTTTTATCTTTTATGTTATTAATAAGCTAGTCTTTTTGCTTAATTATTAGACTAATCTCTCAAGT
This sequence comes from Medicago sativa, assembly GCF_051527215.1. Classification (NCBI taxonomy): domain Eukaryota; kingdom Viridiplantae; phylum Streptophyta; class Magnoliopsida; order Fabales; family Fabaceae; genus Medicago; species Medicago sativa. The sequence continues at coordinate 237,359 of NC_140754.1, forward strand.
AGTGATCTCTCAAGTATTACATTTTCTTAGTTTCTAAACTATATGAAATCTGCTCTAATATATAGTCATTAGGATATATGAAAATCTTTCATGTTAGTCTCTAAAGTTGTGTGAATATAACAATAGGGATTAATGAGACAAATTTTCATTTACTTTCTGAGGGATTTAGATTTTGTTGCAGTTAGAAATCAACAGTACACATTCACGTTTTTAGGGATGTCAGTGACTGTTGGATCGAGATCAGACGATCTAGATTTTAATGTATATTTTGGACCGTCTAATCTCGATTCATCGACTACAAATATCTTCATTCTAAAAACATTATAGTTATATTTGTTACTTATATAATGAATGTGAACTGCAGGGGTTGCTAGAGGAGGTGGATTTCAAGAAATGGGGGCTTATGTGAACCTTGGAGCTTACTATATTGTGGGAATTCCTATTGGTTTGTTATTAGGTTTTCATCTAAAATTAAATGCGAAGGGATTGTGGATGGGAACTCTATCAGGATCTGTTTTAAATGTCATTATACTATCTATTGTAACTGCATTAACTGATTGGCAGAAAGAGGTTTGTTTTCTTATACAAATACATAAAACTTTTTCCAAATTGTGCACTTTTTTCTTTTCAACCACATTTGTTTTTTTGCAACAATTGAGGCAACTTTTGCATGTGATTGATTGCATTGCAGGCAACAAAAGCAAGGGAGAGGATAATTGACCAGTCAATAAAAACTAACAACACATTGGTGGTGGCATGAAAAACAAAGAAATTAATCATGATAGGAAAAATAGAGAATTGAGAGTGCTTTTCATAATTTTGCTTATACAGCTGTTGTATGGTTGTTGAAGTGTTTTTTAATTTTTCATGAACTAACATCTAGACATATTTTGGTTGTACATGTGATTTTTGTACTGGATTTGTATTTGTATGAGAAATCTGATCCTACAAATTTTGAGAGCACATGCTTTGGTACTACATTAATCAAGACAGATTTGTCGTGTGCCCATGGCTTATGATGATATATATATATATATATATATATATATATATATATATAAACAATCCACACCCTTTGTTACATCTGGTCTTTCCTATAAATAGTGATTGAATTGATTACAATAAAATAATTCAATGGATAGATAAGGTAAAATTTAATATAATTATAGTTGATTATTGAAAATTAAAGGGAGAATATTCCTATTTAAAGAGAATGATTGATATCACAGATATGAAATAGAATGATATGGAACGATCTAGATGTTTTTATCATCATCATTATATGTTTTTTTGTTGACTTTTGACTAAAAATTGATGTTTGTGTTCCTGAAAAAATCGTGGCGCGACTTAGAGAAACCGTGACATAATTTGGTGATTTTTGAAAATAAAAAAGATAGATGTTGTTGGAAAAATTGTGGCACAATTTGAAAAATAATCATGACACGAATTAATATTTGAATATGACAGAATTGAGAATTGCATTTCAAGTTATAAACAGTGTTTTTTTACAAAAATTTGATTTTGATTAAAACTAAAAATATAAATGTTTGTTGCTTTCAAGTTATAATAAATCAAACTAACCATGATTATCTATTTCAATAACACCAATAATATAACAAAAAAAAATAATAATCTAAATTCTTTTTATGACACCAACAACAATCTTTATTATATAAAAAAATTGTTTAAGGGTATAATGAGATAATAAAAAAAGTAAGTATAGATATACTAATCTAGTTTGTTAAATTTTTATTTGAATTAATATTTGAATTTACTCTTATCTATTTATTATATGTGTTATTTGTATTGAAAGTTGAGGGTACTTTTAAAAAGAAAAAAAAAGACAGTTCAAAAGAGGCGAAATATATTATTTTCTTTACATATAGTATAATATAGATTATATACTACTAATAAGGGACATACATTATTTTTTTTTTTAGCGTGTAACATATTTTTATTGTGTAACATATATATTATCATTTAAAAAGCGTAACAAACTAAATGAGTATATTTATACTTAATTTTTTATTATCCCAATTATACTTTTAAACAACTTTTTCTATAATAAAGATTGTTGTTGGTGTTATTGAAATGAATAATCATGTTTAATTTGATTTGTTTTTTTTTTTTTTGACAAGATGTTTAATTTGATTTGTTACAACTAGAAAGCAACAAACATTTATATTTTTAGTTTTAATCAAAATCAAAATTTCATAAAAAATACATAGTTCATAATTTTCAAATTTTAGCGCAGTAGAAAAAGCGGAGTGCCTGTCTTTTCGCTAGTGTAGTGATATATAAATGAAGTTACTATACTACAACCAACCTTGTACCTATAAAACCATTGTTGTTTCTTACGTGTCTCTTCATGTATCTCGAGGCGCGGTTGGAGTTGCACCTCCACATGTTGATCACGTGGAAGCCGCATAATAAATGATGTTAGACGAAATCGAGGAAAATCGGAATATTGCTTTTCCTCGAAGTACCATACTACTTGCTATTGAGAAAGACATGTACTCCCTCCGGTTACTATTACAATCAAAACTCCACTTTCTAGGTACATTGAATAATCTGTTGTTCGCGGATGACTGAAGGATAACAACCTGCAAAACAATAAAACAAAAGGTAAAACCTGAGGCGTGACAATGTCACTGGACTAAGGAATTATAAGCATAATTGCGCAACTCCCCCAGAATACAACAGGTTCCTCTCGGCGGTAATCATACCGAGGCTATCAAGACACGAGAAATACACACACTCAATGACTCATGCACTTAGTATTTTTGTAAGAAAATAGAAGGGAGAAAGGAAGAGCAAAGTATTTTTTTTCTTTCTGTGTGTCCGTGAATGCAAATTTTTATGATATCATATAGAAAGAAAAATATTTTTATGTTGGATAACCGTTTCTCCTCCATAAAGGCAATATAATATATTCATTAAATCATACTATATATAAAAGTTGCCCCAAGCCATCATTTTAGCCCTAATTAAACCTAAACCCTAGAGAATAAAATTCCTGTTTTAACCCTAACTTAAACCTTAATTACGAAACAGCTATAGTAACAAATGAAGAGAAAAAAAAGCCGCGAACAACAGAATAGAAACCAAATTATGAGAATAACCACATCTCTCTCTCTCTGTTATGCATGTTTTCTTCTCTCTCGCCCCCACTGCTCTCATATGCTTCTTCAATCGATCTCAGGTATCTTAGTTCATATACTCTTTCCTTTAATTAATCGATTCACTTTATTTTCGTGGTCGCACGCTACACTATATGGCTCGAATTTCATTTTTTGATTCTGTTTTCAGGGGTTTTGAGGGGATAAACATGATCTTTTGATAGTTTAGTAAAAATTTGATTTTGAGTTTGATTTTATATACCCAGAGACCTTTTTTTTCCTCATTTATTCTCTTCTGCTCATATCTAAATCACTCTTTTTTCTTTTGCCCAGATCTTCATTTATGACAAGTTACAAACTTAACTCCGAAGATACAGGTAATTCCATCACATTCTCCATGGTTCTTTTATTTTTGCTTTTGTCCCATTTCAGTTTATTTTTCATTTTTTGAACAATGAAATTAAACTTAATCTTATTCTTATTGTGTATGCAGAAATTTGTGCTTAAAGCGAACATATGGGATGGATGCAACCATAAAGTCAAGAAAATCTTGCAGAAAATTGATGGTATGCACCTATTAATATGATTTATTTACATCTTAAAAAACATATTATGCTTTCAATTGTTATTATCCGAAGTTAAACAAAACCAAACTGGAGTGTGCATCTGTTTCTTATATTGTAGGCTTTGTGAATCAGTTTTTCCACTTACTTTTGCCTCCCCCATCTGTTTGATATAATGCTTTTATGAACTGTCACCTATAATTTGGCTTATATTGTGATTTGTGTGTTTTGGCTGCAGTGATATAATGCTTTGATTTGTGTGTTTTGGAATCATGCCTCAGACAATCTCTAATATGTCCTTAGTTTGTTTATTGTTTGTTCTTTATAACTTCTCTCCACTGTTGAATCAACGTCGCCAAATGTTGTATCAAATTTGGCACTGATCTCATCCGTCAAGATTGTTGGAAAAACACTATAATTCTTTTATTCCTTCCTCTGTTTTTCTCTTTCGAAGTGCTCAAAGCGGCCGGCGGCGGCACCAATTGAAGGTTTATTGTTCCTTTCTTTTCTTCTAAAAAATTCTAAAAATTACATTTGGTGCTAATTTTTTTTTGACAGCATAATGTGGATGCACCGGTAAAAGAGGAATAAGACGTATATCAATGAAGAAAACAATTACTAAAAAGAGGTTTTATCAGTTGTTTCATAATTGTTTTTTAGCTTAGAACAACAATGATATGGGATGGTGCATTGCATTTTTGCGGTCTATTCTTTTTGTTTTTAAAATATATTTAATAAGGTTGCTTCAAGTTGAGCCCTAAAGCTTATAGTTAGTAAAGGTTCAGATAGCATATATTAATTACTCAAAATATAAAAGAAAATGTTCATCAGTAAGGATTATAATAAGAATATGGGAAGGAGTTGAGTTTAGTTCAGGGTTTTGGAGCAACTACTGTTTGTTTGAGGGCTGATGCATTTTTGTACTTTTCTGTTTCGGCTGCAAGTTTGTTTCAATTCTTTTATCGTCTGCTTGGATTTGTTTTCCATCTGTGTTTGTGCTGCTGTAGTTTTGTTTTGCAGGGTTATCAATTCAGGTTCATTGTTGAGGCTGTTTTGTTGTCCTGCTGCAGTTTCGTTTGACATTGATTTTTTAGCCAATTCATTTTGTTTCTAAAATAAATTTATTAAGGTTGCTTCAAGTTGAGCCCTAAAGCTTATAGTTAGTAAAGGTTCCCTTAGCATATATTACTCAAAATATAAAAAGAAAATGTTCATAGTAAGGATTAGAGATTTCAAACTTGATTTTGAATTATTTTCCCAGTTATGCAAGCAAGTGACTTTGAAATGCATTTAGTATCACCTTGCTTCTCTCATATCTACTCTAATTATTTTATATGATATGTGTAGTGGCCTTCATCTTTTGTTTAGTCTATTCAATTAATCTCTTTTGTTATATTTTTTTTTTTAATTATTGAGTTTGTTTTATCTTTCCATATATCATATATATATATATATATGATGAACGCACATATCGTTAAGGGTTTAGAGGTCATTATGAAAGTGTGCGAATGTTGAATGAATGCCAAAAGGGTTTGGTTGTATATAGTCCCTTGCATATATAAAATATGTTTAGTATCCCTTTCGGTTGATAGCTTTTAATACTAATCAAGTTACCTTCTAAAAATTCTGAAATAAATATGGTTGAAGTGAAAGCAAAATTTCTTTGGTATCCCTTTTCTGGTTTAAGTGGAAACGTTAGTTTACTAATATTTTCATAGTTGAATGGCTGGGGCAAAATTCTGAAATAAATATGGTTGAAGTGAAAGCAAAATTTCTTTGGTATCCCTTTTGTGGTTGAAGTGGAAACGTTAGTTTACTAATATTTTCATACTTGAATGGCTGGGGCATATCACATATATTTCATACTTGAATGGCTGGGGCATATCACATATATTTTATATATCTGTTTTGGCATTTTATTGTTTCATCCCCCGTGATTTTGGCTTATAGTTACGTGTTTTTTCTTCAAAAAGTCTATGGTATGCATAGTTTGTTCCCTTTCAATGTGAGGGCAACCCTTTTTTCAGTTGATTCTTTAGTATGCCTTTTTAAGTTGATAGACTTTTATGCAACACTTTGATGTCCATGCGGTGTCCCTTTTAATTGTTTTGGTGGGAAAACATTCCTTGGCCTAACATGAGATGAGAGTATTATGAATTTGTTGTCGTTGGGCAAACGAATCTTATACATTTCTTTATGATTTGTTTGTCTTTGTTATATACTCAAGATTAAATATGGGTTCTGCCATGTAGTTTAATGATAGACTCACTTTTTTGTCAAATTCATCTTTGTGATCATAGTGATTTTGTATTAATTGTCATAATGTGGGCTGTGTGACCATAGTGCCTTTTAAAGGAAAATCTGGAGTAAGCTTGATTATGAGTTTGTATAGAGGGCTTGGTTTCTACTAATTGAGTTATTGAGGGAGTTTGTAACCTTTTGGTTTCATTGTGCAGTGAAGAAAAAATATGAAAAACATGAAGTTGTGCATGAAAGGTTGTTTTAAGTCATACGCTGGCACACTCTTGAATCCTTGCTGCAGTTATGCCTCTTGGTGTGTTGATAATGAAGTTGTGCAGCCTTCTTGAGCAATGCAACAACGGTTCTGTCATTTACTACTATTTCGGCTTGGTTTTGTACTTACTGATGTTTGAGTGATATGGCTGCTTAGTGTCACGTTGTAAAATTGATGTGGCATAGACATGTAATGATTATACTTTATTTGTTTTGTATTGTACCAATGTTTTTTTTTTTTTTTTTGATTTGGGGAGTGAGGAGTCTTTAATTGGTGTAGTCTTGACTGAATGGTGTTACTCTATTAGAGTTGTTTTGTATTGAAGACTTTGTACCCGTTTTTTAAAATATATCATCTATTAAAATAAAATGTGATCTTAATAGGCTTAATTAAATGAGCAAGCAATAATATGACAGAAATTTTTCTTTTTAGTTTTTGAAAAATAAAGTAATGCTTCAAATTGTTAGATACTACCAAAAAAAAATTGTTAGATTTTTTTTTTTTGAAGTTTCAAATTGTTAGGTAAATACATGATAGTTTGCGTATTTAATACATGTATTTGAAGTATGTATTAAACTGGTAATCATTTTTCTTTATAGTGTTCCTTCAATACCGTGTCTTTTTTTTTTAAATGATACATATTAACGGTTAGTTCTTACATTATTTTTTTTCTTCGTTCGGGTTTGAACGTAAAACATTCAACTACTTATTACTTAACTGAAATCAGTTGAGCTATGTAACCCCCAACTTCATTACACGTGTCTGATTAAAAATACTAATAATTTAAGATCTCAGACCCGTGCGTCGTGTGGGTTTGATGTGCATACTCATGAATTTTTGAACACGATTGTTGCTTCTGGAATTCCAAAAGGTTTACATTTCAAGGTTATCATTGACTCCATCAGACAAAAGAATCTCATTCAAGTTTCAACGAAGACAATTTCCATTGGTTGTTTCATTTGCTATGACTATGAATAAAAGTCAAGATAGTCGCTTAAACATGTTGGAGTCTATCTGCCTCAATCAATTTTCTCCCATGGGCAACTATACGTTGCCATGTCTAGAGTTACTAATAGGAAAGGCTTGAAGATATTGGTTCATGATGACGAGGGTGATGATACAAATGTAACATCAAATATGGTCTATAAAGAAATATACCAAAATGTACTTTAGTTGGTTCGTATTACAAAAAAACTTTGGATATCCTTATTAATGTGTTTTGTTATACTAATACTTTTATTTCAAATATGATGTGCTTGCTTTATTTATATTCTAACGTTTGTCAAGGATTACTTCACTATACATTGTCCAGTATTATTAGAGACCCGTGCGATAGCACGGGTCAAAAGTCTAGTGTGAGAAAATTGTTTTCAAGGATTGAGCACACATTTCAGATTTTCCACAACAGAATTACACATATGTGTACACCAAATCAATTTCATTTAGCACATTTAAAAGCACATTGAAAAAAACCAATTAAGTTTAACAATATCACCTATTAAATAGGGAGATTAATTCAAAAGAAGTTACACAAATTTGGCAAAACAGAGACGTGATGACATTGAGGATGTCAACAAATTTAATTTTCAAATAAAATAAATTAAATTAATTAGAATAAAATATAAATAACTTTTGAAATATCTAAAACATACAACATAATCAATGTATCTAGTCTTTATTATAGACTGAATACATTAATTATTCAATGTATATAAAAAGTTAAGTTTTGCTTATAATAGTGAACGGAGAGAGTAGATTGTAGATAGTTATTCTACAATTATCATCGAACTAGCTTAAATATTAAATTGAGTTATTTGAAATAATCTACGGACATAAGTTTTATGAGATTGTTTGAGATAACTTACAAAAGTAACTTATGAAATAATGAAAATATCTTATATGTAAAAATAATTTTATTTTACCATTTGCTATAGAAATAGTTAACTTTTTTTTTGAAACGGAAAAATTTATTAACACAAAGCCTGCACAAGAAGCGCAAAAGCCAGCACAAACAACAATACAAGTAAAAGGGTGCCGTATATAGGCGGAACACCCTACACCAAAACCACCAAAACAGAGGGGCGAACAGCACAACCTAACAGCAAAAAACAGGCCCCAAAAAAACAGCAACCCACAAAAAGCCTATCAGGCCCAGACTGAAAACACGCTACCAGCACCCCTAACAAAGCAGCAGCAGCAGCAGCTCTCTAGCAAGAGAGAAACCACCCAGCAGAGAACAAAGCTTCTGCTAAAAATAAAAACACCAAGGTACTGCCACCCTCTAACATACCCCTCCCCTTAATTAAACCTCTTAAGACATTCTCCAGGGTCCCAACACCATTCATAAAAAAGACAAGGAGTAACATTCAATCTTACATAAGTTTTTTTTTTTTTTTGTTTAAACCTATATGAACTTATACATAAAAGCTTATCATTACAAACATGAAACATTTATTCTATAAGCTGTTTATCCAACTGGGCAAAATCATAAATAATTATCCATACAATGATGTGATTACGGTACTTAATAATAGTTGATACAAATATTGAATCTACAAATGATAGTTCAAATTATGCATACATAAGTAAAAACTTATTCTAATAGATCCATTATCCATAGTTATTATAAATACATGTAGTATAATGATTAATACATATATGACAGGATCAACTTATACTAGTAGATAATCATAATTAATATATAGTAAATAGGAAACAAACTTAATAATACGGAGGACGTGGCGGTGGAGGACCGGGATGACCAGGCTGTGGTGGAGGTGGACCAGGATGACCATGAAGTGGTGGCTGTGGTGTATGATGGTGGTGGACAACTGGTGGTGGCGGTGATGGAGCGTAAGGATTTGGAGGAGGGGGTGGATGGTTGAAAACAGGTGGTGGGGGAGCAAAAGGATCATGAGAAGGTGGAGGGTGGTGAGAGTGGGGCATAGGTGGTTGTGGTGGTGGTGGACCTGGACCAAGTGGTGGCCCTCTTCCCATCATCGGAGGTCCTGGTGGTGGAGGATTGTGCCTGTGGTTGTGAGGGTAACTCATGCTTAATTATTTTCTTTCTATAGTAAGAAGTAAGAACCTTACCTCAATAATTTAGAAGTAAAGATTTTTTGTCCTTGCTAACACGATGGACTGACTTATGGCTGGGAATTGTTGTTGTTGTTGTTGACTTGTTGTTGTGTTGTGTCCTTAACTAATTAATAATGTTAGTACTATCTAGAAAGAAACTTAGACACTAAGCTTAAACGATATTTATAAATTTAATTTTAGAGATAATATGTCGGCAACGGGTCTTCATAATCCAATCCTATTAGTAACTTGAGATATATATTTGTGGTTTGAGTCGTGTTAGAACTTCTTTTATTGGATTGGGTCAAATGAAAATGAATTTCATCTTTTAAAAATGGTTCATATGTAAGATGCTGAATTTATATTAATTTACTTAAGTTCAATAAAGAGTGAATGTTAGAGAGTGTTAAAAGGATAATGATTCTAACATTTCTCTTTAATTTTGTTCAATTATACGTGTGTTTAAACACTTTTTACTTGTGTTTGTGATTAAGAAAGAATTTCTCTATATTGTCATATGGTAAATTTTAGGGTTAATTAAGTTTTTAGTCCCTATAAATACTAACAATTTTGTTTTTAATCTTTACAAAATAAAATCACACTTTTTAATTCCTATAAAATTTTCCATCAGCATTTTTAGTCCCTGTAAAAAATTTCCATCAATAGTTTTGGTCCCTAAAATGCTTAAGGAAAATGTCCCAGAGACTAAAAAGTGTGATTTTATTTTATAGGGATTAAAAACAAAACTGTGAATATTTACATGGATTAAAAACTTAATTAACCCTAAATTTTAAGATATGTGTGTGATTTGATGCAAAACAAAATGTGGTTGATGTAAAATTACTATTTTACCGTGACAGTTCATCGTCTATTTTCTTAAAAAATAATGAAAATATAGTGTATTGATTCATAACAAAAATAATGGATTTTTCGTTTTTTTTTTTTTGGATTTTTCAAAAGCAAAAATAATGAAAATCGTTATTATGGTTGATTAGTCTATAAAAGGAAAACACGAAAAGCGCGCGTAGAATGAGAAGTGTTAAAAATGGAAATGCAATGTGATGAGATGAGATGAGATTACATTGAACTCAGAAATGGAATTTTCTCATCAGAAATCATCATTATGCAATTGCGTTGTTAATTTTTTATTAGAAGAGAATTACATTCTAACTGCTTTTGAACTTCTTCATGAACTTCTTGATGATGGACGTACCAATCAAGCCATTCGTCTTCAACAATACTTTTCTGATCCTTCCAGATTTCCTCCTAATCAAATCTCTCGTTTCAATTCCCTCTCATGTATCTATCCTTCCTCTCTCTTCCTTCTTTAATTTACTCGATTCAATCTTTCTTTATTTTGTTTTTATCCTTCAAATTAAATGTAATGTATAATCTATATAGCACCTACACTTCTGATGGAAGACGTGTCCGGTGATCAATATGTGTCAGTGCCTAGCACGATACCCACATTCAATTATGTCATTTTCTTAAATAATTACTTTGTCGACATGTTTGTGTATTAGAGATGTACAAGTTAGTTGCATGTTAGTTAAATCATGGCGTTGGTGTACATGCATGTGTATGACATTGTAATTTTGCAAAAAGTACACTTTGATACCAAATATGCAATAAGCCTACTGTTTAACTTTTAGAGTCTCTACAACTATGAAACACGGACACATACACCAGACATAACACATACCTCGACATTGATAATTATTTGAAAAATGACACAATTCAATGTAATCATACATGTCAGTGTCATGTTGGACACCGACACATCTTCAATAAGAAGTGTCGGTGCTAGAGAGATTATATCTACAATGCAATATAAAACTTCGCAGGTGCTATTTAGAACCATGAGTATATGCTTGGTTTCATTTTTGGAGGAGTCAAAGTTGCAAAATTAATTCCAACTTGAAGCTAAAATTTGTAGTTTTTGGCTTCTACAATTGATTTTAGCTTTGGGTTTAACGCTCAATTCACTTTTACATGAATGTATTACAACAAAAATCACTTTCCTTGAGTGTTTGGAATTGCGGTGGAGTAGATACCCATGCACGTCCATATGAAGCTACATATTGTAGCTTCCACTTGGACGTGGTTCCAAACATATCATACAATAAACCGGTCATGATCAATTTTACAAAATCATTGTACAGCCAAACATTACAAAGTTTGGTTTTTGTTACAATATCAAAATTTTGCATTGACTGCAATTGCTATTTAGAACCATGACCAAATTATGAAGTCTCTACTATCTATTTCGAGGATCAAACTTAACTCTATTTTCATTCATTCAAACTTGAAATTGCATTTGCTTGTTGCAGTGGCGGATCCTCAAACACTGCAACAAAACAAAGAAGAAGCTGAAGATAAGTTAGTGATGACAGATTACGAACTGCGTTTGGCACAGGAAGACATTACAAAACTGAAAGCCGAATTGCAAACCAAAACAGAATATAGTACTATTGATGATGCAACTATGAAGTCAAGTGGAGATGTTTCGGTGAACAATGTTGGTGGTGAGTTACAAACTCAACAACAAAAAGGGAATAATCATAGTCCAGTCGCTGCTTTGGGTCCAGTGAAGGAAAATGAGCGTCGAGACCTCAATTGCGCTGTCAAGGAATATTTGCTTATAGCTGGTTATCGACTCACCGCAATGACATTTTATGAAGAAGTATCAATATCATTCATGAATCAACTCAAGTGTTTTTCTTTTTCACATTTTATGATCTTAATGTTTAATTTTCATTAACTGTTATTGTAGGTTACAGACCAGAACTTGGACATTCGGCATAATACAAATGCATTAGTACCCGATGCCTTGCGTCATTATTATTATCACTATCTTTCATCAACTTCACAGGCTTCTGAGGTCATTACTTAATTTCTGGAGTAGCCAAATTAGTTCATTTAATTAAATAAATGTTCCAACTGGTTGTATATATTTGATGTCTTGGAATCTTGGTTTCTTAATTTTGAGGTTTTTACTATGCATACATGTAAGTTCACTGGATAGTTGTAAGAATCAACTATATGTTCTTGCATTGGCCATATTAGACCTGCAATGCTGCTTCCAAATCACCGTTTATGTTGAATCACATGTGAATGGATATGCAGGAAAACATTGCCCAAGTTCGAGAAATCGAAGCATTGCTGAAGGAAACTCAGAGCCTGAATGAAGAAAAGGAGAGCTTGTCGAAGGACAAAGATTTTACAGACGGTCAAATAAGAGCATTAACTAAATCCTTGGGTGCACTTCAAGAAGATCTTAAGCAGAAAGAGAACACGGTATAGTAGCTATCTCAAACAGTAATCATTTTCTATCATGAATCTTATACTAATAATAACTTTTAGGTTCAAGTGTTAAAGAAGTCTTTGGAGAATCAAAGAAAGGAGCTCCATGACTGTAGAGTTCAGATCAGGAATCTGAAAAGGCATAATGAAGGGTTCGGTTCCGGAAATAGTCTGGTTGTTGGTGATGTTGATAATGTTCTGCCCGAGTCTTTAGATAAGTACAAGGAAGAAATTAAGAAATTACAGATGGAAGTTGAACGGTTGAAGGAAAAGAATAGAGGAGCTCCAGAACATCGAAATTTTAGCATTTCTGACAATGAACTTATACAGACAGAAGACAAATTTATTGAGATGCAAGAAGACCAAGGTGCAACCTCTCATTCTGTTGATGAGGCATTGGATGTTGTAAACGATGAAGAAGCTCATTCTCCCGCTCTTCAAACTCTTAATGAGTTTGCTGATAAACACACAGATTCACAACTAGATTTATTCAATCCTACACCTACAAATACTGCTTTTGAAAATATTGAAAATGTCTCTGAACAAAATGGTGGCAAGCAAGGAGGCGATAGCAGGTTACATGCTAAACCAGAAAGTGTAAATGAGGAAGCAATATTTGAGAAGATGGCAAGTCCATTCTACTTTGATCAAATCCACATACACCATTACTTTTTGGTTTCTTTTTGCCTAGCTTTAACTTTGTCAAATGCGGAAGCGTTATAACTTGTTAGTTGCATTAGCGAATCAAAATAGAAAATATTACTGAAAATGCAATTTTTCAAGTTATGAAAATCTGAATTATTGACATTTATTTTGCTGTTCTTATATCTGTTAATACATTGACAGGGATTAGGAACCATTCAGATACTGGCAGATGCTCTGCCTAAAATTGTTCCTTATGTTCTAATCAACCATCGTGAGGTTTGTTACTCTCTAATTTTATTTACACATAAATCGCGTACAATATGTTACATAACTGTTTCATGGTTGCAGGAGCTCCTTCCTCTAATGATGTGTGCAATTGAGTACCACCCAGATAGCAGGACTCGAGATTCTTTGACGCACACATTATTTAACTTAATAAAGCGTCCTGATGAACAACAAAGACGGATAATTATGGATGTAAGTTATACATTGCTTCATGTAAGTTGATTAAATAATATGGTTTTCAATACAACTATGATCATTTCAGGCGTGTGTCAGCCTTGCGAAGAATGTTGGAGAGATGAGAACAGAAACAGAATTGCTTCCTCAGTGTTGGGAACAAGTATATTCTGGCCTTATTTTTTGCATGCTTCTTGCCATTCTGACTTAGGAACCTTGTTTTCAGTTTTTTGGTGTTATGGATTTTAGATAAATCACATGTACGAGGAACGTAGACTGCTCGTTGCTCAATCATGTGGAGAGCTTGCAGAATTTGTACGCCCTGAGATTCGCGATTCTCTTATTTTATCAATTGTGCAACAACTAGTAGAAGATTCTGCCACTATTGTTCGAGAGGATGCAGTTCATAATTTGGCTAAGCTGCTTCCACTTTTTCCAAACATGGATAAATATTTCAAGGTCAGCCTCACTATATCTGCTTCGAGGCAATCATGGAGAAGATTTCTGACTTGAGAGAATTGGCTACAATGTAAGCTCTGAAAAAGGTTGAGGGGACGGTCTAGGGAATGGAGCTTTATACCCTTAGCATAAAAAATACGACACTCTTTTTCTTTTGGAAAAGGAATAAATATAAAGAGTTGCTCCAATTCTTTGTTTTATTTTTGTTAGGTGGAGGAGCTAATGTTCCAATTGATATGTGATCCCTCAGGAGTAGTGGTGGAAACTACTCTCAAGGAATTGGTTCCGGCAGTTATAAAGTGGGGAAACAAATTAGATCATGTTTTGGTGGTTTCACTCTCTCATATTGTCAGCTCCGCTCAAGTATTGTTTTTCCTTTATATCTTCAATTTTCCTTTGCGATCCATAACTTCATTGTTGGCACTTATTTCTGAGTAGACTTTTTTTTCCGGAAATTGCAGCGTTGTCCAACTCTTTCTGTAGTTGAAGGGCGTTTAGAGTCACATCTACATGTGTTGGGGGAAAGAGAGCGCTGGAATATAGATGTTCTATTGAGAATGCTGGCTGAGTTGCTTTCTTTGGTGCACCAAAAAGCAATTGAAACATGTCCCTTCTTGTCCAACTTTGGAACTACAAATTTTGTGTTATCTACCGCATTGCTTGAATTGTATGCAAGGTAAGCTTGGTTCAAACTGTTCAATTTGGCTCAAACTATAGGACTTACGAAGGAAGTGATTGAACTTACCCCTGACTCTTGAATGTTGCAAATTCTTCCCTTCTACCCACGAGTTACTGGTTGGAATATTGGGTAAAGAGGGTGAAGTGAATGAGAGAATAGGTGGAATGTCAGGACTTGTGCCCAAAACTCACAAGATTTGTATGATTTTCTCATATTCTAATGAATAAGCATTGTAGAGATGAATATGCCGAACCATAAACTATGCGCGATCACAGTGTCAAACATATTGATCTTGATTGGCTCTACATTTGGCAGGGAAAATGTTGAATGGAATGCATTTGAATGGATGCATGTTGAGTGCTTTCCTAAATTGATACAGCTGGCTTGTTTGTTACCATGGAAAGAAGACAATTTGCGAAGCCGAATTTCAAAGGTTAATCATCTATATTTTCTGGTTTTTTATTGTGTTGTATGCTGAGTAGCATAAGCAACTGAATGATTTCTGATCAAAGTTGCGAATTGCAGTTTCTGTTATCAGTTTCCGAAAGGTTTGGGGATACCTATGTTAAATGCATAATGCTCCCTGTATTTTTAACAGCAGTAGGGGATGATGCTGATTTGTCATTTTTTCCTAAGGCCATTCATTCGAAAATTAAAGGTTATGTTTCCTCAATTTTTCTGTGAAATTTTATATATTTGCTTTATATTTGACAGTTTTCTTGTAGGTTTGAGACCAAGATCTTCTATTCCTGAAAGGCTCTCTACATCATGTGTCCTACCACTTCTATTAGCTGGTGTTTTGGGAGGGCCTCGAAAACGCAAAGAATTAATAGCTTACTCGAGAAAGCTGCTACTAGAAGACAATTCCAAGGAAAATCCATCAACCAAGCACACAACTGAAATTGTTAATGCTATCCGCTTCATTTGGTTTGTGTACCCACCAATAATATGTTTACATTTTCAAAATTGCTAGCAGTCTTTTTGCCAATTTAGGTCTTGAGCTTTATTTATAATGCAGCATATATGAAGAAAACCATGGTATGATATTTGATATACTGTGGGAAATGGTTGTTAGCTCTAACGTGAACATGAAAATAACTGCTGCCAAACTTCTGAAAGCTCTTGTAAGTCGACTACTTTCATAGTTTGTATTGAAGTCTCATATTAATGTCAATGCTAACTTAGAGGACTTCATTATTAGGTGCCATATATTGATGCAAAGGTTGCCTCAACTAATGCTTTGCCTGCCTTAGTTACTCTTGGATCTGAACAAAACCTTGATGTGAAGTGCGCTAGTATTGATGCATTTGGTGCCGTTGCTCAACACTTCAGAAATGAAATGGTATCTGTTGCTAGCTTATATCATCAGGTTTAGATGATATGAAGTTAATTCTGACTACACGTTTAAAATAATGATCATAAATATGATCTCTTGCAGATAATTGACAAGATACGTGTTCAAATGGGTGCTTTTCTTGAAGATGGATCCCATGAAGCTACAATTGCTGTCATTCATGCATTGGTGGTTGCAGTACCTCATACAACAGAACAACTTAGAGATTATATCCTTAACTTTATTTGTGGGAAATAATGTTACAAAATGTATTTTGACTCTCAAGATTCTGTCTCATTTTCGATTGCCTTTCAATGTTTCTTAATTTCCGCTGTTTGTTTCTTAACCTTGATGCACATCTATTGTCCAAGATTGCTCAACTTACAGCTGTGCCAATTGCTACTTCAGCTGATTTGAAGCCTCGGCAAGAAAGAGCCAATGCATTTTGCGAGGCAATCCGTGCTCTGGATGCTACAGGTTTGCTCCAAGACATTTATTATTCTTTCTAATTTATATAATTTTCAAGGTATTTTCTGATATTCACGCCAAGGCGTAGCAATAGTATTAGTAATATCACATGGCTTTTCCCGAGTTTATATGAAAACCTAACTTTGGTCATTGTATTGTATGTACCATCACTGCAAAAAAGTTTTACATTGTTATTGTTACTTGTAAATGTTCTGATACATCATTATCTATTATTCTTATGTATACCAAGGAGAGATTGAGATTATAATAAATAATTGCGTTTAATATATTAATATTTAGTAGATGTTAGTGTTACATGTACGATCCATAGCAATTGCCCTTTGACAAAATATTCACAAATCAACCTTAATATTATGATATATTATTGATCCATAGCAACTTGCATTTATTGATTATTTATCATACAGATCTTTCTGCAAACAGTGTTAGAGACTACCTCCTGCCTGCTATACAAAATCTTTTAAAGGACTTGGATGCCCTGGATCCAGCGCATAAAGAAGCCCTTGACATTATCATGAAGGAAAGATCAGGGACAGGTTATAAGGTTGGGATTGCAGGGTCAATGAGCAACTTCTTTGGTGACGCTGGCTTGCGTGGGAAGAAAGACAGTACAGAATCACCATCAGAAAGAATTGTGTCCCCCAAGGGTATTGCGTCACAATCACCACCGGCAGAGGACACTAGATTTAGGCGCATCATGCTGGGACATTTCGGTGACATACTTCGTGGCAAGGGGAAAACACCAGAGGAAACTCAGAACTAATATGAAGCATTTTAGCCTTGTAATTACACACAAAACATTGGAAAAACTTAACCGCTCAAATACATGTTCAGAGTTGCGTACCGATACCTTGATTTTGAGGGAAAAATTAATAAAATTTGAAAACGAGGGATGAAAAGGAGGTGGAGTTATATGTCTTAGTCTAATTATGTAGAGACCATATATACACATCTCCTGATATTTAGTATCAGAAAATACTCCTTAGTAAGAGGTACTTCACAAAAAGAGAAATAAACAAAATAACAATAAAATTGTGGAACCTTGAGTTTTCTTTCATTGATTATTGATACTTGTAGAGGTAATTTAATCCTAAATTCTAGGATCCACTACCAAGAGTACAAGGCTCCGTTACAAGCAGTAACTACAATAAAATGCATAACATAATTCCTTCAGACTTCAAATAGTCTTCCATTGAGCCTAGCCTTCTGCTAATAAGTTTTTATCTCTCATTGGATTCTTGATCAGTATTTGACCCAACTATAGTTTTTATTAGGCCAATGTGATTTGTTGACTCATGGGGTTGGCCCAAGCTCATATCAACACCCTTTTTATTAAGAATAATAATAAGCACATAACAAATGCATTGTACATGCATAACTACATATAATCATGATATTAACATGTTGTAGCCTAAAATATTTATTTAGGGACATAGATTTCCTACGGTTGTTGCACGGAGTAATAGTCGAAAGAATCGTTAGATATAAAAAGAAAATATAATATTTTACTCTCTAATTCTAACGATTCCTTCTATTGTTGCACCAAGCAACAGTTGTAGGATATTGAAATCCTTTATTTAGATATACTATTCTATTGAAATACAATACATGTTTTATGAGCACGCGGTAACTTGAAGCTATCACCCTCTTTTTAGGTGGTGATCAATATCATAACTAAGACATGTAATTGTTTTTTTATAGTGTAGTGTAAGAAAAAGCTAGCATGAACATGAAACAAATTATATTTTTAAGGGTTAATTAAGTTTTTAGTCCCTATAAATATTCACAGTTTTGTTTTTAGTCCCTACAAAATAAAATCACACTTTTTAGTCCCTGTGACATTTTCCTTAAGCATTTTAGGGACTAAAAATGCTGATGGAAAAATTTTATAGGGACTAAAAATGCTGCTGGAAAATTTTTATAGGGACTAAAAATGCTGTGGAAAATTTTATAGGGACTAAAAAGTGTGATTTTATTTTGGCTAAAACCCACTTTTTGCCCCCTAAGTTTGCAAAAGTTGCGATTTTGGCCCCCTATTAAAAAAAATAGCATTTTTGGCCCCTTTCGTCCAAAAATTACTGAGAAGAGGCCACGTGTCCCAAAAAAGGGGCATAATTGCAACTTTTTCTAAAGATAAGGGGTCTAAAAAGCATATTTCCCTTATGTTAGAGGGTCAAAAGAGCATATTTCCCTAAACATAGGGGGTCACTAATGCTATTTTTTTTAATAGGGGGCCAAAATCGCAACTTTTGCAAACTTAGGGGGCAAAATGTGGGTTTTAGCCTTTTATTTTGTAGGGACTAAAAACAAAATTGTGAATATTTATAGGGACTAAAAACTTAATTAACCCTATTTTTAATATATATGGATATGTGAATGAATTAAGTGGGATGTTTAGGGTTGGTGTAGGAAGGAAAGGGAACTTGGCCTGATTCAATAAGGTGAATGTCTTGGAGAAGGAGTTGATAATGGCTCTTGACTTGTTCAGGAGTTTTTCCACCAACAACCTTAGCAATATTGTACCAACGTTCAGGTGTGTCTTTGTCATAAACTGCTAGAGCTCTTTCAAAAGCTTTATTGTCTTCAACATTCCATGTAGTACTGGAACTGGATGAGGAAGAAGACATCACTGATTATTTTAATTAGCAAAAAGAAGAGTAATTATTTGCTTATTTTGCATGCATAGTTGGTGGCTTGTTCCCTTTTATAATCATGAGAGGTGAGATATGAAAGGTATAGGGACCAAAAACATAGAATTGCAAGATTCGAGAATGAGTACCTTCAATTCAACAATCGAATAATTAGTTAGTATCAAATTGAAAATCAACTTTATGTGGGATCGAATTTTGTGGATTTAAGCAATTAAGCGACAAAAACTATTCATTAACAATATTGCCAATAAAGATCAAGTCCATTAAATTTGTGGTCTTGTCGCCAATAAGGTTGAGTCTAACGGAAATATACATCATGTGATAAACATTTAGAGAGATGTTTATATTTATGTGATACAACCTCAAATATGATTACATTTAACGAAGAAAATTCACATGAAAACAAAATAAAATTATGGACTTTCTAATACAATATAAGTGATATGCAATTTTATTTTGTTTTCATATGAATTTCCTTCATGTGATCGTATATGATTTAGTTGGGATTTTAGTTAGTTAGTAAAATGAGATCGTAAGATTCTTTAATATATTTTGTCTAAAGGGAAAATAAAATTCTTGAATATATATATCAAGAGCCTAAAAAAATCACATATTTGAGAGGATGGTGGGTTGTATATATCAACTTGGAGAAAATGATTCTGCTGATATATTGCAAGTAGATGTATTCTGCTAATACATTGCATTATTGTCTTCAAATTTATGTTCAATCTTTCATACTATGGATAAATTCGTTTTACAAAGTATATATATATTTATGTATGGTCCTTGTCTGTACAATTCATGTATACGGATTCTTCCAACTTTATTGGAAATCCTTGACTGCATCTTGCCTTGGTTGGACACTTTTTTTGTTTTCGTTTTAAAACCATAACAATCTTTCAATGTTAATTATCTCGTGGATATTCTTTCTTGATCTTCTTAATTTTTAGATTAAAGATGATATTTAGTATCATGTCTCAACTCTCAACCAAGTTAAGATATGTTCCATCTAAAATGTGGCGATAAACCATAACAGAAAGTGAAACCTATTAGTAGAGTTCGCGTTTTGAGGTATTGTCTATTTTGTGTAAGCTTTTCACAATTTATCATTTATAAAAGACACCCCGTTAAAATGAGAAGTCTAAATATTGTATATAAACTATCGCTAACATCGATTTCCAAGCAATGTGAAGCTTTAATTGTGTTCAAAAACAAGATAGAACATGAACAACTATGATATCGTCCCATACGATATTTTCTAGTCCTTGGATATCATGAAAAAAATAGTTGTCCCAACTTGTTGTCCCAACTTGTATTGTATTCTATGAAGTTTGGATATGTAGTGCGGGTGCATTACGATACGGATATGCATATATGCGGAATTTTTAAATTTAGGATACAATATGGCTAAGATACGTAAACACAATTTTTATACTAAAACTTATATGCATGTAAAATACTTGAAAAAACCATTGATTACTCTTCATTACTATAATCATAAAAGTCACAATTTACAAAATAAAATAACACATACGATAAAATAAAAAATATGTGAAGTTTTCTTATAAATAATATTTTATTTCCATTAATATATTATGATATCAACAAATGCATCAATAAAAGAACTGGTTGATTGAATCTCTCTCTCTCTCTCTCTCTCTCTCTCTCTCTCTCCTCTCTCTCTCTCTCTCTCTCTCTCTCTTCATCCACCAACAACATAATTTTTAATTGATAAATCGAAAAACATTTATAATAATTAATATCTTAATTTGAATCATAAACATCTTTATTGATTTTTCACAACACAATCTCACTTTTTTATCCTTCATTTTTTAAGATATCAGTCAAACAAGGGGAAATACTTGTGTGACATTAATGTCACGGTGACATTAAATCTGGGCCACACATTGGGTGACATTAGATGTGTTGTATGGCCCAAATGCAATGACAATGACAATGTGTGGTTCAGATTTAATGTCACCGTGACATTAATGTCACCAAAGTGCCACCCGTGTATCTATCAAAATCTTACAATTATCCGATAAAATATATACTTTAAATTAAAATAATCATGAGTATCCAACAGAACAGGGGTACATACCGATTGGTAAAATTTGAGAGTGGGTGTTAGAAATAGAATGATGGCTAGCCTTTCTCTTGTTTTGCCCTAGTCTGTCTGTCTTCCATTTCGTCACAGTACACGCAGAGCAGCAAGGAGGTCGTCGTAAGTTAACACTATCTTTCTTTCTTTCTTTCTTTCTTTCTTTATCATTTCAATTTCTCTGTTCTGTTCCTATCCTGCATTTGCAACTAACTCACAATACCTTTGCTCATTTTTGTTTTCTTTTGATTTTGCTGATTTTGTTTCATTTAAGTGTATTGTTCATACATTTGCAAGTAACTCAAACATTCTGTTTGGTTTGGTTTTGTTTTAATTTTGTTTTGTTTTGAATTTGCTGGTTTTGTTTGATTTATGTGTCTTTGTTCATGAATTTGCAAGTAACTTAGAACTTCTACTGATTTTGTTCATGCACTTGACTTTATCATTTTGATTTTGATTTTGTCTAGGAGTGAGTGACCATGGCGGTGGACTGGTCTCAACTCCCACAAGAGCTTCTTAATCTGATATCTAAACGCTTTGATGTTGAACTCGATCTCATTCGCTTTCAATCAATCTGTTCAACTTGGCGCTCTTCCTCTGTCCCAAATCATCATCACATCTTACCCTTCAAGTTTCCACGCCACAAGTACCCATTCCAACCTCATACCATCAACAACAACAATAACGACATCAACTACATATGGCGATTCCATTACCTTCGCAAACAAAGTTTCTTCCTTATCAAACCTCACCAAGAACAAGAACAACAAACCCTACTTCGTCCTTGGTTGATAAATATTAGCCAAAACACAAGTGGCAAAACCCAACTCTTTCCGCCGCTCATTCATTGTGGGCCTATTCCTTTCACTCAAGTGATCGACTTCAACAAATTCTCCGTCCTCCATTTGGGAAGCAGCTATATCATGGACAACTACGACACCACATTCCAATATAATGTCAACTACATTGGTCCTTTTAAGGTCGTTGCTGTCACATGCCATGGAAGAAGACCTCTTATTGTCGGCACGTTGAACTGTGTCCCACAGCCGATATTGTTGAAATGCAGAAATGATGAGAATTGGAAGGTGATCCCGGATGACATGTCGATTGACTTTTACATGGGAGACATCTGCCTTTTCAAAGGACAGCCTTATGCCACCGACAAATTTGGTAAGACAATTATGGTTGGACTGGACGATGACTCGAGTGTCCAATTAGTGGCTGAACCATTGGTTGATGGTGGGGACATGAAATTCTTAGTGGAGAGCGAGGGTGATTTGTTGTTAGCAGATGTTTATGAGTGTATACGAACTGGGTTCCCTGGTCATGATCCTGTAAGGATTGATGTGTTTAAGCTTAATGAGAAGGAGAAGAAGTGGCTGAAGTTGACTAGTTTAGGGGACAGGGTTTTGTTTTTGAACTTTATATGCTCATTTTCTGCATCTGCTTCAGATTTGTGTTTCCAAAGGAAATTGTGTTATCTTTATGGATAATATCTTCACATCAGCTATGCACTATGGACACAATACCTGTGTGTTGCACTTGGATCAAGGTCGACTTTCATCTTTGTCTGATTCTCCTGAATTTTCCGACTTGTTCTGGCCACCTCCCGAGTGGATCATCAAAAGCTGAATTCGTAAGTGAGTATGTTATCTTGCATTGAAAGGTCTCTGATGTTATTGTGATATAGCTTTATCTTGCTTAATTTATGTTTAGTTTGGAATAAATTTTCAGTTAGTACTTATAAAAAAAAGAAAAATGGAAATGCTGTTACATTAACTATGTGTTTATCTAATTTTTCAAAAGCTCTTCATTTACTTTTTTTCCATATGCAACTAGCTTTTACTGAAATCTGGATCTATTTGACGCATTTTGTTTTGACTCTTTTTTGGGGTAACTTATATATGATAAAATGAATATATGCAGGACATCACCATGACAAGTTATTATTATGAAGTTTCTAAACTAAAGGTAACAATTTTGATGGTTTTGGATGTCTTCTTTTGGGTGGATAAGCGTTCTGGTGGATTCTTCAACTCTTCTCTTTAAGAAAGTTGTGATCATTCAAGGTTTTTTTATGTTATGTTATTTAGGTTCTATGTTGACCACTGGCATCATTGTGGTGATGTAAATTTGGAACTTAGTTGACCAGTTACACTTATATATCAAGTGATTTAACTTAAGGTTGACCTTGGTAATGCTATTTCGATGTTGACCACTTGCATTGTTATGGTACTGTAAAGTTGAAACTAATTGATCGGTTGGTTACATTTATATCTCAACTAAGTTTACCTAAGGTTGATCTTGGTTGGTAATTTTATATTTACTTATCTATGTGAAAAATGCTGCTCTGAATAACATATCTATGTCTGGTTCTGTCCTGTTTGTTTCTTGTTTATTTAGATTAGGTTTTGATAGTTCATCCGTTATCTGTAGCTATTTGGAGGTTTTCTTCGTTGTGCATCGATAAGGACTTTCGTATTATGGACCTTAGGTCTTTTTCATTCATTCATTCGTCAGAACTTAGAAGGGATTTACAGGCTATTATTGCATTATACATTGATTTGTTTTGTTCCAAGTGAAATGAAGTTGGTTTATTGTGAATAAGAATCTGCTGTCTGCTTTAACATGCCTGTTGCTAAGACTACAGTGTTGCTAATGATCTTTAACACTCTTTTAATTGTTGTTTCTTATTGTTCAATACTGTGTAGTCATATGGGTAGAGTAGGACTAATAGTACAAGGTTTTTTTATATTGTTATATTGCTTTTATTTTTTGTCCATCTTGCCCCAAGTGAAAGGGTTTGTACCAAAATGTGTTGATTTGGTACACATCCAGGATGGGTCTGTATTGTGTATACTGGGATGACTTCCTAAAATTGTTTACCATACAAAAATAATAATAGAGATATTGCCTTGAGTTAGACGTCTTCTCTAAGTTTCTGTATTTGAAAATAATCTGGTTGTGAGTACATTGGTATTGTTAAAATGGCTTTGCAATTACTGTCAGATCTGTTAGCAGAGCTGACTTATACATAGATTATGTCCACACCAACTTAATCCCGATAAAAACACAAGTACTGAAGTGTAAGGTGAATATAGGCTAAGTTGCTTAATAGTGTCCGAAAGACAATGACTGATTTGAGCTACTTGCCTATCTATATATAGTTTGTTGAGATTTAATAGGCTTCTACTGCATATTGACTGCTAAGCTCATTATTAGGGCTTCTACTGCATATTGACCGCTAAGCTCATTATTATGGCTGGTTCTTTGGCTCTTGAAGGGGTAGCGTTTTCTTTGATATCAAAGGTGGGAGAACTGTGCTTTGAATCCTTAAAGAACACCCTTCTTAGGCATTTTCAGTTCACTATGATGCAGAACCTTACGAGCTTGTTCCAAAATTGAGTCAAGAATGGAGCCAAAATACATAAAGTAGTTCTAAAATACATAAGAGCACCTCGCTGGAATCACTCTGAATGAGTTGAAGGATGAACTAAAGGTTGAACTTTAGTGTTGGATCTATAAAGGGAGGGCTGCAAGGGGGACTCTCTTACAAGGGGTCAACTATCTAACACAAAATTGGTTAGGAGTGTAAGGGATTCGGTTTTTGTTCTGATGTGCAGAAATTAGCACAATAGGGTAATTGTTGTTTGTGGACAATGATGAAACAGAAGGTGAAAAAGAAGATATATGTGAGAAGAATATAATTATTCTGTGGCAGGGGGAGCTGAAAGAATGGAGGTGATGGTACTACTTCCATATTTTATTTCCCAGGGAATAGTCGAAAAGTTGAAACTTTAAAATTAGTGTTAAATTTGAGAAAAATAATCAAGTTGTCTAGAAACATCTTGGATTTGGTTATGTATTAAATCGAATAACCTTGATTACAGCATATCACAATTGTGCTTGAATCCAAGTGCTTGTCTTGGTCTGTTTTCGACATGAATTAATGTCGTTCATTGCTGAACTCTTTCTTCAAATGTGACTGGCATTCGAAAGCAAGGGCTGGAAGTATCTTTATGCAAGCATTGGTGTGTTTGAACAAAGGAATAATTTCAGTGGCAGGTTGGTCAGGAGTTTGTATATAGCAGGAAAAGTAATTTCATTGTGTGGTATGGTTTATGCAGTATAAATATACTATAGAGATGCAATTGTGTTATGGGAGTGGAAGAAGTCAATTGACAGATCCATTTGTTTTTATTGCATTGAATGGAACTGTTTCTAGTGGATGCTTCTTGCATATAGGTGATTAGGGAATGTGTGGTAGATATGTTAGTATATTGAGTGTTTAACTGTTTATGTGGTTTGGTAAGGTAATATAAAATGACAAGAAATAGTTTTAATAAATTTTTAATTTGACCCAATAGTGAGTCTATCATTGTACTATTAGGCATTAGCCCTTCTTTCACGGCAACCTTTTGACTAGTATAACAATAGGAGAAAAGGTCCACCCATATGTTACCGACGTTTCATTATATAAATCAAAGACTTGTAGTATATTTTTAGTTCAAAACAATTGATCCAATTCAATACACATAGTCACAAAAAGAAAAACATGAAGAAACACTCTAGCTATGGTATTGTTTATGCAGTAGTGGTTGTGGCAATAGTGTTTTTGGGGGAGGAGACTTACATGGCAAAGGCATTGACTTGTAGCCCTGTAGAGTTCAGTCCTTGTTTAGGATCAATCACAACTTCTTCTCCACCAACAAGTGCTTGTTGCCAGAAGTTAAGAGAGCAGAGACCATGCCTTTGTGGTTACCTCAAGAATCCAAGCCTCAAGCAGTATATTTACTCTCCTGGTGCTAGAAGGGTTACTAGCTCTTGTGGGGTTCCCTTCCCAACTTGTTAGCCATCAATCATCTTTCTTTTGAATTTTGATTCTCTGCAATGGGTGTAGCAACCACCATAGCATAGATTTAAACTCTCATCCATTTAGTTATATATTTCTTTAGTGGGTAAAATTAAACCACTTGCACTTTGTAGCCTACAAATAAATAACAATGTTTTTCATGTTTCTGTGAATGTTTTCACATATTTTTTATTTTTTTTGGG
This sequence comes from Medicago sativa, assembly GCF_051527215.1. Classification (NCBI taxonomy): domain Eukaryota; kingdom Viridiplantae; phylum Streptophyta; class Magnoliopsida; order Fabales; family Fabaceae; genus Medicago; species Medicago sativa. The sequence goes on from NC_140754.1 coordinate 263,808, forward strand.
TCAAGTAGTCTATTGACTAGAATTCATCTTTTTCAAGGTTTTTTATTTTTTTTGGGTCAAGTAGTCTATTGACTAGAATTCATCTTTTTCAAGGTGAATAAGTGGGGTGTCCAGGGTTCGAACCCTGATCTCTGCATACAACAATTTGTCAACTGAGTTATGCTCACGGAGACTTTCCCTGTAGTATTATATGCTATAAAAATGAATGAGATCAATATATGTTAAAAAAGATCGAGTTCAATAAATATGACTGAGTATTTCATTTCTTGATTAATTAACTCCATAATTTAACTTTCCTTCAAAAAAAAAAAAACTCCATAATTTAACTTTGCAAGTTCGTGATTAATACTGAGTCAAGTCAACGGTTGATTGGGTCAACAGTTAATTTAACTTGTACAAAAACAATTGTAACGTGAAATGTAATCTTATTTTCTTTACCCCCCAAAAAAAAAAAAAACTAATTGAGGAGGTAAAAGTAAAAAGGAAATTCATTTATTTATTTTTAAGCAAACAAGATATAGTAATAAACAACTTAAGCTCAGAAGTTGTACCGTGGACGAACCAAAGCTTATAAAACCACTGCAAAACGGGAAATACTTGTGTGACATTAATGTCACGGTGACATTAAATCTGGGTCACACATTGGGTGACATTAGATGTGTTGTGTGGCCCAGATGCAATGGCAATGGCAATGTGTGGTTCAGATTTAATGTCACCGTGACATTAATGTCACCAAAGTGCCACCCCTGCAAAACCATGACAATAAGCAATACAAAAGAGAAATAAACACTGTTGGAACATCATGTTTAAAAACCTATATCAATTTAGAAGTGCTTCCAAAATTTTGGTTTGTAATAGTGTTTTTGGTTGAAAATATACAAGTTGAAAATGTCTCACATTGTTTAGAATGGGGGATGAAAAAAAATTTGTATCCTTCATTATCTTTGGATAAAATTCATCACATACACGAAGTGAATATCGTAATGGATATACACGAATAAAATAAACGGATATTTCGATAACCTGTTACTTAATTGATACGGATGCAGATTTAATGTTATTTGTGCCTGGATATATTTACTCGTAATTAAGCTAAGTAAATTACATAAATATTTTTATTTAAATATAAAAGACACTTTCAACTTCTATAAAAAAAAGTATAATTCGAAAATTGCTTAATAAACCCCTCATGTTTGCTTAAAAAATCTCCCAACTTATCAAAACATATCTTCAATTGGTATAAACGTATAAGAAGATATGTTTCGATCCTTTTTTTCTTCAAAAACTATCTTCTGATCAGTCTTTTTCTGAGGTTGAACAATTTAGGGAGTCTATAGATCAACCTTCTAAGAATTCTTCTCTTCTCCCAACTGATTTTGCTCGTTTCCAACTGAATTTCTCATAATGCCCCTGCGTGAGTTAACTCTTGCAGAGGTTAACACTAGCGTGAGTTAACTCACGCAAAATTAACACTAGCACGAGTTAACTCACGCAGTGGCATTTTCGGAAGTTTGGTTGGGAATGAGCAAAACTCGTTTGGTTGTGTTATTGGGCCTGCTGTTTCTAAATATTGATAGTCCATTTATTTATAAAGTATTTTTCCTATTGATATTTACACATATCTTTGAACAACCTTTAGTTCATCGGTCTATATAGAAAATCATATGGAGTTGTAGTCTAAAGTTGAATAAGGTCATGATAGGTGTGGACATCACAAACCTTACACAAAGGGTATATTTAAAGCATTGATTGTGCGCTCAAAAAGAAAAATTGTGATCACTAGTTTACAAGAGTTATGTACTACTCATTGGAACCGTTAGATTTAGATATAAAAACGGTTATAGGAGTTAGGCTCTGTTTGGTAAAAATAGCGGATAGCTGATAGCTTTTAGCTGATAAGCTAGCTGATGACTGATGACTGATAAGCTAGTTGAAGTGTTTGGTAAAATTAGTGGTTTAACTAGCTGATAAATGTAAAACTACATAAAAGGGTATTATTAATTCAAAATATAAAGTTTATATAACTTGATATTTAAATATTCAGGAATTCTTAATTCAATTTTGTTTTTTAAAAAGTAATTGAAATTTATAAATTTAATATATCTTTTATATTATAAATTAAATTTTATTTACTAAAAAATTTATTTAAGTATAACGAGGTATATATACTTTTTAGTCAATGGAGGTATATATATTTTTTGTCAACAACACAAGGCAAGAGAGATAAATGGAGATATTTTGTCAAAAAAAAAAACAAGAAGATAAATGGAGGTATATATTGTCAGCAACATAAGACAAAAGATAAATGGAGGTATATATATTGTCAGCAACATAAGACAAGTGAGATAAATAATAACGAGGGATGTATTTGTCAAAAAAAAATAAAATAACGAGGGATGTATATTTATTAGGGAAAAAAACGAGGGATGTATATTAGGGAATTGTAGGTTTGAATTAAATTATAATAAAAGGGTAAAAATGGATTTTAGATAAAACAATAGGGGTAAAAGTGGAAGAAAATATGAGAAGCTATAAGCTATAAGCTCAAACGCTACTTGGAATAGCTTCTGAAAAATAGCTTATAAGCTCGTGAAATAAGCTATAAGCTCATGGTCAAAAAGTGTTACCAAACAGAGCTATTTTTGTCAAATCAGCTTATAAGCTAGAAGTTAAGAGCTAAAAGCTCTTTTTTGGTGTTTACCAAACAGACCCTTAGTCCTTTTGAATTTGGGCCATACATTTGTAACAACACTCTCCAGCTGGATAGGATCGAAACACATCATTGGTTATGACATGACGAGTTAGAAAATGCAAAACATAGTGGTACCATAAATATTGCTCTATATATCTCTTTTTGTTACCCAATTTGACATGCACACAATGACATATGTACGTGGTCTTCAATTCAAAGATGAAACCTTCCCTAAGTAACTCAACTCCATCGATCGCCCTAACCCAAATAATGCCTTTATACTATGCAATATTGCATATGCATATGCTACTTTTCACATGATTTCATTTTCCCGTAAACTATATAGTTATAAATGACGCATTGTTTTCAGCAGTAACTAACTTCATTCATAAAACCTCCCCTGAGTACCACCATCCTATATACGCCAATTATTTTCCAAAGAGAGTGTGTACTTAGCAAATTTGATAATGTATGATTAATATGATAACATTGTTCAAGTTTTTATGATATTAATTAATTGCATGCTATAATCGGTATCATATCAATCTAGAGTCTAGACTAGACAAAGTTACAAAATAAGTAATTAGGTTGGTAAAATTCAACTAACTAACTGACTTGAATTGACAAATATTTTTTCCGCACTTAACTTAATAAAACTGATAAATCAATTTGTATCATATTTGTATATATTAGTCTTAAAAAATACCAAGTTAATATATAACAAAATATGCATCATAAGTAGATAATACCTGTCCTGGATGGTGCCATTGAAGAAGTTAACAATTTCTGGGAATATGGAAATATTTCCTGCTGCATTTTGGACTACATGTTCATCATTCCCTATAATTCAACATGTGAACCCAAATAATTACTATCTCGTCTCTTTTCTTTTTACCTCAATTTTTTTTAGTCATATAATTCTTTTCCCTAAAAAAGTTGTAGTTAGGTCTTTAAACCCAAACCGCGCAAGAGTTTAAGATACTCTAAAGGTTCAGGTCATTTGGATCTACTATAAGACAAATCTTTAATTTAACAAAAGAATGTCAAATTTTTCATTGGAAGAATTATAAAATAACTATCTCTAAAAAGAAAACTAAACTTCAATGTTTGGAGTCACCAACTTAAAACGTAATTTAATTCTACGAGAATATCAAATTTTTCACAAAATTAAATTACCGTTTAAATTGATAACTCCAAAAATTAAACTTTGATTTTCTTATTGGAGATAGTCATTTTACTAATTCTCCCAATACCAACATGATATTGTAGGCATATACAATTTGTATTCTTCAGCAAGTGATTCAAAAAAGTTATCTAATCAAAATCTAAAATATAAAAACTTGTCGGATTTCATCATAGCATACGTCATTTAAAATTACTGTTGATCATGTCATGACTAAAGAGATCAAATTGCATTCCTAATTTGGGAATGTTCCACATGCTAGAAGAAGTTAGTATCATCATATTATAGAATATATTAAAACAAAATACAATGATTATCTTCATTTCACCCCTATATATATGCACATTCAAGTTTTAATTAGCTATTAGCCTCTTAAGTCCCTAGCTACTCTGCATCACCAAATTTCTTCACAAAACAATGTCTTCCAATCTTCCTCGTGTTTTGATCGTTTCTAGACGAACCCTTCGTAAGAACAAGTTTGTCGATTTCGTCGGTAAGTTAGTTTAATTCATTCCAGGATGTTCAAAATGTAGAATTATGTGTACAATTTTCGAAAAGTTTAATAATTTCCCTAGCAACATTTATATATGTTGTTAATTATGTTACTAAGTCTTATTTTATTTTTTCAGGTGAATATCATCTTGATCTTATAGTAGCATATGGTGCAGTACCTGTGATTGTACCACGTGTTTCAGGTATACACATGTTGTTAAACAGCTTTGAACCAATTCATGGTGTTCTTCTATGTGAAGGAGAAGACATAGATCCTTCATGGTATGTACAAGATCACACAACATGTACTCTTTCACATGAAGAGTTGGAAGAAATCCGAAAGCTTCATTCGAGTGACACAAACATTGACAAAGAAAAAGACTCAATTGAATTAAGCTTAGCAAAGCTTTGTCTTGAAAGAAACATTCCTTACTTAGGAATTTGTAGAGGTTCACAAGTCCTTAATGTTGCATGTGGAGGTACTCTTTATAGGGACGTATCAAAAGAGCTTTCAAAAAATAGCCATGTCATGCATATAAACTATGATGATTATGATGGTCATAGACATGTTATTAAGGTTGTTAAAAACACACCTTTGTTTGATTGGTTTAAGGATTCATTGGAAAATGAGGGAATGGATGAGATTTTGGTGAATAGCTATCATCATCAAGGGGTTAAGAGATTGGCACAACGTTTTGTTCCAATGGCTTTTGCAAATGATGGTTTAATTGAAGGGTTTTATGACCCTTATGCTTATAATCCAGATGAGGGTAAGTTTATTATGGGTTTGCAATTTCACCCTGAGCGTATGAGAAAACCTAATTCAGATGATTTTGATTACCCTGGATGCCCATATGTCTACAAGGTTTGCAATATTAATTAATTGTTACTTTCAAATTTTAACTTTTAGCTATATATAGTATTATTGGAATTTAGCTTGTCACAATTGATATCCCCCGACATCCGAGCAGTCGGTATGTAGGCGGTCGTTGGATCGAGATTAGACAACTCAAATTTCAATGTTAAAATCTAGACGTTCCAATTTCAATCAGCAATTATTGACGTGTCAACCTAAATGTAGGAGATTGTCGACCGCAGGCAATCCAAATTCTTATTATTGATTTGAAGCATGTCTATGGTTTAATTGCAGCTGCATTATAATTTTTTTTGAGGTCTCAAAGCAACTGCAATTTAGAACCTTGTTTATTATTATTAACATAGTATTATACATTGGACCTTATTGAGATTAAATGTGTAGGAGTTTGTGAAGGCAGTGATTGCTTATCAGAAAAGGCTGAATACTTTAACATCAGTGCCAAACCCTATGAAACTAAACAAGGAAATGAAGAACAAAAGGAGGATTATAATGCGTAGCTTTTCAGTTGCAAAAAATCTATACTCCAACGGCCGTGGGAAATGTTCTTCCAAAGAGTGGGAGCTTGAAGCTGGAGCCGAATTTCTCGAGGTAACAAATCATGTACACAATTGTTACGAGTTTTAATCACAATCACGGAAATAGTAGCATTTTCGATCTTTGCAATTAATCGCGGTTGATATAATCTCAATTATGGTTGTAGAATTATAATAATTGTCGATGTTGCAAATCGGTTATTTAATTTGGACAGTGATTAATTATTTAATTGCTCAACAATTTAGAAAGTATTATGATAGACGGAAATACAAGGATGATTTGGTGGCTAGGGTGAATGAGTTAGAGAGTGAAGTGATAAGGAGGTCAAAGATTGGTAAACAAAAATATTGTGATGGACATGAGGTTTAGAGTTTTACACGACATATTTTGATTTTGCACAATTTTATGATATTTTTTTGATTTTGCACAATCTATATATAGAAATTAATGTGACGTATATATAACTTCATTTGTTTCAATTTACACATGCAGTCAAACACGGCTTTAAGTGTTCAACAAGAGAATCGGTTAAAGCAAATTGGAGCAACTGTTAGGAATGCAGGGTCATATATGAAGCAAAGTGAAAAAATGACAAAAAATGTAATGGGAAAAATGTCGGTGGAGCAATTATCTGACCTACTTTCTTTCTACCACACAATGGGGCAGATTTGTTCTCAAGTATTATTAGAAAGAAAGTTACATGATGTTGTCAATGACTTTAATTAGTTATTTGTTTTTCATATGTAATGGCCTAATGGGACTCACATGAATCTTGGTGGTATTGTAGCTAGGTGCCTAGGTGTGTTTGGATTTCCTTGTATGTGTATATATATGTTTCAATTTTCTTTTTTTTTCTTCCTTTTCTCATGTACTTTCACCCTTCCTAATGAAATTATTTCTTAATCTTCTCATAAGGTGACTTTTCTTTTAGAAAGAAAATTTAAAGGAGATGGTGATCCAATTTAAGGTAGAGGAAACTTGTCAAAAATTATATTTTTATTAATAAAATGAAATAATTTTCAGGGTTTTTCAAAACAAAAAATTTGGGGACATAAACTTGATGCACAAAAGAAAATAAATGAAGGTGGAAAACATTCACTTTTAAACTCATTGATGCTATGAACTAGGAGACAAATTCTTCACTCTTAAACAAATTAACTTTTGTTTCAGAAAATTAGAGGACTTTTTTTTTTTTACATGAAAAGAAAGGATAAGGAGATTTTGAGAGAAAGATCAAGCGCATATTTTGTAAAAAGGGCTTAGGCTTAAAACTAAAGGAGTAAGTTTCTCCAAAATTTAGTTTTTGAAAACCAATATCATGCTTTTTATCTTTGCAGTGAACACCAAGCTGAAGATCAGTTATGTTGTTAGTAATATAAACAGTTACTCTGTGCTTAATGATCCCATGAGTGCTTTGACCATCCTTCAATTGCAAAGCAACAAGAATAGTTAGTAACATAGAAATCGATGTCATAGCTTTGGTGGTTGAAGTCATCATACTTGCACATTAGAGTAATTGATACACTGATGTTGAAACATCCAATATATTTATATGTATTATATATAGGGGTTAAAATAATACTACCTCCGTCCCTAATTATAAGACCCTTTTGAGAATTTTTTTTTGTCCCTTTTTATAAGACCCCTTTGCTATTTCCAACTACATTAATTATTTCTTTACATACATGCCCCTATTTATTATACATCTTTTTCTTCAATCAACAATAAATAACATGTTGAAAACATAAACCAACCTCTCTCTTAAAGGATAAAATTGTAAAAACAATAGTAATTACAAACATATTTAATACAAATATCCACTATCTTAATTCCCGTTATTTTTTCAAAAGGGCCCTATAATTAGGGACGGAGGTAGTATATATAATGACCAAAAAAAATATATAATAAAGGGAAAATTAAATGCTTTCACTTTATGATATATTATTTTATTTCTAATGTTGCGTTGCCTTGTAAATTTAGCGCATACTAAACCTCATACACAAAATATGATTAAATCTAACTAACTGAAATATTTATTCCTCTAGATGTACAACGTTGACGTCAAAGTTATTAATTAATTTTGTAACTGGTTGAAGTTGATCTTGACGTCAAAATCATGAAAAAACATGATGAAAACTTGATCTATGTAAAAATTAGATATTTAGATTAAAAGAAATGATAAAAATATACACATGGTTGATTTCAAATAAAAAAATAACTTAAAACCACATCTCTTCACTGAGTTAAGATGAAAAGATCTTAGAAAGAATACGCAGCTTCTCTATAAAAAAACTAGGGTAGGCTAGTTTAGCTAGCTAATAATTTTATTATCAATATATGATCTAATGAATTGTTGTTATATAATATAACACTTATTATGTGTTTTTAAGTTCATTATATGAAATGACAAAATATCATGCATCTATATGTAAGACTTTCTTACACTATCAATCCATCCAAATCAAATTCTTTGAGTAAGGCATCAACTTATTATAGACATGAGGAATAAGTTAAGTAACTCTAAAATGTGTTATTTTGTTTAATAACTCAGGGTGCGTTCAAGTAATATTTGAAGATTCCTAAGAATAAAATTATAGAAACATATACATGTCTATGTTTGTTACAAGTTTACTAAATTTGATTTTCGAATATAAAATATTTATGGGAATAGAAATTTTTTTTTCAAAGAAAAGGGTGAGAATAAAGTTCTCATGAAGATGGAACTAAATTCACGTGTAACTACCTATTATAATCCGTATTTTTATAGTTCATAAGAATATTAAAACTTCTTTTTTTTTAAATACCTTGTAATAAAATTTTCATCTTTATACTCCAATGAATGTTATTCCTAATAATAAATTTGGTAAACTTGAACCAAACACACCTTTATAAACATTGCTCAACATTATTAAACAGAAAATATTGTGATAGACCTAAAATTTACACCGACATATTTTCTTTTACATAATTATAGAAATTAATGTGACGTATATATAACTTCATTTGTTTCAATTTACAAATGTAGTCAAACACGGCTTTAAGTGTGAAACAAGATAATCGTTTAAAGCAAATTGGAGCAACTGTTAGGAATGCAGTGTCATATCTTGAGAGAATGAAGAAAGAGCAAAAATTGCAAAAAATGTAACGTGGAAAATATCAATCGAGCAATTATTTGACCTACTTTCTTTCTACCACATTATTAGAAAGAAATTTACATGATGTTGTCAATGACTTTAATTAATTGATGTAACTGGATTCACATGAATCTTAGTGGTATGGTAGCTAAGTCTCTTATTTTTCTTTGTACACGTTTCAACTTTTATTTTTCTTTCATTCTCAATTTCTTATGTACTTTCAACCTCCCTCTTAATGAAAGTTATGTCTTAATCACCTTAGGTCGACTTTTGCTATTTTTTTTTTATAAAGAAATTTTAGAGTGAGAAAATGATGATCTAATCAAAAGTAAAGAAAATAGGTCAAAAATTACTTTTTTTAAATAATAAAATGAAATAGTTTTTATGGTTTTTAAATAATATTTGAAGATGTGTACACAATCCCAATCCTTGTCTTCTTCTTAAACAAATTAACTCCTTTGATTTAATGTTGACAAGCAATAAGTGTCGCTGCAATTGAAACATAGCCTTTGAGAAATTTGCTATTGAATCTAGTGAGACCCAAAAAAACCTTTCCGAGCCTTGATAAATGTTTGTGTTGTCCAATCAACTATGGCTTGAATCTTGGTAGAGTCCTGCAAAAAGGTGCCGTCGTGCACAATGTGTCCCAAATACCTCGATTTGTTGCAATTCTAAACCACATTTCTTTTGTTTGAGGTATAACTGACCCAACAAAAGACGTGTGAAAACCTTCTTCATATGCACCATATGATCGGACCAAGATGCATTGCTACAAACAAGAAAAAATTGTCATATGTACTCATGTGTGTCCAATTTAAAGATCGAAAATGTCAAATTGTCGCTATCATTATCAACTGGAACCCTTATAAGCTTCATACTTGGTGGGATGTGAACCGACATGCTTGGTGGGTTGTGGTCTGACATATGTTTTATTCCTATGTTATCCATAGGGCCATTACCGAGATATATATAGCTCATAGACTGGGTAAATACAAAGTCATACGAGGATGCACACATTAGCTTACTCGGTCAAAGAGATAAGAGAACGAGTGGAAGCGGACGTAGTCATGGCTGAAGTCATTCGAGAAAGATGACCACCGCGAGATATCAACATTCGTGATATCATAATTTAGCAACCGATTTAGCGTCTGATTTCAAATTTTCAAAAGAAATGTGGCATGGTATCTTATCCTTTAATTACTTTGAAAGAACGAATCTGTCAAAGAAATTACGGTCTTTTGTTACATAACCATCAAAGAACGAATTAAAGGATAAAAAAGACATAACCACCAAAGAATGTCACATTTTAGCTCGAGCTTCTGCCAATCTTTTTTATAACTGACACTTAATTATGCCTGAAAAGCATGAGTAATTTCGAAAAATATCACCAACTCTTGTTTGCCCAAGAGTATCCTTCACAACCCATCAATGCTGACCTTGAGACAATCACAAGGTCAAGGAGGACAACATATTTTAAAGTTGAAAAAACTACTTTTTATTTCTACAAATATGTATTCGACAATATTTTCTATACTATATCGAGCATCTTTCAATAATAGGGTTAGTGTGCTAACTTTTTTTGTCAACCCTCCGATTCCTATAGATAACCGGAGTTTGACTGAGAGGTAAGTAAACTATAGTCAAGAATCTTCTCCATCAGGTCAAGAATTAAACTTGGGTTCTTTCAAACGATTCCTCTAAGGAGAAGTTCATTAACCACTTGAACCCGATTAATGTAATAACCTAATCATACATGTTGATGATTTTATTAAAAATAGTAAATAAATATTTTTTTAAATAAAATATTACGTATTTTGTCTTTTTTTTCTAGGTCAAATTTATGTTTACTTATTTTATTTATACCGTTTGCGCTAATTATATCAAGAGGATTATTATCATTATCTCTGTCTATATATAGTGAATGCTTGTGTGTACTTGTGATAGTTATCGAATGTTTAAGAATAAATCTCAAGTTTAAAGATGATTATGATCTTTTTCAAGCAATTTGAACTTTCTGCTTCTGATCTTTTTTGGATCTAATAATTCTGATGCAGAGTTGTTCTTGTATGAGAGAGTTGTGTTAAGAAAGTTATTTTCTCATTTTAATGATCGTTTGTCTTTATAGTTCTTTGTCTTAGTGAGCAAGCAAGAAACTCGCAGTTGAAAAACCAAGTTGTTTTTTTGTCTTTAGTGTTTTACCTTGATGACCATATTACTCTTGAAACTAGTCGTTATTCCATATGCTTTGCTTCGTAGCTTTTGATCATTGATTTTGATCTTGGTGTACCTTTGACATGTATCTTTCATCATTCATTTTGGTATAATATGAATTTCTCATTCTTAAGTTATTCTGATCATGCTTCTAATCTTCAAGATTTCAATCTTTTGTACTTTTTAACTTGCACTTCTGATCTACCTGATGGGAAATTTCAAGTACTCTTGATTTCAATTTTGATCATCAAAAACTTTGATCCTAACTTCTGAGATGAGAATAATTTTGAACATTAATTTTGAACGTCCTTGTACTAGTCATTCGGAAGTGCTTATGATCTACAATAATATAATGATCTTCTTGATTTACAATCTGAAGTGCTCCTGATGCCTAATCTGAAGTTCTGTTTTATTGATGAATTTTGTTCACGAAATTGACATGGATCTGCTTCTAATCTCAAATTTATTTGGTCAATCTTGTTCTTCAATTTGATGTGCTTATGAGATGCTTCCTATTGTAAAGAGCACTCAAAGAAACTTGTTAGAAAACAACACATATCAATATGATCACTATGTTCAACTTAAGAAGAATTTTGTGATTTTCCTCAATACCACCACCATTAATTATTTTATATATATTTTTTCAAAATTCTTTGTGTCTTTATCTCTGATGGTCAATCTAGCAAGTGTACTAAATTGCCATTACACAGTAACGTTTATAAGTTCGCCACCACATTGATTATGAATTTTCTATTTAACAATAGCAACTATAGTTAGGAATGTGTAAATTGAGGAGTTGCAGTTAGCAAAAGTTGGTTCACAATTAACGACAATAAAACTGGTTTCGCTACTCTGTAACCATGTCCCGAGTCTACAATTGCATACTTAATTTTCCGATATTCTAACAAAATAGTTAAGCCCAATGTCTTAATACTTAACCCGATTCTTTGATCACAAACCAAAAATGAATTATACTTTTTTAAGATATAAACGAAAAGAAACTCTTAAAAAGAAAGGAAAATCAAAGTCACTATAGTAATGGTAGAGGGGGAATATAGCATAACGTAAAATATAATATTTCATTATTTTTATTCTTCAACTGACATAAATATAATGAAAATCAATTTCATTATTTTTATGCATTAAGAGCATTATTCTCTTCACCAACTTCAGGATTCCAAGGAAAGCATTCCTCGGAGTCCGTCTTTTCCTTACATGGTCCTGATTTATTTATTTTCCAATGACATTCGTGTTTGCAATCATCCTTATCTCGGTGTTGAATATAAATGTCAAAGTGATGAAATACTGTACCCCATATAAATCGACAATGGTATAAGGTTGTTTCTGCAAAGTTAGGCTTTAAACTGAATTGGTAAATTTCTCCAAACTTTAATGATCTAAACCCAATTTTATTGTGACTGTCTTCACAGTTAACACCAAGTTGAAAATCACTTATGTTGTTGTCAATGAAAACGGTTACTGTTGGCTTGTTGAAAAAATTATCAACGCTTTCACCATCCTTAACCTGCAAAGCAAATAGAATAGCTAATAACATAGAAAATGATAGCACAATTTTGGTGGTTGAAATCATCATAGTTGCACAATAGATTTTTTTTTTTTTGGTTACAAGAGTAAGTGATATACTGATATTGAAATATATTATCTATGTATATATTCATGCACCTATTGTAACAAAAAAAAAAATTCATGCACCTATTGAAAGAGATATTTTTTCCACGGTGAAATGTTGACCAAATTTATTACTATTATTTAAGGTAATATTTTTTTATAAAAAAATTGAATGCTTTTAATTAAAATCATTTTTTTAGTAAATTAAAATCAAATTATTTTTTGAGAAAATTTCAATCATATTAGGTAGTTAGTCTTTTTTTTGACAAATCATATTAGGTAGTTATTTATTATTAAAAAAAAGAAGATAGTTAGTTATTATTATGTTTATTTGATTCCGATTTTTAGCTCTCTTGCAAATCTTGGCCTATCCATTGCTTCTCATGTTTGGTTCAATCAAGCACCTTCCATTATTAGGGCAGACTTAGTTACTAATCAGCTAGGTTTACCTAATTTTAGGGTTTCTTAATCTTTTTGAGGGTTTTGGTTCTTGTCCCCCCTCTTTACCTTTTTGTACTTCTGGCTTTCTCTTTCAATATATTTTGGGATTGTAGCTGATGCTACAATTTCCTTTGCCTTAAAAAAAATGTTTATTTGTTTTGTTAGGGGTATTACTTTTATTTGTTGTTAGTGTAATATTTGTTCTCGTGAGCTTAGCTCAGTTGGTAGGACAATGCATAATATATGGAAGGTTTTGGATTCGAACCCCGGACACCACAAAAAAATGTAATATTTTTTGGTTAATATTTTTTAGTATAAATAACTTTATTGGTCAATCATGACTTTGTAGGGTTTAATTTATCGCAGTTTTTGTAAATTTTAATTTTCTAATTATTTTTTCAAAAATTATGTTTTATATTGTTACTACATCTGTTTATTTAGATTTTTAACCAAGTCTGTCCCCTTCAACAAGTCACACCCATTTCTCATGCTCTATTTCCCCCTTCCACAAGTCACTCCCTCTTCTCAACTAAAACCCTCTCTCTCTCTCTCTCTCTCTCTCTCTCTCTCTCTCTCTCTCTCTCTCTCTCTCTATCCATTCGAAAATGGGAAGAATATCGTTTTGGATGCGTCTCGTCGCCTACCCAACCACCTTATAGTACACACTCTACACCGTCGAGAGCGGCCACCGCGCCATCGTCTTTGACAGATTCGGCGGCATTCTTGATGAACGAATATACGAAGGAACTCTTGCCCGCATCCCATGGATTGAAAAGCCTTACATCTTCGACATCCGCTCTCGTCCTCACACATTCTCTACCATCTCCTCTGATACCAAAGATCTTCAAATGGTGAATTTCACTCTACGTGTTCTCTCTCGTCCTGATACTCGATGTCTTCCTACTATTGTTCGAAATCTTGGTCTTGAGTATGCTGAGAAGGTTCTTCCTTCTCTTGTTAATGAAGTTCTTAAGGATGTTGTTGCTCAGTTTAATGCGGAGCAGCTTCTTACACATCGTCATCAAGTTTCTTCTGCTCTTGTTAGGGATACTCTTGTTCGACGTGCTAAGGATTTCAACCTTCTTCTTGATGATGTTGCCATTACTGATTTCTCTTATGATGCTGAATTCTCTAGGGCTGTTGAGTTGAAGCATGTGGCACAACAGGAGGCTGAAAGATCTAAATTTGTTTTGATGAAAGGCAGAACTAGAGCGTCGTGCTGCCATCATCCGTGCTGAGGGAGAAACTGATGCTACTAAGCCTGGTGGTAGGGTTCCTGCTTGTTGGAACAATAGTCAAAATTGGTTAAAAATATTTTCTGTCACCGAAGAGATTACTAGGCTGAGTCGCGGACTAGGTCGCTCGCTTTAAGACGTTTCGTGGCACTGCCCAAAATTGTGCAAGCAGACTATCAACCACGACGTCCCAAGGATAAAACAGCTCAGCTACAACTGTATCAGAGTCCTATTGCACTATAGGATCTGTTCTTGAAATACACCTTCAAATATGGTGCTAAGACCACTCTAATATGATGTTTCCACCACTCTAACCTCTAACTTCTCCAAGGGCATATAACATAAAAAGGGATTATATTCTTAAGATCATTCTTATTTTCCGAAGGGACACTTTATCTCGAAAGGGACTTTGATCTTAAGAATACTCTTATTTCCGAAGGGACAAAATTTACCGAAGGGACTATGTTCTTAAGACCATTCTTAATTCCGATGGGACATTATAAACCGAAGGGACTATAACCTTAAGAACACTCTTTAAATTCGAAGGGAAAGAAAAAGAGGGAGAGGAAAAGAATAGCTCGTCAACACAAGCTAAAGGAGGGAGAAGAGAGAAAAGTTCTTTGACAACTCAAGAGAACTTTTGGGGTGAGTAGAAGTGAGGGAGAGGAGCTCTATTTATAGGTGAAGAGCCAAAGATGAGTTACAAATCCAATGATTAGGATTAGTTGACATCTACAAATCAATGACATGATTTCTCCTCATAAATGAGCACTCAATGGAATAGTTGACATGAGAATTTTTTAATTCACAAATTAACACTCATAGTGTTCCAATACTGCTACTTCTTTATTTTCCTATCCCACTTTGGCTAAGTCTCCTAGTGTATTTGACCTTCCTGGTGTAAAGAACTTGCTCATGACTCTTAATTCTTTGGATTAGGGTTTAGGGTTTAAATTTAGGGATGAGGGTAATCACCTTATATTTTGCTTCTTGAATTTTGGTTATATGCTACGATATACTCATGGCTCTTAATGCTTTGGATTAGTGTTTAGGGTTTAGGGATGAGGATATAATCACGTTGTTTTGCTTCTTGGATTTTGGTTATATGCTACGATATACTCATGACTCTAATTAATGCTTTGGATTAGTGTTTAGGGTTTAGGGATGAGGATATAATCACGTTGTTTTGCTTCTTGAATTTTGGTTATATGCTAAGATATAGATAAGCATTTTTTTTTTCCCATTTTAATTTATCTTACTGCTGCACTAACTTGTGCATTGGAGGTAGCTGTTGAGAAAATACACGTCCCTCTCCAAAATCTTCATTCAACTGTACTAAATTGTTTTGGTTATATGTTAAGAGATAAGCATTTTTGTGTTTTCCATTTCCCTGTTAAGTTTTTGCTAAGAGAGAAAATGATTTTTTGTTTAATTTTAAAAAAATAACAAATTGTAACATGGGTTCCACAAACATATTGCTAATGTTGTGTCATTAAAATTGAAAGTCAAATCGATGGGGGACTAACTAACTCTCGCAAATTGTGACATGGTCACAGCCTCATTCAAGTGTTTGGTGAGAATATAATGGCTTTAATAATAATAACTATAACAAATCTGTGTACCTTGCAATTTACAACTTTGGTGACTCAAATTCAGATAATAAAGCTGATAACTGACGTCTCGTGTGGTCTATAGTGGATCGATGTTAGAAAGTAGCTCAAAATTTAGACGACAACTGACATCACCACCTCTAATTAAGTAGAAGTTCATTGTCCTTCACGCTCTTATGATTGAGACAATGACCTAACCGATGTTGACTCGACATAAATAAGAGAAAACTAGCTAAAGTTGAGTTTTGAGACACTAATATATTTTTATTTTATTTTACTAAAAATGACATTGATCGGGTTACCGTCTCAGTCTAGAGGACAATAATACTATGATCTTCTATTTACTAAAAATGACACTAATAGTTATTGTTAAGAGTTTCAAACCATTTTCAACTATTGGTCTATCATAGATGGAGGGTGCAACGAGCCCCTGATTATTAAGGAGCCAATTGACAGAAACAAGGCAAGCACCTCGTACGTACCATTATTCTTTACATAATGTGACTGATGAAATTTTTGTTCATGACTTGGGAGTTGGGAGTTAAGTCAACACTAGCAAAGATGACTGTGAACTTGAGTCAAGCTTAGAACTTAGAAGATTCTGGTGGAAAAATGATGAACGCCCCTTTGAAGGATAAGGTTGTGGAATATATAAGAATATTAGTCAAAATTAGGCAGGTCTTGCAAATGCTGAAATTGCTAAGGAAGAACTCCCTAATCAGGATATATGAGGCCAACAAAGTTGAAGAGAAGCAATTTTCTGCTGATACAGATAATGGCAATGCTAGTATGGCTGATGAAAACAAGACTAAACCAGGATGATAACATCAACTTTATGTGACTATAACTAAAGTTACATAACACAGGCTGAGAATGCACAATATTGCGTTGGACTTTTACATGTATCTTAATCTGGTCATGAACTTTGATTTCATGCTTTAGATTGGTGTTCTATTAATTGGTCCTTTCATTGGGATCGAGTTTCTATTTTTTTGCTAGTTTTTCTTTTCTTTTCCTTTCTATTTTCTTTTGATTGAGTTTGACCTAGTCCCTTCAACTCTTTTGATACAAAATTACGACACTACAAGAAAATGCCTTTATTCCGACGGTTTCCAAAACTGCCGAAAATTTTGCTGCCACAAAAATGAAAACGACAGTTCAATACAAACCGCCATAATACGCTTTTAGTAAAGCGGCCGTTTCAGACGCCATAATGTACAAGTTCAGCAAAAACCAACAAAAAAAAAAAAAAAACATCCAGCTCAAGTCAGAATCAAATCGAACTTCACAACAACAAATCTGTTAAGCAGAAATGATAAACGATAACACTTAGCACATATTCAAACAATTTTTATCACCGAAACTTACATGAAAACAAAATAAGCACTCGACAACTTCTTTGGCTTGCTTGGATCATTAGCGGATTTCTTTTTCATCTGGTGCTGGTCAAAGCTTCACTAATTAACATTATCAATTCTATTTGGTATGCTAGGAATGAGGTAAGGTTGAGCAATAAGAAAATTCATTAGAGAGCTTCCATTTCTTCAATATATTATGTTACGAGAAAAAATATTCACTTAAAAGAGTTAATCTTTTGAATTACAAAATCATAATGCATAAAAAGGATATTTTTATATCAAAAAATGAGTAAAAATAATTTGAGAAAGAAAGGAAGATCATGCTCACAATTTGAAACGGTAAATATGATGATTAACGATAGAAAAACGTCTAATACATTATTTTCATTATACTTATCTTTAATCATTATGATTTCAAGGAGGAACACATTTATCACAAATCACAATACACGTTAAGAGTATTATTCTCTTCACCGAGATCCCTCCCTACTACAAAAACATCAAGGCCATTGAAAGCATTCTCTAGAGTTCGGGTTCGTAAGCCTACATGGTCTTGATTGAGTTATTTCCCAATGACATTCTTTTTCGACAGTGTTATCATCTCGACTTTGATCATAAACGTTCAAGTGGCGATGTTCAGCACTATTACTCCATGAAAAATTACAATAGTATAAGGTATTTTTAAATAAGATACCAGCCCTAAAAGTGAAGCTGTAAGTTTCTCCAATATGTAGTGATCGAAATCCAATATCATGATTTTTGTCTCTACAGTGGACACCAAGTTGAAGACCATTGGTTGAGTTGTTTGTAATGTACATGGTTATTTTGTCCTTGAAGAAAATATTACTTTTACCACTCTTGAACTGCAAAGCAACAAGAATAGTTAGTAGCATAGAAACTAATAACACAGATTTGGAGTTCAAAAACATCCTTCTTACACAATTGACTAGTTTATAACATATGCCATGTTTCTAGTTATTATATATATATATTGTGGAACCTGATCAGGGGAATATTTACTTTGTGTGAATAACATAATATTGAATTTTTTTAAATAAGGGTTATGTTGACCGGTGCTTCCGGGGCACCGGATAAAGATTACTAAAAAATGATTTTTTTTTATTTCTTATGGATTAATTACACAATTTTCAAAGCAATAACTACTATATAATTTACTGTTTTAGTATCCTTAACCAGTGTCTGAGGACACCGGTTAACATTTCCCTTTAAATTATTACTACATTTGTTTTGAATGTTTAAGTCAATTAATCTCATAATTATGCTCACGAGACTATAATTATGTATTTTATCACAGTATCTTGTGTATTGAATGTTTTAAGTTATTTTGTTTTGTTTTGGTTAAAATAAGCCATGAATGTCCATTATTTCCATACATTTTTTTGGTCTTGGTCTGATTGCATGAATATTTCTTGTTACTACCTTTGACTACACATTAATAAAATGGTTTCGATCCTCTTTGTTCCCACGTCAATATCTTTCTCTCACTTTTTTTCTCCAATTTTATTTGCCTCAATTCAATTGCCTGAGACAAAACATTTAAGTCAAATAATCTCTCATTATTCCTGTGTTTCTCAAGAGTGAGTGACAGTCAATTTTATAGTAGTTAAAGATCGTGCATCTTGCATATAATATTATTGAAGTTTATTAGGTATGTGATTTGATTTTTTATTTTATTTTTTGACAAAAATGATTTGATATTTGTTTGTTTTTTTATTTGATAGGAGTAGTTAAAAAGTTTTTTATACTTATTTTATTTTAAGGACATGTCAAAATTATGTTTATTAGAGACAAAAACAAAAATGAATTTTTGAAAGGACAAAACATTTTATTTTTAAAGATTAAAATCAAAATTCATTTTATTTTCGTTAAGTAGCCTAACATCTAGAAAATCCTCTTTAAGGTGAATAAGTGGGATATTCAGGGTTTGAACACCGTCCCTTGCATATATTATGCATTGTTACTATCAACTATCTAAGTTCACGAGGACAAATTCGTTTTAATTTATGGACAGAAAACTTGTTTAACCCTAAATAAAATAACAATTAAATTAATAGTTTTATTTTTTTTGGACGGAAAACTTGTTTAACCCTAAATAAAATAACAATTAAATTAATATCATTTCCTTGCATGAATCAAGTCATTACATAGTAAAACTTTTAAAAACATTGTCCACATGAGCTTAGTTCAGTTGATGGAGACAAATGCATAATATATGCAGGGATTGGAGTGGTTGGAATCCCAGACACCTAACTTCTCATTTAAAACATGTAACCAAAAAAAACCTTTTAAAAACAATATTTGAAATTTTCTAAAAAATAAATAGAATAGGGTAATACTTTGTTATATTATCTGTTTAAACTTTTCAGCTAAAATTTGAAATCTACGCACACAAAAAAAAAGAGCACTTCTTGATCCTTAAAAGGAAAAATTCTTGAGAATATTTTGTTTTCTTGAGAAGTTCCCCGGAAAATTGCTCTACAACATTTGTATTGTTTCATTGATCGTAAGTTTTCACAAGTAACGACACTATATACACTGAGCCACGGTTAAGTTGAGGTAGAATTTGGCTGAAGTAAGAAACAGGAAAAAATAAAGCACAATTCATATATGTTAAGAGACAAATTATTCAATTTTTTTGTATTAGAAAATCATAGTGCAAAAAAAGGATATCTTATAGTTTCATGGAGGAATACATTTATGATTTATCACATTATACAAAAATATCAAGAAAGAGTATTATTCCCTTCATTGAGATCCCTTCCTTCTACAAAAATATCAAGGCCATTGAAAGCATTCTGTAGTGTTAGGCCCTATCCAATAATTAAACCTACATGGTCCTGATTGATTTATTTCCCAATGACATTCTTTTTTCACTGTAGTATCATCTCGATCTTCATCATAAACGTCAAAGTGGCGATTTTGGGCACTATTACTCCATGTAAAATCACAATAGTATAAGGTATTTTTTAGTAGGGTACCAGGCCTAAAAGTGAAGGAGTAAGTTTCTCCAAAATGTATGGATCGAAATCCAATATCATGATTTTTGTCTTTACAATGGACACCAAGCTGAAGACCATTGGTGGAGTTGTTAGTGATGGACATGTGTACTTTGTCTTTAAGAAAAAGACCACTTTTACCACTCTTGAATTGCAAAGCAACAAGAATAGTTAGTAACATAGAAACTGATAATACAAATTTAGAGAGTGAAACCATCTTACTTTCATATATTGAATCATATGACATGTTTTTAGTTATATATATTGTAGAGCTTGAAGAGGAGAATTTTTACTTTGTGTGAATAACATAATATTAAATGTTCCTTTAAGAAAATAATTGAATGTTTTAATTACTAATATTTTTTATTGTTTCAAATAAATAAATGTATCAATCATTAATATGTATTTTATCACAGTATCTTGTGTATTGAATGTTTTAAATTATTACTATATCTGTGTTCTTTTTGTTAAAATTTGGTTGTTTTATACTATGAAGATCTTTTACTTTTATGGTGGAATTATTTTTATAATTAAAGTTTATTTTTTATTCTCCATAATAAAAGCTTACTTTTTATTTTACGATGTCTAGTTTTTTTTGAGGGAAATTTTACGATGTCTAGTTATTGGAGTCAAGTTGTTTTTCTTTTTTTGAAAGAAGGAGTCAAGTGGTTTATGTGCTTCAAGTATGATCAAAATAATCGGAACTCAAGTTTATGTAATCACAAAAGATTTTTTTTCTTAAGAAGCTAAAATGAAATATATTAACCAACCATCTTAGTCTTTTTATCACAAAAAGTGATAGAAGAGAACTACGGAAAAGAAATATATGTTACAACAAGAATCCAAAGGAAATAAAAGAGTAAAGCCGCAAAACAAGCGGCGGGAAGAATGCAAAAGAGAAAATGAAGCTAGAGAAGAACTTCCAAACAAAAGAGCGGATCAAGCCACCACATATGATAATTGAAAGAAACGTTAGGGTGATTTGCTATCAACCACCAAAATGATTGAAGCTTAATTTTGTCGATAAGGTGATGAATAGATTCCCCTTGTTTTTGAAAAATTCTAGCATTCCTGTCATGCCAAACAATCCAAACACAAGAGAGCCAAATTAAGCAAAAGGCATTGCATATGTTTTTAGAAAAGTCACCCAGCGATCAGAACTGAAGTAAGTGATATTTAACATGTGTTGGGTTGACTGTTTCTAAACCTAGCCATTTCTAGATATCAAACCAAATTTTACCAATAAAATCACATGTCATGAAGAGATGATCACAATCCTCCGAACAGTCGCATCCACTTGAACAATAATGAGTGTTCGGTTGAAGAACCCTTCTCCTAATTAAGTTGTCAACTGTAGGTAGTCGATTCCGTAATAATTGCCAAGCAAAAATGTTAACTTTTAAAGGGATCTCCTTATGCCAAAAAATGTATTGTGCTCTTGAAATAAGGAGGAATCCCTTGAATTCAAAAGATTATAAACACTAGCAACATTGTATTTTGAAGATACATGAAGTTTTCAAGTCCACATGTCATTCACATTAGCCTGCAAAACAATTGTTGAAAGCACACAACACTCATTCAATAATTCTTCCTCCCAAGCACATAACCTCCTCTGCCACCTTCAAACATTACCTCCCTCCCCCCAACCTGACAAAAACATATCTGACACAGTTGCCATTTTGTTAATAGAAATGTCAAAAAGACGATTGTATCTACTCTTTAGAGTACCTCCCTCTAACCAAAGATCCCGCCAAAATAAAGTGCCTAATCCATCCCCCACCTCCCTCCGTAAATGATCGTAAAACCAATTGCTAGTCCCCTATCCATCGCCACTGTTAATGCTAAGTAAGTTTCTCCACCACACTGAAGCTACTCTCCCCCCATCACCAATATTCCCACCACACCCACCATACCTCGCAACTAAAACTCTATACCATAAACAACCTTTTTCCTCCTTCAACCGCCAACACCATTTGCCAATTAGATTCAGGGGAAGTAATGATACCTGTTGGAGCCTTGACGAAGGGAAGGAAGTAGACCGGGAGAGAGGACATAACAGATTTTAGAAGAACTAATCGGCCACCCAGAGATAAATTGTGACTCTTCCACCCAGATAATCTAGAGATGACTTGCTCAGTCAAAGGTTTCCAAAAATTCAGTTTACGGGAGTCACCGCCAATAGGAAGACCCAAGTAAAAGAAGGGAACATGAGCAATTTTACAGTTCAAAACTAGAGAAGCCTCATTCAACCAAGACTCCGAAACATTAATACCAACAAGCATGCTTTTATGGAAGTCAACTTTAAGGTCGGAAGTCATTTCAAAAAGAAATAACAAGGCCTTTAGAGATCGAATATTAGCTAGCTTTTCTTACCAACTAACAAAGTATCATCAGCAAATTGTAAGTGAGAAATATGGATCTCAGCAGTTTGGCCCACCTTGTAACTAGAGAATAAATCAGCACGGACTAAAACACTCATCATGATATTAAGACCTTCCGTCACTCTTAAAAAGAGGAACAACTAAAGGGGGTCACCTTGACGAATACCTCGTTCAAAATGGAACTCGTATGTTGGACATCCATTCACTAACACGAAAGCAGAAGTTGTAGTGACACACTCCATGATCCATTTACGCCATAAGACTGAGAAATTCATTTTGGTCATAAAAACATTAAGGTAATCCCAGTCCACAGAATCAAAAGCCTTCTCGAAATCTATTTTAAAAAGTAATAACTCTTTTTTCGATGATATAATTAACTTTGATCTAGAAGAAAGTGAAGGTGGTGAAAAACACGAGAAAGGGACAGGTTGAATTGTGTTTCTGGATTACATCATTTTCATTGTTAGCCATTACTACTAAGAAACTAAAGATAAAAAAAATTCATTGATGCAAACTTGATTTTAAATCTTTATCAAAACTTACAACTTCATTAGAGATGGGTAAAAAAATATTAAAGCCAAACCATTAAGAACTTGATCTAAAATGACATGCGTGTTGTATACAACTTGATTTGCTAGCATAATCCACTCTTTCCATAGTGATTTTACCTTCTAACCTTAGAATGACTTAAGCAACTAAGATAATCCTTATCTTAGATTTCTTGACTCCTTACCCAAGAAGATCTTCCTTGCCTCAAAATAGAGGACCTTCTTGACTTAAACTTAAGGCTTCCTTGAGTTTCTAATGTCTTTCCAGACCCCTTTGTCAAATATAGGTCATTACCATTACTTGGCGTTGTACATATAGAGGATTGAGTTTGTATTTGATTGATGCAAAGTCATAGCTAAAATGATAAATCTCTAAGAGAGGATAAAAAAATTAAATCCAATATCAATTCAAGAGTACTACTACTACTTGATCGATTTACATCATCATTTAGCTACCCTCGTATAACAGGATATTACAATGTATTCCTAAATCATGTTCTTGGATTTTTCATCATTTTTCTTTTCTATAAGAACATGGTCTTTTTTTTTTAATTTTTGTTTCATGAACACCTACAATGGTGTTTCTTTCTTCTTCGGATTCTTTTTTTTATTTTTTAAGACTAGATCAACAGAAAGATCGTCAGTCAGACATGATGATCAATGCACTCAATGTTTGAATAGTTTTTCTATTATACTAGAGAAAATACTACCATTTAACATAAAAAGATGGATAATGAGACATAATAAGGTATAAGGAGTCTTTAGATATATTGTATGACTTTGTAATTTTTTATTGTTCCCTTCATTTGTTTGAACATGATATCTTTATTATGAAGGTTTTTTTTTAGAGAATTACTTCATTGTACATTCAACTGTTATATACAGTAAGAGCTTGGGACATAATCTTTAATTTTATCCATACAGACAATTTTTGTATTGCATTGATACTGTGAAGCCCCGATACTTCAAAATGAATGACGTACCGTATCCCCTGCGTATCCTGCACCGATACCTGCCCGATACTTCCCGAAACGTATCCAGAGAGTATCCAAATATTAAATTTTATTTTTTTAAAAATTAATTATCCGATACTTTCCGATACGTCCCGATACACACGGATACTTGTGTTTTTTATATTATTTTGATTTCTGTTTTTTTTTGTTGTAAAAAATAAGAATAAAAGCAGTATATTACTATAATATATATACATTTCCTTTATCTTTCTTTGGTGCCAGTACGACCCACACCACACCACACAAACAATTGCATCTTTCCCTTTCTAAGAAATTAGGGTTTCAACTTTTTCTTCCAAAGTGGTCGCCGTCCACTTTGGCCACCGTCGAAGTCTTGGTATCGGACGACTTTGGTATATATTGCGTATGTAATTGACTAGTGACCACTCTCTTAATCATCAATATTATTTATATTTATGTTAATGTGCTACGAGCTTGGTTTCTTGTGTTCGTTAATATATTTTCATATTAAAAAAATGGTTATAATTATATTGTACATTTAATTATATAATTTTTTATTAACGTATCCCAGCCGTATCGTATCTTGATTTTTGAAATTTTCCCGTATCAATGTATCGGTGCAGTATCGTATCCGTATCGTATCTCGTATCCGGGCTTCAGAGCATTGATATCTTCTTGTGTCAATCACCTCGATGATAGATTGGTCATATGGTTGAAACCTTCTACACATACTATTCTTCTTACTATGGACATTTCGTTGATCATAAGATTCCTTCTTCCTTTAGTCTTGATCATTTTTGTCTTATACTATACAGAGAATATTTGTCATTTCCTCTGAAGCTATTGTTCATCTTCTTTTTCTTCATCAGATAAGTCTATCAATATTTGTTTCTTGTCATAGTACATATAATATTAGGGAAATGTTAACTAGTGCCTTAAGAAGATTAATATGGAAACTTTGCATTGGGAAGTAATGAAAATTGAAATGTTCCATTTTAGAAAAGTCAAAAAGTTGTTATCTTAAATAAAAAAATCTATTTTTAACTTTCTTAACTAGTGCTCCCGAGGCACTGGTTAATACAACCCATAATATTATTATGTCCATAGGATATATCTTTTCTTTAATTTGTCTCATTAACAACCTATACACTTGAACATGTTAGTAGACAAATTTTTCATTTATAATCGCTCTTGTTATCATCAAAACATCATCCAAATATATTTTTCATTGAACCTATTTAGTTTATAGGAAGCTCAGATGAAACTTTATAGATGATGGAGGGGATGAAGATGGTGATCAATGATAGTTTGCTCATGGAACATTATAGAATTAGGGACTCAATTATAAAAAATTCCAACAAATTTTTTTAAGTTAACAATACCAATATTAGCATGAAAAAAAAACATTAATAAAAGTTTAAGATGACATAAAAAAGTCTCCACATGTAAAAACATCAAAGAACCATTTAAATATACCATCAATGTTGTATTTAATCCGAAGCATATTCCAATGTACTCCCTCCGTCCGTCTCTATATCTAAGCACCATTTTGATTAAAAATTTGTATCTAAATTTGGTTAATTTTTTTTTATCTAAATATAAACCACTTTAGATGCATTTATTATCATTTTTCTAAACATACCTCTAATTAATAACTACTAACTTGTCTTGAAATATGAAAAGTCAAATTTAATATATATACAAACAAATGACAATTTGATAATATTAACACACAAAATAGACACATTAATTACACTAACTAGTTTTCTTAAAAAATGTGAAAAATTCAAAGGGTGCTTACATACAGGGACGGATGAAATATTATTTAATTAAAGAATGGTGGTATTTTGACTATGTCTAGTCAACATAATATTAAATGTTTCTTATTTAATTTATTTCCATTTATTACAAATTATTTTGACTATGTGTAGTCAACATAGTATTAAATCTTCTTAATATCTTATCCATCTTAAAATAAGTGTCACAATTTGATTTTCACATATATATCAATTAACAACTTTTACCATTAATATTTTTAATTATCTATTATAAAAAATTACTACCTTCATTCATAAATATAAGATTTTTTTTGACAAAATCATGGGAATTAAAAAAGTTAATATTTGTATTAAAGTTGTTTGTAATCACAATTTGTAATAACCTGCTAATAACTTAATAGTGTGAAGCATTAATCAGTTACAATTGGAAGAGAAAAAAAAATTAGTGGCAAGGGCAATTGAGTTATTTCCATATGCTTGTATATGAACCAAGTGCCACTTGTTTTGTATCATTTTTTTTCCCATTTCTCTTACTCTCTCCCTTGGCCACTCTCCCTCTCCTCACCAAACCTCACCAAATTCAACATGCAATTGATAATTAACGAACCTTAGACCACACAAGGATGGAAGCAAGCTGAATTTCCCCTTTTCTCTCCCTATGCACCGAACCTAACCCTCTTTCTTTCCCTCAATCCAAGTTCATTCACCTCAAGTGGTAATAAGCTATTGCATTTGATGTTTTGTGCTTAACATGCACGTTGGATTGCTAGGGATGGGAGTAGAATTAGAGGTTGAAGCTTGTGTTAAGGATTGAAGGTGGAATTAAAGCTAGAGACAATAAGATGATGTGGGATAAGCTTAAGCTATTTTGGGGCTTAAGCAGTGAAAATAATTCAGAATTGTTAAGGTGATTTCCTAGTAGCTTTAGTTCCCACCTTTTGGGTTATTTATATGTGATTTGTGAGAAAAATTAATGTATGTTAAGAGAATTTCCCCCATGTGATGTGTAGTGTTAAATGTGTTTCTGTCTTGCGTTATTTGCTTTAGAATACTGGTTTTGACTTATTGGTATTGAATAATTGTTTCGGTACGTTTGGAGGAGAAAAGTACTTAATTTGCATGCAAAATCACTTTTATTGCTTCTTAACTTAGCTTAAACCACCACACCACCAAACTTATCCTCGGAACCAATTGAGTCTCTAAATACTAGTAAATTAAGCTAGAAACATGATTAATGCTTAATGAGCAATGCTATATCTCTAGAAAAATAACATCAAGAATTCTTCAAGAATAAAGAATAGCCAATCACAATGCACTATTTGCCACAATTCAAGGAGGTGTGACTGAAAAATAGGAAGTGGACAAATAAATCATCCAATTAAAATTTGCCAACTGTGTCTTGAAAAATTCTTGAAACTATTTTTCTTGAGAAGTAGCATTTTCCATGCTTAATACATCACAAGAGTGTATTATGATGTTTGAAATATTATCACCCGGGTATATTTCTAACCTTTAGAAACATGAATTTTTCATAAAAGAACTCGACTTAGATAGTCGAGGTCGGTTATAATCAGAAATGAATAAGAGACGTACTCAGACAAGTATGTAAAAGTATAAGTTTTATGCTCAGAATACGACATATTAGATACATACGTACGTACGTACATACCTACATACATACATAGATACATAATTTTCAGATAAGTGTGGCTCAGAAAAGCTCCAGATTATTCTGGATAGGTCTAGTCCGAAAGGGAACCTTCACGACGACAAGAGGCTTCCGGCTCTAGCCTTAGATAAGATTTTAGCTCGTTAGCAGAGTGAATGTATCCAAGGTTACTCCACTCGGGTCCATTCCGTAAAATCAGATAATGATTGTTTGTCCAATGTAACATTCTAACTTAATTATGAATATGATATGAATATGAATATGACTATGATAAGACTTATGACAGAATACATATAGCGATCCTAGTTTTTCCCCCGATCTCTCAGTTATCCAGAGAGAACAATATAAACCTAAACAGGTTGAGTATAGACAGATGGCAATCATAGGTTTCCTTGAGATTGCCTATAGCCTTGGGTACATGGAAATCATTGAGACATCATGTCTCACCCCAATCCCTTTTATTTATTTCAGATTAGCAAGTTGTTCGTGGAAAGGAAGGCAATGCAGGAGGCTGATGACTTATCCTCACATGCAGAAGGCTGAATGACTTATCCTCATAACAAAGAGGTCTTATAAAAGGGACATAAAATTCTCAAAAGGGACTAAATATTAGGGACAGGGGTGTATAAAAGAAGATATCAATGCAATCATCTGGATGCAAATATTCTCTACATGGATCAAACTCAAGATCATGCCCAACTACCTGATTGATTAAAAGATAAATAATACTATAAGTACAATGAAGTGATTCTATCGAAAACCCTTCATAAAAAAAATCATGTTCAAACAAATGAAGAAAACACTCAAATAATACAAAATCATACGATTTAACAATATTAATCTAACGAATTGAATAGGTTATATATGCAAGATTCAGATGCATTGACAAATGTAATTGTGCCAAGACGAGGGTGGTATGAAGCAATTTCTCATATGATGAATCATAATCTAACAATCATACGTATAAACCCTAATTAATTAAGACGATTAAGCAGCGATCAATTTGTTCTTGTTCAAATTAAATCAAGTTTGTCATTTTTATACCTTAACCTAGAGGGCATACATAAATATCTAGGGTTGTCAGGCCAAGGGTCTAAAATCATTATAGCATTCAGAACAATTGAAAATTAAATAAGACTTAAAATCATATCTGAATAAAGAAATTACATTAATATGATACATCAAATAAATAGAGGTTCACCTATGAAGAATTAAATGCTATTTTTCCTACAATACCCACAACTATTTATTACTTCATCTTCTTTCAATTCTTTAATTTATTTTTCTTATACTATTAATGAAGGATAATTTTCTAAAATGACTTATAATTTCTCTTTCTCATACAACAATCTTCCTTCTTCTTAATTTCTCTTTCTCATACAACAATTTTCTAAAATGACACTTATCATGTTTCTTATACTCTTATTTTTAATGTTCCCTCCATCCTAAATTATAATGTTCCCTTTCATCCTTTGCGTTACAATTAAGAGTATATGACCAAATGGATACACACACTTGTAGAGAGAAGAACCTCTCAACAGACAACTGAATAGTTCAACCTATCACCTGACATGCTTATGATTTTAACAAAAACTAAAAATCAAAGTGTATAAAATGGATTGTTTTTTTATAGGGTTAATTATGTTTTTGGTCCCTACAAAATTGCAACCTTATAAGTTTAGTCCTTACTTAATTTTAATAGCATTTTTGATCCCTACAAAAAAAAATTTACTTATAATTTTAGTCCCTGCTAAAATAAATTTTGTTTAATTATCCTTAAACTCTTAAATTTTTTAACGATTCTTTTTATACAAGTTTAGAACACTATGAACGGTTCATTTACTAAAATTTATAATTTTTTTAACATGAAATAAATTAAATATGAATTTTTTAAAACGAAAAAAGTTTAAGATATAAGTAACAAAAATATGGACGTAGAAATCAAATTTTTGCGATATTGAGTGCATAAGTTTAAGAACCTTTTAATAACGTTCTTAACACGCCTGTAAAAAATTGTTGAAAAACTTAAGAGTTTAAGCATAAATTAAACAAATTTGGATTGAGTAAGGACTAATATTGAGTGCATAAATTTTTTGTAGGGATTAAAAATGCTATTAAAATTAAGTAAGGACTAAACTTACAAGGTCACCATTTTGTAGGGACCAAAAACATAATTAACCCTTTTTTATATATATAAAAAATTAGAAATAAAGTTTGAGAAGAATGGAAGATCGTACTCACACTTTGTAATGGTAAACATGATTATTAACTATAGAAAATCATCTGATATATTATTTTTATTCTTCATCTTATATAATTTCAAGGAGGAATACACATTAAAAGTATTATTCTCTTCTCTGAGATCCCTCCCTTCCATAAAAACATTAAGGACCCCATGTGAAGCATTCTATTGAGTATGGCTTATCCAAAACATTATGCCTACATGGCCCTGATTCATGTACATCCCACTGACATTCTTTTCCCACAAACTTATCATCTCGTTCTTGATCATAAACGTCAAAGTAGTGAAATTCAGTATTAAATCTAAATCCACAAAAGTATAAGGTATTTGGCTGCACGCTATTAGGCCTAAAAACGAAGTTGTAAGATTCTCCAACATTTAGTATTTGAACTCCAATATCATGATTTTTGTCCTTACAGTGGACAGTGAGCTTAACACCATTGGTTAAGTTGTTGGAAATATGCATGTGTACTTTTTCATGAAATAAACCACTTTTACCACCCTTAAACTGAAAAGCAACAAAAATTGTTAGTAACATGAGAATTGGTAACACAAGTTTGGAGACTGAAACCATCCTACTTGCACAATCGATTAATCGATGCACTGATATTGAAACATATGACATGTTTCTAGTTATATATATATTGTTGAACCTGATGAAGGGCTTTTTTTCCCATGAAATTACAAGTATTGATTATTTTGACTATTCTTTTTTTCTTTTTTTTATAAATCAAAACTAGAAGTGATATTGTTTTAATTTTATGTGATACATTGACATCAATAAAAGTTCAAGATGACATAAATTTGTCTCCACGTGTAAAAACACCAAAGAGACATTTAAATGCACCATCAATGTTGCATTTAATTCAATGAACCAGAAACATAATCCAATGTACTATTTAATTAAAGGATGGCGGTATTTTGACGTTGTCTAGTCAACAAAATATTAAATATTTCTTATTTTATTTTATTTTCCATTTATTGCAAGTATTAAATGTTTTTAATATCTCATCCGTCTTAAATAAGTGTCACAATTTGATTTTAACATACTCCCTCTGGTCACATTTATAAGCAAAAAACACTTTTTTATGGGTAAAGATCCTCTCCATTTTGTATAATAAATGAAGTATGCAATTTGGAGAGAGATAGACACATAAAATAGATAGTGGGTCCCACCATCATTAATTACTTTTTAGTTTTCCGAGATTTTTGTGTGTTTATATCTCTTCAAATGGATGAAATGGAGAGGATCTTAACTCCTTTTTTATATACATTGAATACTTAATGTATGCGGTCACATTTATAGGTTAGGTACATTTAATTATTCAATGTACCTAAAAAGTTACTTTTTGCTTATAAAGTGACCGGAGGGAGTATGTTTCAATTAACAACTTTTACCATTAATATGTTTAATTATTTATTATAAGTAGTTACTATCTCCATTCCTAAACATAAGACCAGTTTGACAAAACCATGAGAATTAAGAAAGTTGATATTTGTATTAAAGTTGTTTGTAATAACTGTTGGAACAAGAGTCGTTCATACAATTCCTCTAGAATTTTGATGATAACAAAGTATTTAAAAACAATTGGAATACTAACATATGTTCAAGTGTGCAGAATCAAAGAATAAATCTATCATTGCAGGATGAACATATGAAGAGCATCAGAAGGACCAATATAAGTTTAGAAGACCATGGTAGAAGATCAGAAGAAAGGTCAACCAGAAGTCAATGTCCTTAGAAGAAGGATGCCTCACATAAGCTGGGGAGTTACCTCAACAGATTCTGTGAAGGTCATCACTCAGAAGCTAATGACAAACATGGATGACCCCTCACATTTGTTTACTGTTGTAAACATTTAGAATGTCTCTCGCCTGTGTGCTTGAGCAAATAAGTTTCTTTGTGAAACCTTGAGAATTTAGGAAGTCTCAATCAGTTGTGATTGAGCAAAGGAAAGTTTCTTGGAGTTGTCCTTGAGCAAGGAAGTCTCATGGAAAGGTCCTTGAGCAATTTGTAATCATGTGTGATTATAGTGATATCCCTTGAAAGTGCAAGGGAACTGGACTACTCTTGTGTTGTGGGAGAAATCAATATAAAATGGTTTTGTGTCTACTCTCTCTTCATCTCTCTCTCTCTCTCTCTCTCTCTCTCTCTCTCTCTCTATGTCTTTTTATCTTTGCGTTATGTACCTATCTGTTGCATTCAGACTCTAAGTCAGAATCTATATACCTCATATTATGACCTGGGCTTTAACACCAAGAAAAAGAAACTACAAAAAGCCACAACAATTCAACCCTCCCTCTCTCCTTGTGTTTTTCTCACATTCAATCACAATTGCTATTACAATTTTATCTTTTTAAGAGAGAGAGTTAGCTTATGTTTTCAACATGTTATTTATTGTTGATTGAATAAAAAGATGTATAAGAAATAAGGGTATGTAGGTAAATAAATAATTAATGTAGTTGAAAATAGTGAATGCGTCCTATAAAAAGGGACAAAAAAATTCACAAAAGGGTGGGACAAATGTAGTACTCCCTCCGTTTCAAAATGAGTGTCGCTTTAGCCAATTGCACACGGAGTAAGGAATGAAATGAAATAATCATTAGACATAACACTTTTACTAAACTGCCCTTACTTTATAAGAAAAAGATAAACTTAAAGTTGCATTGAAAATTGTGTGAGAGAAAAGTTGAAGAGGGTAAAGTTGGAAGAAAAAAATTAAAGTTGTATTGGAAATGTAAAGCGACATTCATTTTGAAACAATTTTTTTTGGCTAAAGCGACACTCATTTTGAAACGGAGGGAGTATAAAAGAAGATGTTGATGTAATCATCTGGATGCAAAGATTCTTTATATGGATCAAACGCAAGATCATATCCAACTATCTAACTGAATAAAAGATAAATGATATTATAAGTACAATGAAGTGATTCTATCGAAAACCCTTCATAAAAAAGAAATCATGTTTAAACACTCAAATAGGACAAAATCATACGATTTAACAATAATAATCTAATGAATTAACTAGGTTATATATGCAAGATTCAGATGCATTGACAGATGTAATTGTGCCAAGACGATGATTAAGCAACGTTCAATTTATTTCTGTTCGGATTGAAGCAAGGTCGACATTCTTATACCTTAACCTAGAGGGACACGTAAATGTATAAGGTTGTCAGGCCAAAGGTCTAAAAGCATTATAGCCTTCAGAACAATTGAAAATTATATAAGACTTAAATCATAACTAAATAAAGAAATTACATTAGTATGATCTATCTAGGCATGACAACAAAACCCATACTTGCCCGAACCAAACCAATTTTGACAAGTATTCCCCGTCTTGACTGGGTATGGGAATGGGTGTGGGTTTTCCCCGATTTCAAAACACAGGTACGGGACGGGTAACGGGGATATAAGTACCCACCCCGAACCCATACCCAAACCCGACCCGAATGTAGAAAATCAAATTATTACCCCTTTTATATAAATAGAAATCGAAACCCTAAGTTATTTCACTCACATAGTCAGAGTCTCACTCTTTCAGATCACAATCAGTTATCATATTTCTCTTTTTGCTCCTTATGTATCTCACACTCTCGACCTCTCTCTTCTCCATCACCATAGTCATCGATCGCCATCATCTCTATCATGGATAATGCATTACAACATTGCGATCGAGACTGAAAAATATTTTTATTTTTATTAAAAAAATTATCCTATGCGAGGATGGGGTGAGTATACCCGTACCCGTCGGTAGGCATGACAACAAAACCCATACCCGCGGTTACCCACCCGAACCAAACCCAATTTGACGGGTTTTCCCCGTTTTGACTGGGTTTGGGTATGGGTATGGGTTTTCCCCGATTTCAAAACACGGGTATGGGACGGGTAACTGGTATACATGTACCCACCCCGAAACCATACCCAAACCCATCCCAAATGTAAAAAATTACTTTATGTTAATATGTCATGTTATTTTGTTTGATAATTGTCATGTTAATAAAAACTACCATTGATATTTAAAGATCAACTAACTCATTCCGTCAAACAAATGTTAAAGTGAGACCATTGTTAGATAATGTATTACAACATTGCTCTTGGGGATGCCAAAAAACTTCTATTTCTTAATAAAAAGAATTATTCAATGCGGGGATGGGGATGGGGCGGGGATACCCGAACCCGTCGGGGACGGGGATGAGATTCAATTTCTCATCCCCGTTGGGTATGGGTAGGGTAACGGGTAAGTATATGAGAATCGGGTATGGGGACGGGGAAGGTAAAACCCGTCCCCACCCCGCCCCATTGCCATGTCTGCCTGTCGGGGACGGGGATGAGATTCCCCGATGGGTATGGGCAGGGTAACGAGTAAGCATATGTGAGTAGGGTATGAGGACGGGGAAGGTAAAACTCGTCACCATCCCGCCCCATTGCCATGTAGGGATGGCAATTGGACCCAAGCCCAATGGGCACCCGCAAAAAATACCCACGATGGGCGGGTAAATACCTGCATTGTTGGGTATGGGCCTGGGCACGGGTAATTGCCCGCAAATTTGAACGGGTATGGGTGCGAGTACTGGCACTCTAATGCCCACCCCGCCCCATGCCCGCACATTATATAGACTATACCAATAATTTTATTTATATTAAATTTAGTTAATTAATCCCAGGTCTTTGATATTTATTGTAATATGCACTTGTTTTTTAAATTTTAGATGCTTTTTATTTGGCTAAATAATTTGATGTGTAATATTTTATATGTTGATTTAGCCGATTTCATATCATATTTTAATTAAGTTGTGATATTTTTTGTTATTTATTATCATTTTGTTGTGAAAGTGCGGGTAATGGATGCAGGTACGGGCACTTAGATACCCATAGGGTATGGGGATGGGCAGCAAACTTATTGCCCACGAGGGTATGGGCTCGGGTATGGGGATTTTCTTAAAACGCGGGTATGGGGATGGGCACTATGGTACCCTGCCCAATGGGTACCCATTGCCATCCCTATTGCCATGCCTAGATCCATCAAATAAATAGAGGTTCGCCTATGAAGAATTAATTGCTACTTTTTCTACAATACACACAACTATTTATTACTCTATCTTCTTTCAATTCTTTAATTTATTTTTCCTATGCCATTAATGAAGGATAATTTACATAAATGACTTATAATTTCTCTTTCTCATACAACATTAATTACACTTTTATTTTGTATGAAATGATCAAAGCATCGTAATTTGGGACAGAGGGAGCATTAAAAATAAAGGTATGAGAGTTAGAAACTTAGAGTATGAGAGGAAGATCGTCGTCAGAGACTTAGAGTGTGAGAGTTGACCCCCTCTTCCTTTACGTTAGAAACAAAGGTATATGACCAAATGTACACACACTCACACACCCACTCTGGTAGATAGAAGAACTTCTCAACATATTAGACAAAGTCAAAATATTATCATCCTTTAATTAAAGGGTTAAATATGTTTTTGGTCCCCTTAAATATGTCAACTTTTCGTTTTAGTCCCTCTAAAATTTTCCTTCAACTTTTAGTCCCTATAAAATTTTCAATCTTCATTTTTGGTCCCTCTTTTAAAGTAAACTCTTATGTAAAATTCATATTTTTTAATAAAATTTTCCAGAAAAATTCAAAACATTATAAGAATCACTCGCTAAAAAATTTAGAATTTTTTTATAAAGCATGAATTTAATATGAATTTTTATATTTTTTTACAGTTAAAAATTCATATTTAATTTGTGTTTTGTTCAAAAATTCTAATTTTTTTAGGAAATTTTTTTAGAATATTTTACACATTTCTGAACAATTTCTTTAAAAAATAAAAAAATTAAATTAAAAATAGGGACCAAAAGGAGTGATTGAAAATTTTATAGGGACTAAAAGTTGAAGAAATTTTTTAGAGGGACTAAAACGAAAAGTTGACATATTTATAGGGACCAAAAACATATTTAACCCTTAATTAAATAGTACATTGGATTGTGCTTCTGATTCATTGAATTAAATGCAACATTGATGGTGCATTTAAATGTTTCCTTGATGTTTTTACACGTGTAGACATTTATTTTATTTTATTAGAGACTTTAAATTTAGAGTTTCTCACATTTATAGGGGAAAAAATTTATGTGTCGATAAAATACCATTGCTTTGTATTTTTTTAACTATGAATAAGACTTTTGTAGGTGCTATTGGTAATTTATTTTGGTCAACGTATGACATCACATTAAAAAATATCACTTTTAATTTGCATTAAAAAAGGGAAAGTGAAAAAAAATGTATATTTGTAATTTTAGGGGGAAAAAAGGCCCTTCATCAGGTTCAATAGTATATATAACTTGAAACATGTCATGTGTTTCAATATTAGTATATTGCTTAATCGATTTGTGCAAGTAGGATGGTTTCACTCTCCAAAATTTCTATGTTACTAACTATTCTTGTTGTTTTCCAGTTCAAGGGTGGTAATAGTTGGAGTCTCCTTAAGCCCATAGTACACATGTATATTACCAACAACTTCACCAATGGTGAACAACTTGGAGTCCACTGTAAAGACAAAGATCATGATATTGGATATCGATCAATACGTTTTGCAGAACCTTACGCCTTCACTTTTAGGCCTGCTTTCTTCATACCAAATATCTTGTATTTTTGTGGATTTACATTTAGTAATGAATTTCACCACTTTGTGGTTTACGATCAAATTAAAGATGAGAAAGCTGTCAAAAGAGAATGTCATTGGCAAATAAATAAATATGGACCATGTAGGGTTAATGTTTTAGTTAAGCCCAACTCTATAGAATGCTTCCCATGGTCTTAATGTCTTTATTTAGAGGGAGGGATTTCAGAGAAGAGAATAATACTTTTAATGTATAATAATGTGATCAATGTATTCCTCCTTGAAATTATATGAATTGAAGAATAAAATTGATATATTATATGTTTTTCTATAGTTAGTTAATAATCACCATATAAAAATACCCTTTTTATTTGTTAAAAAAAAAAAAAAAACACCTTTTTATCACGTCTCTCTATCTTGTTCATCGGAATATCTGTCTTATAGAGAGATTTGTTGAAATGGAAGAAATCCATAGTTGTTGCCGTTGCCATTTAGTTTCAACGTTTTTTTCTCTTTTTCATAGAGGTGATTGATTTGAAGGAAAAATCTCTAAAAAATGAAATTGGGAATTTCTTAACAATACAACAATGGAAGAAACTCCCCTTAAAAAAAACAAATGAAGAAGTTGTCGTTCGATGATGATAGTGAGACAACAATGGAAGAAGCTTTTGATGAAAGAGGGAGAATTGGAGAAAGATAGAGAGACGAAGAACAATAGAAAAGAAAAACATAAACCATTCCATATGAATGACAATTTTATCCATAAGTTTTATTTTTTTTCAAAAAACCAAAAATGGATATTTCGGTCCAAATGAAAAGGTATCGGTTACTAAAATACTCATTCATAAAAAAGAATAAGGCACATATAAAGTGAGAATGAGTATCTTCTGTGAGAATGGTAGGAATAAATTTTGACCATTGAATCTTAGTGTATGGCTGAGATTTGAAGACAACTTTTAACATGTCACGTGTTGTTTCTTCTTCTCTCTCCCTATCTCGCCCCATTCTTCAGCCAATTCCGACCACCATCACTAAGGGTGTTCGTCGTTGCGTGTTCGCACGCCGGCTTGACAGAGGATCGTCGTTCTCAATTCATTTTGTTTTAACTTGAGAATCTGTCATTTCCCATTACTTTTCACGTTGAACCATAATCATCTCTCACTCCCATCAAAAAATTTCAAAAACGAACACACACACACACATGTTGTTTGCCCCTGTTTCCTTTTCTCAAAGATGCATCTATCACTTGAAGATTGGTTTTATTGTTTATTTTTTATTAATCTACTAATTCAAGTTCAAATCGAAATCTGCTAAACAAATAAAAAAAATCCTAATTCATGAAATTAGATTTAATCCATAACATTGAAAAAAAAAAACAGTAAAGAAAAAGAAAGAATAAAATATGCCTAAACCATTGAATGTATATTAATAAAAAAAATAAACAATAAAGACACATTAGATATGCCTAAACAAGTAAAAAAGAATGTATTTAAGCAATTAATTAATTTCATAAATATATTAGTCTAAAAATTATTTTCTTTGGTAAGAATAAAAAAGATATTGGTCTAAATGTTATGCAATTAATTAATTTAAAACACCTTTTTGTCAAACAAAAAATACTCCTTTTGGTCCTATTTATAAAAGAAAATTTGGTCAATAAAAGTTAATGTATCTGGTTTAAAATTCAGTTAAGATACATTAAT
The DNA here is from genome assembly GCF_051527215.1 of Medicago sativa. NCBI lineage: Eukaryota > Viridiplantae > Streptophyta > Magnoliopsida > Fabales > Fabaceae > Medicago > Medicago sativa. The sequence goes on from NC_140754.1 coordinate 302,136, forward strand.
TTATGTTGACCCAACATCTTATAGATAGGTCCGGAAGGAGTAAAAAAACCCTTTTTTCACACTTTGATTTTTTATTTTTGTTAAAATCATATGCATGTCAGGTGATGGGTTAAACTATTCAATTACTTAGTCCGTTAAGAGGTTCTTCTCTTTACTGGTGTGTATGTGTGTCAACTCTCATACTCTAAGTCTCTGACGACGATCTTCCTCTCAAAACGGTGTGGACCATAACAAGTAAATTTAACGCTTTCTCCATCCCATATGACGTTTTGATCATTCCGTACAAATCAAGAAGTGTAATTAATGTTGCATGAAACAGATAAATCACAAGTCATTTTACAAATTTATTCTTTATTAATGGTATATGACAGATAAATTAAAGTATTGAAAGAAAATACTCCATCCGTCCCAAATTATAAGTAAAAAAAAATATTTTCACACTTATTAAGAAAACTAAAATTATACTACAAACTTTTATTGACCAATAATAATTTACCATTTCTTCTCCAATAATAATTTACCATGTCTTCCAAGTGGTGGTAAACCTCCCTGACTATTATTGTTTTTAAGTATACTTAAAAATAATAATAATGGTTGAAAGACATTAGTATCGCACGAGTTCACCTAGATACGATAAACTCAAATATTTACTTATTGATCTCCTAGAAAACACTTAGATTGCACATTAACCACAAGATAAGCCCCCACCCATCCACTCCAAGCAAACCCCTATAAAACCCTACCTTGAAAAGGAAAAAATCCGAGCCCCTTTAGAATTGCACTAGATAGAAAGAATCCCTCCACTATTACCAATCACGAAGAAAAACTCCACTCATAAAAGAAATTCCCCAGAGAATATGACAAGGGCATCCGACAACTCCTCAATTAATGTCAATGTAATTGGTCACTATAAACTCCCGCACCTTACCTTTTTTCACTCTCCCACCCAAACTTATAATGTTAAATGATCCTAAAATCATCAGTCACTTTTGACTCCATCACTTGCAACCTCTATGTTTCTCTTATGTGTCAAGACACATCGTCATGCTATCGTTCCAAAACCGTTGCTTAGCTAAATAACCATGCCATTCAATTGTACTACCTATGACCACACATTAATAAAATTGATTCCTCCTTGATCTCACGTCAATCTCTTTCTCTGACACTTTTTTTTTTCTATGTAAACCTTGATTACATCTAGGAATGTAAGTAAAAATATGGAAACTAGTTAAGGATGTAGCCGCTCTAGTTAAACAATGAGCAACTTCATTTATTTGTCTCGTAATAAAATTCACTTTAGAGTTTGTTAAAAAAGATGAAAAAACCTAATGAAGGCACCAAATTCCAACACATTAACTTTATTGCTATTGAAATCGTCTGCCACCCTTTTGATTTCAACTTCAAAATTAATATTATTAATATTAATTTGCAAATATTTGACCCATGTAAAGCTTGAAGAAGTCCCAAGGCCTCTAACACATCTACCAGAAGGACAGGCGAGAACCATTCAGCCTTTGCTAGAACATAGCTCCTGATCATAACTGATCAGAAGATGACTGCCGATACTTCTTTAATGGGATGGTTGAAGGTGGTGGAATTGCGTCAGTTGAATACTGGAACGGCGGGGGTGTGTACCTGAAGACTCTCTGACACTCAAGTCAGTAGAGGTCTGAAATGGGGGTTTGGAAGTGAGAGAGATTCAACCTTGGGGACTGCGAGGAGCCCTCTTTATATAGAGGTGGGTGAATTCAGAGCCGTTGTAATGGCACACGTGTGTCCGGCGGTTACGAAATCGTAGAAAGTGTAACCGCCGGTGAGATATTCGCGGGAACGTGGGAAAGAGACGTTACTGATCGTTTGAACTGGTCTCTGTTGCTTCGTGTACCCCCCGCAGAGAAGGGGTGTTGCGAGTAATTTGCCAGATGTGGTATTTGGGCTTGATTTGTTATTGAGTCTAAGCAATTGAGCCTAGGTCTTTGAACGGTCAAGAATAGCTTCCTTGATCATCCTGAATGCACACACTCACTCCAACTATTTTGTGTTGGTTTGAAAACGACAACATTTTTATTGAATTTGAAGAATCCATTCGGAGGCTTCTTCCAACTTGATATGACACTTTCGTTGCTTTAATTTTGTGAGCATTCTTCCAACCCAACTAGAAAGATTTAACTTGCTCGCAAACTACTTCACTAGTAGTCGTCCGGGTTTTCCAAATATAATCATTATTATGATTTGTGCGTGTCATCCTTGCGCAGGGTCCATGCATATAGTTCTCTCAAAAAATGTTTCCATATGCAGGAAAACAAAGCTTTCCACTCCATACTCAAAATATCTAATAACTCGAAAGCAATCTCTGCAGCTGAACTTCTGCTTCCAACATCTTGAATATAATTTTATTGAAGTTATTACGTATGTGATTTTATATTTGTTAAGTTCTTTCATTGCAAAAAGATTTTGTTACAATTATTCTTAAGTTTTTCAACAAAAATTTGAAATCTATGTAAAAAAAAAAAAAAAAAACTTCTTGAGAACCGTGAATATTTTGTCCTCTTTCTTTTCCGTTTAAAGTCGACAAAATAGATCACCAATCACTTTCAAGGTTGAATTTGCTTTAAACTTATATGTTTAAGATATTTGTCTAAACAAGTAATAGAATGAATGAAAGAGATTGAGAGGTTCCCCGAAAAATTATTCTGCAACATCTTTATGGTTTGATTGATTGTAAATTTACGCAAGTATTAGTATTATTATATACTTTGGTTCCACGATTAAGTTGTGGCGTGTAAAATCACGGAAAATACTTGGGTGACATAATGTCACCGTGACATTAAATCTGGGCCACATAAAGATGTTGATTTGTGTGGCCCAGATGTGTTGTATGTGTTGTGTGGCCCAGATGTTGTGTGACAATGTGTGTTGTGTGGTTCAGATTTAATGTCACGGTGACATTATGTCACCCAAGTGCTTCCCGTAAAATCACATAGCACAATGCCAAAAGAAATAAGATCAATGAAGATAAACAATACAGCACAATTCATATATTATGTTACGGGAAAAAATATTCACTTAAACGAGTTAATCTTTTGAATTGGAAAATCATAATGCATAAAAAGGATATTTTTATATCAAAAAAATGAGAAAGAAATTTTGAGAAAGAAAGCAAGACCATGGTCACAATTTGAAATGGTAAATATGATGATTAACAATAAAAACGTCTAATATATTATTTTCATTATACTTATTCTTTAATCATTATGATTTCAAGGAGGAAGACATTTATCACAAATCACGGTACACATTTAGAGTATTATTCTCTTCACCGAGATCCCTCCCTACTACAAAAACATCAAGGCCATTGAAAGCATTCTCTAGAGTTCGGGTTCGTAAGCCTACATGGTCTTGATTGATTTATTTCCCAACGACATTCTTTTTCGACAGTGTTATCATCTCGACTTTGATCATAAACGTTCAAGTGGCGATGCTCAGCATTATTACTCCATGAAAAATTACAATAGTATAAGGTATTTTTAAATAAGGTACCAGGCTTAAAAGTGAAGGTGTCAGTTTACACAAGTAACGACACTATATACACTGAGCCACGGTTAAGTTGAGGCATGTAAAATTACATAGCAAAATGGAAAAACAAATAAGAGCAAGGAAGGTAGAATTTGGCTGAAGTAAGAAACAGAAGAAAAAATAAAGCACAATTCATATATGTTAAGAGATAAATTATTCACTTTTAAACGAGTTAATTTTTTGTATTAGAAAATCATAGTGCAAAAAAAGGATATCTTATAGTTTCATGGAGGAATACATTTATGATTTATCACATTATACAAAAATATCAAGAAAGAGTATTATTCCCTTCATTGAGATCCCTTCCTTCTACAAAAATATCAAGGCCATTGAAAGCATTCTGTAGTGTTAGGCCCTATCCAATAATTAAACCTACATGGTCCTGATTGATTTATTTCCCAATGACATTTCTTTTTTCACAGTAGTATCATCTCGATGTTCATCATAAACGTCAAAGTGGCGATTTTGGGCACTATTACTCCATGTTAAATCACAATAGTATAAACGTCACAAGAAAGAGATATGAGAGTTCTATTTTTCTTTTCCAGAAATAATAGTTTTTTTCCATTGAAGAATGGTGGTCTTGTGCATGATAGACCTTCTGGTATATATTTTTCTTATGACATTGCCTTCTTCCTGAATCTTTTCCTCCAACACTTGTTAGGTGTTTTACTTGTAGAGCTCGGACCCTGATACCAATTGAAGTAGCAATAGACGTCACAAGAAAGGGGGGTTTGAATTGTGACCCTTTTAAAAATTATTCATGAGAGTTAAGTTTAGATTTATATACTCAATACTGTTCTTGGTGTACGTTAGTTCAACAAGATTAGAGTATATAACAATTAGTTAATCAAAACAGAATGTTCTGAAGAATGATTATAAGAAGAATGAGAAAAATGATGTTAAGTTAAAATATAAGATTATTTTAACAAGGACCAGAATGTTCTAGAGAATGATTAATGATAAAACAATATTATATGTTGATTTTAAACTTTAGTTAAATAATTAAACAATTGTTTTATCTTGGACCAGAATGTTCTGGAGACATTTTAATATTAAATAAGATAAAGCAACAATATTAATGTTTGATAAGAACCCGATCACTCTGGATTAATTTTGATAGTGATTAACTAAGACCAGAATATTCTGGAGATTAATATAAGTGTAATAAAGTGTGTGTGTGTTGTGTAACTTTAAATAAAGAGAGAGAGAGAGAAGAATAACACATGAGAGTTATCCTGGTTCACCAAACCCGGCTACTTCCAGTCCCCACACCTCGTGTGAGATTATCCACTATAGTTGTCTTGCTAACAGAAACTTCTGACTAGAACTATAAGGTCTTGATCACACCAGATCAGTCCGTTTCACCTGTATTATCAACCTCAACAGGCTTCTACAATTCTTTGCATACTAGCAAAAGAAAGGTTGGAATTTTCTATCTCAAAACTATTAAACCCAATAGACTTTGAGAAATACAACACACTTTGTATAATGAGATTTGTTTGGATCAAATAAATACTCAACACTTGTTTGAGTTTTACAATAGTAAATTCGAAAGAGAAGATCCAAGAGATATAGTGAGAGAGCTTGGAATTTGCTTTGTTTGCGAAGAGCTTTGTTTGTAGTGATGATTTTCACTTAGAGAGATATTAGCTTGCAAAACTCTTGCTTATAACCTTCAAAGACCCTTGTATTTATAGGTGAAGAGTGTCTTGGTGATCAAGGGAGAAAATAGAGTTGTTGGACACGTTTTTGATAGCTGCCCAAAGTCTCAATTGATTTCTCTTTTCTTCTTTAAAAATAGCCAGAACGTTCTCAGAATGTTATGTCTGATTTGTCTAGCTTTGAAAGCACTGTTGCTTGCTTGCGCATGAGAGAACCAGCGGTAATGAGCTGTATAACTTGTTGTCTAATGCTGATGATGGCATGTCCTTTTGCTTTAGTGATGTCATGCTTAAAAGGCCATGTGCTCTTATCCATGAGATAGATATTTTATTCTTTAATGGGCTTTTTGCATTCAAATGGGTTGAACCCTTTTCTTATGGCCCAAGAGACATCATTTCAAATAATAATTTGCCATGTTTTCTTGCTGTGCAGACTTGTCCATTTTTGATGTACTGTTTCATTTTCATCGTAACTGTCAGAATGTTCTCAGTTCATTCTCATGAAACAAATTCTCACAAAACGAAATTAGTAGTTAACAAGATTAAATAAATATAATATGTTTGTAATCTTTGAAACATCTAATAAGGATTTTGTCTCAACAATATATATATATATATATATATATATATATATAAAATTTATTGTGATTCAAATATATATATTTGCAACAAGGCACAGATCTATTTAATTGCACAAAATTCTCTATACTTATTTAAAAGAAAATAAAAACCAAAACCCCCATAATTGAATTTGTGACTAAGAATAGAGACAAGTGCCTAATGTATATCAGTCACAAAAAAGTGATTAACTTAAAACTTTTGGATTTTTATACTAAAAAACAATATGAATTGATATATTAAATGCAATATACAACATAATATTTCTTTCTAAATTAAAAAAGCATAATAATTATCATGCCAAAATTATTATAGTATATTTAGATCCTCATGAGGACATTATCGTTCTTCCTCTCAACCAAGTTAAGAAGTTAATTCATATAGGTTAAACTCAACATCATCAAGAACTAGGGCATCTGATATCATAAAGAACTGACTGATAAGAGAAATTTCTATTCAGTATATTTGAAAAACTCAATTAAGACAGTCATGATACTAGTTTGCTTCTTATAATTTTCGAGCTACATAAGATGGATGTCAATACAGTGTTTCTTAATAACGACATTAATGATACAATAAGGTGCAACTTTGTGTCAATAGATACAAATTAGATGGTTTGCAAAGTCCTGAAATCCACTTATGAGTTAAAAAATTTGTCTCTTTATTGTTACTACAAATTCTCATAAAGAAATTGTCTCAATTGGTTTTGAGATGATATTATGGAGAGTTGTGGATTTAGTAAGCTCGGTGGGAGTAAATTTATATTTCAAGTTTAATGTGTCGACTATATTTTATTTAGTCAATAATGATATATATTAGTTATGTGAAACCAAGAAAATCTTTAACGAAAGTTAGAGATTATAAAGATCATGGGGACACTTCTTCTGTATCAAGTTTTAGATATTTAAAGATCACTCTCACAGTATCCTTTAGATGTCACAAAAGATTTATATCAAAAATTTGAAAATAAATTGACATAATAAGTTTATGGGCGACCTTAATCACTGAGAGAGACTTTTCAGTCTCAAATATTGCACAACAGAAAATTTATAAATTCAGAAAATTAAGTATTTTCCTAAGCTTTACGTATATGATTTTTATGTTTGATCTTATTTATACGCATTTGGAAATAGCATATATAAACAGATTGTTTGACAGATACTTGAGTAATTCAAAGTTTGAATTGTTGAAAAGGCAACCATAAGGATTACTAAAGAGAACAAGAGACCTTATGCTCACATCAGAGATCTAAGAATTTGGAGATCATTAGTTTGTTAGAATCTAACTTTTGGATGTATGTATATAATAGACATCCTAAATCAGTAAATGATTGTAAATATTTATGTCACTTGGTTGCATATAGTTAAAGGTATTGAATTCTCTAAAAAAAAATAGTTAAAGGTATTGAATGACCACTTAATTTATATAGTGACATAAATTAGTCACATAATGCTTCAATAACAAAATTATAAGGTTCATTACCTTATAGATTATTATTGTTAAATGATAGAACATCCAGATACAAACTTTATGTTAGCTATGCCAGCATGTCTTGAATTAGTGGGAGTCTCTTTTCTTTTATGTTCTATACTTTTGTTTTGATGTCGATAGAGACTTTATGTCATGATTTTCTGCAGAAATAAAGTTTATGAGGTTATTTTTGTTATAACCATTTCTATATTATTTTGTGCAAATATTGAATTTGCAAACTTCAGTTTGATCTCACTAAAGTTTTCAGTTGGACCAGTTGGAAATCGACATGATTTATAGATCACTGTTATACCCTAATTTTGGACCTAAAAATACTTGTTCAATTCTTCTTTTCTTGCATTATAAGTCATTTGATATGTCTCTGATCAATTGCATCTTTCTCTGCATTTTATTTCATTGTTATTTGCAAAATTCACATAAAAGGGTATTTTAGTCATTTCCTGCATTCAACTCATTTTAGTCTTTGAAAATTGTTTGAGTCTTTTAAATTGGTTTGTATAAGTCCTTGTTTCAATCTCATGTCAAAATTCATTTCAGAAAATATCAGTTGAGTCATTTTTTTAGTCAGTTTAGCCCCTAGGGGCATTTTAGTCATTTCCCATGATAAAATCTCTTCCAATCTTTAAAAATTTGTTTGAGTCCTTTCAAATAGTTTGAATAAGTCTTCATTTCAATTCTATGTCAAAATCCATTTCAAAAATTGCATTTGAAGTCAGTTTTGCCCCTAGGGGCATTTTAGTCTTTTCATGTGTTAAAACCCTGTTTAAATTCTAAAAATTGTCTTGAGTCTTTTAATTCGCTTGCATAAACTCTTGCTTTAATCCCTTGTTAAAAAAATCATTTTAAAATTGCATTTGAGTCGTTTTTAGTCGTTTTTAGTCCCTAGGGGCGTTTTGGTCATTTCACATAAAAGCTCTTGTCTGCTTCGTTGTTTTTAATCATCTCGCTTTACGTTAATTTTCAATTTACTTTTTCAATCCAATTTTAGTTTCAATTTTCATTTCGGTCCTTGTACTTTTGTTATTTGCATTTTAATCCCTTTTTAAGTTTGTTAGAGTCCAAGTGCCATGTGTCCAAATGCTATTGGTCCTTAAGAGTTTGTTACTACTTAGTCCATGTGGCATTTCCTCATTGGTCCAAGCATCCCTTTCATCACCTATATAAGTCAAACCTTTAGTCACAATTTCAACATTCAATCATTTTTTCCAAAATTCACAAAAAAGTCAAAAAAAACCATTTTATTCTTTTCCCTCTTTTCTTCCTCCACGTAACCAACTCTTTTTCTCCACCACTTTCCTCCATCTCTAACAACTTTTCACCACCACCAAAACCACCACAACAAACTCTAACAACCCACTCAACCACCCTAACCAACCTAAACCACCACCATCTTCATCATTCCATTTTCATAACCACCCAAATTCACCACCACTTCCACCATAACCGTAACACTCTCTCTTCCCCTCCTCCTATCTCTCTTCACCGTAACCTCCCTAACAACCTCAAGAACAATCTCCGCCGCGAACCGCCGCAACTGAATCCAACGATTCCGATTCAATCCAAGAAACATCGTTACCATTACAATCAACCGCCGCAAATCTCACAATCCTCATCTTCACAAACACTCTGAAATCGCAATGTCCAAGCAAGCATCAACAACTTCAAAATCGCAGATCAACGCCTAAATCCAAATTGAATTCGTCAAAGAACAAGAAAGAAGTAGAAAGAAGGAACAGTTCAACGCACACAAACCAGCATCACCAAGCTTCAATAACGCAAGCTCGGACCATTTCCACCACAAAGGAAACTGAACAGAATCGGATTCAAATATTTAAGCACAAGACGGCGACGAATCCTGAAGGCAAAACAAAGGACGATTCAAGGAGGGAAGCTAGCAGATCCGGATTGGAATAAGCTTAAAATTTTTCGCTACCGAAGTTATTTTCTCCTTTTCAACTAAGGTAATACGAGTTCCATACAAGCACTATGCTATTCCCTTGCTGTGTTTGTTGTTATGTGAAGTTTTTCTTGCGAACATAGAATTTTAGATCTACCCTGTTTGTTTGCTTTTTCGTGAAAACATTTTGAAAATCGAATAGAGGAGAAGAGGAGGATTCGAAACATGTATTCTTTTTTAAATTTGGTGGAGTTTTGAAACTCCGGCACGGTGGTGCCACCACCGGCCACCGTGCCGGAAAACTGATGCCTCACCAAAGAAGAAGGAGGCCAGCGCTGTAGCTTAAGAAAGAAGAAGGACGTTTCACGTTTTCTTCTTCAAGTTTGTAACAAATGTTTTTTTTCTTTTTTGGCAAAGCCTCCTTTATGTGAATCCATGAACCATGCTCCATGCCCTTACCCACTAACCCGCTCCAGCACTAAAGCCCAACGTTTTTTGCTTTTCTTCTCCAGTTTTGCTATATTCACCTCCCTTTCCTGCGTGTGTGTGTTTCATTTTGCTAATTGCACCCCTGCATGTTCAAAAAGTCCTTTAAAAATTCTGGAAAAATTCCTATAATTTTCTTTGTACTTTTTGATCAATTTTGACATATTGCATGCCAAGATTGATCAAGAAATATTGGAGAATTGTTTTTACTTTGGTTTATTGTTTTTTCTTTAATTCTTGTTGAAAGTCTTGATGAAAAACTTGTAAAAATTTAGGTGAGGTTTATTGCAATAATGTTGATTGATCTAGGATCGTTTCTTGTGAATTTTGAAGTGCTGGAAGTTGATGGAGAATCACATGTGGGTTTGTGTGTGTTTGTGTTGTTTTTTGCCATATCTTGTGAAACTTTTTGCATGTTCTAGTTCCAATATCTTGGCTCATGATAAGTAGTACTTGATGGGTGATCTTAGGGTGTTGTTTGTTGCATAATATGTAGTGTTTGGTGCTGTTTTGAATGAGTGATAATTGGTTGCTTAGTTAGCAAGTTATTTGTCATTTTAATATGTGAATTGGTGCAAAAATAGGCCTAATTTCATATCATGATTTCTTGGCCTATAATTTTCTTGTAACTCTCATATTAGGGCTGACCCCAAAACTCTTTAAAAAATGTTATAATGTGAGGGTTATAAGTCTTTTGTTTGCTTGGGATTTTGGTATTTTGTTAGGTATATTTTGCCCTCTTTCCTTGCCATTTTATCATGTTACCATGCTTTATTTCCTTGTCAATTTTTCCTATCATACTATGCCTATTATCACTAACTCTTTTGTTCATCATTTCATAAGCATTCCCATCTCATCTCATATTCACCTTTATCTTCTTGCAATTTAATTTCTACCAAGGTTTAGAATGTAATACTTGTAACACCCCGTTTTCCCAACATAAAAATTTCATTTAAAATCAGAGTATTTAATTCATAACGGAATGCTACACGCCACTTTAACATCTCAAAACAGATAATAATAATTATCCTTCAAATTCAACATCATGAAAAATCTTAAACTGTTGCAGCGGAAAATAGTTCAACATTTTAAAGTCTTGGCACGCAGGCCTTATTGGAAAATCTCATAAATTAGTTCATAAAAGAGACACGTAAGGAATAGCAGTAAAAGCAAGCCCCCATCCCGTTACGTATCAGAGCACCTAAACACCAAGTGAGGAGTCCACTCACGAACGCCTCTAATCTTTATTACCTGCACATTACCCACGGTCGAGGCAACATATACGCAGAAGGGGTGAGATTTCATAATCAATACATTAAGCATATAATCTAATAAAATGCATTTAACAACTTAAACATTAATAACATATCAACAGTTAACAATTAGCATATTTTTCATTTCATAACAAATACAATCATCAAATACCATTACTAATTTTCATCGCAAATCATAATCAGCTTAACACTCAATTTGACGACACAACTCATCTTTGATCATGCAACTCTATCAACTCAACAACAACTTGACAACACAACTCATCTTTGACCATGCAACTCTATCAACTCGACAACAACTTGACAACTTAAACAACATGAAACTTCTTGATATGCAAATGCATGTGGTACCATTCAACAACAAATGAGCATAATAGGCTCTTCAACGTGTGAGCACAAAGGCTGCCGGGCCTAAAGCCCCCAACTTTAATGAGCACAAAGGCTGCCGGGCCTAAAGCCCCCAACTTTAATGAGCACAAAGGCTGCCGGGCCTAAAGCCCCCAACTTTAATGAGTATGCAATGAACTCGACTTCCAACAACTTAGACAACAACATAAACAACTCATACGACTCATAATCATGGACCACTCCTTGAATTCTACAACATAGACCGACTCATGCAACTTCAAGACACTAACAGTCAAAAGCAGGGAACAGCAGTAAGATACAACATTTAGTAACATTTGAATGCGTTAACATCATCTAAGGTATGAATTACATCAACATAAATACCATAAAGCATCATTATAACATTCATGCAACCACACTTCTAATCTCAGTCACCTGAACAGACTTCAGGGTCTATAAAAGCATCCTAAACAGCACTCTTACTTACTTCTAAGGTCAACTCAAGACTACACGTGCGAAGGGATCGCATCGGGACAATTTTGGGCAACTAACAGCCTAACTCGCAGTGGCGAGTAACTCTGCTCGCAATGGCGAGCAAAGCGTGCATTCTGGGTTCCTAAGTCCTTACTCGCAGTGGCGAGTTATTCTGCTCGCAGTTGCGAGCTTACAGGTCACTCGCAGTTGCGAGTTGCATTGCTCGCAGTTGCGAGCTCTGGGTTCTAGCTCGCAGTTGCGAGTGTTCTTGCTCGCAGATGCGAGCGATGAATGTCAGTACGGCCAGAAACCTAAAAATCACAACTTTTCACCTATATTCATGATTCCTTCATCCAAATAGCATCTAATTATCATCTTAAGGAATATCTAAGGTCTGTACACTAATTTTGCATCACTATAACATCTGTTCATGATTCAATCATCAAAATTGATCTTAAACCTAATTCCCAATTCTCACCGAAACTTAATCTAATCATGCTAAATTCATCCTATAGAATCATACTCTTAATAATATTGAAAATTAGTCTCACCCTTACCTGGATTGAAGCTTTCACATAATATACGGAACGTGATGGCAGAAAGAAACTCGAACAGTTTAATAAGTCCACACCGCAACTTTAATCCAATTTCCAATCGTACTAAAGGTCTCGTGGTAAGGAGTTTTGTCAATATCAACAATTTTTAATAAGGGAAAGGTGCCATACTCACTCAATTGAAATGAAACAAAGGCACTTTAATGATTGGATGGCGCTACCACATGACAACATCAAGAGGTGGTGTTTGTGGCTTCATGGAGGACGTGAATCCATGGGGTAAGGAGAGATACCAACATAACATGATAAGGCATATAGTAAGTGGAGGCAGTTGGTGAGTATTATTTTGAAGAATTAATCGATGCTACTGCTACACAAAGAGGACCAAGATTTCCACTAGAAACTTGATTTGTTGTGGATTTTAGGAAATCAAAAGAAGGATTCGTAGATGAATTGTTCTTGCTGGTGGCTGCATAATTGTTCTAAATTTTGATTTTGATAAATAGTGACGGTGGCTCTCCCCTTTTCTAAAAACCTAACTTCCTTATTTATAACACTTCTTCTATTTCTCTTCTCACCACCAAACTTACTCACCTCACAACACAACCCCACTTCTAATATTTTTATTTTATTTATCATATCTTATTTTATTTAATAATAAAATAAGTCACACCAACATAACAACTTCACAACATCAATATACTTCACATCAATCTATAAAATCACATAATTTATCTATAAATCATGCAAACTATTTAAATTCTTAAATCATATAAATATATAAATATATATAAATATATAAATCCTCATTAAATTAAGTAAATAATTAAGACGGTCGTTACAACTCTCCCCAACTTATAGAATTTTCGTCCTCGAAAATTTACCTCAAGCAAACAACTCTGGATAAGACTCCAGCATCTTACTCTCTAGCTCCCACGTCAAGCTTTCGCCAGTCGTTCCACTCCAAACCACTCTCACTAGAGGTATTTCTTTGCCTCTCAACGTCTTCATTTTGCGATCATCGATCCTCAAAGGTAAAGTCTCCACCGTAAGGTTGTCTCTAACTTGCACATCATCACTCTGAATCACATGGGACGGGTCTGGGACATACTTCCTCAACTGCGACACATGAAACACATCATGCAAATTTGATAAATGCGGTGGTAAGCCAACTCTATAAGCCACCGTGCCAATTCTTTCAGATATCTGATAAGGACCAATAAACTTCGGAGTCAACTTCTTAGACTTCAATGCACGACCAACACCGGTCATCGGAGTAACTCTCAAGAACACGTGGTCCCCTTCTTGAAACTCAATGTCTTTCCTACGCTTATCATGGTAACTCTTTTGTCGACTCTGCGACGCTTTCATCTTTTCTTGAATCATTTTCACTTTCTCAGTAGTCTGCTGAACAATTCTGGTCCTAAAACTACACTTTCACCTGTTTCAAACCAACACAACGGAGTCCTACACTTCCGACCATACAAAGCCTCGAAAGGTGCCATCCCAATACTTGAATGATAGCTGTTATTATATGTGAACTCTATTAACGGGAGATGACTATCCCAAGTCCCACCTTGCTCAAGTACACAAACTCTCAACAAGTCTTCGAGTGACTGAATTGTTCTTTCCGACTGACCATCTGTCTGAGGATGATAAGCCGAACTCAATCTCAACTTAGAGCCTAAAGCCTCTTGCAAACTCTTCCAAAATCTAGAAGTAAATCGTGGGTCTCTATCTGACACAATGCTCGAAGGAACACCATGCAGCTTCACAATGTCTCGAATATAAATATCTGCCAACTGAGCCACAGGAAAACTAATATTAATCGGAAGGAAATGTGCCGACTTCGTCAATCTGTCAACAATCACCCAAATTGCGTCATTCCCTTTAGAAGTATTTGGCAAACTCGTCACAAAATCCATGGATATACTATCCCATTTCCATTCTGGTACATCTAACGGTGTCATCAACCCAGCAGGTTTCTGATGCTCTACCTTCGACTTCTGACAAATCAAACAAGAGTACACAAATTGTGTCACATCACGTTTCAATCCTGACCACCAAAACAGCTTCTTTAAATCATGATACATCTTTGTAGCTCCCGGATGAATGCTCAAGCTACTCCTATGACTCTCTTCCAGAATCATCCTTTTTATCTCATCATTGTCTGGAATACAAATCCTACCTCGGAACCTCAACACACCTTGATCATCAACTTTAAAGTCACCATCTTCAGTTTGATTACTAGCAACCAACAAGTCCACAAACTTAACATCAACCTTCTGTGCATCTCTAATACTTTTCAAGAAATCGTTATTAATTTTCAGCATTCCTAACTTAACGCTCCGAGACGACATTTCACAAACTAAGCTCATATCTCTAAACTGTTCAAGTAATTCAAATTCCTTCACCATCATAGCAGACATATGTAAACTCTTCCTACTTAAGGCATCCGCAACAACATTAGCTTTACCCGGATGGTAATTCAAACTAAAGTCATAATCCTTTAACAATTTGAGCCACCGTCGCTGTCGCATATTCAATTCTTTCTGATCAAACAAATACTTCAAGCTCTTGTGATCACTAAACACCTCGAATCTCGAACCATACAAGTAGTGTCTCCAAATCTTAAGGACAAATACGACTGCAGCTAATTCAAGGTCATGAGTAGGATAGTTTCGTTCATGAGTTCTCAACTGTCTTGATGCATAAGCAACAACTTTACCATCTTGCATAAGCACACCGCCTAAACCCAATTTGGACGCATCACAATACACCGCAAAAGGTTCATCAGGTTTTGGCAAAATCAAAACTGGAGCCGTCGTCAACGCTTCTTCAATTCATTAAAACTGTTCTCACAATGAACATCCCACACAAAGGTCTTACTTTTACACGTCAACTGAGTTAACGGAAGTGCCAACTTAGAAAATCCTTCTATAAATCTTCGATAGTATCCTGCCAAACCCAAAAAGCTTCTAATCTCCGTAACTGACTTAGGAGTCTCCCATTGTGATACTGCTTCAACTTTAGATGGGTCGACTGCAATACCACTACCAGAAATAACATGGCCCAGAAAATTTACCTCGTTCAACCAGAATTCACACTTAGACAATTTAGCATACAACTTCTTCTCTTTCAGCACTTGCAAAACGATTTTCAAATGTTCTGCATGTTCTTCTTCTGTCTTAGAGTAAATCAAAATATCATCGATGAACACAACCACAAAGCGATCCAAAAATGCATGAAAAATGCGATTCATATACTCCATAAACACGCCAGGCGCATTACTAACACCAAAAGGCATCACCTTATATTCATAATGTTCATATCGCGTCCTAAAAGCCGTCTTCTGCACATCTTCATCTTTTACTTTAATCTTGTGATAACCCGACCTCAAGTCAATCTTGCTGAACACACGTGCACCCACTAACTGATCCATCAAGTCATCAATCCTAGGAAGTGGATACCTATTCCTTATAGTTACTTTGTTCAACTGTCGATAGTCAACACATAACCTCATACTACCACCCTTATTTTTAACGAACAATACCGGCGCTCCCCAAGGTGAAACACTCGGTCTTATGAACTTCTTATCAAGCAAATCTTCCAACTGTTTCTTCAACTCAGCCAACTCAGAACTGACATACGATAAGGTATCATAAACACAAGCTTTGTTCCCGGAACAAGATCAATAGAAAATTCAACCTCTCGCTTCAGGAAAACTTCGGGAAATCCGCACACAATTTGCAACTTATCACTCACCGCTTGATTCTCAATTGACAGTGACGCCATCAACGAAAACATCAGAATTCCATCACGTGCTAACTGCTTCAGCTGCTCAGTAGACAAAATTCTGCTCCACTTTCTTCTTCTTCAGCAAAAGAGAAATACACCGACTTACTAAAACAATTAATGTGAACATGGTTGTACTCCAACCAGTTCATACTAAGGGTTAAACAACAAACAAGACAACTTAAATACAGTACAAAACTGTAAAACGACACAACACGACTCAACTACTTGGCCAGACGGACCGACCTGCTCTGATACCAATTGTAACACCCCGTTTTCCCAACATAAAAATTTCATTTAAAATCAGAGTATTTAATTCATAACGGAATGCTACACGCCACTTTAACATCTCAAAACAGATAATAATAATTATCCTTCAAATTCAACATCATGAAAAATCTTAAACTGTTGCAGCGGAAAATAGTTCAACATTTTAAAGTCTTGGCACGCAGGCCTTATTGGAAAATCTCATAAATTAGTTCATAAAAGAGACACGTAAGGAATAGCAGTAAAAGCAAGCCCCCATCCCGTTACGTATCAGAGCACCTAAACACCAAGTGAGGAGTCCACTCACGAACGCCTCTAATCTTTATTACCTGCACATTACCCACGGTCGAGGCAACATATACGCAGAAGGGGTGAGATTTCATAATCAATACATTAAGCATATAATCTAATAAAATGCATTTAACAACTTAAACATTAATAACATATCAACAGTTAACAATTAGCATATTTTTCATTTCATAACAAATACAATCATCAAATACCATTACTAATTTTCATCGCAAATCATAATCAGCTTAACACTCAATTTGACGACACAACTCATCTTTGATCATGCAACTCTATCAACTCAACAACAACTTGACAACACAACTCATCTTTGACCATGCAACTCTATCAACTCGACAACAACTTGACAACTTAAACAACATGAAACTTCTTGATATGCAAATGCATGTGGTACCATTCAACAACAAATGAGCATAATAGGCTCTTCAACGTGTGAGCACAAAGGCTGCCGGGCCTAAAGCCCCCAACTTTAATGAGCACAAAGGCTGCCGGGCCTAAAGCCCCCAACTTTAATGAGCACAAAGGCTGCCGGGCCTAAAGCCCCCAACTTTAATGAGTATGCAATGAACTCGACTTCCAACAACTTAGACAACAACATAAACAACTCATACGACTCATAATCATGGACCACTCCTTGAATTCTACAACATAGACCGACTCATGCAACTTCAAGACACTAACAGTCAAAAGCAGGGAACAGCAGTAAGATACAACATTTAGTAACATTTGAATGCGTTAACATCATCTAAGGTATGAATTACATCAACATAAATACCATAAAGCATCATTATAACATTCATGCAACCACACTTCTAATCTCAGTCACCTGAACAGACTTCAGGGTCTATAAAAGCATCCTAAACAGCACTCTTACTTACTTCTAAGGTCAACTCAAGACTACACGTGCGAAGGGATCGCATCGGGACAATTTTGGGCAACTAACAGCCTAACTCGTAGTGGCGAGTAACTCTGCTCGCAATGGCGAGCAAAGCGTGCATTCTGGGTTCCTAAGTCCTTACTCGCAGTGGCGAGTTATTCTGCTCGCAGTTGCGAGCTTACAGGTCACTCGCAGTTGCGAGTTGCATTGCTCGCAGTTGCGAGCTCTGGGTTCTAGCTCGCAGTTGCGAGTGTTCTTGCTCGCAGATGCGAGCGATGAATGTCAGTACGGCCAGAAACCTAAAAATCACAACTTTTCACCTATATTCATGATTCCTTCATCCAAATAGCATCTAATTATCATCTTAAGGAATATCTAAGGTCTGTACACTAATTTTGCATCACTATAACATCTGTTCATGATTCAATCATCAAAATTGATCTTAAACCTAATTCCCAATTCTCACCGAAACTTAATCTAATCATGCTAAATTCATCCTATAGAATCATACTCTTAATAATATTGAAAATTAGTCTCACCCTTACCTGGATTGAAGCTTTCACATAATATACGGAACGTGATGGCAGAAAGAAACTCGAACAGTTTAATAAGTCCACACCGCAACTTTAATCCAATTTCCAATCGTACTAAAGGTCTCGTGGTAAGGAGTTTTGTCAATATCAACAATTTTTAATAAGGGAAAGGTGCCATACTCACTCAATTGAAATGAAACAAAGGCACTTTAATGATTGGATGGCGCTACCACATGACAACATCAAGAGGTGGTGTTTGTGGCTTCATGGAGGACGTGAATCCATGGGGTAAGGAGAGATACCAACATAACATGATAAGGCATATAGTAAGTGGAGGCAGTTGGTGAGTATTATTTTGAAGAATTAATCGATGCTACTGCTACACAAAGAGGACCAAGATTTCCACTAGAAACTTGATTTGTTGTGGATTTTAGGAAATCAAAAGAAGGATTCGTAGATGAATTGTTCTTGCTGGTGGCTGCATAATTGTTCTAAATTTTGATTTTGATAAATAGTGACGGTGGCTCTCCCCTTTTCTAAAAACCTAACTTCCTTATTTATAACACTTCTTCTATTTCTCTTCTCACCACCAAACTTACTCACCTCACAACACAACCCCACTTCTAATATTTTTATTTTATTTATCATATCTTATTTTATTTAATAATAAAATAAGTCACACCAACATAACAACTTCACAACATCAATATACTTCACATCAATCTATAAAATCACATAATTTATCTATAAATCATGCAAACTATTTAAATTCTTAAATCATATAAATATATAAATATATATAAATATATAAATCCTCATTAAATTAAGTAAATAATTAAGACGGTCGTTACAATACTTAGGAGTTTTTGTAATATTTTACTTCATGCAATTTTTAAATTTCTTGGCAAAGAGGCCATAGAATGTAACTAGGTCAATGATGTAAAAGACAATGGACTCTAATAATGTACACCGACACAAGCACCGACACATGCACACACCTCACTTTAGGTATATAGCTAGAATATGCATGTTTAGATGTATGTTTAGGATTGTATGTTTAGATGGATGTTTAGGCTTTATACTTAGAAAAATCATTTTCCAAAAAATATGAACAAACTTCACTCAAATCTTTTTCACAATAAACTTTGGGGTCAAAACCCCATTGAATTTTCCTTTTATTTTCTTAATCAAACTTCAATGAAAAATAATCAAACTTTGACTTCTTTTGCAAAATGACTAATCAAACCTCACTCTTTTCATAAATTCTCATGCCTTTAAGGCCTCTCTCTTATTCTTAAAATTCCATTTTCAAACTTAAAATCAACCAACAAAAACAAAAAACATTTTTGGAAGAGAACTACGGTGGATTTGATCCCTTAAACGGGTACGTAGGCAAGGAACAAAATTCCTTCAATTCAACTAAAATAAAAATCCAAAAACATTCTTCTCCCTCCAATTCTTCACTTAGCAAATTCTTTAGGCTTAATAACACTTTCAAAATAGCATTTAAAAAATAAAGCGCGTGCGTAGAAATTAAAGACGGTTCCTATAGGATACTATAGTCGTTATGGGTGCCTAACACCTTCCCGTAGCGAAAACAACTCCCGGACCTCGATTCTCAAGGGTTTTGCTTACTTTTTCCCTTCCCAAGAAAAAATAAGATATCACCGGTTTAAAAGGTTCAAACGCAATCAATGTTTGACACCCGAAAACCAAGATAAAACAGCTGGCGACTTCACTGGGGATATTCGAGAGTTACGCCTAGTCTTTATTTCCACGCTTGCGCTCCTTTTACTTGTTTCTTTTACTTGTTTTCCTATGTGAATAAATGTTTAAATTACTTGCAAACGTGTGGGGTGAGAATATCAAAAGTCCTGCACCCGGGCTGAGTAAACTTAGGATTTAGGAGGGATATAATCGACAATTCATTCCGGGGGTTGCCTCGTGTTTTGGATTATGCGATCAATCCCACATAGCTGAGGCATTTTGGGGGTGATGTTGTCGGCGCGTGTTGTCGCGTTTAGGCACTTTACTTCTAATTGTTCTATGACGCTATGAACCGTAGATAACCAAACCCATCCATGGCCATTTTCTAGGACGTAGTGCGGAGGCTAGACCGAGTGTTGTCTCGAGTTTTAGTTGTCACGCGATACTACACTCAAGTTAGATCTTCCACGGATAATCATGGAGCGAGTGTTGTCTCGTGACACCGTGATGTACGTCGGAGAGGTTGCAACTTGGGAACCTTCTTAGAACCCGGTTACTATTATCCTAAAGCCCTAGTTTCACCGGACGCCGTGTCCACCCATGACTCCTCGACTTTGAACTTCAACCCACCATGTTTTCTCCGAACTTGAACATAATCATGCATTCATGCATACATGCATACATGCATAAACTTTTTCCCCATGCATTTATCGGAGGACTTAGACAAGTCATCTTTTAAACATCACGGATGTGAACGCCAAGTGATACCATCTCAACTAAACTTTTAGTTTTGCTCAAGATTTTCAAATAAAACCGTGTTTCTCCGTGATGTTCACAACCACTTTGACAAAGTCCTCTGACAAAAAAAAAGTCTTTTCGCATTTGCATATCATGCATCATATGCATCATTCATCGGTCACAAATGGCTTCCCGTGCTCATTGTCTCCTGGTTCTTCTGCCGCAGTCTGAAAAGTGGCTCGTGCTCGCAAGATTCACCAACCAGATAGAGTTCATCAGACAAGATTGTACAAGAGAAGAAACATGGCTAACCTTGAGGAAGAGAATGCCAGCCCCTCGGGCCAACCCATTGAAGAGTCTAATCTGGACGAGATTCTGAGGCTTATTAAAAAGAGCGATTACAAGATTGTTGACCAGCTGCTGCAAACCCATCAAAGATATCCATCTTGTCTCTGCTCATGAGCTCAGAAGCTCACAGGAAGGTGTTGATGAAGATACTTGAGCAAGCTTACGTTGATCACGAAGTCTCTGTGGAGCAATTCAATGGAATAGTGGGTAATATCACTGCTTGCAACAGTTTGGGATTCGGTGATAATGAACTCCCCGAAGCAGGGAAACATCACAACTTGGCTCTACATATCTCGGTGCACTGTGGGTCTGATATGATATCCAACGTATTGGTGGACACTGGATCATCGTTGAATGTAATGCCTGAGTCCACACTAAGGCAATTGAGCCATCACGGAATTTCTCTGAGGAGTAGCAGTTATCTGGTTAAGGCTTTCGATGGATCCCGCAAAGATGTTCTCGGGGAAGTAGACTTGCCGATCACCATTGGTCCTGAGACATTCCAAATTACTTTCCAAGTCATGGACATCAATGCTTCCTACAGTTGTCTCCTCGGAAGACCGTGGATCCACGACGCTGGGGCAGTCACTTCCACTTTGCATCAGAAGCTCAAGTTCATGAGGAATGGTAAGATTGTCACTGTGCATGGTGAAGAAGCCTATCTGGTTAGCCAAGTGTCATCTTTCTCTTGTGTTGAAGCAGGATCCGCTGAAGGGACGTCGTTTCAAGGCTTGACCGTTGAGGGTGCAGAACCCCGAAGGGTTGGTACTAGCATGGCTTCATTGAAAGACGCCCAGAAGGCTGTCCAGGCAGGGCAAGCTGCTGGCTGGGGCAAGGTGATTCAGATTCTGGAAAACAAGCGAAAAGAAGGCCTTGGATTCTCCCCGACATCTGCTGTTTCAAAGGGAACTTTCTACAGTGCTGGGTTCATCAATGCTATTACTGAAGATGCTGCTGAAGGTGGTTACGTGCCCGCATTTGTCATACCAGGAGGCACTGTGAGAAATTGGGAAGCCATTGATGTTCCTTTAGTCATGCATGCTTCCATGTAATGTGTCTTGTTGCTCATGTTTTTTGTTTTCAAAATAACAATCCTTTCGCTCTGCCCAAGGCGAAAGTGATATCATTGTAAGGGCGTGTTTGTTTCGGCATTGCCGTTATCAATAAAAGTTGTCGTCTTTCTCACGACTCTTTGTTTTTTTTACCTTTTAGTGCCTTTTTCTTGGAAATAATGGTAATGCCAGAAAAAACCAAAACATCTGTATTTTTCTTATTAATTTCAAAAATCTGCATGAAAAACTTTTTCTAAAAAATCATCCCAATCATATTATGCAGATTGAACCACAATAAACCCGTTGAACACAGTGACCCTATGGTTCCTCCAAATTTTGAATTCCCTGTATATGAAGCTGAAGATGAGGATGATGATGAAGGGATACCGTATGAGATCACTCGACTGCTTGAGCAAGAAAGAAGAGCCATTCAGCCTCATCAGGAAGAGATTGAGCTTATCAACCTAGGTACTGAAGAGAACAAGCGAGAGATCAAGATTGGTGCTGCACTTGAGCCAGAAGTGAAAAAGAAGATCATTCAGCTTCTCCGTGATTATCCAGATGTCTTTGCATGGTCCTATGAAGATATGCCGGGTCTAGATCCCAAGATTGTGGAACATCGGATACCGACAAGACCTGAATGTCCTCCTGTCAAACAGAAATTAAGAAGGTCTCGTCCAGACATGGCTCTTAAGATCAAGGCTGAGGTGCAAAAGCAAATTGATGCGGGTTTCCTCATGACAGCTGAATACCCTGAGTGGATTGCCAACATCGTACCAGTACCAAAGAAAGATGGGAAAGTTCGAATGTGTGTCGATTACAGAGATCTGAATAAAGCCAGTCTAAAAGACAACTTCCCATTGCCTCATATTGATGTGCTTGTTGACAGTACGGCTCAATCCAAAGTGTTCTCCTTCATGGATGGTTTCTCTGGTTATAATCAGATACGAATGTCTCCTGAAGATAGAGAAAAGACGTCCTTCATCACTCCGTGGGGAACGTTCTGTTATAAAGTGATGCCGTTTGGCTTGATAAATGCCGGTGCTACCTATCAGAGAGGTATGACAACTCTGTTTCATGATATGATTCACAAAGAGATTGAAGTATATGTTGATGATATGATTGTGAAGTCAAGTGATGAAGAGCAGCATGTTGTGTATTTGAAAAAGATGTTTGAAAGATTGAGAAAATACAAGCTGCGATTGAATCCTAACAAATGCACATTTGGTGTAAGATCTGGAAAGTTGCTAGGCTTCATTGTCAGTCAAAGAGGCATTGAAGTTGATCCTGACAAAGTCCGAGCCATCAGAGAGATGCCGGCCCCTCAAACTGAGAAGCAAGTCAGAGGTTTCCTCGGACGTCTGAATTACATTTCAAGATTCATATCTCACATGACTACTACTTGTGGTCCAATTTTCAAATTGCTCAGAAAGAATCAGCCTGTCGTATGGAATGATGAATGCCAGGAAGCTTTTGATAGCATTAAAGAATACCTGTTAGAGCCACCTATCCTTGTCCCACCAGTGGAAGGAAGGCCTTTGATTATGTATCTGTCAGTGTTAGATGATTCAGTGGGTTGTGTTCTCGGTCAACAAGACGAGACTGGTAAGAAAGAGCATGTTATCTACTATCTGAGCAAGAAGTTCACCGACTGTGAAACTCGGTATACGATACTTGAAAAAACCTGTTGTGCTTTAGCTTGGGCTGCCAAACGCCTGTGTCATTATATGGTGAATCATACAACTTGGTTGATATCCCGAATGGATCCAATCAAGTACATCTTTGAAAAGCCTGCTGTTACTGGAAAGATTACGCGTTGGCAGATGTTGTTGTCTGAATATGATATTGTGTACAAAGCTCAGAAAGCAATCAAAGGAAGCATCCTTGCTGAGCATCTTGCTTGTCAACCTCTTGATGATTACCAGCCGATTAAGTTTGATTTCCCTGACGAAGAAATTATGTATCTGAAAGCAAAAGACTGTGAAGAGCCACTGATCAATGAAGGGCCGGACCCCAATAGCAAATGGGGCTTGGTGTTTGATGGTGCTGTTAATGCTTATGGTAAAGGAATTGGAGCCATCATTGTAACACCGCAGGGGCACCACATTCCTTTCACCGCTCGAATAACTTTTGAATGCACAAACAACATAGCTGAATATGAAGCATGTATCTTGGGTATTGAAGAAGCCCTTGATCTGAGAATCAAACACCTTGACATCTATGGAGATTCCGCACTTGTTATTAATCAGATAAAGGGTGAATGGGAGACTCATCATGAGAAGCTGATCCCTTATCGTGACTATGCAAGACGTCTGTTGACATACTTTACCAAGGTTGAGCTGCACCATATCCCTCGGGATGAAAATCAGATGGCTGATGCTCTCGCTACTCTGTCTTCCATGTTTCGTGTCAATCACTGGAATGATGTGCCCGTAATCAAAGTACAACGTCTTGATAGACCCGCTCATGTGTTTACTATTGAAAATATGCCAGATCAGGCTGATGAGGTTGTGAATGATAAAAAGCCTTGGTATTACAACATCAAGCAATTCTTGCAGAATCGTGAATATCCACCTGGTGCTTCCAACAGGGATAAAAAGACTTTGAGACGATGGGCTAGCAAATTCCTTCTGGACGGAGAAATCCTATACAAAAGGAACTATGACATGGTCTTGTTGAGATGTGTTGACAGACAAGAAGCTGAGAAATTGATGCATGATGTACATGACGGTACTTTTGGGACCCACGCTTCGGGTCACACTATGTCAAGAAAACTGTTAAGAGCCGGCTATTACTGGATAACCATGGAGCGTGACTGCCACAAACATGCCAAGAGATGCCACAAGTGTCAAATTTACGCTGACAAGATTCATGTGCCTCCACATGCCCTCAATGTTATATCGTCCCCATGGCCTTTCTCTATGTGGGGCATTGACATGATCGGAAGAATTGAACCAAAAGCTTCCAATGGACATCGTTTCATTCTAGTGGCAATTGACTATTTCACCAAGTGGGTTGAAGCTGCCTCCTATGCAAATGTGACCAAGCAAGTGGTTGTCAAGTTTATCAAGAATAACATCATCTGTCGATACGGTGTTCCCAACAAGATCATCACTGACAATGGTTCCAATCTGAACAATAGCATGATGCAAGCTTTATGTGAAGAATTCAAGATTGAACATCACAACTCTTCTCCTTATAGACCTCAGATGAATGGTGCAGTTGAGGTCGCTAACAAGAACATCAAGAAGATTGTTCAGAAGATGGTCACTACTTACAAGGACTGGCATGAAATGCTACCTTTCGCCCTGCATGGTTACCGTACTACAGTACGCAGTTCAACCGGGGCAACTCCTTTCTCTCTTGTGTATGGTATGGAAGCAGTTCTCCCTCTGGAAGTGGAGATTCCATCTCTTCGAGTGATCATGGAAGCAAAGTTAACTGAGGCTGAATGGTGTCAAAGTCGGTATGATCAATTGAATCTGATTGAAGAGAAACGTATGGATGCTATGGCTCATGGACAGTTGTATCAAGTGCGAATGAAGAATGCTTTTGACAAGAAAGTCCGACCTCGAGAATTCAAGGAAGGCGAACTTGTATTGAAAAGAAGGATAAGTCAGCAACCCGACCCAAGGGGCAAGTGGACACCTAACTATGAAGGTCCTTATGTTGTCAAGAAGGCCTTCTCTGGTGGTGCTTTGATTCTTACACACATGGATGGTGTCGAACTCCCAAATCCTGTCAATGCCGATATAGTCAAGAAATACTTTGTCTAGAAAGAAAAGAACAGCGTGGTAGGTCGAAAACCCGAAAGGGCGGCCTAGGCAAAAATGCGCTTCCCGGTGGATCGAAAACCCGAAAGGGCGATCCAGGCAAAAGTTAGGGACAAAAAAAATGAATATGAAAGAGCTCGCTGAGATTGTACGCAACTCAGGCAAGAATGAGCGCCTCGATGAGCCGAAAACCCGAAAGGGCGGTTCATGCAAAAATGAGGTTGACAATAAAAGACAAGTAACTATATCTGGCAAATCACCATCACCCCTTGGGGCATCTGCAACTATCAATGATTGTCTTCATCAGAGGCTTCTGTACTTGTGAATTCAAAATTTCTATGAAATATAGCGGTCGTCGTGTTCAATGTATCACCAACCAATAAAATTACCATTTTCCAAGCTTTGTAAATCCGTGAAGTCATGCCTTTGGCTAACTCTCACTCTTCTACATCAATTTGAGCCTGTGCTATTGTTTGAAACTCTATTTTTCTTTCCACTTTCAATGCTATATACAAAACATTTTCTTTCTATTTTGATAATGTTAATGTCTGAAACAAACATTTTTGAAAATTAAAACATCTTTTTCTGGCTATTTTGAAAGCAAACCTGAGCAATAGGGTGCATTTCAATGAAACATGCATGAATAAATGAATATCAATGTCTATTTCAATACATGTTACAAGCAGGTTACTCCCCAGGATGATCTGTGGTCAATGGCAAGAATGAAAAAACAGAATGAAAATGAAAAAATGAAAAATGAAAATAAAAGCTCGCTAAGTTGAAAACCCGAAAGGGCGGCTTAGGCAAAAATGAGCACCCCGCTGATTGGCAACCTATGAAGGCAATTCAGGCAAAAATGGGGCAATAAAAAGAATATTTATTCCCCGGTGAATCGAAAACCCGAAAGGGCGGTTCAGGCAAAAATGGGATTGAAAATGAAAAATGAAAAGAATATTGAAAAAGCATTGACCACAGATGCGAACATCCAATGTTCACCCAGCACTGACACGCCTAGCAACGGCGACCTGTATCCAAGAACCTTCCAAGGGTCCCTCCTTTACAAGTTTTATTGCCCTCAGCCATGGTTTCGATACGTCTCTCAACGACGGTCTCTCCAAAGAGGTTTCCCCCTGTGAATATGTTTCAGCACGAGCCACTACGTGCCCAATCTTCCAATGTTTTGTCTATCTCTGTGAAACTTCCTTGTCAAACTGCCAATCAATCATGCATTTCAAGCATTCATACATGCATAAACATGCATTTTATGTGCTCATACATCCAATAATCTTGCTATACCATACATACATGTTGCATATCCAACTGTCAACTGTCAAACTCAATTTCAATTTCAATTCCAAATGTCAAACTCAAATTCAATTTCAATTCCAACTGTTAAATTCAAATTCAACTGTCAAATTCGATCCAATCTCCAATTTCAATTCCAATTTCAATGTCAAATTCGAAGCAATTTCCAATCTTCAATTTCAATTCCAACTGTCAATGTCAATGTTAATGTCAAATGCCAATGTCAATTCCAATGTCAATGTCAATATCCAATCTCAATGTCAATGTTAATGTCAATGTCAATGTCAATATCCAATGTCAATGTCAATCCAATGTCAATGTCAATGTCAATGTCAATATCCAATGTCAATGTCAATGTCAACGTCAATGTCAATGTCAATGTCAATTTTCAATTCAATTCCAATCCAATTTCAATGTCAATTGCAACTCTCCAATCCAATGTCTATGTCTATGTCTATGTCTCTGCTCAATCTCAATTTTCAATCTCTCTTTCAATGTCAACTTTCAATTCAAATCAATGTCAATTTACTCTCAATTTACTCTTGGGCCAACAAAAATGGTCATGTCTATTTGCAAATCAGGTCAATGACAATTTACCCTCAATTGGTATCTTGTTAAACCAGATTCTCAATTTGTATCTTGTAATGGTCAAGTGCCAGGTTCGATCCAAAAAAGAACCACTTGTACCTGCTTATATACCTATACCTCCGGACAAACGACAAGTTCGATCTGAAGAACAGTTTGTACCCAGCTTATGCTTTGTTATCGGTCAAACGGCAAGTTCGATCTAAAAGAACAGTTTGCACCTTCCCACATGACGTGGTGATAATCCCACAAGCAAGTTCGATCCAAAGAAACAGCTTGTATCAACCCTTTTGTCTATGTCTCCAGCCAAACGGCCAGTTCAATCCAAAGAACAGTTTGTGTCTGCCTATCTGTTTGTATCTTCAGCTAAGTGTCAAGTTTGATCCAAAGAACAGCTCGTATCTGCTTATGTGTCTATGTTTCCGGTCAAGTGCCAAGTTCAATCCCAAGAACAGCTTGCACCTATCTTTTGTTTTGTATTCCTTGGTCAAGTGGCTAGTTCGACCCAGAGAACAGCTTATACCTTATTTTCTATCCCTGGTTTGTCTACCCTGTCAGTGTCTATCTGAATCCCCAGTGACATGATAGGTTCCATAGACTCCAGTTATTTGTCTTGCATTCATAATCAAAGTATTGCATAACATTCATGTTTTTGAAAATCTGAAAGCGTATTTTTATGTCCAAAAGCAGTGCAAATGTTAATATTTAAGTATCTTCGTCCCGTCAACTCTAAGACTTCGTCTCTTGACTCTCCGGACAAAGAAACTTAAATAGGGGCAGCTGTTATACCCTAATTTTGGACCTAAAAATACTTGTTCAATTCTTCTTTTCTTGCATTATAAGTCATTTGATATGTCTCTGATCAATTGCATCTTTCTCTGCATTTTATTTCATTGTTATTTGCAAAATTCACATAAAAGGGTATTTTAGTCATTTCCTGCATTCAACTCATTTTAGTCTTTGAAAATTGTTTGAGTCTTTTAAATTGGTTTGTATAAGTCCTTGTTTCAATCTCATGTCAAAATTCATTTCAGAAAATATCAGTTGAGTCATTTTTTTAGTCAGTTTAGCCCCTAGGGGCATTTTAGTCATTTCCCATGATAAAATCTCTTCCAATCTTTAAAAATTTGTTTGAGTCCTTTCAAATAGTTTGAATAAGTCTTCATTTCAATTCTATGTCAAAATCCATTTCAAAAATTGCATTTGAAGTCAGTTTTGCCCCTAGGGGCATTTTAGTCTTTTCATGTGTTAAAACCCTGTTTAAATTCTAAAAATTGTCTTGAGTCTTTTAATTCGCTTGCATAAACTCTTGCTTTAATCCCTTGTTAAAAAAATCATTTTAAAATTGCATTTGAGTCGTTTTTAGTCGTTTTTAGTCCCTAGGGGCGTTTTGGTCATTTCACATAAAAGCTCTTGTCTGCTTCGTTGTTTTTAATCATCTCGCTTTACGTTAATTTTCAATTTACTTTTTCAATCCAATTTTAGTTTCAATTTTCATTTCGGTCCTTGTACTTTTGTTATTTGCATTTTAATCCCTTTTTAAGTTTGTTAGAGTCCAAGTGCCATGTGTCCAAATGCTATTGGTCCTTAAGAGTTTGTTACTACTTAGTCCATGTGGCATTTCCTCATTGGTCCAAGCATCCCTTTCATCACCTATATAAGTCAAACCTTTAGTCACAATTTTAACATTCAATCATTTTTTCCAAAATTCACAAAAAAGTCAAAAAAAACCATTTTATTCTTTTCCCTCTTTTCTTCCTCCACGTAACCAACTCTTTTTCTCCACCACTTTCCTCCATCTCTAACAACTTTTCACCACCACCAAAACCACCACAACAAACTCTAACAACCCACTCAACCACCCTAACCAACCTAAACCACCACCATCTTCATCATTCCATTTTCATAACCACCCAAATTCACCACCACTTCCACCATAACCGTAACACTCTCTCTTCCCCTCCTCCTATCTCTCTTCACCGTAACCTCCCTAACAACCTCAAGAACAATCTCCGCCGCGAACCGCCGCAACTGAATCCAACGATTCCGATTCAATCCAAGAAACATCGTTACCATTACAATCAACCGCCGCAAATCTCACAATCCTCATCTTCACAAACACTCTGAAATCGCAATGTCCAAGCAAGCATCAACAACTTCAAAATCGCAGATCAACGCCTAAATCCAAATTGAATTCGTCAAAGAACAAGAAAGAAGTAGAAAGAAGGAACAGTTCAACGCACACAAACCAGCATCACCAAGCTTCAATAACGCAAGCTCGGACCATTTCCACCACAAAGGAAACTGAACAGAATCGGATTCAAATATTGAAGCACAAGACGGCGACGAATCCTGAAGGCAAAACAAAGGACGATTCAAGGAGGGAAGCTAGCAGATCCGGATTGGAATAAGCTTAAAATTTTTCGCTACCGAAGTTATTTTCTCCTTTTCAACTAAGGTAATACGAGTTCCATACAAGCACTATGCTATTCCCTTGCTGTGTTTGTTGTTATGTGAAGTTTTTCTTGCCAACATAGAATTTTAGATCTACCCTGTTTGTTTGCTTTTTCGTGAAAACATTTTGAAAATCGAATAGAGGAGAAGAGGAGGATTCGAAACATGTATTCTTTTTTAAATTTGGTGGAGTTTTGAAACTCCGGCACGGTGGTGCCACCACCGGCCACCGTGCCGGAAAACTGATGCCTCACCGGAGAAGAAGGAGGCCAGCGCTGTAGCTTAAGAAAGAAGAAGGACGTTTCACGTTTTCTTCTTCAAGTTTGTAACAAATGTTTTTTTTCTTTTTTGGCAAAGCCTCCTTTATGTGAATCCATGAACCATGCTCCATGCCCTTACCCACTAACCCGCTCCAGCACTAAAGCCCAACGTTTTTTGCTTTTCTTCTCCAGTTTTGCTATATTCACCTCCCTTTCCTGCGTGTGTGTGTTTCATTTTGCTAATTGCACCCCTGCATGTTCAAAAAGTCCTTTAAAAATTCTGGAAAAATTCCTATAATTTTCTTTGTACTTTTTGATCAATTTTGACATATTGCATGCCAAGATTGATCAAGAAATACTGGAGAATTGTTTTTACTTTGGTTTATTGTTTTTTCTTTAATTCTTGTTGAAAGTCTTGATGAAAAAATTGTAAAAATTTAGGTGAGGTTTATTGCAATAATGTTGATTGATCTAGGATCGTTTCTTGTGAATTTTGAAGTGCTGGAAGTTGATGGAGAATCACATGTGGGTTTGTGTGTGTTTGTGTTGTTTTTTGCCATATCTTGTGAAACTTTTTGCATGTTCTAGTTCCAATATCTTGGCTCATGATAAGTAGTACTTGATGGGTGATCTTAGGGTGTTGTTTGTTGCATAATATGTAGTGTTTGGTGCTGTTTTGAATGAGTGATAATTGGTTGCTTAGTTAGCAAGTTATTTGTCATTTTAATATGTGAATTGGTGCAAAAATAGGCCTAATTTCATATCATGATTTCTTGGCCTATAATTTTCTTGTAACTCTCATATTAGGGCTGACCCCAAAACTCTTTAAAAAATGTTATAATGTGAGGGTTATAAGTCTTTTGTTTGCTTGGGATTTTGGTATTTTGTTAGGTATATTTTGCCCTCTTTCCTTGCCATTTTATCATGTTACCATGCTTTATTTCCTTGTCAATTTTTCCTATCATACTATGCCTATTATCACTAACTCTTTTGTTCATCATTTCATAAGCATTCCCATCTCATCTCATATTCACCTTTATCTTCTTGCAATTTAATTTCTACCAAGGTTTAGAATGTAATACTTAGGAGTTTTTGTAATATTTTACTTCATGCAATTTTCAAATTTCTTGGCAAAGAGGCCATAGAATGTAACTAGGTCAATGATGTAAAAGACAATGGACTCTAATAATGTACACCGACACAAGCACCGACACATGCACACACCTCACTTTAGGTATATAGCTAGAATATGCATGTTTAGATGTATGTTTAGGATTGTATGTTTAGATGGATGTTTAGGCTTTATACTTAGAAAAATCATTTTCCAAAAAATATGAACAAACTTCACTCAAATCTTTTTCACAATAAACTTTGGGGTCAAAACCCCATTGAATTTTCCTTTTATTTTCTTAATCAAACTTCAATGAAAAATAATCAAACTTTGACTTCTTTTGCAAAATGACTAATCAAACCTCACTCTTTTCATAAATTCTCATGCCTTTAAGGCCTCTCTCTTATTCTTCAAATTCCATTTTCAAACTTAAAATCAACCAACAAAAACAAAAAACATTTTTGGAAGAGAACTACGGTGGATTTGATCCCTTAAACGGGTACGTAGGCAAGGAACAAAATTCCTTCAATTCAACTAAAATAAAAATCCAAAAACATTCTTCTCCCTCCAATTCTTCACTTAGCAAATTCTTTAGGCTTAATAACACTTTCAAAATAGCATTTAAAAAATAAAGCGCGCGCGTAGAAATTAAAGACGGTTCCTATAGGATACTATAGTCGTTATGGGTGCCTAACACCTTCCCGTAGCGAAAACAACTCCCGGACCTCGATTCTCAAGGGTTTTGCTTACTTTTTCCCTTCCCAAGAAAAAATAAGATATCACGGGTTTAAAAGGTTCAAACGCAATCAATGTTTGACACCCGAAAACCAAGATAAAACAATCACCTTACAAAAAAAAATCATGTCACTCATCCATATCGATCTATGTCATCAAGTGCATTGATATGGTGGTCGTCGGGGTTCCGTCATGTTATCGTCAGTGATGATAGCCGCGATGATCCCAATATTAATGTATGAAGTGGACCAGATTGTAAAGTTGAAATCTAAAGATAAATAGCATTCAGACGCACGCCTAAAGAACTCTGGTATAATTATTAAGATATGTAGCCCAAGTGGGAGATTGTTGGAATATTTTATTATTTAATTATATTCCGATATCTTTACGTGGACAAACATCGTAATAATAATTATATTAGTTATTTATCAATTGTGGGTC
This sequence comes from Medicago sativa, assembly GCF_051527215.1. NCBI lineage: Eukaryota > Viridiplantae > Streptophyta > Magnoliopsida > Fabales > Fabaceae > Medicago > Medicago sativa. Next base: position 334,808 of record NC_140754.1, read on the forward strand.
TTAATTGATTAGTGATCAAATTAATTAATAAGGCTATTAGATTTCTAATTGGGTAATTAATTAAATATTTAACTAGTTGATATGAACTCTATTGGAACAAAATGTGTTTAACATTACCCTTTAAGTTTTGATGATAACAAGGTATTAAAAATTGTCAATTGGATATGCTAATATTTGTTCAAGTGTGCAGGACTATAGACAAAAATTTGAGTGTCTTTAATTCAAGCATAGGTTCTGGAAGAACAAATGAGAGCAATGAAATCTACAAAAAGGAAGCTTGTGTTGCAAGGAAGCATCTGAAGTAAAGAGGTTCTGAAGATCATTAGAAGCTGACGTCATCAGAAGCACTCTCATCAGAAGTTGTCTACCAAAAGCTGACGTCATCAGAGGTTCTGAAGATCATCAGAAGCTGAAGATCATCATAAGCTAGAAGACTGGAAGCTTCAGAATTTTGTCAAATGCTATTATTTTCATGCCTATGTACGCAGAATGAATGGAAGCCTGGAGCAACGGCTAATTCAGAGGAATTTGAAGGCATTGGATGCTTTTCCACTGAAGAGCGCAGGAAAAAGGACAATAGTACAATTGTACAACCACAATCTCCACTACTCTGTTTTGTGTCTGCAATAGTACAAGAACAACAGCTGTGACTACACTGGTATTCCTCTATTCTTGGAAGGGATTTGAAATTGTTCCTTCACAGGACAATAACCAAATCAAGCAACAAATCATTGGTGATTTGATCAGGCTTCATCAACGACTCTTTTATGATGTGCTGGCAATTTTCAACGTATCTTTCACACCTCTATATAAAGGAGTGAAGACCTGAAGAATGACAAGACTCTTACAACAATTTTACAAGTGTCAAAACTCTGCTGAAATTGTTTCACATCAAAGTTCACTTAGAATTTCTTTTCATCTTTCATATCTTAGAAATTCTAAAGTCTTAAGAGTCTGTATCTGATTTGAATTGTGAACACCACTGATTGTATATCAAGTGTTCAACCTCAAACATTTTCTTTGTAATTCTATTTGAATATAAGTCTCTTGCAGTTGTGCTTAAGCCTAGGAAGTCTCTTGATTTTGTTCTTGAGCATAGGAAATCTCTTGCAGTTGTGTTTGAGTAGTTTGAAGTCTCTTACTATTTTGAGCAGTGAGAAGTTGTAATCAGATATTGATTTTAGTGAACTCTCCTTGGAAGTGCAAGGGGGATAGGACTACTTCCGATTTGTGGAAGGAACATGTATAATTGCTCTGTGTCTTTCTTCTCTCTCTCTCTCTCTCTCTCTCTCTCTCTCTCTCTCTCTCTCTCTCTCTTTACTTATCCGCTGCAACTAGACTCTGATCATCACTTCAGAAGCTGAACTCTATCACAATCGCCGATTCATCCAAATTGTGCTAAGTAAATTACGCACCTCGCCAACCAACGTATCAAGCTGAATTCACAATAAAACTACGAAAGCACACGCCCTCGACAATAATAGCAAAGCAATAAGTTTTCTTAAACATAGCGACATCAGATAAAAAGCTATGACCTCGCCAATCAAACGTATGGACTCACTCTAATATTGAAGTACGTCGAATTGCAAGAAAGCAAGCGCAACAGGATTTTAGTTTACCAAGATAAAATAAATTAAAGTTCCACATAATAAACAGAATGTCGAAACAAATAAACGAAAGTAGAAATATTGTTCCCAAAGGCGCTTCGCATAGTCGCCGAAGTTAAATTACAAAAACCAAAAAGAGAATAAGTTTGAAAGCAGCGTCACTCATCATCTACCAGCTTGCCCTCAACAACCACCTTGAAAGGATCGAGCTCATCCATCTTCGCCTCAGGGTTAAACAAAAGGACCTGCTCCGTGGCACGCCTAAAGCCGTTTTCAAAATAGACGGCCAGAGCACGTCTTCCCTCTTCCACAGCTAATTTGGATTGGTCCAAAGCCGCCTTGTTGACATCTCTCTCCTTTTCGGCAGCCTCTTTGACCAGTTTTATCTCCTCAAGGGCTTTCTCCGCCGCCTTTTTCTCTCTTAGAGCGTCTTTCAGGCAACCCTCGAAACCAGTTGCCTTATGTTTCCACTTCTCCACATCCTCGGAGGCATCCAAGTACTTCTTCTCCACCGTGCCATGCTTCAACTCCATCGCATGGCCCATAAGCAAGACGCGAAGTGCGGCAGTTTCAGCATCGGCGACCAAGTCACTGAACTTCGCCTTCACGCCGGCGCCAACATCAACTTTGGCAAACGACACCTGTTCCGACATGTACCTGTAAATCACCAATAGCAAATAATTACGACCAGCCGACTCAAGCGAAAGACAGCGAAATAATGCATACATACTAATTGAGTTTTACATAACCACAACCACAGTTACGCATACTGAAACAAAATAAACAAGCAAGTTCACGAATTGAGAACGACATACCTTCGGAAATCAAACTCTGAGTGCCAGAAAGACTTCATGGCCTCATCATTCAGAGAAGTACCACCGATGTCGGTGCTCGCCGAAGGACGGTCCCCAATGGCCTTCGCGCCCTTGCCGGTTCTTGATTTCTTGGGCACGGGAGAGTCAGTCTGGACAAGAGCGTTCTCGCCGCTGGCACCCTCATGATCATCTATCTCCACAATGGTTTCTCCCACGTCGCCCTTGGCAGCAGGCTCCTTCCTCTTTAGTTTCCTCAGTGATACACTTGTCGGGTTACTAGCCGCGTAGCCATCCGGGTTCTTGTTCTTTTCCAACTCCGCCAGATACTTCCTCATCTCAGCTCCAGTTAAGGGCAGCATCTCTCCTACAAAAAAGTTAAACAAGTTTTTATTAAAGATAAAGATAAGACGACATCAAAAAAAACAGCAAAATGAAAAGACACTCACGTAAACAAGCCTCCAAGCGAACAACGTCACCCTCCCTATTCAAGAGTTCATGGATGTTGGTAAGGGGAACCTTCTCCAAGAACTGAACTAGCCACCACTCGTAGGAAGACATCTCGTCACGGTCATACCCTTTCACTGCTAAAAGGTCACCTGTCCATCGAAGTGGAAATTTGGGCTGCCCAGCCACCAACACTGAGGTAGTAGAACATCCCTGCGCCCCTTGTATTCTCACAAAAGTATCACGCCACTCCTTTTTAAAGTTACACGCATATTGAGGGAATAGCCTTTTCCGGCATAAGCGGAAAATGCGATCCAAGTTCCTTTGTTGACGTCCTTAGTACCATAAAAACAGAAGAAGACGCCCACTGAGGGCTCCAGACCCAAAGATTTACACAAGACCTCAAATCCACGAATAAACGCCCAACTATTAGGACGAATTTGGGTAGGCACCATGTTGAGATACGTCAACACATCCATCTCAAATGGCGTAAAAGGGATCTTCACGCCAAACTCCTCGACATCTCTTGGTCACAAACACGCTCGTCAGGATCGCCAGACAGCAAAACGACATCTTCCTCACGCCCAGTAGCAGAGATATTAAACTTACTCTGAAATAAATCCAAGGCAGAGACGTCGACATACAACGACTCCTCCACTAGTACTTCTTCGGTAAATGGAGCCATTCCTATTAATCTAGAAAAGGATTCCTTCTATACTAATCCGGACGAAGGATTCTGAGACGGACAAATTTCCCAACACTCGTCTTCCTTATGATTTGTTTCTGAAGTAGCAGACAGAAACACACAATCACTATCACTACCCGAGTTAGCCCTAGATTCGCTAGACAAGTCGCTAAATAATTCCTCCCCATGTAACCCTTGATAATAGATATCCCAATTTATAACCCCATCAGGACCGGTTGCATGTCTCACACGCTCCTTCCTCAACTGATCCCTTTCAACTGGATCAGTGGGATAAATCAATTTCCCCTCCTCATCGCACTCTCTAATCAAAACCATCCCTAGGGTCGAGCTCTCACAAGCGCAAAAATAAATGGAAAATTGAGAAAGGGTAGAAATCAAGGAGTACCTGTGAAAGGAAGAGAGAAAAATCCTCTGAGCTGCGAACGACTGGAACAGAAGACACAGGGACCAGAAGAGAAGCAGACGAAAGGAGCGAAGAAATGAAAAAAGGACGGAAAGCCAAACACGCTTTAAGGGGGACGAAAGTCGCCTCGGGAAGCGTGTCCAGAACGATTGAGTGGAACAACGCCGTAGGATCATGACACGTGGCGGCCATCGGGGAGTTGCGAAATGCGAAAAACGAACTGAACCCTGCAAATCCCAGTCCACGCCACACACACAAAGTATGTCGCCCCCCTTTGGGCGTTATCCCTTGGACAGACAGCGCCCAACAAACTGGCGACCAAATATACAAAACACTTCGCCTTGTCCCAAGCCTCGTGCTTGGGGGGCTGTGAACCGTCATAATATTCCTAGAAGACTTGATGACCTCCAGAAGGCCCAGTTTCATAAATATCAACACTTTGCGTTGTCCCAAGCCTCGTGCTTGGGGGCTGTGAATCGTCATAATATTCCTAAAGGCTTAGAAGCCCTCCAGAAAGGCTCTAAGGCCTCCAGAAAGGCTCTAAGACCTCCAGAAGGGCTCAGGCGCCCTCAGGAAGGGCTCCTGAGACTCTGGCGCGCTTGCCTTAAGACACCGCCCATCTAAGCTTCTAGAAACCTCTAGAAACCGCCTAAAATACACAAATACCCCTGTTGCTTGGGAACCAAGCAACCGAAACCCAAGCTCATAGCAAGCTATAAATACCACTCTTGAGAGCATTCTCAAGGCATCTAATCATCAGTCTAAACCCTAGCATACGATTCTTAACCCTAGAATCCCTTACTGTACTTTTTGCAAGTACAAACAATGACCTAAAACAGAACATGTCATGCCTGGTGCACCGGCGACCACTCCCATCCCTCGTCAGCCTTGGGTGTTACAATATTAAAAACATTTAATACTATGTTGACTACACATAACCAAAATAACTTTTAATGATTGGAAAATAAAATAAGAAATATTTAATATTGTGTTGATTAGTCAAAGTCAAAATACCGCCATCCTTTAATTAAATAGTACATTGGATTATGCTTCTGGTTCATTGAATTAAATTCAACAATATGTGTGTGTGTGACTGTGTGTATATATATAACTGGAATAATGTCATACATTTCAATATCAGTGTATCGATTAATCGATTGGGCAAGTATGATGGTTTCAGTCTCCAAACTTGTGTTACCAATTCTCATGTTACTAACAATTTTTGTTGCTTTTCAGTTTAAGGGTGGTAAAAGTGGTTTATTTCATGAAAAAGTACACATGCATATTTCCAACAACTTAACCAATGGTGTTAAGCTCACTGTCCACTGTAAGGACAAAAATCATGATATTGGAGTTCAAACACTAAATGTTGGAGAATCTTACAACTTCGTTTTTAGGCCTAATAGCGTGCAGCCAAATACCTTATACTTTTGTGGATTTAGATTTAATACTGAATTTCACTACTTTGACGTTTATGATCAATCACGAGATGATAATTTTGTAGGAAGAGATTGTCAATGGGATGTACATGAATCAGGGCCATGTAGGCATAATGTTTTGGATAAGCCATACTCAATAGAATGCTTCCCATGGAATCCCTCTAGAAGGGAGGGATCTCAGAGAAGAGAATAATACTTTTAATGTGTATTGTGATCAATGTATTCCTCCTTGAAATTATATGAGATGAAGAATAAAAATAATACATTCGATGATTTTCTATAGTTAATAATCATATTTACCATTACAAAGTGTGAGTACGATCTTCCTTTCTTCGAAAACTTTATTTCTAATTTTTTTTTATATATATAAAAAAAAACCATTTTAAGCACTTTGATTTTTAATTTTTGTTAAAAATCATACGCATGTCACATGATGGGTTGGACTATTCAATTGCATGTTGAGAGATTTTTCTCTCTACTAGTGTGTGTGTCAATTTGGTCATATGCCCTTATTTGTAACGCAAAGGAAGAGAGGTCAACTCTCATACTCTAAGTCTCTAACGACAATCTTCCTCTCATGCTCTTATTTTTAATGCTCCCTCGATCCCAAATTATGATGTTTTGATCATTTCATTTAAATTAAGAAGTATAATTAATATTGTATGAGAAAGAGAAATTATAAGTCATTTTAGAAAATTATCCTTCATTAATGGTATAGGAAAAATAAATTAAAGAAGAGTAAAATGCACTCCCCCCCCCCCCCCCCCCCCCCAAGTTTTGGCCCCTCAATTTTGAAAATCGCATCTTTGGCCCTCCAAGTTTCACTCCCTTTGCAAAACCATAGCCCCCCTTGATTTTGACTCGGTCAAAGCTGATGTTGTGCTTTTATTTTAATAAAAAATTGCCACCCACGATTTTTTTAATCCAGCTGGATTTAAAATAATTTTTTTTTTAAAATTACAAAACATAAATTAAAATAAAAAAACAAATTAAAAAAAGTTTTCAATACTCAACATCCTAAATCAAATCCTGAAAATCTTGAACACCAAACTTAAAAATTCATTAATCTTCTCCACCATCTCTCCTTGCATATAAAATTCTCTCCCTTTATATCAAATTACTTCAAAACATAAAAAGATTCCACAAATTCTCCAAAGCCAAGACATCTAAATCTATCCTTCTCCCCATTATCACTAACTCATGCGATCTGCAAAGAGTCTCCTTTTGTATAGAGGTGAGTGATTGCAGAGTCGTTGTAAGGCACACATGTGCTCAGCGGTTACAAATTCGTAGGAAGTGTAACCGTCGAGCAGAGATTTTGGGAGCCATGATGATGACCGTTATTGTTCATTTGAATTGGTCTTTGTTGCTATGAGCACCACCCCCCCCCCCCCCCCCCCTCCCCGCATGGAGGGGGTGTGTTGCGAGTAGTATTACCAAATGCAGAATTTGGCTTGGATTGTATTGGGCCTAAATGAATTGGTCGGTCCAAAACAATGGTGATGGTGGCGGCGCCGGTCATCACCAATATTAACCACGGCGACGTCTGCCATCACCGATCTTAATCACGGCGTCGTTGTATTCAGCCAAATGTTGTGTTCAAATTGTGGTTGTGTTATAGTTGGTGTCCCTTTATCCGCCTTTGAATTTGTGACCTGCCGTCTGCAGAGCACATCAACTACATTTGTTATTCTTTAGTTAATTTCAATATCAGTAAAATGATTTTTGGACGACTCACTTCCATCTATTTTGCATTTGTCAATCTTATGCATTGGGACTAAATATCAAGAGATTATCCAATTGGTTTCCTGTGTATTAGGTGACTTGGTTTCCTGTGTGCAGAATTTGGTCCGTGGTTAATTTGCCAATCAAAAAACTTTTATGTCAAGAATGGAGTTTTGTGGTGTAAAATTGATGCAATTTGTTTCTATGATCTTACTAGGAGAAAGCTTATGAAACAAGATAGAAAAACATCTAATATATTAATTTTATTCTTCATTTCATAAAATTTGTAGGAGGAATACATTGATCACAATAAACATTAAAAGTATTATTCTCTTATTTGATGAGATCCCTCCCTTATATAAAGACATTAAGGCCATGGGAAGCATTCTACAGAGTTGGGCTGAACTAAAACATTACGCCTACATGGTCCATATTTATTTATTTCCCAATGACATTCTGTTTTGACAGATTTCTCATCTTTTTCTTGAACGTAAACATCAAAGTGGTGAAATTCAGAACCAAATGTAAATCCACAAAAATATAATGTATTTGGTATGAAGAAAGCAGGCCTAAAAGTGAAGGCATAAGGTTCTGCAAAACCTATTGATCGATATCCAATATCATGATCTTTGTCTTTACAGTGGACTCCAAGTTGTTCACCATTGGTGAAGTTGTTGGTAATATACATGTGTACTACGGGCTTAAGGATACTAAAACTATTACCACCCTTAAACTGAAAAACAAAAAGAATAGTTAGTAACATAGAAATTGATAACGCAAATTTGGAGAGTGAAACCATCCTACTTGCACAAATCGAGATTAAGCAATATATTGATATTGAAACATACGACTTGTTTCAAGTTATATATATACTGATGAAGTATATTATTTTAAAAGTACTAATATTTAATTAAAGGATGATAATATTTTGACTTTGTCTAGTCAACATAAGATTAAATGTTTTTTATTTTATTTTTCGTACACCCTCCGGTCACAAATATAAGCAAAAATTGACTTTTTAGATTCATTCAATAAATGATGTATGTGGTCTATTTAATAGTCCACATGCATCATTTATTGAATGAACCTAAAAAGTGAATTTTTGCTTATATATGTGACCGGAGGGTGTATATTACAAGTTATTTTGACTATATGGAGTCAACATAATATTAAATGTATTTAATATCTCATCCATCTTAAAATAAATAAGTGTCACAATTTAATTTTCACGGACTCCCTCCGTTTTTAATTATAAGAAAATTTTGATTTTTAGGTTCATTTTATTAATGATGTATGTGTTTAATATAGACCACATACATCATTAATGGAATGAAGCTAAAAGTCAAATTTTGCTTATAATTAAAAATGGAGGGAGTATGTTAATTAACAACTTTGACCATTATATTTTTTTAATCATCTATTATAAAATATTATAAAAAGAAGATATCAATGTCATCATCTAGATGCAAAGATTCTCTGTATAGATCAAACTGAAGATCATGTTCCAAAATATGACTGAATAATAGTTTAATGATATTTTAAATGCGAGAGCTGCTAAATACCACTAGGCATGACAACAAAACCTGTACCTGGAGGTATTCACCTGAACCAAACCCAATTTAACGGGTTTTTCCCGCTTTGAATGGATTTGGGTTTGAGTTTTCCCCGATTTCAAAACAAGGGTACGGGGCAGGTAACGGTGATATAGGTACTCACCCCGAACCCATACCCAAACCTGTCTGGAATTTAGAAAATCAATTGTTTACCCCTTTTATTTAACTAGAAACTCAAAATCTAAATTATTTCATTCACGAATATAGGTAGATGTAGAGGGGATACCCGAACTCGTCGGGGATAGAATTCACTTTCGCAGCCCCGTTAAATATAGGTAGGGTAACGGATAAGTGTATATGAGTAGGGTATGAGGACGGGGAAGGTAAAACCTGTCCCCACCCCGTCCCATTGCCATGCCTAAATACCACGAATAATCCATCCATGAATTCCAAGAATATTAATGTGTCATGTTACTGATTAAGGATGAAAATTTAATTTTTGAACTTGGCGGAATTCATGGATGGTGGCATACACAAATTTAAACCACCGTTATTTTCATGGGTTGAATCTTTCGTGGCTTTAATCATTTTTCTTTAAGTACATTGAAGTGATTCTCTCAAAAACCCTTCATCTAAAATAAATTGTTGGGAATTCGGACTCAAAATCACACCAATAAAACTACAATGTGTGAATCAAAGGAAAGTAGTAATTAATATCAAAGTAACCACAAGTAACAACAACAACAAATAGACCTAAATCTAAGTGTAGAACATCACCACAAACATAATCAAAAGTAACAAAGATAAGCATGCAAGAATGACACAAACACACCAAGATTGGTAACCCAGTTCGGTCCAATATGACCTACTATGGGGGAGAGAGCAGCTTTCCAATCGACTAAAATGAAAGTGATACAAATAGGTTATAAGAAATTAGCTTAAAAGTTCACAAAGAACAAGACCTAATTTCTACCCATTTTTCAAGACACACACAGTCACAATGAATCCTAAGAGAAAACACTAAAGGAAGCTTTTTGATCTTCCAATGGTGAAATCTCACTACCCAAGGTGTTTACAATGTTTCCCAACCCAAGAGAACCTCAATACAAAGACACTCTGAAGTAGCAATAAACGTCACAAGAAAGGGGGGGTTTGAATTGTGACCCTTTTAAAAATTATTCCTGGAAGTTAAATAAAAATATATGCTCAAGAAAATCTTGGTTAGTGTTAGTAATAATAAAATATTATAATATTAGGACCAGAGAGCTCTGGATAATAAAATAAATAAAAGGACCAGAAAGTTCTGGAATAAAAGACTGAAATAAATAAAGCAGTAAAGGACCAGAAAACTCTGGATATATAACTGAAATAAATAAAGCAGTAAAGGACCAGAAAACTCTGGATATATATAACTGAAATAAATAAAACGATAAAGGACCAGAAAAATCTGGATATATATAACTGAAATAAATAAAGCGATAAAGGACCAGAAAGTTCTGGATAATTATTAAGTGGTAGGTTAATTATTTAATTTTAGTTTTAAGGACCAGAGCACTCTGGAAAATTAATATATTTAATTAAAGTTATATGTGACGGCCAGAAATTAAGAGATGAGAGAAGAGAGAGAACACAAGAGATTTATCCTGGTTCGCCTAACCGGCTACGTCCAGTCCCCACACTACGTGTGAGATTATCCACTATAGTATCCTGCTATCAGAAACTTCTGAATAGCACTATAATTTGTTGATCACACCAGATCAGTCCGTTACACTCTGTATTATCAACCTCAGCAGGCTTCTACTATTCTTGATCACACAAGAAAAGTTCTATCTCAAACTATTAAGCCTAATAGACTTGAGATCTAGTTACAATTTGTATGGTGGTGGGTGTTGGTAAAAATGGAATCTCAAAAGAGAAAAAAAAATATCTCACGTGGAGATTTCAAATTAATATCTCAAAGAGATATTTTAAATACAAACTCTCAGGGATATCTAAGCTTTAAGAAGAAAGATATGTGTAGCTTGCTTTGTTGTTATTGTTGAAGAGCTTGAGAATATTTCTTTTGAATATTCACGTGAATGAGGGAATGAAATTCTTGTGTGTAAGCTCTTGAAGAATTGCCTTGCCATCTTGTTGTATTTATAGAGGCTGAAGTAGTGAAGCTCACTTGAAATTATACATGAACATACAGCTGTGAAGCGTGTATGAAAAACAGCCCATGTGCTCTTGCTTTGTTTGCTTGATGCACAAGTGTTGCAAAAAATGTGTTTTTCCAAGTGAAGAATGTTCTGAAGAACATTCTCTGCTTTCTAGCATTTGAAGACAGCCCACGTGAGGTTGTAATACAGTTGTGCATGAGTTGTAAATGGCTGTGTTTGAATGACAGCATCCTTATCCATATTTGTAGTTTCACCAGAATGTTCTCAAGAACATTCTTTCTTTGTAAAACAGCTTTGTTTCTTCTTTTTCTATGGCACGTGCTTTTCCATTTCTTTTCTAAGTGCAAAGCCTTTATGTAATCATATGATATTCTATTTATGTCATGTATACCAAGTATCTTCTTTTGGTGAGACATAGAGAATATTTTGCTTCTTGATTTTGTACCAAAAAGTCCATTTATGTCCTTTTGCTTAATTGCTTTGATAAGGACGTTTTTAACTTGTCTTGTGAGCAAAGAACCTTCTTCTTATGTTAAGAACATTCTCATGAAACATTTCTCACAAAATTCATTAGTAGATAACAAGTTAAAAAAACAAGTATTAAATGTTTGTAATCTTTAAAACATCAAATAAGGATTTTGTCCTCAACAATCTCCTCCTTTTTGATGATGACAAACATTTATAATTTGTTTTTGATTTTGATATTAAATATGAGATTTGATAATTTATTTGTGAAATAATTTTATCAATAACTCCCCCTCAATTTTAGCATCCAAGATCTTTTTGAATAAATTGAGAATATATGCAATAATGCACCAAATTAAATAATGAACCGAAAATATCATTTCATATTTAAAGATAATGATACATACTTCAAGTTCACATAAGGTTCATATATCAAAATAGCATAAAGTAGCAAAATGACATAGAAACAAAATATAAAAAGTGCATAATACAGAAGTACATGGAATGTTTTTAATACAAGGCAGCAATAATATTTAAAGCAGCAAGCTAGCAACCTAAAATATATCCTTGTATGCATCATGTGCGCAGCAACACCATTCCAAAAACAAAAGTTGTACTTCTAATTATCTCCCCCTTTGTCACATAAAAAAGGAGATAAAGCACCAAGTCTTCAAGCTTCACTTAGAAGGAGAAGATCCATCAGAAGAGGATGAATTAGATGGAACCGGCATAGGAATAGCAGGTGGTGGAGGAAAAGGATTAGTCATAGGTGGTTCAACACCCCATTTGGCACTTAGAGAATTGTACCACTGCCTTAAACATGTATTTTCCATAGAATCATACACAGTATGATTCATGATTCCATGAAATGCTTCAAACAACTTCAAGACATCCTTCCTAATCTTTCTTATTTCCCTTTCAACTCTTGTCTTCTTAGGAGGAGGTTCATCCATGGAAGGAGGGAGAGATGCGCCAGTTAGCACATTGAAAGAAGGAGAAGAGGATTGCATTTTATGATGAGGAGTAGGAGACTCATAAAAAGGTGGATCCATGAAAAACTTATCAATTGATTCAGATCTAAACAAGGCTGAATAATTGTGTTTTGGAGGAGACACATAGAGTGGTGCAGCCACTGACACTTTGTTTGTGGGAGCAATTTCACCAAAGAAACTTTGCATCTCATACAAGTTTTGAAACTTTGGAAAGATGGGATTTTGAGCAAAGTTTTCTAACAACCTAGCATGGTCTTTAGACACAGGAGAACTCTTTCTAAGAGGTTCTAACTCAGGTTGAAGGCATTTAAAAAGATGTTCCATAGAGATAGGATTTTTTCTTTTGGTACCTTGAGAGTGTGACACATGTTCAGCAGGTGGAATGTGAATCTCAGGTTCATCCTTCATTTGATGAACATTCTTAGGTCCAAATGTTGAGAACTTAAAGCTTGAGAGTTCATCATCAAGTGGAACATTGAGTTCTTTGAGAATTTTTGACAAGGCTATTCCATAAGGGAGAGTACCCTTTTGCTGGGATTTTTGGCAGCAAGTATCATGTTTTGAATGATGATGTGAGGTAAATTTAGTGGTTCACCTTTGAACATGTGATAGATGAGCAATATGTCATTGTGAGAAATTTGATCATAGCTGCCATTTTTAGGGAGGAAGCTATAATGACACATGTTTGCTAGAATTTTTATGGTTGGAAGCAAACTAGAGTATGTGTGGTCTGGTGCATTTGGTTTAAAGATGGTTTTGCACACAGAGTCATAATCTAGACCTAAAGCATCGTACCACTCATCACCAAAAACAATTGTTCCAGAGATAGGAATTTTTAGAATGGTTGAGATTTCATCTAAAGAGATGTGGACTCTAACCCCCTTAATGTTGGAAACAATTAAGTCTTTTTCAGGATAGCATTCAGCCATAAGATAGAAGGCTTGAATGGCCTCTGGGTAGTGTCTTTCCCTAATTTGAAGGAATGGAACCCAACCTAGTTTGTCAGGATATTGTTTGATGAAAATTTCATCTTTTTCTAACTTATCAAAGTCATAGTATCTACCTATACCAATGGGCCTAGAAGACCATTTTTCATAAAAGGTAGTGTTCAAGGAAGGATCAATCAGCAGAGGAAACTTAGACTTAGACACAGACAAGTTTCGAGATTTTACCCTTTTGTTTGGACCGGCTTCTTTGACAGAAGAACGTTCTTGAGAACGTTCTGATCTTTCAGAAACTTTTCTTTTTCCTTTCCTCCTTGCAAGAGAAAGTTCTGGAGTATCTTCTTGACCAATTTCCTTCTCCTTTTCTTTGTCACACCGAGGTGGAGATGCATCCTTTTGAGTTTCGATTGGAGATGAGGGTTTCTCAAGAGCAATTGTTGATTGTTGTTCAATTTCAACAACATCAGAGGGATTAGGAAGAGATTCGCTTTCCTTTTCTATTGGAGGAGCGATTGTTTCTTCATTTGTAGTGAGAGGAGTAGTTTCCTTAGGAGTAGGAAGAGGAGCGACATCCTCAGAAGTAGAAGTAGGTTGTTGAGCAATTTCCTTTTGGACAACATCATCATCATCATCGCTTATTACATGCACTGTGTTGTCAAGTACATTAGTCTTCTTCTTTCCTATTAACCTTTGCGATTTCCTTGGAGTCAAATTTGGGGCTGAGGTTGCTTTCTTAGGTTTAGATTTAAGATGAGGAGGGGTTTGATTCAAGTTAGGAGCAGAGGCTTGAAAGAGTGGTGGAAGCATGAAGTTTAAAGGCATGGCCCTTACTGGAAGAGAGGGTTCGGTTGGAGTGGGTTCAGGAAGTGAAGAAGGTTCTTCAACAATGTTAGGGTTTGAAGATGGTTTAGGGTTAGGCTCGGTTTGAGGAGAAGAGTGAGGGGTTGCATCGTTTGGAGTTTGGTAGTCTGAGGATTCCGGTGAGGCTGGTGGAGGGTTCGTCGGAGAGGATGGCCGTGACGGTGGTGAGGGTGGTGATGGAGAGCGCGGTGGAGAAGGTGATGGTGAGGGAGTTCTGAAGTTAGCATGGTTTCCTTTTGTTCTTGCCATTGTTATGGAAGAAAAAAAAGGTTTTGATTTTTATGGAAGAAGTTTTGTGTTTTTATGGAAGATGAAAAGGTTAGAGTGTGGTGGTTTTGCAGAAAAAGAAAGAAGGAATACGGTTTTGAGAGAGAGAAGGGAAGAGAGTGATTTGATTGAAAGTGGTTTTGGGAACAATAGAGAGTTCAAGTGGATCCCACTTAGTGATGTGATTAGCATCAAATTTGTGTTGGGCAGTGCTAAAAAATTTTTTTAGAAAAACTCTAATGATGGTTTTAGTTCACTTAACTAGAGAAGTACAACTAAAATTTTTGAACGTGAGCCCCACATATGCACACATAGAGAGCACACAAAAAGAATGTTCTAAAGACATTCTAAGAATTTACATCCTATTTTTTATGAGGATTTTGAATAATATTTAATTTATCTTTGATAAAATTAAATCTATCCTCAACAAGAGGTTTAGTGAAAATATCAGCTAACTGATTTTCAGCGTCTACGAATATTAATTCGATTTCACTTTTATTCACATGATCTCTAATAAAATGGTGTTTTATTTCAATATGCTTTGATCTTGAATGTTGAATGGGATTTTTTGATAAATTTATAGCACTTGTATTATCACAAAAGACAGGAATATTTGTGTACCTTTTTGAGAAATCTTCGAGTTGATTTCTGATCCACAATACCTGGGAGCAACAATTTGCTGCTGACACATATTCTGCTTCAGTCGTTGACAGAGCGATTGTGTTTTGTTTTCTGCATGACCAACTGATAAGTGCATTCCCGAGGAACTGACATGCTCCACTTGTGCTTTTTCTTTCAATTTTGTCTCCAACGTAGTCAGCATCACAATAGGCTACAAGATCAAAAGAAGAACCTTTTCTATACCAAAGGCCAAGATCAGTAGTACCTACTAAATATCTGAAAATTCTTTTTACTGCCGTTAAATGAGATTCTTTTGGAGCAGTTTGAAAACGTGCACACAAACCAACTGCAAAGACAATATCTGGTCTACTAGCAGTTAAGTACAATAGGGAACCAATCATTCCCCTGTATTCTTTGTCAGAAATATTTTTCCCGTTTTCATCCTTATCTAAACTTGAGGAAGGATGCATGGGAGTAGCCATAATTTTGGCTTCATTCATTTTATATTTTTTAAGGAGATCTTTAATATATTTTTCTTGACAAATAAATATTCCATCATTTTCTTGTTTAATTTGTAAACCAAGAAAAAATCTTAATTCTCCCATCATACTCATTTCAAATTCACTTTGCATGAGATTGGAAAATTCTTCACACATTTTTTCATTTGTTGATCCAAATATAATGTCATCAACATAGATTTGGACAATTAAAAAATTTGACTCATTGTCTTTTCTAAAAAGTGTGGTGTCAATTTTTCCTCTAGAAAAATTATTTTTGATTAAGAATGTACTTAACCTTTCATACCAAGCTCGTGGAGCTTGTTTAAGACCATATAATGCCTTTGTTAGCTTAAACACATGATTAGGTTTGTTAATGTTTTCAAAACCAGGTGGTTGGTGCACATAAACTTCTTCGTTTAAGAATCCATTTAAAAAGGCACTTTTTACATCCATTTGAAATAATTTAATATTTTTATGAGATGCATATGCAAGAAGAATTCGTATTGCTTCTAACCTGGCTACTGGAGCGAATGTTTCATCGTAGTCAATACCTTCTTGTTGATTGTAGCCTTGTGCTACTAATCTGGCTTTATTTCTGATGACTTTTCCTTCTTCATCCAGCTTATTTCTAAATACCCATCTTGTTCCAATTATGGAATGACCTTGAGGTTTAGAAACAAGATTCCATACTTCGTTTTTCTCAAATTGAGAAAGTTCTTCTTTCATGGCATTTACCCATGATTCTTCACATATAGCTTCATGAATATTTTTTGGTTCAATATGTGAGATCATTGCCATGTTGTTGTTGTTATCTTTGAAGGATAGTCTTGTTCTAATCCCATCAGATGTATTTCCAATAATTTGTTCTGGAGGATGATCACCAACAAGCTTCCAACTTTTTGGAGGAGTTTGAGATGAAGATGCTTGATCTATATTGCTTATAGTTTCTTGATTTTTCAAAATTTCCTCATCATCTTCTTTGTTAGTGACTAAATCATCAAACTCATCAAACACAACATGCATGCTTATTTCCATGGTTTGATTTTTTAGATTAAATACTCTGTAACCCTTAGAATTTGTTGCATATCCTAAAAAGATTCCTTTATCTGATTTAGAATCAAATTTTTCTAGGTTTTCTTTATCATTTAAAATATAACAAAAACAACCAAAAATATGAAAATAAGAAATGTTTGGTTTTCTGTTTCTCCAGAGTTCGTAAGGGGTTTTGTTTAGAATTTTTCTAATAGAAACACGATTTAGAATATAGCAAGAAGTGTTAATGGCTTCAGCCCAAAAATATTTTTCAACATTTGATTCATTAATCATTGTTCTTGCCATTTCTTGTAGGGTTCGATTTTTTCTTTCAACAACTCCATTTTGTTGGGGAGTTCTTGCACAAGAAAAATTGTGTGAAATACCCTTTTTATCAACGAATGTTTTAAATGATAAATTTTCAAATTCACCTCCATGATCACTTCTGACGGAGATGATGTTTGATTCTTTTTCATTTTGAACAAGATTACAAAAATTTTCAAAAGCATTAAAAGCTTCGTCTTTGTGTTTTAAAAATAAAACCCATGTATATCTGGAGTAGTCATCGACTATAACAAAACCATATTGTTTTCCAGCAAGACTTGCAGTTCTAACGGGTCCAAATAAATCTATGTGAAGAAGCTCAAGAGGTTTTTTAGTGGAAATAATATTATTTGATTTAAACCTACTCTTGACTTGTTTTCCTCTAGTACATGCTTCACATATCTTATCTTTCTCAAAATTGATTTTTGGAAGACCCCTTTGTTATACCCTAATTTTGGACCTAAAAATACTAATCAATTCTTCTTTTCTTGCATTATAAGCCATTTGATATGTCTCTGATCAATTGCATCTTTCTCTACATTTTATTTCAATGTTATTTGAAAAATTCACATGTAAGGGTATTTTAGTCATTTCCTATGTCAAAATTCCCTTTAGTCTTTTAAAATTTGTTTGAGTCCTTTCAAGTAGTTTGAATAAGTCTCTGTTTCATTCTATGTCAAAATCCATTTCAAAAATTGCATTTGAAGTCATTTTGAGTCAGTTTTGCCTCTAGGGGCATTTTAGTCTTTTCAAGTGTCAAAGCTCTGTTCGAATCTTAAAAATTGCCTCTGAGTCTTTCAAGTTGGTTTAAATAAACTTTTGTTTCGATTCCCTGTTAAAAATCCATTTTAAAATTGCATCTGAGTCATTTTTTTTAATCGTTTTAGCCCCAGGGGCATTTTGGTCATTTCACACGAAATTTCGGCAAAGAGATGTTACTTTAAAGTACCTCATTTAGGCCATTGGTTCGTTTTAGTCCGTTTTGTCAATTTTAATCGTTTCACTTTACGTTATTTTCCAAATTACCAATTTTAATTCATTTTATTTTTACTTTTTATTTTTTAGTCCTAAATTCTTTAAATTTGCATTTTAGGTCCTTAATTGTCCAAGTCATTAGTCCAGGTGCCACATGTCAGTCTTTTATTTGTCCAAAAGTTAGTTACGCCACATGGCAGTTTGTTATTGGTCCAGGCATTACAGTCATCAGCTATATAAGCCACATCATGGTCAAAGGTCAAGATCACCATTCACTTCTTTACACATCATCAACAACACAATCACATTTCTCTCTCTCCTTTCCACGAATCAAACACCACAAAAATCCAGAAAAAACTCAAGAACATGATGAACAAGTTCATCATCTTCAAACCCTAACCGAATTCGGTTATCACCAAATTCATCAATCCTCATCAAATCCAAACCCTAACCGAATCAGTTTCATCACAAACAGATCAAATCCAGCAACAAATTCACAAAATCAATTCCAGAGATTCTCAGATTCCATAGGGAATCATCATCATCGAATCTTCGTCTCCTTCCTGCAATTCGAGCCACAAGGCGATCACAAGAAAGAGTTTGAGAGAAGAAAAGAAAACGGATTGAATTCGAAACCGAATTAGAGGAGAAGAAGATCGAAGAAACCAACACAGAATCACAGCAAAATCTGAAACCCTAGGGTTTTGAAGCAAGAATCGAAGCATCAACGAAGCAGATCAAGAATCAAACAGTTCACAGAAGTCAAAAGAAGAAGAACATTCGAAGAAGTTCATCTTCTCTTCCGTCCAGGTACCGAACCTTCCTTCCCGTCCTTTCTCCATTTTTTCCTCTGCAAATCATGTTAGTTTATCTCGTATTCATGCTGTTTCTCCACAAATCAACGTAGACAAGAGGTTTTAGGAGATCTTTCTCCAAAACGCTGTTTAAAAAGAATTTAAGAACAAAAACGTAGCGTTTAGCCTTTCTCCGATCTACGTTGATTCGTAAGCCTTTTGAAAAACGAGCCTCAAATCGAGGAGAGGAGGTCATGAGCGTCAAGAACATGTAATTAGGTTTCCGTTTAGGGTTCCGACGCGGCGGCGCCACCGCCGGCCACCGCGTCGGAAAGTTGGAGAAGATGACCGGCATTAGGTCGGAGAACAGAGAGTCTGCAGACTCTCTCTCTCTAAGAACATTGTAGAGAGAGAAAGGAGTGAGAATTGTGAGGATTTCCCTTGGATTTTGCTTATATACATGCTTTGTGATCCCACGCGCGCGCGTCAGTGCCATACTATGCTCCTTCATGACTTTTGACCATTAGATCTAGGGTTAAGAGGGACTGGATCAATCCAACGCCCCTGGTGCGTTTGGATGATCCAGGATCCATCTTTGTTTGGGCCTGAACCTCCTTTTGTGCAGACCTTCGTTTTCCCTTCTATTTTTGCTATTTCCTACATTTTTTTTTACTTTCTACACCTCTGTATATGCTCAAAATCACTTGAAATTTTCTACAATTTTTGTGTGTATATTCTTGATAATTCTTGTGATGTTTGTGAGCAATTTGTTTACTGAAAATGTTGATAAAAAATATTATTGTATTTTCTTGCATTATTTCTTGATTTTATGTGAAAATTCTCATGGAAAATAGTCTAAAACTCTATTTCAAATTCTTGACATGTTGATGATATATGTTGTTTGATTTTGTGAATACTTTGCTACTGTTTTGCTGCATGTGTGTGATTTTTAATTGTTTACTTGCTTTACAAGTTACTTTTGTGTATAAATAAATGCAAGAAATATCTGGATTTACTTTGTAAATGTTAAGGTCATCATGTTGCCCTAATTCTCATATTAAAACCTGATTCAAAATCTTGAAAAATTACATTGGAATATGAGAATTATAGGTTGCATGATTCTTGCATTTTATGAGTGAATTTTGATGTAGTTTTACACTTGTTTAGTTCCTTTTTTTTTCCCATGCTTTTATCATGACATTTTGCTTGCTTTATTTCACCCTATGCTACTAACATTTTCTTGTTTCATGTCTCATATTTCCCATAAGCATTCTCATGTCATTCCATATCCATCTTATTTCTTGCACTTTAAGTTTCACCAAGGCTTAGAATGTAACACTTAGGATTCTTCTTTGTACTTTACCTTTATGCCATTTTAAATTCTTGCAAGACCATAGAATGTATCTAGGGCATGATGTAATAAGGACAATGGACTCTAATAATGTACACCGACACAAGCACCGACACATGCACACACATCACTTTAGGTATATAGTTAGAATATGCATGTTTAGATGTATGTTTAGGATTGTATGTTTAGATGAATGCCTAGGATTTACACTTAGAAAAATCCATTTTCCAAAAAATATGAACAACTTCACTCAAACCATTTTCAAAATAAACCTTGGGATCAAAATCCCATTGAATTTTCCTTTTTCATTTTCTTAATCAAAATTCAATGAAAATAATCATATTTGACTTCTTTTGCAAATGACTAATTCAACCCCACCTTTTACAATCTCATGCCCTTGAGGCCTCTTTCTATTCTTCAAACTCCAATTTTCAAACTTAAAATCAACCAACAAAAACAAAAACATTTTTGGAAGAGAACTACGGTGGATTTGATCCCTTGATCGGGTACGTAGGCAAGGAACAAAATTCCTTCAATTCAACTAAAATAAAAATCCAAAAAACATTCTTCTCCCTCCAATTCTTCACTTAGAAATTCTTAGATTTAAATAAATACCTTTCAAATAGCATTTAAGAATAAAGCGCGCGCGTAGAAATTAAAGACGGTTCCTATAGGATACTATAGTCGTTATGGGTGCCTAACACCTTCCCGTAGCGAAAACAACTCCCGGACCTCGATTCTCAAGGGTTTTGCTTACTTTTTCCCTTCCCAAGAAAAAATAAGATATCACCGGTTAAAAAGGTTCAAACGTAATCAATGTTTGACACCCGAAAAACCAAGATAAAACACCCTTACCAAGTCGAGTTGTGATATTTTTGAAATAGTTTTCATACTTACATGTCCAGCTCTTTTATGCCAAATCCATTTGTCTTTGTCAATGGACATAAAGCAAGATTCAGTTGGAAGGTCATCTAAGTATAAACCATAAAGGTTTTTCATTCGAGAAGCAGTGAAGAAAATATTTCCCGTGGAAACCTTTTTGACTTCACATATGTTAGGTTTAGAAGTCACTTCAAAGCCACTGTCACATAATTGACTTATGCTTAGTAGATTGTGTTTTAAACCTTCAACATATTGAACATCTTCTATTTTAGCAGAGTTATTCTTACCAATAATACCTTTACCTTTGATTTGACCTTTGTCATTGTTACCAAAGGCTACTGATCCTCCTTCTCTTTTTATGAAGGAGATAAAGCAGTGTTTGTCCCCTATCATGTGTCTAGAACAGCCACTGTCCAAGTACCATGGCTTTTTCTTTGCATTTTGAGAGGATTCCTGCATTTTGAGTTAGTGGTTTCTTAGGTACCCCAGAGTCTGTGGGTCCTTTTTTGTTAGTTTTCAATAACTCAAGATTTCTAATCTTGAGAAAACAATCAACATCTAAGTGACCACTTCTTTTACAAAAAGTACATTTTTTAAAGAAGGTTCTTTCTTGGTGTTGGAGAGAATGTTCTTTCATTCTTTTCTTTTGAAAGCACATAGATTCACTATGTCCATTTTTGTTACAGAATGAACATCTTAATTTGTCTTTTCCTGGTATAAAAATGTTTTCATATATTTTTTGATGTTTAGAAGCATCAAAACCTATACCAGTATGACTGTTCATTCCTACTTGAGATCCTATAATTTTTTGAAAAGTTTCAGTTGATTTAATGAAAAGAGTTAGATCGTTTCTCAAACTGTTGATTTAATTTTTTAGAAAAATGTTTTCATTTTTAGTGTAAATAGGATTTTGAGTTTTGCTAAGATCTTTCATTTTTTCATTTATTTGAAAATATGAGTCTTGCAAACTTTGAATGATTTTCTTTTGATCATCGTTCATAGTTTGAAGTTTTTCTTTTTCTTCTTTTATTTCATTCATTTCTTTTTGTAAAGAATAACATTTGTTTGTTAGAAAGTTTGAGTCAAATAAAAGACTGTCAATTGTATTTTCTAATTCGTTGTTTAAAGGAGCTTTGTCGAATAGAATTACCTCTTCGTTGTCTGAGTTTGCCATCAAACATATGTTTGCTTCTTCTTCTTTTTCTTCTTCTTCTTGTGGTTCTTCAAGATCGTCCCATGTCATTAATGCCGTTTTCTTAAAAGGAGATTTTTGGTTCCTTTTGTTTTGTGGACATTCATTTTTATAGTGACCTAGCTTGTTGCATCCAAAGCAGGTTACTTGACTTTTATCAACTTCCTTCTTTGAGTTGTCTCGTCTGGTTGGGAAGTATCTTTTGATTTGGTTTCTTCTTTTCATCATTCTTTGAATTTTCTTTAATATTAGAGCTAGTTCATCTTCCGCTTCTTCTTGAACAATCTGTTCTTCTTCTATGTCTTTTTCCTCAATTTGTGAGGATATTTCATCTAAATTGTCTTGAGTAGCTTGAGATGCTTTAAGAGCAATCATTTTTCCCTTCCTCATCGGTTTGTCTTCTTGAAGTAGAACTTCATGAGCTCTTAGTGTCCCAATGAGATCTTCTAAAGCCAAAGTATTCAGATCTTTGGCTTGAGTGGTTGCTGTAACCATAGGTCTCCACGTGCTTGGGAGACATCTTAGTATTTTTCTTATTCTATCATGAGGGGAATATATTTTCCCTAATGACCTTAATTCATTTACTATTGAAGTAAATCTGGAATACATTTCATCAATGTTTTCCTCTTCATTCATTTCGAAAATTTCAAATTTTCTTACGCCAATATCTATTCTTGTTTCTTTTACATGGCTTGTTCCTTCATGGTGAATTTTTAAAGTGTCCCAAATATCTTTTGCAGTATTGCATTCATATATTCTTTCACTTTCTTCCATGGTTAAAGCACATTGTAAAAAGAGTTGAGCTTTAGAGTTTAAGAGAACTCTCTTTTTCTCGTCATCAGTCCATGACGCCTCAGACTTGATAGTCACTACAGCCGTGACTGCATCAGTGGTTTGTGGTATGAAGTTACCGTCAGTGACAACTTTCCACATATTTATATCTTGAGATTTTAGGAATAGTTCCATTTTCCCTTTCCAGAAGTAATAGTTCTTTCCATTAAATAATGGAGGCCTAGTACACGAAAGTCCTTCTGGTATGTAAGACATTGCTTCTTTCTGGATCTTTTCCTCTAGCACGTGTTAAGTGCTTTATCTTTTTCAGAGACCGTGCTCTGATACCAATTGAAGTAGCAATAAACGTCACAAGAAAGGGGGGTTTGAATTGTGACCCTTTTAAAAATTATTCCTGGAAGTTAAATAAAAATATATGCTCAAGAAAATCTTGGTTAGTGTTAGTAATAATAAAATATTATAATATTAGGACCAGAGAGCTCTGGATAATAAAATAAATAAAAGGACCAGAAAGTTCTGGAATAAAAGACTGAAATAAATAAAGCAGTAAAGGACCAGAAAACTCTGGATATATAACTGAAATAAATAAAGCAGTAAAGGACCAGAAAACTCTGGATATATATAACTGAAATAAATAAAACGATAAAGGACCAGAAAACTCTGGATATATATAACTGAAATAAATAAAGCGATAAAGGACCAGAAAGTTCTGGATAATTATTAAGTGGTAGGTTAATTATTTAATTTTAGTTTTAAGGACCAGAGCACTCTGGAAAATTAATATATTTAATTAAAGTTATATGTGACGACCAGAAATTAAGAGATGAGAGAAGAGAGAGAACACAAGAGATTTATCCTGGTTCGCCTAACCGGCTACGTCCAGTCCCCACACTACGTGTGAGATTATCCACTATAGTATCCTGCTATCAGAAACTTCTGAATAGCACTATAATTTGTTGATCACACCAGATCAGTCTGTTACACTCTGTATTATCAACCTCAGCAGGCTTCTACTATTCTTGATCACACAAGAAAAGTTCTATCTCAAACTATTAAGCCTAATAGACTTGAGATCTAGTTACAATTTGTATGGTGGTGGGTGTTGGTAAAAATGGAATCTCAAAAGAGAAAAAAAAAATATCTCACGTGGAGATTTCAAATTAATATCTCAAAGAGATATTTTAAATACAAACTCTCAGGGATATCTAAGCTTTAAGAAGAAAGATATGTGTAGCTTGCTTTGTTGTTATTGTTGAAGAGCTTGAGAATATTTCTTTTGAATATTCACGTGAATGAGGGAATGAAATTCTTGTGTGTAAGCTCTTGAAGAATTGCCTTGCCATCTTGTTGTATTTATAGAGGCTGAAGTAGTGAAGCTCACTTGAAATTATACATGAACATACAGCTGTGAAGCGTGTATGAAAAACAGCCCATGTGCTCTTGCTTTTATTGCTTGATGCACAAGTGTTGCAAAAAATGTGTTTTTCCAAGTGAAGAATGTTCTGAAGAACATTCTCTGCTTTCTAGCCTTTGAAGACAGCCCACGTGAGGTTGTAATACAGTTGTGCATGAGTTGTAAATGGTTGTGTTTGAATGACAGCATCCTTATCCATATTTGTAGTTTCACCAGAATGTTCTCAAGAACATTCTTTCTTTGTAAAACAGCTTTGTTTCTTCTTTTTCTATGGCACGTGCTTTTCCATTTCTTTTCTAAGTGCAAAGCTTTTATGTAATCATATGATATTCTATTTATGTCATGTATACCAAGTATCTTCTTTTGGTGAGACATAGAGAATATTTTGCTTCTTGATTTTGTACCAAAAAGTCCATTTATGTCCTTTTGCTTAATTGCTTTGATAAGGACGTTTTTAACTTGTCTTGTGAGCAAAGAACCTTCTTCTTATGTTAAGAACATTCTCATGAAACATTTATCACAAAATTCATTAGTAGATAATAAGTTAAAAAAACAAGTATTAAATGTTTGTAATCTTTAAAACATCAAATAAGGATTTTGTCCTCAACACACTCAACCCTAAATTTATCTCCTTTGTATTCCTAAGTTTCTCTCTTTTCAAGCTCTCATCAAAAAACTACACTGTCAAGCTTAAATGGTGCTCTGCAACTGACACAATCGTGTTAAGATTATCCCAATTGAGTCACGATTCTTTGTGTACAACCCAAAGTGCACAAACATTATCCATAAATCGTGTCACTATGACAACAAATTGTGTCACGGTTTTACTCTAGGAAAACCAAGCTCACCACCTTCGAAATCGCGTCACAATTTTGCTCCTTCACCAATTCACAATTTTAAGTCAATTTCAACATAAATCATGTTAAAACAAATGAAGAAAACCTTAAATAGTATAAAAGTCATGCAATTTAGCAATCATAATCCAACAAATTGACTAACTTATTTATAAAATATTAGGTTAAAGTACACTTTTCACCCCTTAAGTTTTAAAATGTTGCAATTTTGGCCCCTATGAAAAAAATGACAAGAGTGACTCCCTATGTTTAGGGAAATATGTGAAGTGGAAGAAATAGTCACAAGAAATGGGGGGTTTGAATTGTGACCCTTTTTAAATTTAATCCTGAAACTTAACAAGTTTATGTACTCAAGAAAATTCTTGGTAAATGT
Source organism: Medicago sativa (assembly GCF_051527215.1). NCBI lineage: Eukaryota > Viridiplantae > Streptophyta > Magnoliopsida > Fabales > Fabaceae > Medicago > Medicago sativa. The sequence goes on from NC_140754.1 coordinate 360,292, forward strand.
TAGATAAAAGAAGATTATAAAATATTTAGATATTTAAACAGTTGTTTTATCAAAGCCAAAATGTTCTGGATAATAATTATATAATTTATAAAGAGACTGAAATAATAAAACAATATTAATAATTACCAAGGACCAGAGAACTCTGGAAGAATGTAAATATTAAGTGGTTATATTAGGACCAGAATGTTCTGGATAACAGTTATAAGATTAATTATTTAAACTGAATGATAAAATAATATTATGGTTAATTAAGGACCAGAGAACTTTGGATAAATATAAAAAAGTTATAATTAATTATTAAGCTGAATGATAAAAACAATATTAATGGTTCTTTAAGGACCAGAGAACTCTGGATTAATTTGGTTGTGATTAATTAGGACCAGAATATTCTGGAGATAAATAAATATTAATGCGTGTGATAGTGTGTGCATATCGTGTAAAAATAAAAGATAGAGAGAGGGAGAGAGAAAGAAGAATAACACAGGAGAGTTATCATGGTTCACCAAACCCGGCTACTTCCAGTCCCCACACTTCGTGTGAGATTATCCACTATAATATTCAGTTGGTAGAAACTTCTAACCAACACTATAAGGTCTTGATCACACCAGATCAGTCTGTAACCCCTGTATTATCAACCTCAGCAGGCTTCTACAATTCTTTGCTTTCGCACAAGAAATATTGGAACTTTCCTATCTCAAGCTATTAAGCCCAATAGACTTGAGATCTAGTTTACACTTTGTAGGATGATTGTTTGGATCTAGCGTCTCAAACAAAAATATTGTAGGATGTTGTTTGGATCTTTGCGTCTCAAACAAACTATCCTTTGATTGATTTCTATTCTCCCAAATCATATCTTTAAAAAAATGATGGAAGATTCTTCGATCATCCTAAATCTTTTATGATAGAATCTTGAAGCATATGATCATGAATTTTCTTCTTTGATACTTTTCCAATCAATATCATTAATGAATGACTTAATAAATAATTCATTCATGAATTAGTTTCTCTTCAAAGTTGATTCTAATCCTTTTAATCAAACGATGAGAATAATCTTGAGTGTAAGAAGCATCCTCTTCATGAGAACGTTCTTTCATCGGAGTTGATAATGTTCTTTTCTATATGAGATGACAATACCTTCTTGATTGATTAACCTTGAATTATTTTGTTGATGATGCAATTTATTACATAATTTCTCTTGGTGATTGCACACAATGTATCTTGTCCATTGCGTATCTTTTAGTTTAGGCATGCATGTAATCATGAAGGCACATTCAATCATTCTCTTGAATGAAACTTTTATGCATTTTCCTTAAACTTTTTAGAAGCTATTTGAAGATCATTTCTTTCAAATAGTAATCCTTTATTCCTCGAATCTTTAAGGCTTTGCTAAAAACCATGTGGTGACGATTGATCATAAAATTAATCTTCTTGTTGAATCTTCAATCAACACTTATTTGATTCAAACGATATTCTTTCTATATCTTCTTTGAGCTTGTGATACTACTGTTTTGGTATTTTACCAATGAGTATATATATGCACTTGTAAGAGACTTCTTTCTTGTCAACTTCTGTGAAAAGACTTAAGTGCAAACATCAGTAGAATTCATAAAACTTAGTGTTTATTCCATAAGGTTTGTTATCATTAAAACATTCATCAAAAAGATTTTTGTTTCAACAATATACCTTTTGACCCCTAACATAAGGGAAATATGATTTTTGACCCCTTAGTTTCTCAAAAAGTTGCGATTATGGTCCCGTTTTTGGGACATGTGGCGTCTTCTCAGCAATTTTGGGACGAAAGGGGCCAAAATTGTCATTTTTATAAATAGGGGACCAAAATCGCAACTTTTTGAAACTTAGGGATCGAAAAGTTCAGTTTAGCCTAAAATATTTAGATGCGTTGACAAATGTAATTTGTACCTATACAAGAGCGGTATAAATCTAATTCTCATAGGATGAATCATAATCTATCAATCATACTTACAAACCTTAATTAATTAAGATGATTAAACAAAGTTCAATTTATTCTTGTTCAGGTTAAAGCAAGGTTGTCGTTCTTATACCTTAACCTAAAGGGCATACTTAGATATCTAGGGTTGTCATGCCTAAATCCTTCATGCCTAAATCGCTATATAATATAAATTAAACATTAAATGATACTTTCCCTACAATACCCACAACTATTTATTATTCTATTTTCTTTCAATTCTTTAATTTATCTTTCATATACCATTAATAAAGGATAAATTTGTAAAATGACTTTTGATTTATCTATTTCGCACAACATTAATTGCACTTCTTAATTTGTATGAAATGATCAAAACGTCATATGAGACAGAGAAAACATTAAATTTACTTGTTATGATCCACAACATTTTGAGAGGAAGATCGTCGTCAGAGACTTAGAATATGAGAGTTGACACACATACACACCAGTAGAGAGAAAAACCTCTTAACAGGCCAAGTAATTGAATAGGTTAACCCATCACCTGACATGCATATGATTTTAACAAAAATAAAGAATCAAAGTGCGTAGGATTTTTTTAATAAAATAACTAGAAATAAACTTTGAGAAGAAAGGAACATTGTACTCACACTTTGTAATGTTAAGTTTGATGATTAACCATAGCAAAATATCTAATATATTATTTTTATTATTCGATTCATATAATTTCAAGGAGGAATACATTGATCACAATACACATTAAGAACATTATTCTCTTTTCCGAAATGCTTGAATATATTACACATGTTAAAATATATACTCCCCTCCCCTCTTATTCAAAATATATTATAAAATATTTCACTCCGCTCCTTTAAGAGAAGCTTGAATTACAAAATATATTATAAATTACTCTAAATTATAAAATTAATAACAAAATATATAAATTTAATCATCATTGACATTTAAATTATAAAGAAATGAATTTATTTTTCTTAAATGGTGGCTCAAAATTAGTATATATCATTAAAATATTTATTTATGTTAAAATATATTAAAATGTACTACATATTTAATTATTAAGGGAGGGAATTATAATTCAAGCATCTTATATGGGATGGGAGTATAAATCTTACTTTTTAAGGGAGATTAACATAAGAGGGAAGGTAAGTGTAAGTCAAGCTTCTTTCAGAAGCGAGGAGTGTAATTTACTCGATCAAAATATTATTCTCTTCTTTGATCCCTCCCTTCTATAAAAACATTATGGCCATGGGAAGCATTATGTGGGGTTCCCATGATTCACAACATTATGCCTACATGGTCCTGATTAATTTGCTTCCTAGTGACATTATTTTTGTACAATTTCATTATCTCGATCTTGATAGTAAACGATAAACTACTGAAATTCATTATTAAATGTAAATTCACGTGAGGATAAAGTATTTGATATTTACGATAGGTCATTTTACATTATTCTTAAATTTGATGAATTGATTCATGCAGTCAACATCACCTAATAATAAAACTTTGTTGTTGGAAGAATGAATATTTTTATTTATTACTGTATATAAAAAAAATACATGAATTTGAACGTTTTTCCTTTTCAATTTAATCCTTCATTAAAAGTCTTTTATTTACTATATTTTTTTATAATATTACTTAAATTATTAATTAAAATAATTAAATACCATAAAAATAAGAATCACCTCACTTAATACGAAAAATATTATCTATAAAAATATAAAAGAAATCAAAGATTTTAGGCAAAATTTTTCATTATTTCCATTATACCCTTAATAAAATTTTCCTATATAATAATGATATATCCTTGGATTGGCGTCATTTGAAAAATGTAAGAAAATTTAAACTTCACAAACATTCATACATATAATTTTAATCAAAATCAAATTAATTTTAATCAAAATCAAAATTTCATATAAAATATTGTTCATAATTTACAGAACTTTTTCCTCAATTTTATATACCAAGTTAAAAATGAATTCTGAAAATAAAAAATTTACTTGTTTACCAAAAAAGAAAACTGCATGTCACAAAAGGCAGAAACACAAAGTTGAAGATAAGTTTTTGTGATAACTTTATCCAGCTCTTGAAAGTCCCATGCATCATCAGCTGAATATTGTCCTGAACAAGAATTTCATTACCGTTACTAGCTAGCTGCACACATAGATCATAGAGACAGTCACTCTTGAATTGAATTGAACAATGGAAATATTACTTACCAATTGAATCTCTTCGGAGAGCCGTTAAGTAAGCGCAACTACAATTATCAAAGCAAATAAATCGTTGTCAATATTTTATATATCAACACTTAGGACACATAATCGGGACTTCAACCATAAAATACAGTCGAAATCAAATAAGAAGTTAGTAACGTTGCCATTGTTCACATTATCTATCAACTTTACCAAGTCTAACTCTCGATCGAGCTCCATGATGTCACCAACTATGGTGGAACAAATTTATCCATGGGCGAACAATGTCTTTGAATGATCAATATCGAATTAAATTTCACTTCCAACAAGTTTTTGTAATACTTTAATTATAGTCTTCTTCATTTCTACTAAATGAGCAAGACTACTCATCAACTTTCTACTTAAATCATCGAGAAACAATTGTCTTTCCAAAGTGATATAAGTCTTTGCAATAAAAGAAAAAATCTTCTAAAGAGTTTGATCCACCTAAATTTAAATTTTAAATATCGAAGTTGAAAGATATACCTAAGACTCTCTTGGTCGATGCAGATCTCAAAAGTCTTGTCTTATAGATAATGCCTCCAAATCTTAAGAGCAAAATCATTGGTGCCATATTCAAATTATGTGTAGGATAGTTCCTATCATTCTTTTATTTACTCTTGGAGTAAACAAAAATTGTCATCAAACATAAAGGATAGTTCCTATCATTCTTTTTTTGTGCTATTACTATGGAGAAGTGGGGTGTCCGGAGTTCGAATTTCAGTCCATACATATAATATGCAACGTCCCTTCTGAGTTAAGCTCACGGAGATGGACGTTTCTACTTATCTCCTAAGAAAACCCAATATATATTCCCTTTTACCTCCCACTGATTTTATATCTCCCTTAAGCAACAAAAATAAATACATAAAAACTACTCAAATTTTTTTCATGAATGAATTTCATTTTGAAGATAAGAAGAACATAGTAATAGCACAAAACTTATAGGACTAATAGTAGTACTCTTGAATAACTAATTTCTAAACTATAAGCAACTTTAAAATTTATGGGCCCGGTGTATTGGAGAGTCCTTCAATCCAATTATCAATCTCTTCATCATCAACAAATTCAGCACCAAAATTTAAAGAGATTTACTTTTTCCACCCTATGGCATTCCTCGCGCGCCCTATTTTTTTCCCAAAATACCCTTCGTTCGGATTATATAATCTGAACCCATTCCGGAATATTAATTCCGGATTTATTCGTGTATTTTGGCACTTCATCCACCCTGATGGATGATGATGTCAGTTATGAATATATTGATTCGGATTATATAATCCGAAAATTGTAGATAACTTCCAAATTATATAATCCGAAAAGTGTAAATCACCCCGTTGAAAGTCAACAAAAGGGGGTGGTGAACGATGATTCCGGATTATATAATCCGGAATGTGGTTAACCTGTCCGGATTATATAATCCGGACTGCATCAGTACAGAGGCAGAAGCCATCTGGTTTGGTTGAGTCTCTGTTTTAGAGCAGATTTAGTAAATTTTGTTGGTATTTGACCATATGCAAACCAAAAAATCAAGTTATAACATCAAAATTAACAACACAATATGATTTTCAAACATTAATAAAACATAATTATCCAAATGGTACATAACATAATTATCCAAAATATTCAAACATTAAAATTACATAAAATACTATCAGCCCCTAATAACTACACCCGTACCACCGCCACCTCTGCCACCTCTGGCACCCCTGCCACCCTCAGTAGCTCCCCGACGACGGTAAACTTTCCTATCATGCACCTCTTTCAACGCATCCTCCAAATGTTGTCATTCCTTAGTCCCTTTCGGCACCAGACCACTTCTCATCACAGCATAGATGTGGTCTCTGATGCGGCTCATCCTTCCGCTACGCTGTAAGTACCCAAGGTCTCCATCCTCCTAAGCAGCTCGCGCATCAAGGACCTCACGCTCCGGTGGCCAAATTAACACCAGTAGGTACACTCTCAAGGGGATGTCTCGGTATGGTCTAAACCCACCCAAACTGACGAAGCACCCTCTCCGGCAGATATCTCACCATGCGGTCTCCGCATCTCAGCCATCCAGAGTAAAGGCTGACCTGCTGAAATTACGGATGTGTCTGACGGTGCGCTCCATATGGGGCCATGACAACCCTCGTCAAATCCAGCGCATCCAGACGGGTTTTGTAGTTGTCTAATGTACCTAAACCAGACAGTGGTAAAAAAAAAAAAATCGTGCGTGGGTACTGATTCTCTAAATATCCTTCCCAGACATCCTTGTTTCCCAAACCTGGAAAGCAAGGATGTTTATTGGACATTTTAATAATTGATAAATGCGGGGGTAATAATTTGATGAGGTACATATGTATGAAGAAAAAAAAACAGTGCAAATTTTTGTCTACGGTAGATAAAATACATGAGAATGCAAATAAAGGAAATAATGGTTAAGGAGGGTGTATTGGATTATGATTCTAAGGGATTTTAAAATACTTTTTTATCATGAAAAAGTCATGTGGTATTCAATCAAGATTTTTTCCAACATAAAAAAAGTCTTGTGGTATTTAATCAAGACTCTTTGTCATTTAAAAAATAAATAAAAGAAAGAGAGTATGTTATGATCATTTTTTTAAGAGCAATGCTATTTATCAAGAAAGATTTTATCAAGAAATTGTCCCGAAATTAATGTTAGCCAATAAAATCTCAGCCTGGCCGGAAATCATGGGGTGGTGGCTGTTATGTATTTTTTTTTATGAAACTTTAATAAATAAGATTAAAATCTAAGGGTGATTATTCTGCCATGTCATTCTTGAATTCATCAAGAAAATCCATTCTTGATATCTAGCATTTTCCTTTTTTTAATGAGTCCTTAAAATTCATAAAATTTGTTGAAATCTTTTGAAATCCATAAAATCATTTCAAATCCTTTAAAATATTATGAGTTAAATCTATTGAAATCCAAATCGTATATCTGGACAGTCTTTTAAAATCATCAAAATCCTGCAAAGTCTTTTAAAATCCTGGAGACTTTTTTAAACAAAAATTGTCCTTTAGGGTCCGTTTAGTTCGAGAATTTTGGAGGGGAGGGGAGGGGAGGAGAGATTTTTAATTTGAAGTGTTTGGTTCAATGTTTAGAAGGGGATGAGAGGGAAGAGGAGGGGAGCAAATTTTATTGCACTGTCAAAATTATCCTTAAATTAATTTAAAATCTCAAGAAATTTTCAACTCATTCAACAAACTCATAAAATTATCAAAAACTTTTGCAAAATTCCTTTGACCGAGCAATTCTAATCAGTAGGAAGAATCAAAGCAAAATCTTCTTTCAATAAAAAAAAAAAATCAAGATGAGAAATTGTTTGGATATATGGAATATGTCAATTAGCATGATTAATTTGAAATTAAAATTAGTTCTTCGTGTCTTCCAACTCTGAGGTAAAATTCTACTCTACATTCCCATTTAATTTATCTTTGAAAAAGATGAACATAATGGTATCCATGTAGTTTTTTTTTATCATTGGATGTGTACCTCCTATTTAGTCAATCAATATCATGTTATATTTTTTTTTTAAATAAATTTGAATATTAAACAAATTTTGTCTGAAAGGTAATGGTACCCCAACCAAATTTTAAAGATACCTAAAAATTGACTATATTAAATTTGTTTATTTTAGAAGAAAATTAAACGTTCAGGTTTAATTGAGAAAATCAATGTCAAATATATATCTAACTAGTTACAAACCCGTGCTTCGCACGGGGGTTAGCTACTTTTTTGACAAAATATTATATCAGACGGATAGATTGCGAAATGACAGATAATTATAAACCATAACACAATATTTAGAGTACTCCTGCAAGTGAGTACTCTTTTTTTTAAGGGATTCACTAATTAAAAGTTTTAAGAATAAACCTATCATCCACAAAATATATACTACATAATGCAAAATAATAAAATAGAATTAACTTGAATCAATTAGTATCAAACCCTTATTTTCCGCATATGTTACAGAGCAGAGGGTTGCATATAAATAGGAATCATATCACTCAATATCAAATCCCATAATTGCAATGTATTTACAATCATAAGTTTCATGGCCATGACAAATTATTATGCTAAAATTGCCAAGGGATTGATTTTATTTGCTAGAATGATACGTCACTATTAGTGAAGCATCAAGGAACATTGAATGGACAAAACATATTTGAGGTTTACTACATCAGGATCTTACCTGTCTAAGAATTTAGATTGTGCTGATAATCTGTAAGTCTTATACTGTATTTGCACAGTTGGAAGTACATATAAATGAGCCTTCATATACATTATGCGCAATAGAAATAAATGAAAAGTATAACAGGTCTTTCAAAACACAAAACCATAATTCAATTGATTGAGAAATTTCTGTGCACAACTTATAATTCGAAAACAATCATTAACGGAAACAAAATACTATAAACTGATAATGTCATACATAAAAACACCATAAGTCTGGCAGCAGCAAAACATAACTGAAAACTTCAATGCAGCAATTAAAAGAAAAAACAAAACAAAATGAAAGGACGACGGACTTGGACATCAGCAACACAACCAAAACTCGATAATCTTTCAAGAGACTTCACTCATCGGCTTCAACCTTAACACGCACCAGCTTAGGCTCTTTTGTCACAAACATTAAGAATTTCAGATCGCTTTCCCAAAGATTTGCTAGTTGGAGTCACAACTGAATCAACTGCGGCAACATCATCTTTGTTGGTTGAATCAACCAGCTTTGGCTCTTTTGTAGCAGATCCATCAGAACTATAGCAAATAACAATTGAAGTTTGTCAAGGCATACATACCAGTGGCATATAAAGGAGTTTTAGTGTCTTTAAATCCTCGAAAAACTCCCTGCATTGCTAATGAAAGAAGAACCGCAGGAGCACCAAGAGATCTCAATTTCAAGTACTGCTGTGCAGGATGTAGCATAGAAGAATCCCGTACAAATGATTCATATTAGCCTATAAGTCTCGTAATGTTTAAACAAAAGTAATTACAGAAGTCACACTTATTAAAGTTAAATACTCAAAGATACAGGATGCCATGAGAAAGGTTTATAGAAAAGTACCAATTACATTTACACTTGTACATAAAAAGAATTTAATCCATAGATACCATCACACCTACTGATACCAATTCTTAACAACGATGTTATACTTTCCCACAGATTATACTTTGAGCAATTCTTGTCATTTCAGTCCAATAGAAAACAAAACATAGAAAATCAAATAATAACAATAAAAAATCAATGCATTCATTTGGGGGAATTTCTAATCATGCAAAACAACCTAATTTTTTATGTCATCTCACTCAATTTCACAAAATCAAATCCAAGGGCAGGTTCAGAACCATGCTCAGGAACAATTAGTAATTTAGTTATTATTCGTGTCGTGTTTGACGTCCGTGTCAGCAGGTTCAGAACCAGAATTTTATAGGACGGGGCAAAGATCAAAATATAATATGAATTAATAATAAAAAACATATATAACAATTGCCGAATATATTTATTAGCAAAAGGATGAGAGGATCAGAAGGTGTAGGCTTACATTAGGATCATTATCCATTTCTATAAACACTGCTTGCATCGTTTCATATATTCCAGAGTTGCTAGCTTTCTTCCCTATGCTTTCCTTGGCACTTTTAACCATCTTTCTCCGGATCAACTACCGTTCAAAGGAAAATGAATCACCATATTCAGGCTTTGTGTATATAAACAACTTAATCAAGAGTTTATAGCATAATCACTTATCATATAAATTTTATCTATAAAAAAAAAGATAAAAGTCAAATTATTTTCAAATACCATGTAACATGTGATCATAGGCTATCCTTGAGAGCTTATGAAAGTAAGCAGAAAACAGCTTATTTGTATGTCATAATTTGTTTTCATAATCTCTCTCAAACTGTCTCGCAAATGCTTATACCAATATATAAGCTCAAATAAGTCAATCCAAACAAACCCCTAATATCAAATTCAATCTTGCTACTCAATACAAAATTACAATTATCAATACTCATTTACACACCTGTTTCTTGAGAACAGCCAGACTCTTAGTGTGCATAGGGGATTGAGGCAGAACTCCATTTGAAGGAGGCAAACCAATTAGTCCACAAAGCAAAGTCTAAATGTTTGATTCAAAGAAAAGCATTAGTTCTGCTGGTATCATTAATGTGAGTGACAATTAAACATCTCCATACAAGATATTATATATAAAATATAAATATATACCATGAATCCTAGTAACAATATGTCATAGTGATACACCGAAGGTTTCTTGAGATTGAATTCCTTTTGTTGTGCCAGTTGGGATGCAACACTATGGTCAAAGAAGTAAAGCCCTGCTATCATTAAGGCTGGAACAAAAGCAGCAAAAATATGTTCCAGAGAAACCTTCCCCATATCCTGCAGTAGAAATTATGTCAGTAACTTCCAAAACTATGTCATGTTTGGATACATAACTTAATTAAAGTGCTTATGTGTAAGATATTTATCAAACAAAAGATATAACAAAGTCCAATGGTTTTCAATATGCTATAAGTTGTTTTACCTTGATTACTGTCCAGTGATGTAATGATGCAGATTCCCAAGCCAAAGGTGCAATGAGTCTTCTTGGAACTCCAGAAGGTACTTTATTTGCTACTACAGTAAATGATAAAGCTGTCCACACCACTACCAAGAATGGTACTCCGTAGTCTGCAATGAAACTTCTTAACCACCCTGCTCAATAAACAAACAATGTCAGTTTCCTCCATCCAACCATGCTAATGATTGGTCCGGGTTGTGTGCAGTCACAACCTCATTACTGCACACAGTTGGCCACATTTGGAAAGATACACATTACATGAAATTAATACAATGCAGAGGTCAGTAAGGACTAAAAATGATGAATCAAAAAGAACTCTTATTCATATTTGGAAGGATTTTCGGCACAACATGATTTGCGTGCGTACCTTCTTTCATCTTCTCTACGGCTTCAAGCAAAGGTTTTCTATTAATTTTCCGCAACCACAAAAAAAAAAATATAATCACATATCAGAATTCATACCAAAGGAACAGTTTATTCACAAACCCTTACAAAAGGGAAAGTTTGGTCCCGTAAGACTTATAAATGATTAAGATAGAATCAAGCTCAATACATCAAATTAAAAAAGGTAGATTTATATATATGGCTGCAATTGCATTAAGAGATACTTCTTCCCTTATAAATAAATGCAGTCCAAATAAATTTGAATTTCTGATAGTCATTACCGTATCTGAAGAATCCTCTGACATCAACACTGAAGGTCTGCTGTTGCTGTCATCTCTCCCAAATATATATGATGATCGGACCTTGCTTGATCCATGCTTTTGAGAAGAAGGCATAAATTGATTTGAAGCTCGACCGATAAAAGATGACTGAAATATTTAAAACAAAATAACTCAAAAATAATCACATTAAACATAATTCTGTATTGCTGATAAAAACAGTTTTGTGGTTCAAGTATATACTGAAGTTGTCAAAAAAACATCTACATATATAGACCCCCTACAATTTTATTTAACAAATTTGCTGGGATAAAGGAGCACTTCATCAGGTAAAATAGCTATGTTCTAGCAGTTCAAAGTAACCTACCTTTGATGATTTAGTTATGTTTTGGCCAATGTGTGGCATATCAAATATGGCTGCAGCATACAATAATGGAACAAACCGTTAGCATTGTCATAATCTTGAAGCCTGATTGGTGTACATTGCATAGGTTTTGCCAATTTCGTGAAATATTAAAATTAACAGATCTTACATGGAGTTCTTCCTTTTATCTTGGTATCAGGAACAACATTAATTTCTTTATGAGATTGAAAACTCCCCTGCTGCTTTCATCTTCAGCCGGTGAAAAGAATTGAGCGTTCTTCTCCTGTTACACATTACAATTTTGATATGAAAACAAAAATAATCATCATTTCATCACATGAGTACCTTAGTGCATGCAAAGATGGAAATGCAATAAACTTCTGCCAAAATCAAAGTGACAACAATACATTTACTATAGTAGCTGAGAAGCAAGAACTCACAACTCTATAAGAGAGGGACTGTTTGGCTAGCCTCTCCTCAGTTTCCTCATCAGATGATACATATGCATCATCTTTATCCATAAACATCTGCGGGATCATCTGCTTCGCCTTCTTCAGATTGATCTTCACAGCATCAGATGGAGCAGTGAAGTCTTCAACTTCATCGTCAGAATTTAACAACACTTGCTTTCATACAAAACTGAATCCAAATATTTAAAATATCTAAAACAAAACTGAAGCAAAATCAATCCAAAACTACAAACACAACACTCATTTGTACAAACTTCCACATATCTAATTTCTATCCACCTTATACTGCATGAAAATGAAAATAGAAAATCATACATCATAGAAATTCAAGCCATGATTAAAAAACCAGGATTATACCTTTAATTTGATTGCCTCTCAAATATCATAAATAGAAATTCACGCTTTTGCTATACATACGAGCTTGTCACTGCCTCTAGAACATAACAATGTCAATAAATTTGCAAGCTTAGTGGAACCAAATAAAACAGAAAAAACTGAAGAGGGGATTATCTAAGAACAACTGCAGCTAAAGCTAAACATTAATCCCACCCTCCACACAAAAAATCTAAAAAATTTCTACCAAAGACATATGAATTAACAATGCAGATGAAGAACAAATCTGATTTCTCAAATGCCACATTGTGTACATGCCTAGAATTTATCATGAAGTTCATCAGAATTCATAACCACATTGTATAAATGTATATTCAAAAAATCAATGGTAACTATTTCAAATTTATTTCATTAAAAATTATTTAAATTTCTTGATGACATGATTAGTGTTACCTGAATGCTATGACTTCAACAAACTCTGTTTAGTCACCTCTAACATTCAATCCAAAAAATTATGGAACCGAACCAATGTTTCCTGCAGCAAAAGTAGTAATCATATGACCAGATCAAAATCACCTTATATATAAAAAAGTAAGTGCAAGATAAAAGATATTAAAAAGAGAATTGCCTCAATAGCTTCTTCTCTATATATGCTGCTCTTGAGATAATTATCTTCTTGCAACACATCTGCTATTGCATTAGAAACCAAAGAAAACCTTATAAAACACACAAGAGAGACTCAAATTATGCAGCACAAAAATCCATAGAGCTAGTTTCATGATTAAAATGCTACTCTAAACCACTTATGCAATTACTTGAACCTTCAGGACTTCAAATACACTCAAATTTTACAGAAATTTAAATCCAAACTTACAAAAATTTAGTCACCTCTAACATTCAATCCAAAGAATTATGGAACCAAACCAATGTTTCCTGCAACAGAAGTACTAATCATATGACCATATCAAAATAACCTTATATATAAAACAATACAGTGTCACGAAAAATCAATTATTAGTGTACTATTATCATGCCGTTACATGCTATTTGGAAATACAATGTCTTAATTATGCTCTCAAATAATTATGCTCCATAAAATTATTTTTTAGGGAATATACTGGTAAATCTTATTATATGGACTAACATATTACACTCTATCACCAGACTTTCTTGACATATCCTTGACCTGAAAGTTCAAATAAAAAAAATGATAAGATAGTAATAACTATATGTCATAACTCAGAAGTGTAATGAACGGGAACAATAAATGGTTATGATTGTCAAATTGTAGTCATCACCTTGCAAGCAATGGAGCAGTACTGATATGAATCAGCTCCATTTGAGTTTCTGCTGCCAAAGCCGCATGATGATGCATCATCCAATGCTGACCCACATCGTGGGAGACGATGCAGAACCCGCCGTTTGTTGCATTTGTATTGCTGCGATCAAAGAGGAATCAAATACAGACACTAAAACAACTTCATTAAAAAATTGAATTACTTAAACCCATTTATTTACTTTTATTGGCAAACATAATTCTAGTAAGAATTTGTTAGGTGTATGGCTGCATACATAAAAGAGGAACAAAAGTAATGTATAGTCCGACTTATATTATATCTAGCTTGCATTTATCTTCTTCTTATGGAAACCTAAGAAATAAGAAGCAAGGCATCAATACCAGCCAGTCCAAGCTTCTGTCCACATCTTTGGTTTGTAATCCTTATTTGGAAAGAAATAATCACAATAGAAGCCATTGCAGGTATTAATCTGTAAAATTATTTACGTCGAAATTAGAAGCTGAAATCCTTGGAGGCATAAAAGACTATATCAAGAATAAAAATGTATTTTTAAAAAATGATACAATTCAGCTGAACTTACAACAGGATCAGGAGCATCATCTTGCTTGCACATGATCCACAGAACTCCGATACCGAGTCCTATAGCCATATCTGCTGCCCGTTTCGTTTAGGATGTACCAGGAGCACCAATTTCATACTCCATAGGTCCATATTCATTTTCAATCTACACAAAATTAAAAGTTCTAGTCAATTAATAAAACATTAGATAATTTAAAGCTAAGATATATTAAGTAGAAAGTTAGCAGCATGTTTAGTATACCTGAGACATAATTATTGGACCACCCTGAGACTCAAATAGCTTTTCTGCTTTCATCATATCAACAATCTTCTCAGTAAATTTTTACATTTGAAACCTCATTATAAAAACAAAAACTAATTAGAAGGTACTAACCAATGAAAAGGGAAATAAAACCAAACATGAAAACCCCTAAAAATCAATCAAAGAAAAATTGATACCAAAATTATCACTATCCGTCGTCTAAGTCGGTAACGCGCAACCATTCAATCACCGGCGACGAAACCCTCTCCGATTTTCGTTTCACAATACAAATTGCATTGCAAAAAATTCCAAATCCTTGTTCAATCACCGGACCTACAAATTCACCCTAAATCCAACAAACTAATAATGAAAATTGATTTTTGTTTGTGTTAATTACAATTGGTTTCAAAAATCATAACTTCTATAAGCAACTGCATACAACAAACCTTAACACTACAATATCACCCTTCATTTAGCAACATATCTAAAATTCAAAATGCAAAAAACAAACAATATCATACATTAGAGAGATGAATGAAAATTTAATTAAAACAAATTTCATCCCAAATATTGGTATTTTTCAGATCAAAGAAGGAAAACGGGATTGGGTTTCAAAACTCTAATTTCACCTTGCTTCTTTCTCTTCCTTGGCTTCTTCTTCTTCTTCTTCTTTGATCTGTACAGGAAAAAAAAACTTTACCATGCAATCAATTAACCAAAATGCAGAAACAAAGAAAGAAAAAACTGAAAAACAGAAAACCTAAAACTCAAATTGGGAAAGAAAAAAAAACCTGAAAAAACCAAATTGAAGAAATAAGCTTGAATTTGAGCTAACATCTTACCAGGATTAAGTTTCCAAGCTTGCATGTTGATTTGGAATGGATTTGGTTGATGAATTTGGTAGGAATTGGAAGAAAGGGGGGAGGTCGAGAGAAGTAGAGAGAGGGAGGAGAGTTCTTTCTGTTTCTCTCGTTCCCGTTTCTCTCTTTCTCTTTTCTCATATTACCCAAGTGCCCGTTGATTTTACCAAAATGCCCTTCTCTCAATTTACATGATTACGAAAATGCCCTCAGAAGGGCAAAATGGTAAAAAGCACGGACAATTATTTTCATATTTAGTTTAGTAGATAATTATACCAGACAAAACAAGGCCTTGGTAATTCCAATTTTGCCCTCATTTTGGGCACTTTAGGGGCATTTTGGTATTTTCCAATTTGATGAAATTTCTTTGTGGGCACCTCATACTTCCCTTTCCTTCCTCATTTCTCTCTCTAAACTAAAAAAAAGCGCGTTCTCAGTCGAACACAAAGCCACAGTCGCCGAAGCTTGCTACACCGCCGTTTTCCTCGCCGTCGCCGCCGTCGACTTTGCCGTTATTGCTTCTTTCCCACTATTTCCTAATCCTTTGTTGCGTCCGGTTCCATTCTGTTCGCCGTTTTCAGCATTCCGTCCGGTTTGGTGAGCTTGATTGTTGGTGTTCAAGGTTGGTGTTGATTTTTGTTTGCATGTCCCTTTTCTGTATTGCTTTTGGGTTATTTGTTCTTCCCCTCTTTGTTTTTGCAATCTGTTCCTCTTTGTTTTATTGATTTGTTTTGTTTTAATGGCTTAATCAATTTTGATATTCTGATTGTTGTTTTTGTTGTGTTTGTTTTGGTTGATTGAGAGATTTGTGTTTAATTTGGCCGATTGTGTTTCAGATATGTTAGGTTTTGTTTGTTGTTGAAAAGTTTTGTGACTGTGTTTTTCTGAGGTTATTTTTGTTTGTAAGATGTTAGATGATTTTGTTTGTGTTTTGCATGTGTTGTGACATATTTCTGGGTATGTTTGGTGGTTTTTTTTTTTATGCATGTATCTTGGTTTTTTTATTTGGTGTCTGGTTCATTGGAAATTATATGTTTAGTTTGATTATGGTGTGGTTTGTTCAGTTTGAGTATCATGATTTATACTTTTGCTGATGCTATGTGTTTGGATTTTCAATTGGTGAAAATGGAAGTAATAATTTTCATTGTGTCATTGAATATCTATATCATTGATTGGTTTTACTTATTTGAAAATAACAACTAAAAGATTATTTTTTGATGAGCTTTTTAAAACTGTTTTGGTTGATATGATAGAAGTGTTCATATTTGGTGAATAATTTACCTGTTAACATCTAATTAGAATATAGTCTCTCTGGTCTCATCAATTTTCTTGGGGATTTGCAGATTAAGTCTTATTTTCACGTTTAACTTTGAGAGGATTTTGATATAGTTTGGTTTAACACACTTAGCTTCGTGTTCTGGATGGTTACAGTTGGTAGCACAAGATTCTGCACAAAATAAGTTTGCTCTCTCAATTGATGTGTCCAAGAATCTTGATATTTGACAATGATGTTTGATAGTTTGAGATTTAGTGCCTTATTTTCTTATGATGCTGTTGAAAGATTAGAGATAATTTGCTATATTGATTAGATTAGTGAGGATAAATGTTGAAAAGATAGCAACTGAGGCATCTGCATTTAACTAATTTTGGAGTTACTCATACTCTCACAAGTTATTGTCATCAGCTCTGATGAAGAATCTGAGGAAGTGAAGGAGAAACAAGTTGTTAGATGAAGAAAAGTTAGAGAAAGATCCACCATGAAAATTGTCAAGACCTTTAGTTCAGTGATTTCAGCTAGAAGCAAGGTTAATTTCTTTTGAACTTATGAAATATGGTTTGTGTGACTTGTGGTGCTATTTTTCAATGTAGACTAATAATAAGTATGAACATAATTTGTCAAACACAGGATTGTAAATCCATAACAGGGAAATAATCAAATATAAATGTGTTAGCAATCTACTTTATTTAATATAGAACCTACTTTATTTTAGGTAGTATTTTATTTAATAAAATACTAATTATGTGTTTTCAACTTTTATGTGTTAATACTCAATCATTTTTTATAACCTATGAGCTACATGAGTGTCAAAAGATCAGATGCAAAATCTAAGAAATGCCGATGATGATATAAAAATGTTTTGGCCGTTTCTTTTCAGCTAAAGATAGTTTCTATTTCATAAGCATATGCAAATCTGCAGGGATGATCTCTAAAAACTATTTAACTCATGTAGATTTTTAGATGAAAAAGAGAAAAGCCTCAAAGAAGCCCAAAATCACATACAGGTTCTGAAGAGTGATATAGAAGGAAAAGGTGCAGAGGTAGGATTTTTGGACAATGTTTCTTAACAAGTACTTTTTCGACACTGATTTTTTTAAATGTTTCTTAGCACACTTATGGTTGATGTGATGCTAATTCTCTAACACATATGGTTTTTTGGCATAATTGATGAGATATAAAATTGATTACCTTTTTGGTTATATCATTGGTGTTAGTATAATTGGTGATGCTTGAATTGTTTACTTGATGGGATAAAAATTGATGGGACAGAAATATTTTCGTTTTTTGCAATATCTGAATGAAGAATTCTACTAAAGTAATAGCAGTACTGATAAATGTACATGAACATTGCATCTATGACCAATAAAGAAATCCTTAGCATGACATTAATTTCATCAAGAGATTTTTATTGCCTTTTGTGTACATGATCATCATGATAGCATATGTATTAAATAATAGGTGATTGCAATTGTATTTTACCAAATCAGAATCAGAAGTAGATTTTGTGTCAAGAATTGTATGTGTAAGGTAGTTGTGTGGAAGAATGAAAGTATAGTGTGGATAAGAGGTGGGGTTGTAAATATGGGTGGGAATGAATGAGATGATTAATAATCTAGCTTATTCTTTTAGTTCAGAACAATGAAGATTTCTAATTAATTATGCCTGTTGTTGTATCCTCTATTATATGTATCAAATTTGTTATTTTGAACTATATCTTTTAGTTGTGACAATCAAAGTTGAGTTTGAGTATGCTTCAGTTGAGTTTATGAATCATGTATGAGTCTCCATAAGTTATTGATTTGTGAAGTCGGATTTGTATTGCTTAGACTTATCTGATCGTAATGTCCTCTTCCCATATCTCTTTGGATGTTAGAAATCTTCTATATAAAATTAAACTAAGTTATACATGTTTAATACTATTATTTTATAATAATTTATTTGTCATAGTCTGTTTGCTGCTGCTTATTCTCCGCTTCTTATTTTACCGCTATAAGTTCCATGGTAGTACTGTCTGCAAGACATAATAATATTATATATGCAATGCTATTGTAGGTTTATAATCCAGCAAATGGTGAATCTATAGCAGATGTAGCATGCATGGGTGGAAGGGAAACAAATGATGCAATTTCCTCTGCTTTTGATGCATATAGATGTAAGAAACTTCACATTTTCATGCTATAATATCATGTATTTCGAACTAGAACCAGAAATAGGAGAGGGTTAACAGATGACTTATTGTATATGTTTTTGTGTAAGAGTTAATTTGAGTATTTGACTTCTCTGACAAGTTTAAACAATGTATTTTATAGCATGGATAATTATAATATGCATACCCTCTTCTTATAGCAAGGAATCTATTTTGCATTTATACTTCATTGCTTCAATGATTTGAGACCGAATCTAATCGCATTTGAAAATAAATCAGTAACCATGTCTCTGAAAATGAATTTGATGTCCAATGTTAGCTAAATGAAACCTTCAATTTTACAAATGCTTCTACTGTTGGAGTTACAATAGAATGAAAATTAGAAGCAACTTTCACTCTATCTCACTGCGTTTGGTTCTCATTTAAATTATTTACTACATTCATAAAGCTATTATTTAATAGGATTCCGTTAGAAAAGTGTTTTTTAATAACATAACCAAATAACCTAAAGATATTATATTTTGAAGTGTAAATTATTTTTTACTACTCATTCTTATTTATTTGTTTTGGTCATTTGGTTTTGTATTAGTGTTGAATTTGTCTTATTTTTGTGTTTTGATCAACAAAATCGTTTGCATTTCATTTGATTTTTTTTATTTGACTTGATTTTTGTTATTGTGAAATTGAGAACTCACAATAAGAAAATCAATGATATTAAGAGTGAATACTTGGCGTTTGAGGAAATGTCTCAAATAAGAAAACCAATAATATTGTTAGTTATGGTAATTTGATTTTAGGGTTCAAAAATAAGAGTTTGTAAGATTGTGTTATTTAATTGATATTTCATGAAACCGCTTTCATGTGGACCATTGTAATGCTCCAAGTAAGATTGTTTCTTCTTTTGGTCTAATTTTGTGGTTGTGTATTTATTAATCAGCATACAATAGCATATTGTTGAAGGAGATAAGTTCTATGGATCAAAAGCTACGATAAATGTTTGGGAACCAAAGATACAGCAGACTAATGAGTTCAGTTTGTCTCAGATTTGGGTATTAGGAGGTTCATTTGGTCTAGATCTTAACAGCATTGAAGCTAGCTGGCAGGTACTAAGAATCTTAATACTAAACCCTGATTTTGATATTGAAATCTTTGTTTTCCTAACAATTTAATTCTTTCCTCTACATGATTAACAGGTTAGTCCAGATTTATACGGTGATAACAACACGCGGCTATTCACCTACTGGACAGTAAGCCTCTATGTTCTAACTTTGTGGCTTTTATTTTTGTTTTATTTAAACTTTTAAGTAGTTTTTTTTTTATCAAACTCATCACTTTGTGCATGTTGCAGAGTGATGTGTATTAAGCTACTGGTTGCTACAATCTTTTTTGCTCAGGATTTATCCAAGTCAGCAGTGACATAGAAATGGGTGCAAGCATTTATCCAATTTCTTCTTACCGAGATTCCCAGTACGACATTAGCATACTTATCTGGAGGGTATATAATTCCAAAATTTCTTGCATTATTAATCTTCAGAAATAAATCAGCTAATTCTAAGCACCACATGTCTCATAATTCTTCCAAGTTCCAACTATGTGTCTGGCATGTGGACCATTGTAATGTCCCCCCAAGTGCTTGGATTCATTGTTAAGGCCATTACACTCTAAACTTTTATATTGCAGTAAAATGTGGTTAATATGGTGATGGCCTACTCTATCTTATTTTCTTATACTAATTTTTTTCCTTTATATCCAAACCCTCTATTTTTGATCTGATATTTCTGAGTTGTGAGGTAATTGTGATCAGAATTTCATACTCTTATTGATGAGAAAGATAGTAAATTATATCACAATGGTCCAAATTAACTATTTTTTTTTATGTTGTATGTTTTTAGTATGGAGCTTTTCTTCTACTGAGATTCTATTTGGGATAAGTTCTATCGGAAGATGTTATTTTTTTGATAGGTGGAAAGCTTGATTTGGAAGAGTATCTACTAAGATTTTGGACATGATAACTTTGTTTTTCTACTAAATTGAGTAACTTGACATGACTTTTTTTTGGTACAGTACTTGACATGAGTTTTAAATTGACAGAAGAATATTTCTGGAAGAATTAGTAATATTAATCATGTCGCTTCATATTTTTGTTTTCAAAGCATTAGAGAGTGGTTCTATTCTGAGTTGAGAAATGTACTCTTTTGGTTGTGTGTACTTTTTAGCACTTTAGTGATTTGATGATTAAGTAATCCACAAATTGTGAGATGTACTCTTATTAGTTCCTTATGTACTTTCTGCTACCAAGTTGGGTATTAAGGAAAAATTATCATTATCTTTGGTATAAGTATAGTCTTCGATATGTTATCTATTTGTTGCTTCATATGCTATCAATTTTGAGTTCCTGCATCTGAATTCAATTCTCATAATTATGAGATTTGGAATATCATACTTCCCTTATGAACTTTTTAAATTCTTTGCATACAAGAAACTCAACGCTTCAGTTATGTACTTCTTAAGCTATCAATTTCAGTTCTTGCATCTGTTACAATTAAGAAGATGATGAAAAACATTCACTGCAGTTGTTACATCCAATTTAAGTAGAAAAAATGAAACATATTTATACTATCAGCTATATAGTTTTTCCACTGCAACATCTGTTGTGAAGATTCAATTAGACACAGTGAAATAGAAGTAAATACATTATACTTTCTTATGACTATGCTTTATTGTATTATTTTGTTAACGTATAAGAAAAAAAGACTAATAATATATTTGTGAATTTATAGAAGATCGGTTTCCACGCACAGTATTTTAGTGATATCAAATTCATATATTACTTTGATTGATAAAAAGTTCATTTGCTTTGTGATATCATCAAATATATCCCTTATAATCAAAAGTGTACTAATATTTCCAATTTTCTCATTTACACGCTTACAATGCTTCGTGCTTCCTGCATTCGTTCATTCCACGGGCTCAAGAATGTCTGCCTTCAAAATAGAACAAACATAATAGCTTATCTATTAACTAGCGTGCAAATTAAGTTTGTGCCAGATGTTTATAATATATAAGCTAGGAATTGTGCAATATGCTTGCTTGCTTTTCACATTTATGAAGTTTGCATTTTCCTTAAACTTGATCATCTGTGTGCAATACTTCTGTTATGTTCTTTCCTTTAATTTGCTAAAATGTAAAAAAGGCAGCTATTTCTTTAAAAAAATGCAGCTATTTCCCTTAATTTGCTCATTTATCGTGTATAACAAAATATTTCAAAAACGCGACATTCAAACTATTTCCCTTGATTTGCTTCGCACGGGTTTTTTTTAACTATTTCATGAATCAAGACTTCGTAAGGCTTTGATAAATAATTTCTAATGTTTGTGCAATATTCCTTAATTTGCTTATTTTTCCTTTGGAACAATTTTTTTACAATATATGTTATTCAACCCGTGCAAAGCACGGGTTTGTAACTAGTTTAAGGAATAATGCATTAAATTTGCTTGAATGCCTACACAAAAATGAAGGAACTCCTTCCAAGAACGTACCCGGGGAATACCGGATTCGATTTCCAGGGGGAACAACGCTTGGCCAGTGCACATGCCTCTACACATGAGCCGGATTAGTCGCTCACCATTGGTGGGTCGGAAACCGGTGCGAATGCCAAAAAAAAAAAAAACACTCGTCAATGCATGATTTTTGCACATAATGTCTATATTTTCTATTGGTCTATTTTTGTAAAAAAGGCAAATTGATTTTAGAATGTTGGACGCAACAATCTAAAATCATCAAGATACTTAAGAAACTTTAATATTAATTATTATCAATCCTTAATGGGAGGTTTTACTTCCTCCTTCACCATAAAGTGCACTCAAAGATGATATACAATCCCAAATCAAAGTATCTGCAAATTAACTCAAAGATGTAAATAAAAATTAAAAATGGTCTCACAGTCACGTTATGTAGTACCATGATTGTAGTAGAATGGCAAATGCCTACAAACCCAATTCCTATTACTCAAAGATAAAAGATAAACCTGTTTTTTTTTTTACAAATAAAAAAACCCAATTTATCTAAAAGGAATGAGTATTAATACAAAAATGAGAAGGCATAGACATGTTCGTGGATATTGATCTACAATTCTGTGAGATTGACGACATTCAAGAGGCTCATTTGTATATGCGCAAATTCTTTGAGAATTCCATATCAACGGATAAGGATGGAGAGTAAAAATAATTTCACATTAAGGATGGGTAATAATTAATCATAGCCATTGATTGATATTAAAATTAAAGGTTACGATTTAGAGTAACTAAAATGAATTACTTTTGGAGTCAATATATTTATCCTCTTAAATGATTGATTGTCACTTTTGATGCCACAAACAAACCAAAACCTAACAATACAAACTACCAAACTCCATGATTATTATGGGAATTATGTTGATAAGAGAGAAAATAGAGGTTCACATAAGACTTTCAATAGTATGAAATATGAATCGAAAGTGGGTTAAAATTGTGAGACTCAAAACCAATATTTATAACTAAAGACATAAAGTACCCAAAATAAAACACCTTAATTCATGCATGAAGTAACCAAAAAATATCATTGTGTATTTGAACTTACAGACAAAATTGCATTAATTCAAAAACAGCGGTTTTGTTTTACTATAATGGGCATCACAAACAATTTAAACCAACAATATTCAAGAGAATAAAAACCAACTCAATCTCCACGTTTATCTTACATGATTAATTTCATAAATCATATATTAATTTCATAAATCATATATTAATTTTTTGTATTCATATATATAGAATAAAAAGTGAATAAATAATGTATTCATTTACCCTTATAAATTCAGCCAAATAATTCAAAAATAAAAAAATGGGGTTATTTTAAAAAGTGAATAAAAATTATATTCATATGTTGATGCATATATCAAAACCATATATAAAGAGAACGGATGAGTGTCGAAATTAAAATCAAAAATGACCCAAACATGAATGATCCAAACGACTATACTTTGCGATTCTTAGAGCAGGTTGATCTTCAAGATATTATCGGATTTCGGAGCAATGACAAAATTCTGACAAACAATGTTGATTTTGTTTATATAATGTAAAGGGTATGTTTGCAATATCTTCTTGTTTTACTTTTGTATTTCTGTCTTGTTATCTATCACCAAACTTGTTAAGAATTGAAGGCACATAAGAGAGATAACATCAAAAGATACAAATATACAACAACAACACGTGAAGAAAAAATAAGAGCATAGAAAAAAGAAAATGAAAAAACAGCAAAGTACATACTTAATTGGAGTACAGTTAAAACTCTATAAATTAATAATGTCAGGACCGGAGAAATTTATTAATTTAGAGAGTTATTAATTTATCGATAAATTAATAGTTATTAATTTAAAGAGTTTTTAAGTAATTATACTGTACATACCAAACAAAAAGGCAAATTATTCTATGCCTCTTAGAATTACGTTGCAGCGAACCTTGAAACTCAACATAAATTAGTAACTACTGTGTTCATATGCATTGGAAATCAATAATGACTTTTAAAGTAAAGTAAATGTAAACAAGAGGAACAAATGTGTTCAATGTATTTTTAATATATTTTTTTCAGTTTCTATGAATTATTAATTTATGATTTTCTTGGGACCGAAAATTATAAAGCGATCTCCCAAAAAATTATTATCTTATTATTTTATCGAGTTTTTCAATTTTTTACATTGGCCCAAGTCGGGACCGGACAAATTTATTATTTTAGAGAGTTTATTAATTTACCGAGTATTAAATTAAAGAGTTTCTACTGTATATAACCTTTGGATTAAATAAAAATGGCTTTTCATATTGTTCACATATAAATGAATCTAAACTAACACAAACATTGAAGAAAAAGATAATGTATACAATTTATGAAGTAAAATAATATTATTTGCTAATGTAATTATAACAACTAAAATCCGATATTTATCTCTTAAGAGAAACTTCTGAAATGCAGTGGATCTTGTTTCCCTGAAAATGCAAAGAATAAAACACTCAATATATAATCAATAACACAACACAAAATAAAACATTAATAATTAAAAAAAAAGCAATGTAATATGCTCACAGATGCATCCATGAGAACCATGTCGAGAGAAAACGGATGAGCATCGCGATTGACATCACGAACAAACCAAGCACGGACAATCCGTATAACTATGCTCCAAGATTCCTTCACCGGACTGATCTCAGATATGTTATCTGATCTTGGAGCCATATGAATATACCTTTTTTTCTAGGTTGAGAGGGAAGAGAAGTTGACAGATGATTTAACAGAAGAAAACATTGGTATAAATAGGCTAATTGCACAAATAAAATATTAGTGGAAGCAATGTGAAAATAAAAAATAACATCAAATAGTTGCAACATGATTGGTTTAAAAGAATGACATTGACACATGTCAATGTAATATTGGACGAATATTTACAAATGACACAAATGACATGAATTAATTTTAATATTTTTTTTCGCGACAGAGGTGTTAGGCGATATGTACTATTAGAAAATTCGGAAATTAGGAAATAAGCACTATATGCATAACATACTCCTATAAATTTCTGTTAAGGAAATAACAATAATCCTCTTTTTTCATTATTTCCGTAAAATTCTGTTAATTTTTTCCGTAAAATTCTGGTCACTTTTGATTGAAATCATGTGCATTAAATACTCTTATAAAATAGACATAACATTTTAGGATAATTCATCAAATTATGATTGTTGTTTCTATTATAAACTTTTTCATATTTATTGTGTACATAAAAGAAAACATTGGTGCATTAAACAACAATTTCAAATTCTGACTTTTTGCACAACATTTTCGGTTACCTAATTTGGATTCCAATTTTGTTTGTTTTTTTCCTATTATAAACTCCATCATATCTTGTGTGTACATGAGAAATAACATTAAATGAGTCTTTCACTAATAGGTTGCCACGTGTACTTTAAAAAAAATAGCGCAAATATATATAATAGAGATAGAGATGAGACTTTATTTTTTTGGGTCATGTTAACTTGTGCCCTAAGGGTACAAGTTAAGGAACTTAAAATGGAAAGTCAAAGCAACTTTTATATTATAAATACAACTTTTGAAACATTTAATGCAATGAATGCACAATTTTCAAGATTTTTTTCTACATTTAGCCTTTTTAACTTATGTCCCAAGGGCACAAGTTAACATTTCCCTTTTTTTTTTTTGAACAAGCTATTGTATGAGACTTTAATCTCTATCGATGGCTAGTTATACCTATATCCTAAAGGAAAATGTTAAATTGTGTTCTTAGGACACTTGTCAATATATTAAAAGTAGAAATTTTAAATTGGAAGTCGCGTATCTCATTTTTCAATGAGTTAAAAGTTGATTTTAAAACATAATTATCATCTATGAATTTCTTAATATTGACCTTTTGGCACAAAGATGATTCATCCTTACAAACCTATTGATACTTTTTGGAATGTTAACGCACACTCTAAGTTGACTTGGTACTAAGCTTGAGTTTAACTTTTCATCTAATTTCATAAAAATAAAATAAAATTACTTGATTTTAACTTTTTTTTAGCTGTTTGTAATTTCATTTATGCATTTTGCATTGTTCTCAATTCATCACAAACTAAATGAAATCCAATTAATAGTTTCTTTGTTTAAATCTCATATTGTTCTCGATTCTCTATGTGTATTACATGTACTCATTTTTCTGTTTATATTTATGTTGCAATTAAATTATACAAAGAAACATATTATATATATATATATATATATATATATATATATATATATATATATATATTAGCACAGTACCTAAACAAAAATAAAAGCAAACTGAAGGGCAATAAGAGATCTCTGTTCATTAGGTTTTTATTTCTTATATCATAAGCTTTATATATTACTCTTCTACATGATGTTCAATGAATTATATTTGTGTATGAATACTATGTATTAATTTATACAAAGAGACATGTCAAGTATATACATAGGTTAGCGCAGTAGAAAAAGTGGATAGATGGACGATAGTATACTATTAAAAGGGAAGGTAGTAGGTTACTTGTAGCCGTCTCAACCATTACGCCTTTGAAGTCCTTGGTGTAAGTCCCAATTATTATTATTTTTTAAATTGTGTGTGCGCGCTCGTGCATCAACAACACTAGTAATGAGATAACAAAAAAAATTTTAACTTTTAGATTTTCACAAAAGTATTAATTTTTTAATCATGTAATATACTAGTGTGCTGCCCGTGCGTCGCACGGGTGGAATCAACGACAGATGAAAACCAGGAACCTGCACAACGACAAAGCATAGCAAGCAACGACAAAAATGTTACAAAACACAAACCACGCCACTACCGACTTAATCCAAAAAAAAAAACCCAAAACACCAACGAAAAAAATTGGGCATAATATGAACACAAAACTACGCTGTTCATTTTTACGCGAAGGTGTAGCAGTAGTCAACAAAGAACCACACAGCATCCTCGAAGTACATGAAAACTCTACAAAGCTTTGAGATAGTGTATACTTGAATGAAAACTCTACCACATCCTAATATTAGTTAAAATACTCCAACAACGACAAAATGGTAGTGACACAAAGAAGTAAATTACAATTTTATTCAACAACGTTACACAAAGCACACCAAATTGGTGAAACATCATATAAACTAAACGGTGAATCTCCACCCTATATTATGACAAACATCAGGTCTAGAAGTTACACAGTGATACTTTTATTCCAATAATACTTAAACAACCATATTTATAAGACAACATACTACATATTTGCAACCAACAACAGTCAAATCTTCTGGAAGACTTCATGGTAGACCACATTTGTCGTTGACGTCGATGGCTTACCATCATCATCAGTTATTAATATTTTCAACCCATTCCTTGATCTAACATGGGAAACAGCAACATAAAGTTGACCATGTGTGAAGACCGGCCTTGGTAAATAAAGTCCAACAGTAGACAATGTATGTCCTTGACTCTTGTTAATTGTCATTGCAAAACACAAACACAAAGGAAACTGTCTCCTTTGAAAAGTAATCGACACATTTGCATCTGAAGGCACTAAATTCATTCGAGTGATATAGACTATCTCACCACTATGAGGCCCGTTAACAACTTTTGCAAAAATAATATTCTTTCCCATTGATGCAATTGTCAACCGTGTACCATTGCAAAGTCCAGATGAGACATCAATATTCCTAAGCAACATCAATGGGACACCTACCTTCAAATGCAATTTATGGTTTGGCATCCCAAAACATTTGATATCGTTTAAAAATTCGGTTGTGATCCACCTTTGATCAATTCCAACATCTTCATCGCATTTGCATATGGTATCATAACTCAAGTATTCCTTTTCTTCTCCAGGTATAAGAGTCATCACAAAATCATTAACCCTTTCAACCAACTCAAGCGTAGGAGCTAGAATAGCTCGATCTTGGAAAAAAGAGAAGTCTTGCATGTTTTGAAGTAAATCAGGATACGTTGCCCCAACGATATCAGCCAAAAAATCACCAGATGTCTTCACAAGCAAATCAGCAGGGATTTCAACAGAAGCCTCACCATCAATTTGTTCCCCTATTCTACCATCACCAATATTTAGAATCCATTGGGCAAAATCCCTCAATGACTCAGTTTCACCACTATCAGAGGACCCTTCCAACCGCATGTTTTTGGTCAACTTCAAAACCTTGCACCACCGCCACAATAGAGATGAATTTATAGTAGCATGACAACATCTGCACGACCTCCTTTAGGAACAACAGGAAGTATTTGTCGGAAATCCCCACCAAACACTATAGTTTTCCCACCAAATGGTAAATTCAAGGCATCACCCCCATTCTTATTCATTATATTAAGCAAGGTACGATCGAAAGCCTCAAACGCCAGTCTGTTAATCATTGGAGCCTCGTCCCATATAATCAAACTTGCCATTGCCAATAACTCTGCCTTTTTGCTATCCTTATCAATTTTACAAAACGACTCTTCAATTAGAACTGGTATTGCAAACTGAGAATGAGCAGTTTTTCCACCAGGAAGAAGCAAAGATGCAATCTCACTTGAGGCAACGTTGAGCACAATCTTACCCTCTGAACGAAGTTTGAAGGATAAAGCATTCCAAAGATACGTCTTTCCAGTCCTACCATACCCATCAACAAAAAACATACGACCTAAATTTCCATAAACAGCATCCAATATTTGATGGTAAGCAAACATCTGCTCTTCGTTCAAGTTCAAAAACAAATCGTTGTGTTTTGAAAACATCTCGGCTGAGTCATATGATAATTCATTCGCCAATAAGATGTTATTGAATGGTTCAGCAACATGAGAATCTAACTTGGGCATGCACTCAAAATCTTCGAGTGATTTCCCGTTACCTC
Organism: Medicago sativa; assembly: GCF_051527215.1. Classification (NCBI taxonomy): domain Eukaryota; kingdom Viridiplantae; phylum Streptophyta; class Magnoliopsida; order Fabales; family Fabaceae; genus Medicago; species Medicago sativa. The sequence goes on from NC_140754.1 coordinate 389,728, forward strand.
GCAAAAGCTTGTCAATCTCAATCAAGCAGAGTTGCTTCAAATCATCAGAGGATATAGTCAAATCTGCGAAAAATTATTAACACAATAAGTCAAATCAACAACCATTATCTACACTCAAGCAATATGAACAAAATTCATAATCAATAGAACATACCAGGAATATGAAGCAACCTTCGCCTCTCATACAAAATTCCATCTGACAATATCTCCCATGTTTGCTCCCAAACATTCAGTGGATCACCAAGAGAACCACACAACAACAAATTTGCAAAAGTCTTTCGAACAGAGGACCCTGAACAAAGAAATCCTTGTTCAATAAGGGCATCAATAAATTCTCGATCATCAGCCAATAATGAAGTAGAAGATAATAAGAGCAGAGTTAAGGTCAATGCATTGATTCTGTTTCATTTTAAGCCCAATGCATCTTATTGCTGGGTTGGTCCTGCATGAAATATCGTATTATCCTCTGCTCTGTGTTGATTATAGTCATGTTTCATTGTATTAATGATAGCATCTTTTTACTCATTTCATATTTGGGTTGCTCATGTTATTAATAAGATATTAGGTTGGTAACTTGTCTGGATGCATACTGTATTATTGTTGATGCTTTCTTCATGTGGTTGCTGACAGGAAAGCTATATTACTTGCATCTGGTATCTTAATTTCTGGGAGGAACAGCTTATGCAGGCTTCCCTTTCCATTGAGTACACAGCCTCAGTTAATTGTGTGGTGTGGAGTCCTGATGGAACACTTTGCAGTATGTTATGCCAAGTTTATACTCCTGTGTTTTACTCTCATATTCACTGAATATTTCTTGTGATACTTTTGCCTTTTGCATTATATACAAATATGTAAGGAGTTCTAAAGTTGTCTTTATCCTATTTGATACTTCAGGTGTTGCTTATTCTAAACATATTGTCCACATATATTCCTATCATGGTGGGGATGATTTGAGAAACCACTTAGAGGTTCATCTGTCCAAAGTTCATAGACTTTTTAGATCTTTATTCATTTATTTCCAATCCTTACATTGGATGATTGAAAGCAAAAGATCCATAACTTCTTGATATATGGATATCAATATAGTTTTTGTGGCTCAGACAGAGGCTCATGCTGGGAGTGTCAATGATCTTGCTTTTTCTTATCCTACACACACAACTTTGTGTTGTAACATGTCGAGAGGACAGGGTCATCAAAAATCGGTTTACCATACATATTTAATAGACCTATGCAAAAAAATTCATTTTTAAAAGTTTAATGTTTACAGGTATGGGATGCAGTCACTGGTGCAAAGCAATATACTTTCTTAGTCATGAAGCACTTGTATATTATGTATGCCCTCATCACAAAGATACCAATGACACACTATTCATAAATATGCAAACTATCTCTGGTGTATCATCCAAAAGGTATATGCATTGGACTCAATTGCACTCGGTGTCAAAAATCAGCTGCAACTGCAAATGAGAATAAGACATAGCAGCTGCTGTTATGCTCTCTTGCTACAGCCGATCAGCTGATGTGCTAGTTTGTTTAGGCCCATTGTATTTTATCCCTGTTTAGCGCGCCATAGGGACCTCTCTATACTATCTATTTATGGCATGGGCTCTGTCCGTTGCTAGCATCTGCTACTGTCATAGCAGTGGGAGTGTAGGGGGTGGCCTGCTCTTTACCTTTGCTTTGAGCTTTCGTGTTCCGTATAAACGTGGTTCCAACTGTTACCTTATATCATCCATACCTTGCGTCTTGTACTCCTTTGGCGTTAATAAATTTTATCGTTTCAAAAACAATAATAATAACAGCTAAACCTGGATAATAAGCATAGCCTGATACCAAACATAAACATTGCAGTCACATTCTAACAAATTACTTAAAACAGCTGGCCAAAGTTTCAGGCACAAGGAAGATGGAAATAATCAACATCAACCTCAAAACATTACATCTGGATGCATAGTCTAAAAACATGCGGGCACAAAACACATCCCATCTAACGTGACATAGTAATTATAAGCACATGAATGCATACTACAAAACACCGTACAACTTAATTTAGTTAAAACATCAAGGTAAATTACTTATAATGCGTTCAGAAGCTTGGACCACCGAGTTTTTGCGCCTACATAGGCTTTGAGACAACCTCTTGATCAAAAGTTCCAAGCTTGAGTGTCAAAGCCACATCCCACTCACCCAATGATTCTTCGGTCGAACTTGGAACACTCGAGGAAGAGGAACATGAACACGTTGTGCAACACAGGAAGGTGTAATATCACCAAAAGCAGGCCTGAAGATGGACTGGAAGAAAAAAACAAGGTTGGTATATAATTACATATTTCATATAAAAATACACTTTGAGAACAACCCCAGCTATTATCATATGCAAATTTTCTTTTTAAATCCAATAGAAACCATAGGACAGACACACCACCATGAATTCCCACATACCCCTGCACACCTACTCTAAAAATATATGGCAGAACTATTACAAACCTTGATTGGAGTATAATTATTTCCGCAGGCATGGTGACGTCTGATTGTTTCTTCATCATCAGTCAAGCGGACAACCTCAAATAAATCTCCAGCCATGCTCTCCGCAAGCAATGTCTTTTGAACAGTAAAAAGACATTTTTTATTCTTCATAGCCTTCATTCCATCCTCACTCAAAGCAGATTTCAGTCCCTAAAAAACATATCATTAACGGTGGGAGAAATAGCAATGAGCTGCATACTGCAAAATTGACAATATCCCAAAACAACAAACAAAGAACCAACCGTAGTTTTATAGTTCAGTGAAGAAATTCCATCAAGCAAGTAATTAGCCATTCGAAACCTTCCAGTGGCTTCTCCGTCACCGACGACAACGCGCAACCTGGATAAAACTTGTCAGATATCCTTTGCAGAGATAAACCAAAGCCTTGGTTACAAAGATAAAATTCAATAGGAAGAGTCTTACTTCGCAGACACGTTAAAAGTTGTGCGATTACATCTAACACACCGATAAAATCCATCGGCTTGACCCATTATCCTACTACAATCACACAATGGAAACCAACATTTTTCAATGTGGTAAAGACCAGTAATCATAGCACAAACAACGAATAAGCCATCCTCTCGAGCATGAATAAGCTGAGCAATTGATTTCGTAGGAACAACACCGTCAAACTGAGAATGATCAGATCTGACCACGGGCGGCGCATCGTGAACACGGTTAAGGGGACATTTTTTCCCTGAGAGAACTAACCTACACACGCACACAAACAATGTTTTTAATAAAAATGTTCAGCCTATGAATAACAACAGAAAAATAGCATCACACAAACACGCTAAACACCAGACTGATTAGTTTAGCCAACCTAGATTTGAACTGAGCAACTTCAGCAACGGCCGGATTGAATAACAACCTTGTCATATACTCGGTGTTCTTGACCGCAATAGAACCTAACAAAACATTCAATTTCATCAAACTCTCAAGACTTAACACTGAAATATATAAGAGCAATACACAACCCAAATAATATGCCAACCTCCATCAATCCTAATTTTAGCAAACTGGATCACAACCACAGGTAAAAAGTTACTACAATTCTTTAACATCCTCTTGAACGCTGCTACATAAGGACCAGTGAGTGTACAATCAATCCTTCCCCTACACAGTAATTAAATACAAATAGTGAACTACTCAAGTCTCAAAAGCAATGCTTCAAATCAATGAGTAAAGGCAACACACCTCTCGTCTGTTAACTCAAGTCTAACAACGGTGGACAAATTGTCACTTGCATCAACAACACATTCATAATGCACAGAAGTTAATAGCCCCATAACATCTGTCAAAAAGCAAGATTCAGAATCTAAAAAACTACCCTAACACAACCAATGGACAATCCAAGTCAAAAATATTAAAAGGAAGAACAAAATCAAAAAACTTACCAACCAAGTAACGATATCCAAAAATACGCCTCCTGATCTGCTTAGAGGTAAAGAGGGTCAATCCATATGGCGGAATGTAGTAATTATCGATCAAATAAACCCTTGTACTTGGAAGAAACTCGATCCTGTAACTATGATGAGTAGGCCTAGAAAATCCAAAGTTTTCAAATGCTCTAAAACAGGTAATAACATAAGCAGAATTTTCCTTAAGCATTGGCCTCTTAAAAAACTCTTGACATTCAGTAGGCATAGTTGCATGGATCTTAACACCCTACAAAGCCATACAAACAAATCAAATAAGCAACCATAATCCATTGTAACTACAGGAAAGTAAATACCAGCAAAAGAAAGAAAAAAAACCCTATAAGGAATTTATCAGTTCATGAACAAAGATGATCTCATTATACCAAAGATGATAATCATTTTGATTAAGAAAAATCAAAGTATTACATCTCAGAAACTAATGAATGAAAATCATTTGGGAAAATCACTTAGGACTCTAGAGATTGTTTACAGATGTATTATAGACTTTATTTATGAAACATGCAAGCTTTATAAAAATCAAAGTATTGATGATAATCATTTTGATCAAGAAAAATCAAAGCATTACATCTCACAAACTAATCAATGAAAATAATTTAGGAAAATCATCTAGGACTCTAGAGATTTTTTACAAACGCATTATGGCTTTGTTTATGGAATAGGCAAGGTTTATAAAAATCAAAGTATTACATTAGGAAAATCAAAGTATCATGAAAGTATTATATTTCAGAAAATCATTTAGCACTATAGACTTTGTCCATACAACAGGCAAGGTCTACAACAAACACTTTGAAGTACCTACATCAGACCATGAATGGAAATGATTAAAATACTCATATCACCATCAAGCAAAACCATCTCAGTTGAGATAACCTTGCCATGCACTATGCTACTCTCAACATTGCACAACCTAATAACCCTAGCCTTTATCCTCCAATCAATTTTTGGTGGTCTTACACTCGCCAAACAATCAAAGGGACGTTGCATGACTGGAGTTTAAAACACTGTTCAGGTAACCTTGTATGAGAACTTTGAAAATACAGAGTTGGTACTATACTTATAAAGAAACAAAGCTACTAATGGAATACCTCTCTAAGTGTACGACATGAAACATGAGAAATAGGGAGCCGGATTTGAAATACATTTGTTACTATTTTAGGCACTGTAGCAAGCTGTCTTGTTTTGGGCAAAATTACACAACCCCATGTCCGCATTTAATTCTATTGCTGCCTACAAATATTCTCAAGGATATGCAATGATGTTATGGAAAAAGTAATGTTTATCACTAATAAGGTACACCTAATATAGAAAAATCTAGATTAAGAACACTTATTTTAATGGCCAATGAGACATCTTGGGATATGTCACAACTTAATTGGAAAAATAAATGAACGCCCAATTTAGTATAAAAATCACTTGATACAGTGTACACCCTCCGATCAAATTTATAAGCAAAAAAACTATTTTTTGGGTACATTGAATAATTAAATTATTTGATCTTTAAATGTGAATGAATACATTAGTTATTCAAAGTACCTAAAAAATAAATTTTTGCATATAAATATGACCGGAGGGAGTAACTTTTATTCATATTATTTTAAGAAAAGCAAAAAAACACCTATTATAAATGTAGAGGGGAATGCTAGCAACACACGTTCTGACACACACTCTTCAACACACTCTATTTGATTGATTAAAACTGACATAAGTCTCAAATAATCATGTGGTCTTATAAACAAATATATCATCCAAAAAATAAAATACCATATTCGTTTAATCAAAGGTATATATGACAAAAAATGACACTTTAATGCTCATATATTAATTTGAATATAATATTAACCTAGCACCCTACACATGACAACCTACATGACTTAAATGGAATAACCAATTATAATATTAATATGATGAAGCAGAAGAAAAGATGTAGAGTGGTGCTCTATCCGGTCACATTTATAATCAACTTTTACCAATTTAAATTCATTAAATAAATTATGTGTATGTACTACATTATATTATGGATATATTAGATATTTTGAAGAACCTAAACAAATAGAAGTTCCCTATAAATGTGATCGGATATAGTAATTACTTTAAGAGGAAAAAAAACATATAATTGTATATGCGCTCTGAGATACAGAGATGTACGTGAAGATTAATTTCAAATGAACGGGGTTCTAAACTATTTAAACAAAGTAAGAGGACTATTTTTTCCGGTCACATTTATAAGGAACTTTTACCGATCTAAGTTCATTAAGTAAATAATGTGTGTATACTACATATAAATTATGGATATATTAGTTATCTTGAAGAACCTAAAAAAACAAAAATTGCTTAAAAATGTAACAGGAATGAGTTATTACTTTAAAAGGGAAATATAAATTGTTTATATCTTTGCTTTGAAGAACACACGGACATGAAAATAAATAAGTTCAAAAGATAGGGCTGCAGGATTAAAGCTACCAGTTGTTATGGCAATGAGAAAGTAAAAGTTGCCTACAAATTTGATAAGTACAAACTTGATACCTAGGCCTACAATACCTAGAACCATATAACCATAACCATCAGAATGGGAACTTTCTACAATCTCAAATAGGATAAAATATAAATACAACATAATTTTCTTCAGTAGGAACTGTCAGGTACATAAAATAATTTCTCTTTAGTAATTCAACACCAACAACACAAAAGCCAGCAAATATATCCCAATAACTTTCTTATTTAAATATTTTGACCAACTCGTCACAACACCAACAATCCCACATAACCTATTACACTACAAACTTAACTAAGACAGAAATATAACGTCACAGAGAATAAACAACAACAATGTCAACCACACATGGGGTAATTTCATACAACAATAACACTTCTAAGGACCACAAACACAAATCATTCACTCTCAGCAGCCCTTCCATATGTCACACGAATAAGCGACTCCAAGCCATCAACTTCCACATAAGCTTCCATGAATTTCCTCTTAAGGGCTTGTTTCAACTCCCCACCAGCAACTGTTCCAACTACATTGGAGTCTTCCCCTTCCTTAACATCTATACCAGCAGAGGCAGAGATATGAAAAGTATCATAAAGACAGTCAACAGCATGAGCAACCTCGACACAGCGATCAATTTCATCATGAGAAGAATCAACAACTTCAGCAACCTCAACGCATCCATCAGCTGCATCATGAGGATAGTCAACAAACTGAGGAGTCTCAACGCATTGAGCCTATTCCTGCAATAAAAGCACACAGCTTATGTGATCTAATGTATTTAGACAAAGCTAAAGCTAATAATCCAAGCAGTCTCAACTTTCTTTAATTGTGATCAATTAAGGGCTACAAAGCTAATAATAAGCAAACACTTACAACAGAGGATGCCAAACCATATGCAGAATGAAACGGATTCAACCATATATCCATCAAGGAAGGACCAACAAAAAAAATCTTCAACCTTATAAAGCATACCAGAATTGGGACCATCCTTCATCTTCTTTGTTACCTTGAAAAGTAGGGGATCCCCAAAAAAGTCATCCATCTCAATAGGATACAGAGTATATCCTCCATCCTAAAGGAAAAAACAACAACACAACCAAAACCACAAATGAGATTAAAACTACCTAAAAAAAGTGTGCAATAAACAACCACATGCCTTGTATATTGCACAAAACCTACCAACGACATCAAAAGATCGCAGGTATAGGGCGCAGCCTCCATCGCAACACGATCACTAAGAAGGAAAATAGTTTCCTTCTCAACACTCCCAACACTTATCTTTAGTCTAAACCTACAATAACAAATAAAAACCAAAATAATAAGATTCATGTCATGTATTTAGACAAAGTTTCTTAATATATAAAAAACCTAAAATTTTAGATATGAAAACCTAGGATCAAAGTGAGTAGAATCCTCAGGTAACCACATATCAACACCCTCTTCAACCCCAAAGTAGCAAGCAATAACAAAGGAAACACCTTCATCCTCTGAAGAGCAGAAATCAATAAATTTTGTTACTGCATGGTCTCCAACAAAATCAGCAAACCCAGACATTTTCAACCAAAAGATGTCAGATCTATTCAATCAAGGCAAAGGTAACCAACAAATATTAAAGTGTGTTGTGCACCCTTACCATGAAGTGAAGCTTGTGGGATATATATAGCAATGATAAGGCAGTTGGGAGGGAAAACAAAAAATTCAAATAATGCATATAATATGCATATAAAAAATAATATAAATATTTCAGCAAAAAAAATCTGACAACACCAGACCCAATGGTGACAACCAAACAAAATAATATAGACTTTCTTGCCAAAATAATTGAATTAACTAAATTAACTGAATTAACTAAATAAATTATACAAATGATGCATATCTAATTTAAATAACACATTAACTATATTACAAATCACTCCTTCTAAATGGTGCCTATGATTCGTTCTTGAAGGAGCTCAGACTTTCTTTCTTAGTCTCATTGTGGTAAGTCTCTGAGATGTTATTTAAGAGTCAATTTATTGATATTGGTAACAAACGGAGCACTGCCTTATATATTTCAACGCAATCCGCTTAAATTGCGGCAAAAACTGCACCGTAGATACTCTCAATCACAGATGCATTCAATTGACAATCTATTACGATGTAATGGGATACATTTTTATAAGATCAAATGTAGGTCAATGTTTTTCTTTATTTCTTTGAATAGCTTATGTTTAAGTGAAATAAAATATCTACTTTTCTTGAAACTTAAAATCAATTTCCTGTATATAAATTTTACAGATCTAAGGAAAACTGGGAAAGAAATAAAGAAAAATGTATCGGGTTTACTTTCAATCTACAAACACATACATGCACCAGGTTTACTTTCAAGTTGAGGTCTAGTAATAGTGCTCAGAAAATTAAACACTGACAGGCAGAGATACACACCTGACATAGGATTTTATTCCTGTAATTTTCTGAAAAAAGGACTAAAAGACAAAGAAAGAATAGCAGAGTTGTACCGTGTATCTCTCCCTTGCTCTATTCAAAGAACCCATTGCATTTCCGATAAGACAGCTGTCCAAATACTGAAGCTTACCACTTGCTAACAACAACTGTATGAATCAAAAATAATAAATCTGTGATTTGAACAAAACTATAAATCTGCACTTATCCAACACAAACTCCTTACAATACCCATGTCAGGATGGTACTCGAATTAGACACTAACCCATGTAATATCACAGATCAACATGAAATCAATAACCCACTACATCAAAAACGATTGAAAACCAATAGATTGGATATAAGATAAGACAATGAATCAGGCTAATATAAGAATGTTCACAATCCATGAAAATTGCACAAAAATGTAAATGAAAAAGGTATCGCATACTCTTCTATTCTACCTATACGAACAAAAACTCACCAGAAGCTCAACACAGCTGGAACGAAGGAGACTCGCGAGAGTAGAAGGGCTGAGCGACCAGACCTCAAGAAATAACAGAGAACAACGAAAAAAGGGGAGCGACCAAACCTCAAAAACTCAACACAAATGTGGCACCACACTGCAAGGAACATTTTTATATAAGGGCAATCCTTAACTGAACTTAACTTGGCCCAATTTAATAAATATGTTGCTAGCCCAACCCCCAACAATAAGTTTTAACACCCAACAACATAATTAGAAATTTCTTGTGTCAATTACACACCCTTTCAACTATTCTAAGGACCATAATTAGTAAAATGTTATTAATTAAAATAATAATAATGACTAATGTACCTAGTTTAGTTATCCATGGATTCCACTACCCTTTAAATTGGTTTAATTATATAACATATATATTTCCGAGAATTAGCAATATTATATATTCCGATAATTGGTTTAAATTGGTTTAACTATATAACCTATACATTTCTGATAATTCCAGCCTGCACTTTCTTTCTTTTTTTTCCCTTGATCCAATATTATTCTTCATCATTATTTTAGGATCTATTCTCAAACTTCTTAGTTCTCTCCATCTCCCTCATCCACAATGAATAATGGAGAGCAATCTTAGTTCACATACTACCTCTAGCTTGAAGAGAAACCACCACGATGATGCACATCATCACGTTGTTAAATAAGTTTATTAAACATCATAATCATAATCATCCTGGAACATATAACCAATTACCCAACAGATGATGAATTATAGCTATATGAAAGTTATATGCTATGGAAATTAGTGCATGTCAAATATAGGATGGAATTATCAAGAGGAAATTGAATAAAATGTAATGCACATATATTAAAACAGAGACTAAAATGAAGGACAAATACTTTATTCTTCATGATAACATAGATACTCATACAATAGGTATGACATCAACACTAAAAGTCCACAACGACATAACATCAATGCAATAAAATACTCCCACAAACCCAGAGGGAGATTTTAGGAAATGGAACATAGAGGATAAGTTCTATAAATACTTATACAATAAGTGATTATTACAAAGCATAAAGTCTAATGGACAATCCAACACAACATAGTAGACAACCACACAGTCTCAACCCTACAGGTGAACTCAATCCAGATCAAGTTTGGGAGCCTTGGTTTTCTTGGTGGTAGTGGACTTGTCACGACCAACTGCGTCAAATGCCTTGCGCAAATTTCTCTTAGCTTTGTTGACAGCCCCATTCTTCTCAGCAGCAGTAGCTCCTGACAGGTCTGGACTTTTAAAGACAGTACCATCATCCGCCAAACTTACAGCCTCACATCCAGGATCCACAGCTAGGGTCTGCTGCAAATATAAGAATTTATGCAACAATTAAGGTCTACAGAGAGGATTAAATGTAAAGTATCATCCACTAATATAATATGTCTACCTCCTATTCTAAATTTATATAAACCCAACCAAAGTTATAAAAGCAAAATGTTACCTTAAGAACTGGAGCAGTATTTTCATACCCAGATGTATCAGACACACGATCCACTGGAGTAACAACAACATTAGCCACGAAATCCTCAATTTGTGTCTCCTCAACAACCTCTGGATCCTCACCCAATTCATTCAACTCAGCATCCACACCATCAGACACAAACTGCACATTAAAATAGCATCTCACTCACTTTGTTTGGATACTTTGGTAACTTAAAAAGGATATAAAAGTGCATTATGTTGTTTCAATCAATATATTTTTCAGAAAAGGCTTCATAATTAATGGACATAATTATAATTCCTTACCAATATTTTTTTTCTCAATGCTGTTTTATTTCATAATTTATCTCAAAACCACATAATTAGTTAATGCAACATCCATTGCCAGCAAATAAAAACAGTGGTTAGTATATATGTGCTTTGGTTAATCGATTTTGCTTAATTATTCTCTAGCCTGCAAACAATTCATGGGTTTTAAACGACATGATTCACGATGGCGCCAAAGGCAATGACTTCATGCAGACAAAGTGTGCATACAGTATACCATTAAATGTTTCACTCTTTTGAAAACTTAATTATTCTACATAATGTTCACCCTCAGCATGATTCTAATACCTACACTACTGCAACCAAAAGAAACTGTCCAATTTATTGCAAGTGAACTAAACTTGCTCCTACCTAACATAAATTTTCCGTTAATAGAATAAATATACACACCTTGGCCGGTGTCTCTTCAGCAACATCCAGATCCTCTACCAAATCACTAACCTCAGAACCCACAACATCAGAGAAAAACTACAAATGGAAAGCAATCGGTCTTAGGCCATACATCAAAACGCAACAGCTCTATAGTGCTTAACAACAAATGCTAAAAAAAGTTTACAAACCTTGACAGAAGTGCAGAATTCCTCAACAATAGATGGATCAACACAAACCCTCTTCACCCTATAAGATCCATCAAACATGACCCCTGCAGATGCAGTCTTCTCGACCTTAAACAACATCATCCTTCCCTTCAAACTAACAATCTCAAGAGGATAAAATCCAGCATTTTCAGCCTAACAGAGATACATCATCAAAACAATTACAAATTGCAAATAAAGACAAAAACCGGTGAAGAAACCACAACAATATCACCAGGAGAATCATCTATAACCAACTTTGGCTGCAGAAACTAAGTCGCTACACTGCTCACCAAGCAACAGTTGCATGTCACCATCAAACATCACAAACACTGCATCTGATGTAGAATCTCTCACATTGAGCTTCACCTTATACCTACAACACATAATTACAATAAACAAAAAACACCATACAAAATATTTGAATAATAGCGATGGGTTTAATTTAATATAACCTTGGAACCATATGGAACACATGCTTCACACACCCCTTGCAGTAATATGCACCAGAATCAGGAGTAACACTCCTATGACAACGACGCGCAGGATACCACCAATCCTCCCCCTCAACCAAACCTTCCACAACAGCACAGACAACATAAATCCCATCCTCCACAATGGCATTCAACTCATAGATATTTTTCTTGGGGTGATTACGCAAGAAATCCTCTTCAATCGAAGGCCTAATGCGAGGACCAAGCGAAGGAACAACACTAGAAGGTTCAATGCCATGGATTGCAACACTGATATTGACATATTAACACATATTAACACATTAACACAGAGTTTACATATATTAAAAAATAGAATTATATAAAACCAAAGTCACACAACAGAAAAAAAAAAAAAAAACAAAGAACATACAGACCCTTCTCTAAATTTCACAGCCTCTTCAAAAGGAGGATTCACCCAAATTCTAGTCGTGTTCATAACATTCTACATAGAGACCCTCTCTGCATATAAACAGATAAGCTTGATCCATAAATTACAAAATGCAAATAAACAGGCAAACAGGACAGAAAATTTATACCTCGGAATATTTTAATTTTCGCAAATTGAACCACAACAACCGGCAATCCTTCCCCAGCTTCCCCCATCATCTTCTGGAGAGAATCAACATAGCTTCCAAACAACGCACACTCAACCTTACCAATGAGAAAAACACCAAAACAGGGTTAATATAGTTTAATAATTACAATTCAACTACATAAATCACTATTATCTAATAAAAAAACTACATTTCGTCAGTTAACTCGAAAACAACCATCTTAGTAACCTTTCCATCCCTAACGTACTCTCTCTCGGCTGAAATCCCAGTCATCAAACCAACAACATCTACACAGAATTAGTTGAAACAAATTTTAAAATTAAAACAGGCCCTGCATAGTAACCACATCAAACCACACTGGACTCACCAACCAAATAATCATAATCAGCGGTGTGGGCGCAAACTTCTTGGATCTTAATCGGAGAAAGTCCATGCACAGGGATAAGTGAACTCTCAACCCTCTCCACCTTTGTCTTCGTTTGAAATATCAGCTTATATGGATGAATGGTAGTACGGTATGAGCCAACACCAGGGGCAACTGCAAAGTATGACATCTTGTACACTCCTCCTTCTACCAACTTCTTCTGAAAAACATACAACAATTGCCTTCTAATGGTGGCATGAATCTTCCCACCCTACGAAAGGAAGGAAAAGGGAGCATTCAAATATAAATTTCTCAAAAATGCAAAATTCAAATATAAATTTCTCAATAGTACAGGATTCTGAATGTAAGAAATAAACCTGATAGACAAAATAAATAATCAACATACCTTCTCATCAATCAAAACCATCTCAACAGAGTTAGCCTGATCAGGTTTCAAAAAGGTTGGGACCTCCCACATCCTAAGCACACGCACCTTGATCCTCCATGACTCTCTACCAGGAACAATATCACACAAACAATCAATGGATTTATCCATCTAAGCTGCAACCTCAGAACTGTTTTGGATCAAGCTTTGACACTTTGACAATAACCGCACCAGACTGGACAAATTTATAGCACTAAGTCAAGGGTAAAAGGGACAAATAAAAAATAGCTATAAACCCATAGAGTCTGCAGAAACCTGCAACATGGTACAACAAACCCTTACCCAAAATCTGCAAAATCTGCAAAAACCTGCAGCATAGTACAACAATCCAATAGAATCTAGACGGATTATCCATGTCCACCTGCCACACCGCCACTACAAAACAAAAATTTGAAGTTATAGCTTTGCTAGCAATGCAATAAAGTCGAAGGATACATACCTCCCAAACCCTCCTGCGTAAATCCCAGCCAAATCAATTTGATCTGGATCTGACATACAAAGCAGCATGGTACAGCAGGTAACCCAGGCGGCTGTTATCGATTCCGACAAAAACGCGGATTGAAGAGGGAGAAAGGACGGGGTACGCGAGAATTTTGAATCAACCTGGAGCGAATTGGCTATTCTCCTTTGTAAGAGTTATTGATGCAGTCCAGAAAAGTGGCATAAAGGTTGAATATTTTCATGATTTTTTGCAGCCATGTTTAACACGTTAAAATATGGCTTTACGCAAAAAAAATATAATTTTTTCGAGAAAGGAATCTCTTATCATGTCCATAAAACGGGCTCTTAGTTTTATAAATTCCACATGCATTAGTAATTTCTTTACAACTATACTCTTATTTAATTTACCATTGAAAAACATAAATACATTTTTTCTCATGTGATATTGATAATTATAGGGTTAAATATGTAAAATTAACACTCATTTCAGATAAATTGATTTTTTATATTTGAATCGGCAAAATTTATTAAGCAAGCTTACCATATAAAGAAAATACAATATGAGATGGGCCAAACCAAAAAATGTCCTCCCAAATAAACAATCTAATCTTTATACTAACAATTTAGAGTTTTTAGAAATAGCCTATTCCAAAATCCTCTCCTCTAAAGATGTCCACATCATCATAATCCTACTTGGCATTTGTTCCAAAAATTTCTCTTAATTTTTAATACAAGCTTAATAATTATAATTATTATTAAAAGCCGTTTTTTATTTAACATTAAATTTTACATAAAATACATAGTTGGTTACAATCAAATAATTATTAATATAATTATTGTTTCGATTAAAATTTATATGTTACATTAAAAAATTGGTGCGTTACAATCAAATAATTATTAATATAATTATTGTTTCAATTAAAATTTATATGTTACATTAAAAAATTGGTACGTTAAAATTAAATAATTATTATATAATTAATGTTTTGATTAAAATTTATATGTTACATTAAAAATTTGTATGTTACAATCAAATAATTATTAATATAATTAGTATTCAATTAACAGTTATACGGTACATTAAAAATTTGGTAGGTTACAAAATTATAATAAATAACTTGAATAAATTATATTTTGAATTTTGGTCTGTTACAAAATTATATTACTTAATATTAATAAGATATTATTAAATTTCAAATGTTATGAAGTTAAATTTTTGTAGGTTACATGAAATATAATCTAATCCTTTAATGCACATTTTATAATATTAAAGACGTTGATAATATTAATTTCAAAACGGTCAAATTAATAATTAATAGATATCCGTTACGGTACTATTTTTCTATATAAATAGTAGTGCTTTTGGGTACGAGTACACAACATTCACAAAATTTAGTTCTTCTTTTTTTTGTTCTCTGGTTCTCTAATATTTATATTCTAAGTTAGTTCTATAATTTTTTCTATTGCAAAGAAAAATGACTACGAAACACGACTTCATCTCTGATGTTTCGCCAAGAAAACAATCCCGAACATTGGTTGTGAGGATTGTTCGTACTTGGTTTGTTCAAGACTACAAAAATAAATAACTACCATTTTCCATGGATTTGATTCTAATGGATCGAAAGGTAGTTTTATTATTGTTTGTTTTTTGTTTTTTTGTATTTTTTTTTGTTTAAAGTATAGTGTTTTAATCTTTGTTATCTAGGGTGATCGAATTGGTGCGTCTATATGAAGAACATTGATCTACAAGTTCAAGGAGCAGCTCCAATGGTGTTCACGATTTCCTCATTTGATGTTGCTTGCAACAGTGGTTCGTATAGACCATCATAAAACGAATACAAACTTAATTTTACAATCAACACAAAAGTCAATATATCTAAATCTGCTTTGGTCCCTACAAACATGTTTTCGTTTACACTACATCTGATGTTTTCAATGATTCTTACGACATGAAATGTAATTTGAATAATATTTTTATCATCAAACTAATTTCGAACCCCCATCCCTTTCTAACAACATGAAATATATAATATGTTGATGTAGTTGGTGTCTTGACTGGGGTGGATTTTGTTTGTATGAAGACGTCAAATCAATTATATTAAAAACCCTTCAAACACAAGATGTGCATGGCCAACAAAGGAAAATACAAAGTTCAAGATGCATAGATACAAAAAAACCAAATCATGAGGTAGAATAACCAAGACAAGTAGAAAAGATTATTCCACCAACATTTCAACTCAAAATACGTACATGATTTCTTAGCATTTTGTAACCAGTAAACGAGAATTGTAAATTTATCTAACAACACCATAAACTGATTCTTGTGACAAAAATGTAAGAATTTTTGTCTTTCCAAATAATCCAAATGCAAGTCAACAAAATCAACTGAAAACTAAAAGTAACTTTTTTTGGAACAATTGAGAACCACTGAAATGAAGAGTACCCTCACAATAATTAATGGGAAGAACACAATAATTATCCAACCACTTTAGAATATTATGTTATATGATACCAAAGAATTCACACTAAAAATAAAAAAGATAATTTTCCTCTTTTTCACATCTGCCTGAACATAAAAATGAGTCCATGTTTTAAATACTCCATCAAGCTAAGTTGGCATTTTGTTAGAATTCAGATATTCAAGAGCCTACACGAAAACAGAGACATTAGAGGAGCTACTTTGTTCCTAATGAGATTTTTTTAGAGTCATAGGTTCATCATGCTCCACCTGCATCTTTTGATGATATACCCCTTTGTCAGGGTACCTTTCACCATGATCAACTTTAAAGAAACTTATCGAAAATGTTAGCCCTAAAAATAATGTTGTCCAACAAACGTTAGCCCTAAAAATAATGTTGTCCAACAAATAACAATAATATATCCCCTGCACCTCCTTCCAAGAAAAATTCTATGGCATCGTCTCCACCCCATCCAACCTTAACCTACGTATCTCTTTAAATGACAGAGTTATTTTGATATAACTCAAAAGTTCTTCTAAATATATCACACAAAGGACCACTCTACAATCACGAATCATGGCAAAAAAAAAAGGAGTATTTTTCTCATCACTCTCCACTATCATCAAGTTGTCATCAAACCAATTTCTAATCCCCATCTCCGCCCCTATTTTAACACCATGGAAGTAATTTTACAACACATACGCCTAACTGTCCCCACTCTTCACATGAACTCCCCCCAAACTATTCTAAGAAGCTAAAACTTTAAAATGCAAACTCATTGATCCATATTAGCCTCCAAAACCATTCACGTAGCAAAGATAAGTTAAACTTCTGCACTATACAAACCCTCAAGCAACAACTATATCGACCAAGACACACCTTATCTCACTTAACCCAATTGACTTTCCTAGCTTTCGCACTCCCTCCACACTAAAAATAATAAGGATTCAATAAAATAAATTTTACTTAAGTAAGCCTTGAAGAATGAAAGAAATTAAACCGATTGTGGTGGATATTGAAGGAGAATACAAAGATACATTACAAGAACATTGAATTAAATTCGAATGGGTGAACTCGATTTGTTTTTATTTTTAATATATAATACATTATGATATTTAATTATTATTTTAATTATTTGTCAATTAATTTTTAAAAGATATCAGTTTGAATGTACTCTTTTTTCTATCTTTCGGTAAATTTAAAAAGGCGAATCTGACAATTTTGTTGGCAAAAGTTAAGTTGTTCCTAGGTAAGTATTTATAACTATTAACTTGTTTATTTAATACCATTGAAACGTACATATTTATTCATTTACTTGAACCATTTTATTTGTTTATTTAGAGATTGGAAAACGATGTTACAAAATTCTTTTCAATCAACTAAGATCAAATTCAACCGTTAAATTATGGAGACAAAAAGAACTAAAGAAAATGTATGCTTATTTTGATGAAGGAGATTTTTTTTTCACAATCCTTTTAGTAAATACATTTTCTAATAAATGGTAAAACAATTACCTTTATTTTTAGTTGCCTGATCTATCCCGCATTAGCATACCAGAAGAATTTTTTAACCTTACTCTTAGGATCGCCATTGAGGAGTTGAAGAACTTGCATGAAATTGAGTGGGTTGACATAGATCTCCTACCTTTTTCTTCCCCGTGTTTGATGGAGGTTTTAGTTTGTTGGTTTTGGTTAGGAACTTTAAGAAGGAGGAAGTTTTTGCTTGCAAAAAAGGGGAAACGATGAATTCGAAATCATAACTACACTAAAGTATAACGAAATTAGGTTAGAATGTTTTAATTTGTGACCCTTGATCTCTAATTAAAAAAAATGTAGGGAGGAGTTTAAAGAAAATTGTTTTCTCAATTTTTTCTCACTAGAGATAATTTGCTTCCGAGAGAAATAGTCTCTCCAATATTTTTTAGGGACTCTCTTCAATCTTAGATATAAAGAATAAACAATTACATTTTTTTATCTTAAATTAAAAAATATATATATGTATAACTTACTTTGACTCTATTTAATGTTATCTATCCTAATATACATTTTAATTCATGTAAGTTTTATTTTTATTATTTTTTTATTCTCATGAAGAATTTTTTAACCTTATTCATATATATTATTAAAAAAAGGGAAAAATTATATAAAACCTGGAGGACAAAAAAACCTGACCCAGTCAATCCAAGTGGATCCACCCTAACATGTAATACATCAAAAAAAGATCAATAAAGTGGATTCAACCCTAATTAATTCTAACAAACAAATACCATTAACGATAGACGTTTGTGAGGACCAATCGGGTCTATAATTTGGCGAATTGATCGATCGTCAACACAAAATCGGATCACGTACCATCAACTCCCTGCAACGACAACAAGCATTAACGACTCTTTCGAGTCCACACAGTCCCATGTCAATCAAGGATTAATGGGATACGAAACACATACATATTCTTGAGAGTGAAGAGTAGATTCGACCACCAACACGGTAATTAACAAATACACACGCACCAACTGTTTACTGCTATGATCAACATCAAATTAATAGTCATTTCTGGCCCAACACAGTACCGCAACCACCTCCAAAGAAAGGGAGGAGACGGCGGATTCGAATGACCCACCATAACCAATCCACACGGCGGCGAAAAAGGTCCAAAACGGTGGTAAAATAAAGGATAAAGAATGGACCCTTTTGAGTTTCAACCAAACCAACGCGGGGTTCTGCCATTGAGAAGGCAACACATAGAACCAAACAAGTTCGTCGGTGCCAACCAACGATTTACGAATACCAACAACTCAGCAACCACCACCCGTAGCAGACGCGGTACTGGTTGAATCGGAAACCAACGACGCGGATTGTTGTGGAAACCGAAAAAAGGGTGGTGCGGAAGGACGACACCACTCATCGCACCATCGTTGCATGATGGTACATCGTGAGTGATGAAGTTTTGGAAAAAAAAAAGGGGTGAGGTGGCGGAAGATTTCTAAAGAGAGGGCAGAGCCAAAATGGTAGACTATAATAGAGGTGATCATACCTCTTATTAATTAGATATATTTTTAAGAATATAGTAATTATTTATAGTATTTTTATATTTGAAGCATTGTTGTACTTTTTCTCACTATTTTATCACTCTCACAAAAATAGTTATATCTTTATAAAATTTAATTTTTTTGTCCCGATAAACAATGATTTATTGTCTCAATTTTAAATATGAAGATAAAGTACTACATAATGTCAAAATTCTGAAATGAAATCAAACTAAAAAAATCAAATAATAGCTAAAAAAAACTTATTTATGTGTAAACCCTGTTAAATAATTTTAAATAAAATGTATCCCGTGTTTGGCACGGGGCGTTACACTAGTATTCTAACAAAATGAACATTCACATTCACATTAACACACATTCACAACCATTTTCGAAAAAAAGGTCTCCATAACTTTCTGTAACAAAGAAATGCTTTTTGTTGTTGTATTATCTCCTGATTTTATGTATTTGTTTTATTCTTTTTGGTTTTAATTTGTTGGAACAATTAGCATGCCCTAGCTTATGTGAAGGGAGATCGTTTCTATGGAGCAAAGGCAACTATAAACGTTTGGCGCCCACAAATTCAACAACCAAATGAGTTGAGTCTGTCTCGACAGTATTTAGTCAAGGTCTCGACAGTATTGAAACAGGCTGGCAGGTAATCGTGAGTTTCAAGTAGGGCTGGACAATCGGACGGTTCGGTCGGATTTCGGTTGGAAAATGCAAATCCGAGTGACCACCGCGGGTGGAAAAATGAAACCCACAGCCGTCCGTCTGCCTCAACGGTTAGTTCGGGTGACGGGTTATTCGGATGCCGGTTTGGTCGGACGGTTTGCACGGTTTCAAGAGACGAAGGAGAGTAGTGCAAGAAGATAAATTTTAGAGATCAAAGAAATTCAAGAAAGTTGTAAACTGTAATCTACTCTCAAAAGAAACCAGAAGCTTGAATATAAGAAAATATTTGTAGCAAACAATTTCAATATTCATTATTCACGAGCTTAAGAAGAGAAAGGTTGTGTATGTGTGTATCATGGTGAACTCATCCAAGTTGTAGTTCATTGTGAATATGGAGTAGTACAAGAGAAAAGAGAGAGAACTGAGGTGGTGTGGTGTTTTTTGTTTCTGAAAAAAGGTGGGGTTGTGTCTTGAAAGTTGAAGAAAGATAAGGTAGCCACTAGGTTGGTGGAATAGACACGTGAAGGGTTAAGATATGTCTAGAAAAATTAAATATTATCTCACTTTGTGGGTCTCAAGGCAAAAAAATCAGTACTAGTACACAGGTATTACAGTATCTTTTTAGAGTATCACTGTAGGCTTTCATGTGAACGGACGGGTTCGGTCACCGTTGGACCTAAATTTGAAAACCGAGCCCGCCCATATGAACTCACTGTTAACCTTTTTTGTTCCTTTTCAACCCGTCACCCATTCCGACCCGCCCGCGGCGGTTGCGGTTTTCCCGGTTTTTTCGGTTTATGGGCGGATTCGGTTATTTTGTCCAGCCCTGGTTTCAAGTTAAGTCATGAAATGAATGAGAAACTTTAGACCTTAACTTAATCCATATTCATATTTATGTTGAAATTAAATTATAAAAAAAACATATTATATATATATTATATATATATATATATATATATATATATATATAAGTAGACAAATTTATAGAAAAATGATGAATCTCATTTGACTTGAACAAAAATCACAACTGGAATTTATATAAAAGTAGACAAATTTATAGAAAAATGATGAATCTCATTTGACTTGAACAAAAATAAAAGCAGACAGAAGGGCAACAAGAGATCTCTATTCATTAGGTTTTTATTTCTTATATCATAAGCTTTATATATTATACTCTTCTACACCATGTTAACTAAATTATATTTATATATGTGTATGAATATTATATATTAATTTATACAAAGAGACATGTCTAGTATATACATACATTAGCGCATTAGAAAAAACGGACAGATAGGTACGGAAGTGTCCGTCTAAACGCTAGTATGCTATTAAAAGGGAAGGTAGTAGGTTACATGCAGCAGTAAAGTCCTTTGCTTTATGCCCCAATTTTTTTTTTTAAATTGTGTGCGTGCGCGCGTACAAGATGAGGCACAACACTAGTAATAAGATAGCAAAGATTTTTTTTTTTTTTTAACTTTCAGATTTTCACAAAAGTATTAATTTTTTAATCATGTAATATATGTGGAGTTCAAAAAAGTGACCTAGAAGTTTAATCTTTTCATGATTTTTTGTAGCCATGTTTAACATGTTAAAATATGGTTTTACGTAAAAAATTATAATATTTTTGAGAAGGGAATCTCTTATCATGTCTATAAAACAGGCCCTTATCTGAAGGAGGGCCTTATTATTAAAATAGAGTAAAAACAAGCAATATACATGAAGGCCCTTAAAACGTTCTTTCTTTCTTGCTTGAAGAACACATGAACAGATCCTTCAATTTTATTTCAGATTCATCATTCCACATTTTAAATTTCTCTTCTTTTCCTTTACTTTTAAAACCGCAACTTTTGACCATGTGAGAAGCTCCCTGTCATCATTCTTCACAAGACTTGTGTGACATTATGTCGGAAATTATACCTTATACCCCTACATTTAATCCTTTACCCCTACAATTAATTGAAAATGCCAAATTTACCCTTGTCATTTGGCTTCACCCCACACAAAATTCCACCTGCAAAACTTTTTTTAAATTGGATTCTCCAATTTCCAATTTTAGGAATACATCAAAGGTCTACCAGTTAATTAATTTGTAAATCAGAAAAATTGAGATTGAATTGTGAAATTTGAAGAGAGTTAATCAAAATGGATTATGATACCAAAACCCATAAAATTCTTCTTTGAATTCAATTTCTTCATAGCAGAAAACTCATCAAATACAACACAAGGCTACAAATGGTTTACACAATCAAAAACTCATCAATACTTCTTTTTGTTTTACGTTTTTCATTTTACTTTTTTCAATTTCATCTCTGGAATTCACTAACTTTTTTCAATTTCATCTCTTGAATTCACTATGTTTGCCTTTCTCTTGTCTTGTTATTCAATGTTAGTGTGTTTTTCTCCCATGGTGAATTCATGTTTGTTAAGAGGTAAAGTTCATGTTTTTTTGTTAAAAAAAAAAATCGTTAGCATAATATTTTTCTGGTTTTGCCTCTTTATCGATCTAAAGAATTTTCCTTTCTAGTTTTTTGGAACAGTGTATTTTAAATTGTTTATGAAGATGAATCTGGAAACCATCCCGGTTGTTTTTAGGAAAATTATGTAAGGGTGAAATCAAAAATTATAAAAAGGGTAAAATTGGTACTTACCATGATTTGTAGGGGTAAAAGATTAAATGTAAGGGTATAGGGTATAATTTCCCATTATGTCACGGTGACATTAAATCTGGGCCACACAAAGGTGTTGTGTTGTGTGGCCCAGATGTGTTGTATGTGTTGTGTGGCCCAGATGTTGTGTGACAATGTGTGTTGTGTGGCCCAGATTTAATGTCACCGTGACATAATGTCACACAAGTCCAACCCGTTAGCAAGGGGTGATATTTTTAGAAGATAATTTGATGGTTAAGTTAGTAAATAATTTTTTAAAAAGCAAATTGGGTGAATGAGAAATTTTTATTTTTTAATATGTCATTAATAAGCAATTTACAACCGTTCACAAGGAGATTTTTTTTGTGGAAAATAAAACTTTGAAGCTATTTCTACCTTAAGTTAAAAGATTAGAACCAACAATGGATTGATACAAGCGGTAAGGGACTTAGACTCATTAAGCATGTGGTTAAGAGTTCAATTAATAACTTATGTGTATAGAAAGAAAACAGATTGAGAGGGGGAATCTACCTTGAATATTCCACATATTTTTTGAAGAAGATTAATGACCACTAAACATCGGTGAAAATTTCTTATGTAAAATAAAATTAGAGAGCCAACATATATACGAGTCTAAAGGATTTTAATTCATAAGAAAGAAAGCCTACTTTAGTTTTTCTTTTGTGTATTTAATCATTTAAAATCTATTTGGTACCTCCTAGCTAGTCTCTGCACCCCATGTTAATCAAAACTTTAGTATTTAACCACTTTTTACGGTGGTTAAACAATAATCTTTTTATAGAAAAAAAAAACTAAAATCCCAAACATTTATAATTTTGGAACCTACTTTTATTAAAATACAATTATACATTTAGAGTTTGGTGGTATTGTGGAATCCACTTAAATAAATGAGTTGTTTCAGAGTGATGTGACACTGTAGAACCCACTTAACTAACCCATAATAAAGACTAACATTGAAGATGCTAGTAGGAACTCAACTCACTTGAAAAGAAGAAAGGAAGAAAAGAGAAGAAAATCTTAGAACGGCTACCATTGGTTTTTTTTATCAATATGTTAAAAGAATTCAAATAAAATATTACAAAGCACCATTTGGTATTTATTTTCATCAGAATTGTTTTCAATTTTTTTTTTATCAATTTAGAAATAATGTTCTTAAAATAAGTTAAAAAAAAAAAAGAAGAGAATGTTATTATAATACATGCATTGTATGCAAGATAGAATGTTAATGTGTGCCTAACCGTTAAAATATTTATTATAAATGCTCAATGTTCACATATGATTATTGGTTGTGTTCAACATTTTCTCCATGTATGCTGAGAATAGAACTGCTTCCATAACCGTTAATTAGCCTATCAATATCCTTGTTATGGTAAATTTCCAAATTATACTATGAAACTACTTAGAATGACTAAAAATAAAAATTTATATATTTAACCTTGACTTTTATTTAGTAAATAAGCAAAAAAAAATAACGCACTCTACCATAAAATTGCAATTTTCCTTCTTTGATGTAACCAAAGTACAAATCATCTCATGTTCAAGTAAAGAATATGATAAGTAAAAAGTAATTAATCTAATGATATTAACTATAAATATGGAAATGAGAACAACATGTCCAGGCTTGCTCCCAAAGTCACAATATTTGTATCTCTTTCATCTCCATAGTAGAGGTTCACACACAAATAACTCACACAAATAAGTCACAATTCAATGATTGATTTACTAGTAAGTAATATAATTTTGAGACTAATTTGTTTTTTTTTTGAATCAGCAAAATTTTATTAAAAATTAGATCTCTGTACAAGACGAACAGAGATCGGTGTTACAGAAAGTACAAACAAAAGGCGTCGTATATTGGCGGAACATCCGAAATTAGACATAAATTAGACATTAGTTAGTGGAAGGACCAAATTGTTCCGTATTGATTTCACACCTTGGTTTCAATTAGTTCATGTCTAGATCATAAGTAAAACCTTAAACAGTAAGATTTCATCGATTGAATCTAATTTATTCGATTTCTAAGCCAACTTTATTCTTTGAATAGTGAGATTTCACCAATTTATTCTCAATCAGTTGATGGCTTTATTCACTTCATATGAGTAAAAATGACTAGGTGGATTTCAACCTTTAATTCAGATATGAAAAGGATGAACATAATTAAATCACTTTGGAGAATCTCTTCTATGCTCCAACTCCAACATATATCCAAAAATAACTTCTACAAACTACTGATAAAAAGTCTCCATCAACTAATCTCAGTTGATAGGGACATTGCATTAATATATGTATGGTTGAAGTCCGAACACCAGACATCTTGCATATTCATTTTATGAGGTGAATTTTTAACTATTGAACTACATAGTAAAAAAAAAAATACCATTGATAAAAAACTTTTACTATAAACTATATATAATTCTTCTTAATTTATAATGTATAGTATTTCTTTTACGAAATACACCAATTGTTCTTTCCAAACCATCTTTTACTCTCTTTTCTTCTTATACATCTTCTACTCACGTGCCCCTGTTTTTCCTTCTTCCACGCTTGTTATTATTTCAAAACAAATTTCAGTTTCATAGTACAAAATCACATGACTCATATACATCACACCATGTGCATGAAACTAAACAAGAGTCATCCCAAAATTGCATAGCAAAACCAAGAAAATGTAAAACCTAAAATTATACATGAAAGAGGAAAACAAAGTGGTTGGATTCACTAACACTATATCTCGTATCATCAAATCTACATTTATTTACCACTAGCTAGCTATATTTTTGTTTTTCTCTATAAATACTAACAGATAGTTGAATTTATTTACCACTCTCACTCAAAATTCTTCACTACACACTTTCATTTTGCAGATAACTCAAAAAAACCAACAAAAACACCATGGCCAAGTAAGGTTTTTAATTGATTTTTTTTTTGTGTGTTTTAATTTACTTAATTATTTTTTTTGTATATGTTCTTTTTAACTGATTTTTTGTTTTAATTCACATGTAACAAATAAGGTGATTCAAATAACGACTCCTATTATCACATGTTCTTACTTATTCTAGATTATATAAATGCTTAAATTGGTAAAAGTGACAAACATGCAACAGAAATAAAAAGCAAATAAAAAATTTAAATTTCATCAGAGTTCACAAAACATCCCATATATGTTATTAATCTGTCCGAATTCTTAATAATGAACACATAAGCTGTCCATATATGTTTGAGAAAAGAAAGATACCTAGGAAGTATATTTTGATTATGAATCTGAATATCAGAATAGATTTCATTCCTAAGATTTATGCACAGTGTTTTGATCTTCTGGTAAGCGGTAGACATGGTCAAAGGATCCATCAAACAGCTTTCATTATTCTGTGCAATATATTCATCTGTGTCTGAAAGGTGCCTTCTAGCCCTCTTTTTTGCCGCAACCTGAGATAATATTAGTTGTTAATTACATAGAAAAGTGTAACCAATTAGTAAATAGTAATAATAATCATCATCAAGAACTCAAGTTTCTCCAACCTGGAAGTAGCGACAGAAACTGGTTTTGGCCTCAGGAGATAAGATATCGTGAAGAAGCTTGTAAAGTTTAACAGCCGGTTCCAAAACAGGAGCTGCATGACTGGATGCTGGTCTGAAAACCTCAACGATACCAGAGAAAGATGACTCATCAAGAGACTTGTAATTCTCAAATGTAAGTGTGAGTATCTGTTCAATTTTGTCCTTGGTCTCTCCTAGTAGTCGATTCTGATAAGATGACCAAATTGAACGTATTAGATAAGACAAAAAATTCAATCTATTTGAAAGTAAATAAATGCCAACTAAATATCGTATGTTGACTTGTATATGGCTACGCTTGGATAAACAGTTTAATTAAGTGGTTATCATATAAATGCTATGTATAAGCTATTTATAGAACAATAAACAAAATAAAGTATCTCAAAAAACAAAAAAAAAATCAAACTGTCTTCATAATAGTTATAAGTTGTTTTCCACAAGTTGACGTGCTCAAATAAATCAATTCAAACAGGCCCATAGTTGATCTTAAAACAAAACTTTAAAAATATATTAAAGTAGATGACATTAGTTAATCTAAGTTAAAACACTTGAATAAAAGATATGTTGATGATACCTCTTGGTGGCTCAAAGAAGTTTTGCTATTTCCCTTCATGATAACAGGTGCAAGCAGATTATATACCAAGTTAAGGCAATCTGCTGTTGGTGTGGCAACATCCATGACATACGATAGATATCTATTTGAGCAGAAATGCAGAACATTATGAACACAACTACCACAATAATTTAGACAAAGTTTAATAAATTAAATATTTCAGCAGGAAATAGCACATCAACTTCTCATTACCTCAGCTTCGTATATATCTCAGACACGCCATAATATGAAGCAAACTCTGTCAAGAGCCATTTCCATGGACCATGTAATTCTAGGTTCCTTTGCTGAAAGCCCTGAACTTTCATTGCAACTTCTAGAACCAGGTCATATACAACTGTCTCCGCTACAGAACCACACTGCAACCACAAAGACAGTAAAATGATATATTAGGAAACTCAAAGAACTTTAGATAACAATTCCTATAGCAAATGTATAATACATAAAACTATATAATGTTCACAGACGCTAACCTTAAGATGACTATTGTCATCTGCACTGGTTGAATAAAGTATATTAAGTTGTATCTTGCCAACAAGCTCATGGTCTGGCTCGCGGTAAACATTCCACCAGCGTACTTTGTCAGACTGTTTTCGGATTGAATATGAATTATATCTTAATGATCACCACTCAAACAGGCACTAATAACTCTACGACAGAAATGCAATAAAAATATTACCGGATTATCAGCTATAGCAGCCACTTGGACAAGAACACGCCCAAAATGCTTTCCCTTGGAATCTTGAACTTCAATATGCAAATCATCTCCAAGACTATCTGGAAAACTGTAAATGTAATAGTCAGAATATATTCAACCAGCATAATGGTGAATTATATTATAAAGACTGAAAATAAAATAACTTACAACATATGGACTTCACTGGATCCAGGCTGCAACCTAATGGCATCTTCTTCAACTAAACTTTTGAGTCGTAAGAAACACGTGAATGTCTCTGATGATATACACATGCGGAAAATAAGATACAGTAAAATAAGTTAAAACTTATACAAATGAAAAATGGGTAATTACTTTATAAATAATTATAATTCAAACATTGAGAGAAAATCATTTATTTCCAACATTTTTCCCCTTAAGGCATGGATAATAAAAATGAGTGCATGAGTGCATTTTCCCATACCTTGCACAGCTTCGTAAGAGGATGAACTATTCCGCAAAGTTGTTACACCAACTTTTAGGAGTCCAGAGACTTGTTGTATATAGCGTGTGCTAGCATGCACATATGCCAGGCTTTTATGTGTCAGGGAACCATTTGCAGGCAAATGTGGTACAAACCGAACTTTCCTAAGAGCGTGCCAACCAGAAGATAGTTTTGACTGCAAATTTGAGAAGTGGTATTGCATTGAATCCATTTTAAGCCAGTAGGAGGGTCGACCCCCACTTTGACTTTGCGTACTGCAAAAGTGAAGAATGTCACAAAAGACTCACTATGGAGAAGTTAAATAATTTGAAAAGAAAAACTAACACACAATAATGTACCTTGCACCTTCATCTTGCCAATAAGTTTTTTCAGTTTAGGAGCAACACCCTCACTAGAAAGTTCTCCATTGCATTTCACCATTAGCTCCTCTTCTGGTTGAAGAAGCACTTGTCGCAATCTACAAATTAAAAAAATTAAATTACATCAACACTTGAAGGAGAAGAGAGTGTCAGAAGAGTCTAAACTCTAAAGTCTTAACTCACCCAAATGCATCTCTTAGTAAAGAGCATTCATTTTCCAAAAACATTGGAGCTTCCTTACACTTACACTGCTTGTGAAGGCAAAGACGCGCACAGGCGTCATATGCAATTACCGCATACCATGGCCCAAGAGCACTGAAAAGAATTCACGTAGATATATTATCATATATGCTTATGGAGAAAAGCATTCAGCACAAAAAACAAACACTAAATATTGATACCTTGCATGAAATGTTGGAAGGCCATTGATTTTCCTTACTAATCTCCTCCTCTTCCTCGGGAGAGAAATCTCTGAAAATGGGGGTGCACTCGGAACGTCTTCGTCCTCATCATCAGACAACATTCCACTCTGAAAATTCTCATAGCACAAATCACAAAGTTAGGCTAATTTAAGCCAAGATATTTCACCTATGAAGCACGAACACAGACGCGATACCGGACACAGCACAGACACTTACACCAATAACAATGTGTGAAAGTGAAATATTTTAATGTAACTACATGTGGTGCCGTGTGAGTGTCCGTCATGTCATTGACACGTGTTGGACACACCTTCAACCCGAAGTGTCCGTGCTACATAGTATTTCATTCACCCAAAAGAAGCAGTAGCAAGTGCTTAAAAACCAAAAAATTGAGAAAATTTTGTATGAATAAAACACAAATTCAATCTCTAAACTATCTCTTATTAATCTCCTCTTTCAAAAACAATGATTAATTACCCTAATCTAGTAATGATCATTGATCACTGTCAAGTGAATACAATACAATGAGAAAGATTAACATGTTAAACTATACAAACTTAACAGATTAATTAATTTCAAAACAATGATTAATTACCCTAATCTAGTCATGATCACTGTGAAATTGATACAATACAATGCAATTAAAATCTTAAACTATAAAATTCAGAAAATTAATTATTGAAGAGAGTAATTAGGATTGAAGTATTACCTTGTAACCAGACATTAAATCCATTTTCATAGCTCACAGATTCCTTGAAGAAGAAAATAAAATCGAAGCAAATCTGAATTGAATTGATGAAAATCGAAATTGGAAATTTTGAAGAACCCTAATTTGTGTTAAGACAAAATTTCGTGTTTTAAGGTTCGAATCAGAAGAAACACGAAATCGAAAAGTGCTGTTTATATAGGGGTCTCCTACGTGTCGAGCAAGATTTGTTTTTAGATTTGATTTTGAATTAATAACCCTCGATTTTGAAAAGTGAAAAGTGAAAATATATCTTTTTTGAAACAATTTTAAAATCATATTTTTTTTATTTTATTTAAATTCAAAATATAACTTTTAGAAACAATTTCAAAATCATATCTTTCATTTTATTTAAATTTAAATCCAAGATATATCCTTTTCAAATAATTTCAAACTCATAACTTTGATTTTATTTAAATCCACTTTTAAATAAAATATATGTTGTGAAACAATTTCAATATCATATTTGCTATTCATTTTTTCATGTGATATGACAAAACTTTGTGATAACTATCATGTGTATAAAGATTACCTTGTTCCCTTTATATATACATCAAACAAAAGGCATAGTTTGCGGCACCCTTGTATAGTTCAATGTTTATATTTCTTGATTCTTAAATATATTTAGTAACGAATAGGTTCAATATCTCATATTAACTTAGTTCAGCATAGTCATGTATTTTTACAATTATATTCATCATAAGGCCTTAAGATATTTTTGTAGTTATGCAGAAGATGTTATGTCCCTCTTTATGATTCGACAAATACCTATTAACCAACTTTATAGTTCTTCTTTTACATTTAGACAATGTTCGAATGACAACAAAACACTTAAATCCAACGTTTAAATAAAGTACGTCTCATATAAAATTTAGAACCCTCTCCGCACAGAGGAATTTCTACAACTAGTAGCCTTTTCTTTTTGTCTTGCGAACAGATTGTTCCTAATACCCTTCGGACCAATTAAGTTATTTAGGACATGAAAATGGAAAAAGGGTTGAAGATTTAATTCAAATTAGCTATTCAACTGAGTGAGTAAAGTGAGTAGTTTTAATTGTTGATGGATGAACCAATGGTTAATATTATGCACATCCATAATAAATCATAAAAGATTAAGCAACTAGGATCAAGTGATTAACGGCATCAACCAAGTGACGAATTAGTTAAGAAAATGTGTTAAAATATTAACTATTACTTTTCTCATAAGTCATCAAGATCTTTACTTATTTTATTTTCCAAGTAAACTGCTCAATGTTGTTTAATAGTAACTATAGCGGTAATGTAGCATTGGAGGATTTGAAAAATCACCAAAGAAAAAACAAAGATCTTTACTTATTTTAGAATTCATGGAGGTTTCTACTTTTTTTTGTCAATTAGTCACTGCCTAATGGCTAAAGCTTACACATTTAAATATGGAGAAGTGAGATGTCCGGGGTTTGAATTCCGGTCCATACATATAATATGCAACGTCCCTTCTGAGTAAAGCTCACGGAGATGGAGGTTTCTACTTATCCCCTAGAAAACCCAATATATATTCCCTTTTACCTCCAAGTGATTTTATATCTCCCTTAGGCAACAAAAATAAATACATAAAAACTACTTAAATTTTTTTCATGAATGAATTTCATTCTGAAGATAAGAAGAACATAGTAATAGCACAAAACTTATAGTATTAACAGTAGTACTCTTGAATAACTAATTTCTAAACCATAACAACTTTAAAATTTATGTACCCGGTGTATTGGAGAGTCCTTCAATAAATTCAGCATCAAAATTGAAATCTGGAAGATCAATTGATCCATTCTTATCAAAGTCACAAAATTGAAGGTCATCAAGGCAATCAAGATTATCCAAGACCTGTCCCAAACCATGAAATGGTAACCAATCCAATTCAAACTGAGACAAATTCAAACTTCCAACCACATCCAATTGTTGCATCACTTCCAAAGGACTTAAATAAGGCACATTTTGTTCCACAAATTTACCTTCCAAAGGATTAATCTCAACAATAGGTTGATTACTTGAAAACTTACCGCACTCAATCAAATTGTAAACACAATTAACCGATTTGAGCGAAGATAAAGATGCATGTGACACACCGCTCTTAGAAACAACCTTGTTGAAGCCTTTGTTCCTCTCCTCATATGCTTCAAATTCAAATTTTTTAGCTTCATACGCTTTTGAAGCCTCTTCTGCGGTGTTGAAAGTTCCCAACCAGTCACGCGTCCCTTTAATTGGATTACGAATTTCTGCAACCCATTTACCCGATTTCCTCATTCGAACACCTCTATATTTGGAAGTAGGTTGTTTTACTATAGGTGTTGGTTTTGCAGAAATCTTATTCTTATTCCTCATTGTTTCTTCAACACAAACAGTGTCATTAAAAGGATTAGGTGGTATTGTAAATTCATGCACAGCTCTCTTCCTCTTCATTGGTTCCTCTACATAATGATTCTTTTCATTTGTTGATGAATCCGTTGCATAAGGGTCATCATAGATAACTCTCATCCTTTTTGTGCTTTTGGAAACATAAGATGGATCGTTTTTGCCGTGATCCATGATGAAATTTGTAATTGTAAATTATAACGATAGTAATATTTTTTTGTGTGCACCAGTGTTCCATGCGACTTCAGAAACTAATCCTAGTGTTGGATCTCAGATGAGAGGCAAAACTCTTCCTCAAAGATTTATAGTAATATTCTTCACAAAACACCTTAACAAATAACATACCAAAAACTATTTTAGGAAACGAAATGAAAAAAAGAATAAAATAAAAATATTTTTTTTTTGAAGGAAAAATAAAAATATTTTTTAGCATCAAGTGAGATTCACTAAATACATATTTTTGAATAGCATCAAGTGAGATTCACTATATCCATAATTTTGAATGGCAATTAGCATCAAGAGAGATTCACTTTTAATTTAAAGTAAATACATTTTTTTTTGGGTGGAAGTAAATACGTATTTTTTAATAGCATCACGTGGGATACATTTTTTTTTTTATGCCGAGTTAGATTCACGTTTAAAATAATGAAGAATGCTAAAGTACCCTTGAAACAAAAAATGGTGAAGGTAGGTATAGTGTAGTAGACCCTATATAGGGTAATGGGACGGAATAGGAACGGGTTTTATCTTCCTCGTTCCCGAAGCGATTTGAGAGAGAAGCGCGTCTTTGTCACCGTAGAAGTACATGAGGTTGAGGGATGTGAGGTAGGTGAACCTTCTAAAGAAGCGATGAAGGAAAGGGTGTGTTTGTTCAACCACACAGAGCGAGAGTTTGTTCCGGTTGGTGAGGGAGAGAAGTTGTTTGGAGACAACGGAGAGGGACTTTATGTAGTGACAGTCGTCGCCATCGTTGTTTAGCAATTGCAAGACATGTTCCCAACAATCATCAGGTAAATAAAAGTCTCAACCATTTTTGTGTCTAATTAATACAAGGATTAGGATTTCAAACTATATATACGAACCTTCCTGGAAGAAAAAAATGTGCATGAGTGTAGGATAAAATAAACTATATATGAGTAAACAAAAAAAAACAATATATAATTAAATATTTCCTAAGAAAATAAACTTCAATATCTGTTTTAAAAATTCAAAATTTCTCTAAAAAAAAAAACAAATTACAATTTGTTGTATTTTCTTCTAAATCATAATAGTCTTTGGAGAGGAAAAAAAAAGCTCAATTTTATGTCATGATAATAAACCTAGAAGACACTATATAACAATAGAAGACAAAAATCAAAGAATGAACGTGAACGATAAAATAATATAAACGATCATCAATAGAAGACTATATATAACAAAAATTGAAAGGACTTGTTAATCTCTCAGAAAACACAATTGAAAGGATGTAATGATATGAAACAGAATAAGCACAACAGATAATTAAAATATATTTTACCTTCTTTAGATTAATACAGATACGCCATGAATTAGTGATATATGAATGTTATCACTTGAATTATAGAAATATTGCTGTTGAACAAACTTTTTTTTTGGTAATCGGTGTTAGCCAAGTAAAACAGAAATTTAAAGATACAGGGTTTCTAGTCTGTTAGGGTTTATGAAAAAAGGTATATATTTATTATTGACATACTTATTTGTATTTCTTAGATATTTTTAAATAAAATATATCTTTTTAAACAATTTCAAAACCATATTTTTTTATTTTATTTAAAAAAATAAAAAGTTCATAAAACTACTCAAAAAAAATTCATGAATGAATTTCATTATGAAGATAAGAAAAACATAGTACTAGCACAAAACTTCCAGTACTCTCTTGAATAACTAATTTCTAAACTATAAGCAACTTTAAAATTTATGGACCCGGTGTATTGGAGAGTTCTTCAATCCAATAATCAATCTCTTCATCATCAACAAATTCAGCACAAAAAAAATTAAAATCTGGAAGATCAATTGAACCATTCTTATCAAAGTCACAAAATTGAAGGTCATCAAGGCAATCAAGATCATCCAAGACTTGTCCCAAACCATCAAATGGTAACCAATCCAATTCAAACTGAAACAAATTCAAACTTCTAATTGTTGCATCACTTCCAAAGGACATAAATAAGGCACATTTTGTTCCACAAATTTACCCTCCAAAGGATTAATCTCAATAATAGGTTGATTACTTGAAATCTTACCACACTCAATCAAATTGTAAACACAATTAACAGATTCGAGCGAAGATAAAGATGCATGTGACATACCGCTCTTAGAAACAACATTGTTGAAGCCTTTGTTCCTCTTCTCATACGCTTCAAATTCAAACGTTTTAGCTTCATACGTTTTTGAAGCCTCTTCTGCGGTGTTGAAAGTTCCCAACCATTCACGCGTCCCTTTAATCGGATTACGAATTTCTGCAACCCATTTACCCAATTTCCTCATTCGAACACCTCTATAGGTGTTGGTTTTGCTCAAATCTTATTCTTATCGGTCATTGTTTCTTCAAGACAAATTGTGTCATTAGGAAGATTAGGTATTGCAAATTCATGCACAACTCTCTTCCTCTTCATTGGTTCCTCTATATAATGATTTTTTTCATCTGATGATGAATCCGTTGCATAAGGATCATCATAGATAATTCTCATCCTTGTTGTGCTTTTCGAAACATAAGATGGATTGTTTTTGCGGTGATTCATGATGAAAAATTTGTGTGAACCGGTGTCACATGCGGTTTCAGAAACTAATCCTAGTGTTTTGTCTCGGGTGAGAGGCAAAACACCCCCTCAAAGATATATATAATAATATTATTCACAAAACACCTTAACACACTGAAAACTATTTTAGGAAACTAAGGGTGCGTTTGATGGTCAGGATAGAGAGTAAGATATGATAAGCATTTCATATCCTGTTGCAATCTTTTGTTTGATGCACCGATAAGATATGATAATTTATTCCATTTATTTATCTTATCCTATCACTTCTTTGTAATTTATATCCTAAGTTTAGGCTGGGTTAGAATTATCCTATCAAAGGTAACAACTAAAATCTTTATTTTGCCCTCACCCCCCACTCCCCTCTCTATCGATCGAATCTTGTCTCTGTTGCTCTACCTCTTCCTCCATAACTCTTCAACACCATTTCTTCTATGTGTTACAAATCTAATCCCAATTCATCAATATAATCCCCTTTTCCTCAACATGCTTAATTCTCAATTTTCCCTCTTTTTTGGTTATCTACGTTGTAGTGAAGTCAAATTGAAAATAATTGTTCTTTTGTTAACGCCAAAAAAAAAAATTGAAACAAATTGTTAAGATGTCAATTGGTGTTCGATTAAGAAGAAAAATTTGAGTTTATTGTTTATCAATTATAACATATGCAGGTGGAGATTTTATTTAATTGTTGGTTGTAGCTATAAGGTATGCAATTAATGTTGCTTTCCCATTTACTCGTAATTTACGAGAATGGTTTCTAATGGACGAAGAAGTGCTGTAACTGACAAAGGAAGAAGATGATTAATAAAGGAAGTTATAATTTTATATCATTAATATGAATTTAATCGTATTCAAGGGGGAATTAATTATAATGGTATTTTTGTCATTTAATTCTAATATATATGCTATCATGTTTATTATCATGTGTGTATCAAACACATGATATGATAAACATTTATCCTGTCTATATCATATCATGTCTTTATCCAGTTTCATATCATATATTATCTCTATCATATCCTGACCGTCAAACGGACCCTAAATGAAAAAAAGAATAAAATAAATATATATTTTTGAATAGCATCAAGTGAGATTCACTTTTAAAGTAAATACAATTTTTTTGGTTGGAAGTAAATACGTAGTTTTGAATAGCATCACGTGGGATACACTCTTTTTTTATGCCGAGTTAGATTCACTTTTAAAATAATGGAGAATACTAAAGTACGCTTGAAATAAATACATATTTTTGGGTTGTGTTGTTCAAAAGATTTTTTTTAGACCAACAAATCGGTCTCTCAATATGGTTGTCTTTGTTAAAATATAGACAACCTCGTTTGCTTGTATTCCCGCCTAAATCTTGCTCTTTACCCAAATGGAGTTGCTCATTCCCAAAGTAAATGATGGATATACCCCTACACAAATTAACTCACGCAGCGTGAGTTAACTCATGTTAGTTCACCTTTTAGCTTCTCTGTCTACTTCACCTTTTTTCTTCCCATTTCAATGTCCACTCTCTCTAATTTATCTCTCTAAACGAGAGACATAGAACCTCAACCAAAGCTTGTTGCTTCTTCTTCCATCAACGTCCACGAAAATCCATCTTTCAAAATTCATGTGTTAACGTCCTCAAAATCCTTCCTTTAACAGAGTTATGTGAGGATGGATTGGATACATGATTCGCAAAGGCATGAGCGTGAAACTGAGAAGACGAAGACGACACTATTTAACACAAAAGAGAATTGATTCCAATAAGAGGTTTGTATCAAAACAATTGAGCGGTGGTAGTGGTGAACTTAAGGGAGAGTTATGCAGATATTCACATGCGTGTGCTATTTTTTTTTTTTTTTAATTAAAAAAATATCAAAAAGTGCACCGCGTGGAAACAGATGTATTCACATGTCCGTGAAATTTCGTTGTGAAAATTGCCGTACCAAATAGCATTTTTCATCCGTAATTTACTTTGGAAATGAGCAAATCTATTTGGGTAAAGAGCAGTACTCTTCCCGCCTTTGCTAAATCATATGCAACCTCATTTGCCAGTATCCATACAAACTCCACACTAGACTTTACATAAAATTGTTATATGTGGCTAATTTTTCTTCTTGTTGATTAAACTATTCACAATTCGTCAAAGTGCAACCTGAAACGAATCTTATTTTTTATACAATAAATAACATTTTTCGGACCAATGGATCGTTACCGTTCTAAAAATGGGAAAGAGCAAACTAACAAGTGGGGTACAATACTTCACTTATTTTAAGAAAGATCTAGAGATTATTAATAAGATTGATTGAAATATAGTTTATGATAGAACACTACAACGTAATTTGATGATTTGATCTATTTAACCGACCCACTTAGTAAGATCATAAATGAATATTACAGAACTTTTCCGACAATTCTACGCACCAAGTCAGAAATGAACTCTTAAAATTAAAAATTCCACAAAGGGCCATAATATGCTTAAAAATTGGTTCATAAACATGTTTACCAGAAAAAGAAAACTGCAAGTCCTGAAGATAAGTTAAAGATAAGTTTTGGTGATAGCCTCTTCCAGCTCTTGAAAGTCCCATGCATCATCTGCTGAATATTGTCCTGGAGAAGAATTTCATTACAGTTAATAGATCATAGAGACAATCACTCTTGAATTGAATTGAAGGTCAATGGGAAATATTACTTACCAATTGAATCTCTTCGGAGAGCCGTTAGGTGGGCGCAACTACAATTATCAAAGCAAAAAAAAATCGTCAATATATTCACAGCACTACTTTGATGTTGCATCACAGAAAGTTTTATATAAGAAATAATAAAACTAATATTCTAATACCTGCCAAGAGCCTTCCCAAAATCCGCACAGAGTGATCGAATATATGTCCCTTTAGAACAAGTCACTCTAAAAATCAAATTTTGTCTGGAAAAAGTATAACAAATAAATCAGGGCCAAAATGAACAAATCAACTACAAAATCTAAACAGATAAATTTCAAACATAATTTTTATAAGGAGAAAGATCCCCAATAACAAGCGATGCGTGATATGATTAATAAAACATGTAATCCATTATAAGCGCAAAGCTGTTAGACCAGTATCTCAGAGAAATTAAACGTGGTTTATTCTTCATTGAAACGGTGATATCACCAGGGATATTCGACAGACTAGGGATTCTCGTTCTTTCTTTACAGTTTTTCGCCAAAAATCCTCCAAGTTCCTCCTACAGACAATAACTAACTTAGAAGTTCTCACAAGTTTACAAACTAATGGTTGGTTCAGCTTGGGCCCTGTCACAATAACTATAGCACATTCCCCATCTTTATTACATAAACTTGTTTGATCAGAGCTCCCTTCCTATCAAAAACCCGCATAAAAAATCCATCTCCTAATCTTGTGTTTATTGTATGTTTGGAGCCCAAAGGCTAACAATCATTCCATTAGCAGATATTACAAAACCAACAACAAAAAATCCCAACTTTCTACATTGAGGAGTTTCTACCATTTAATTATTTAGGACATGAGAAGGGGAAAAGGGTTAAAGATTAGGATTTAGATCAAGTTAGTAATTCACATTAGATAGTGAAGTAACTCCAATTGTTGATGAATGAATCAACAGTTTATGTTTCACGAGTACGGATCATCTCCATTTCTCAAAATAAATGGAGGGTCCCACCATCATTATTATTTTATATATTTTTTCAAACTAGTGGTGTTGATTTTAACTTCTATTAATGGTCAACTTAAATCATGATTCAAAGGCAAAAAGGGGCACAGAACGGAGGCTCCCAGAAAGTTACCTGTCATCCAAGCTACGCTCTATGTCAAATTGGAAGATTGAAATTCGTCTTGGCGAGAGTTCAATGCTTTCCCCTCTCCTTGCTTTCTCATACAACTTTTCACCTCCAACCTATAAAAAAGCAGTGATGATTGTAAGGAATTGCTTCCATAAGAAACCAAGTCTTTATAAATGACAAACAGAAGTCATATGACAAAGTTTCACGATGCTGAACGATTTAAATACGAAGAAAAATGTTGATTACATAGGATGCATAAAAGCTTTTCTGAGTTGAAAAACCATTTCTGAAATGACATATTTAATAAATTAAATTTAAATTAGTTCAGACTTCATCCAACTTCATAACTTTAACGAAACTATGAAAATTAAATGGTTCAAGAATGGTAATTATTCTTACTTTAATAGCAGAGAACATAGGTGGAACTTGCCAAATCTCCCCACAAAAGGACAAGGCACTTTTCTTTATGTCCTCGTCTTTGATGTGCTCCCATGGCTCACGCTGAATGACCTACATATTAAGCTGGCCTATGAGTGAAAAAATTGCATGTAGTTAAAAACTTAAAATCAAAACTAAAATTGTCATATGAATTGTCATTCCTAATTCTGCTTATGAGTCACATTACAATGATTTGGATGCATTTATCCAGGCTTGAATTGATACTTTTCATTGCCAATAAATAATACTTGTGTATGATGATTTAAAATACTCTTACAAACCAATTTCAATATATTGAAACCGCCCAAGGTCCAAACATCAAATCATATTAATAAACACATTATATCATATCATATTAATAAACACATAGGCCTCATCAAATGGGCAATTTTCGCATGGTGTCAACTTATAAAGCAACACCTCACCATCTTACAAATTCAACAGATCAAATTCAGCCGGTTTTAGTTATTGGACGCACAACTAATGAAGCAGGAAAATGTGCTCAAAGCCCAAACCCAATTCAAATTTCAAACACCCAAACAAAAGAAATCTGCAAGAACCAGTGTTTCGGGAAAAGGTGCACAAGAAAGAATGATACAGCCAATATTTTTTTGTAAAAATTCAAAGTCAGCTTAACCAATAGCCAAGTACGAACAAATAAGACAAAATACTCTCTTTCCATCTTTCTCTTCACCCTCAACCACACACAGTGGCGGATCAGAGGTAGAAAGCAGAGAATCAAACAGAGCAGAGGCAAACGACGATGAACTACGCACTGAAGAACGTGGCAGAGGCAGAGAGGATGGCAAGTTGCATTCTCGCAGGGACTGCCAAACACGAACAAAATTGGAGCATGGACCGTCGGGGATGACAGACGAAGTCGCAGCATACAGAGGTTGAACGCGAGTCACATCGTACAGAGGTTGAAGGGTCCTTTAATGGATTAATAAATTATCTTTGACAAAATGGTCTAACTATGATCTATCTACGGTTACAATTCAATCCCGCAATCAGTGAGAAATCAAATTTTTCGCCTCTCTATTTTAAAGTCATGATAGGAGAAAGTGTTATTTCAGGTAGAAAACGAATTGATTTAGCAATTCAGTTACTAGAACTATTCTGAGAACTATGGCTCGCTATATATATATATATATATATATATATATATATATATATATATATATATATATATATATATATATATATATATGGCGCTAGGACCATAGTGTGAGCTCATTTGTCTATTGCGTTGCGTATGTATGAAATCAGACAGAAATACACTGAGTATCTATAATGCAGCCTTTACATTTGAAGCAATGCAATAGGTGAACCAACCAATAGCTAATTATATAATGTGCTATAAGCTTAAACATGAGAAAAACAGATTAACTCACTGGTGAATCAGCATCCCATGTTGAAGTAGCCTCCCCTAAGCGGAAAACCCCACTATAACCCTTAACCATCCCTTGATATCTGAAGCATAAAAAAAAAATCAATTATTCAGAAAAATTATCCAGATCAAAAATTTTAATTAAAACAAAAACTGTACTATAGTGGAACAGGATCCAGTACTTAGTACTCAAATGGGAACAAAACTCTATTTAAATTCAATCACCTGTCCACCAGTTTTGTTGACTTGCCAACGCAAACAATCAATAAACCAGTAGCCATTGGATCAAGAGTTCCGGCATGCCCAACCTGTAAATAATTAATACTTTAAGTCTACATAAAGAGAGAATTGAAATATATATGTGTACTGTGGAAAATAACCTTTTTCACTTTGACAAGGCGACGAAGCTTTCCACAAACTGTGAATGAAGTCCAACCTGCCACAAATTCACACTTAATTTTTACTTTCATGGACACACATCCCAAAAGAAACACTATTAAGTATCTCAAACTACCATATTTAAGAACATAATGTTGCAAATTGAAAAATTGAGTATAAAAATTGTAGCAATATCCACACAAAAAAAACAAAGATTTCAATCAAACTCCTACATTATGTGATCAATGAAAATGAAATCAGGAAAACAATGATGCCAATACAACCTAAACCGTCACTTAGTGCTGCAGTAAAAGCATATGGCAATGATGTCATTCTCATTGAAAGTGGAGCTAATTCAGTCATCACGAGTAGTGTACTAATGATAGTTATTTTCCAAAATTTGCATATATTAAATATAATTATAACTATTAGTAGCTTTTATAATTACCCAAAAGTAAATCAACATGCAAGCAAAACGAAGCAAAGCAAGGATTCCTGCCATCAGGTTAACCACTCAGTAACGCAGTCTCAGCATTCGGATAGCTTGTATTCCAACTTTGCAAATGAGTGCAAAACACGAAGTTGGAACACAGACCATCTAGGTCAACAGCTGTCTGATTGCCTGACTGCAGCAATGTAGTCTATTTGCAACACAAAATAGATTTTAGTTTGAATTCCGCTACAATGCAAAATAGGTTTTAGTTTGAATTCCGCTACACTACAGTGCCATAGCTCCACGATAGCAGCTATTAAACAATACTTTATACTAAATAGCGTATTACATAACGATAGTGATTTGCTTAAATTCTGTTACGCTATAATGCAATAATACTAAATAGCTACTATTTGACAACACTGGACTGCATCAAACTCATTTTCGTTTCCACAATAAGAAATGTAAATAGCGAAGTGGCTACCTTTAGGTTTGTTAATCAAAAGCACAGTCCCATGCGAACTATCCCAAACATGAGGAAGTCCCGTCCTCCTCGAACTAAAAAACGGCTCAACAACTTCAACCTCCTTCTTCACATTCAAACCCTTAAAAAACTCCTCTACCTTCTTCTCACTAACATCTTTACTATCCACACCCCTCTTCCCCTTTTCCTTTTCTCTTTCCACACCTTTCTCATTCTCCTCAAAAAACATCAACTTATCATCACCATCACCAACCTCATCTTTCTTCCCCCCAACACCAAAAACACCAACTTTCTTGCTCTTAACCCTAGCATTCGCATTCTCATTCGAACTTGAACTTGCATTTCTACGATCATCGTCTTTCCCATTCTCATCAAAAAACACCAACTTATCATCATCAACAACCTCCTTATTCTCCCTAAAAACACCAACTTTCATGTTCCTAACCCTAGTATTCGCATTCGAATTAGCATTTGACTTTGTATAACTAGCATATGAACAATTAGATTGACCAGGTTTCAAAAAAGCCTGATCCAAACACTGATTAGGAAAATACTTTTTCTCCAACTGATACACCATTTTATAATGCTTATCTTTCTCCCAAGGATAACAAAAAGCATCATACATATACAATTCCTCTTCCCTCTTATGCAAAGTCCTCAACTCCACAACTTCCGGTATCATCTCCACCAATTGTTCCTCGTTACGACGATGATCATCATCGGAATCAGACCCATACATTCTCTTCCTCCTCTTGTTATAGTATTTTCTCTTGGATTTATCAAGATTGTGATCATCAAGTTCAAATTTTGACGAACCGGGTCGGTTTAATTCCGGTTCAGTGGTTAATTTATCGTTGGCCCAGGATTGGAGGGAGGAGTTTTGAGGTGGGGTTGGTTCGCGTTTAGCGGTTCGAGTGGGTTTGGGGAGATTGGGACGGTTGATGATGAGTTCGTATTGAAGTGGGTATGGGGTTGTGGAGAGGAAACGGAGAGTGGAGAATGGGTTGAAGAATCTGGAAGAGGTTGTTGTTAGGAAATGGAGATGGTGGGTTAGAGATAGAGATATTGGTTTCACCATTGTTGAAGAAAAGAAATTCAAAGATTTCAGTGAGGGTAGTGCAGTGGGTTGTGTAAATTATTCAATAATTAGTTCTTCTAAACAAATTAATCATTATATTTTATGACAAAATTACCCATAAAATTATGTAAACATTGCTGTGTTTTTGAATAAGTTTAGTTCATAGGTCCCAAGCTTACCTCACTAGGCAAAAGATAATGCATATTATATACAAGGTTGAGATTCGAACCCCAAACACTATATTTATTCATCTGATAATGTATGTTTTTTTTTTTTTTGAAAGAATCTGATAATGTATGTTAACACCCCACTTATTCACCTTAAACTAAAATTTTTAAGCAGCTGGGTTACTTCACCAAAAAAGAATCGTTCATATAATATCGAAGGCTCTTCGAATAATTGATAAGATAATTTATCGTGAATAAATTTATAATTGATAGATGATAAATCAGCAGATGATTGATAACAAATAAATTAACCTTTTTTAATCTGTTATGTTTGATAAAATGAAAGATTAAACTAATCTAAAAATAAAGAAATGACATGAACAAATATATTTAGTTAATATTTAACTTTATTTTTTTGGGTCAAGAATATTTAATTGTTTTAATTAGTATGCTTGAAGTAATTTGTTACTCCATAATGTGTAATTCATCTTACAATATCTATTTAGGTCATGTGATTTTTTTTTTAATTAACTCTACGGTCAACGTGAGAATGAAGCTTTGGTAATTCTGAATTTGTTGTTTGATAGTAGTTTATTAACCAGTGCTCCGGAGGCACTCCTTGATACTACCCTTAAAAAAACATAATAGGTTTTAGGCTTAAATGCACTTTTCACCCCGTATGTTTCAAAAAGTTGTGATTTTGGCCCCTTGTAAAAAAATTGGATATTTTGACCCCCTAACTTTTGGCCCTCTTTTGATTAGCTGATTTTATGCCAATTTCTCAGTCTCTGATGGTGTAAACTGACATGGGGATAGAAGGATGCTGATAAGTGGAGTCCAAAATTGCATGGTGTCTAAACTGACATGATAAGTGGAGTCCAAACCGATAAGTGGGTCCTTCTTTAGGGGGGCCAAAAGTTACGTCATGCCAGTTTGGACTCCACTTATCAGCATCCTTCTATCCCCGTGTCAGTTTACACCATCAGAGACTGAGAAATTGTCATAATCTCCATCAAAATCAGCTAATCAAAAGAGGGCCAAAAGTTAGGGGGTCAAAATATCCATTTTTTTTT
This sequence comes from Medicago sativa, assembly GCF_051527215.1. Taxonomy (NCBI): domain Eukaryota; kingdom Viridiplantae; phylum Streptophyta; class Magnoliopsida; order Fabales; family Fabaceae; genus Medicago; species Medicago sativa. The sequence goes on from NC_140754.1 coordinate 433,851, forward strand.
ATAGGGGGCCAAAATCGCAACTTTTTGAAACATAGGAGATGAAAAGTGCATTTAAGCCTAGGTTTTAAGATCAAAAATCTATCTGTTAAGGAAAAGCTAGATCACTAAATCCTTGGAGTTCTATGTTAACTTTTCATTACACGTTTTTTTAAGGAGCTTTTCATTACATGTTAAATATTGTCATTTGATTTACTTGGAAATTATTTACACTAATTAATGATGAAAAAAACTATAGAAAAATCCCAAAAAATGCAAAACTATAATCTTATCATAAGGCACATTATGACAAAGGAAAAAAAACTCTTGGAACATTTTCAAATCAATTCAAATACTAAAAAAAGAGTCAAATACAATAGATAGAAGAAGAAAAAGGAAAGAGAGTATTGAAATTGAAAATTGAAAATTTGAGCACCCGCGTTCGCGCTTCATTCCAAATTTTCAAACACAAATGGAATCCGAAGACGACGAATGGGAGCTTTGCTACGACGACGGCTTCGTCTACAAACGCCGCAAACGCCGTCGTCTCAACTCACCGGAACCCTCCTCAACAGCGCCAGATCAGAACGCGCTAGAGAAGTTACGAAAAGAACGAAAGAAAACGACACTTTTGAAGCTTAAATCCAAGTATGAAAAGGAAATTGTTCAGTGGGAACATTTATCAAACACCTTAAGTGCATTGCAGCTTTCTTCTTCAAATCAGCTTAATGAGCAGCAACAGAACCAAAATCAAAACTTGTCGATTCCTTCTACTTCTGGATCTGCTGAATCGTCTCTTCTTGATGATCTTCTCTCTCAGGTAACTTCACCATTCTTCGTAATTTTGAAAGAAATTTTGTTTTTGTGGGTGTTGATAAATGTGTTTGAAATTTGTGTTTTTTAGCTACCCGTTATCTATTTTGTTCATGATTTTGAATAATATGAAAGAAAGTTTGAAAATTTGGGGTTTTTGTGAAGTGGGTCTGAAATTTGGGTTTGTTAGAGTTGTGAAATTCTGACAAAAAAAATTATGTTTTTTCTTTGTGTTTCTGTTGGATGTTGGAGTTTGAAGTGATTTATGTGAATAATGATGACATGTATGTATGCTGGAATTTAGTTTACAGTTACTATAGATTGCGTCAATTTTGTTGGTTTTAGGTTCAGCTGTAAACCTGGTTTGTGTGCAGTTACTGCTTAGGAAGCATTGTTAGTCTTCTAATTTGAAAAATTGGTAAATTGGGGCTTAGGAGTGTTTGAATTTTTCTTTTGTGGTCCGTAGACAAGGTGGTAAACAACTAAACATAACTGAAACTCACGCATAATTGTGAGGTCCTGGATTCGAACCCGAGTCAAGGTGTCTAACCTAGCAATTTCGACATTGTGGTGAGTTTAGCTGGACTTTACAGACCCGAGTGTTTGGAATTGGAAGAAGTTAGAAGTTAAAAGTATTAAAAAATATTTATGGAGGTTTCTGGCTTTTATGATTTATCTCATGTTATTTCTGTTAGCTTCTTAATTGAGTTTATGAAAAACATCAATATGAGCTTAAATATTATGCATGGACTGCGTAAAAAAATTATAAAAACATTCACCGTATCTTATGGATTTGGATCAGACGCAGTAATTGTGTCATGTAGTATTGCGTCTTGTCGTCCGATCTGAATCGATGGCTGAGATCAGTTAACTATGTAATCTGAACTATCCGATCTCAAATCAATGGCCAAGATCGCTTAAAGCTTGAAACTGTGTGCCAAAGTAACTACGGTCAAGATAGCTTCTTAGTTCAGTTTATGAAAAATATGAACATGAACTTTATTGTTATGCGTAGTTGTTGTAGAAAAAAATTATAAAAACATTTGTCATATATTATGGATTTGGATTAGACGGAGTAACTGCATAATGCAGTACTTCATCTTGCCCGTCCGATTTGAATTGATGGCCGAGATCGGTTAACTGTGTAATTTGAACTGTCAGATCTCAAATCAACGAGTAAGATTACTTACAATGTGAAACTGCATGTTGCGGTATTTGCAACAAATCCCGCTCCATATCTTACCATGTAAATACTGGTGCAGATATTTTGAGAAAGGCTAATGTTAACTTGTGCCCTCAAGGCACAAGTTAAGAAGTAAAAGTAGAAATATTTTGTTGTAATTAATACATTTGAATTTAACTTTTTGACTTTTAACTAATTGAATGCACAAAATTTAAGAAATAATTTCTACATTTGGGTTGCTTAACATGTGCCCCAAGGGCACAAGTTAACATGACCCTTTGAGAAATGATGAGTAGGATATGATTGATTGTTTGTGTCACGCTTTTGGTGCATTGGTGTGTATGATGATTAAACTCAATTAAGTAGCCGTTATTTCTGGCCTTGGAACATCCTTTGTAGAATTATAGACTTGTTAATCTAACTGAACTGCATATGTAGTGAATGGTGTTGAATGTTGATGAGTTTGTCACTCTTAATTTAGTATTCTCAAACTTGCAGGTGGAAGCTCAGGAAGCAATCATTCATGACATTTCCAATTTATGCGACGTAGCCGAAGCAATGTGTTCTAAACAAGAAGAACAATATAAACAATCTTTGTTTGATCTACCAATCTGGTCTACACCACTTGAGCTAATGCAAGTTTTATGCTATGATGATTGAAACAAGTTCTATTTTATACCATTCACTAGGTAATTATGTCAAGTTCAAAGGAGGGTCTACACTGTTCAACAAACAATTACATTAATTGTAACTCTTAAATGTAATGATGTTAAATAGATTAGACCATTGGCAGATTGGTAAATATTCTTAGACTATTGATTGATTGTATTTAAAAGCATCCAACTTCTGGCTGGAGTCATCCAATTAGAATTAGCTTATGTTGAATGTAAAGAGTGAGAAGGTAGTTTGAGTTCGGTAGTTTTGTATGTTTGGAATGTTGGAATATTAAATGAGATGATGACTATTGTGCGGTTTCTGACTGATTTTCTCTTTTATTTGCTACTCTTACTACACATGATGCTTAAATATGATATGAATTCAAAACTACTGAGTTCAATTTACTACTTCACTATTGTGCAGTTTCTGACCGATTTACTACTTCACATGATGCTTGGAGTTTGATATTATGACTTCATTGTAGGACACCCTTATCTATAGGCATAAGATTTTACGTTTTGAGGTGCCAAATTTGTGCTGAGATTTTACTTTACAGTTTCCAATTCTTATTTTTAGTTTCATTATGAGACCAGTGGCAATGGCAAGCCATAGTCTAAGCTGGTGGCTTCAAAAATCATTCTAAAAGATGGAATATCATTTTAGATGACTTTATAAATTAACAAAAATTACAGACTATAAATCACAGATGTTACTTATCCTTGTCAGGAAAGTTTAGTACTCCAATGCTACTAATGTGTATGTGCAAAAGATAAGGATATATATTCAATTTGTTCCCTAAAATTGTAAGATCGGAACACCTTGATTGATTTTTGCATAAACCGTAATGACATTAAATTGATAAGGAGAATGGTCACCAGCGCCCTAAGGGTATTGGTTAAGCAACAAAAACAAGTAAGTCTTTATAAAAAGGTAATCTCATCAGAAGTAAAAACTTCCATTTTCAAGACAAAAATTTTATTTAAGGATTCCTTAACCAGTACCCCAAAGGCATCAGTTAGCAAGATACCAAAAAGAGTTACTTAACCCAAATTTTGAAACATTGAAAATTCTATTCAATTTGCAGGAGACAAATGTATATCTCAGTACATAAACCTCTCAACAACAACAAAACTGGACCATATTCAACCCATGTGTTTTCATTTTTAAATTCATCCATAAAAAAACATGAATCTCATATTGAAAATTCCAACTCATAATTAATGAGATGGATATGCTTCTTCTGGAGAACAACTAGTACATTACATCTTCATGGTTTTCAAGTCCATTTCATTTAAACGAGAAGGAAAAGGTTCAAGAGGTATCAAAACAAATCCTGCTTTATGACATTCATCCTCAAGAAGCTTTGCTTGAGATGTCCCCTCAGTACAATATGCAACAACAGCTCCTCCGCTACCTGTAAATTTTGACGCGGCTCCAACCTTCCTAGCAACCTCTACCATTTTTATGTTCACATCACCAAGTGCATCATCTCCAAACATTAACCTGTACAATATATAAAGACCAATAACAAAGTTTAATACAAGTACAAGAATTCAATTTTCCTATTCCTTTAATTAGTTGGCGCAAATAAAAATCATGATTTGCGATTTTTATGATATAATAAGTGTACTACAGCCTTCTTCAAAAAAAAATAAGTGTACTACAGCAATTTATGTGCGACATCATAAAGATGCATCCCAAAGAACGTTTAAAGAAAAATGACTGTGTAACCTAGGGAAAAATTAAAGTCGGTTATGAGTATATTAGGTGAGATGATAGCTCTTTTATTCGGGTGTTAGGTGGAGAGGACCATTTGCCTATTTGTTTGGACAAAAGGTGAGTGAGTCTTGAGATTTACCAGATTAGTTGTGGTCCTTAAGGATTTTGCAAAGCATAATCATATATGCTGGACTACAAAGCTTAAAGAAATATATTTTGTCGCTTTGTTGTTTAATTCCTCTGAGATTCTATGTGACTACCTCATGTCCCTTTCAAAATTTTCAAATTATCCGGAAGTTAGACAGCCAGCATGGAGCTTGTCTGTGTGGCATCTTTCTTGTGGATAAAGCCTTGTTTTATATTAGATGCCAGACCCTTGTTGAATACGATGTTCTAAACTTTTAAGAGCCGACTGGGGAAGAACTTGTGCTTATTGTGTATTCATGAATCATGTTGGAACTTTTACCACTGGGGTTTAGCACAAGTGGTTGCTGCACACTGTGTGAAAGAGTTGTAAATCCGACGATACTGAGCTCAACTCCTACTGATCAATAAATTAGTACACTGGAGTTAAGCTGTAAAGTTAGTAGACTTGCTTAGATTAGGCTTAAGTCTATATGTTGGTCGTAGTTTAGAGCTTTTAGTGGGGACCAAAGAACCAAGGGAAGGACTACCTATCAATAAGTAAGTTGATGTTTAAGTTTCAAAGTTGGAGTTTTTAAATGCTATCAGTTATAAAAATCAAATGGTCCAAGTCCAACTATATGTAATGATACTGAAAAAACAGCAATTACCTTCGCAGGTCAAAATTTCGGTTCATGAGAGCTGCTAGTTTGGAATAGTTCTTTTCTTCTAATGCTGCCTTTCCTTCTTTCGCAATACATGCCACTTCAAGCATTGATTTCACAATGAACTCGTCACCATCAAGCCACCTCTGCCGCACTTTACTATGTACCTGCATCATCAATTACAATTAAAATTTGTTTATATATGAAAAATCAAATTAAGCGAACTTTCCCGTGCTCTTATTAGAAGTGATAGCCCAAAATATCACTTTATGGTGTTTAGTGCTATCTCAAACATGCTGAATAACACAGTGCATCAAATTAGCAGTCAAATACAACAGATAAAAAAAGCCTCTTCTTAGCCTCATAGCACATGCTACAGCAAACACCTCTTATTTTAGAGAAAAGAATTGGGAAATTTATGTAAGTAAGCAAATGAAATATATCTCAGAAAAACATACTTGCAAGAAACAGAATATGCAAGTTAGGTGTGATGTAATAGCACTATTGTAAAAGGTACAGGGAGCATACATATACATATAAAATAACAGATAAAGCCATTCGATGACACTAACCTTTCCAGAATCACTAGGATTCGTTGCATAGATAAGGTATAGAGGTGGGAGTAGACTCAAATCCATTGGTATATAAATTCCATGCCCTAGTTTATCCATGTTTTCCTTGTTGAAGTCCTATAAAAGCAGAGAAAGTTGCATCACATGATTAATTGGTATTCATTATAAACATCTGAAAACGAATGAGTTGATCAAAATTAAACAATGTACCATGTAAACTAGTCCACCATAAACTTGCGCCACCCGATCTTGAAGACCTGCAACTATTCCAAGTTCTTTCTCTGCGGCGAGGATAAGGTTAGGCCTCACCTCCACCTTGATTAGATGCCTAACTTTGTAGAAATCAAGAAAGCAGTTCAAGGCAGCACTCACAATCCCACTAGAACCCGAAAGTCCACTCTGAAACACAAAATTCAAAACTTAATCCATACTATTTCCTCAGCAAAACAACAGATAGAAATATGAAAAGGAAACTGTTTACACTAATAATAAATAATGAATGAGTGAATCCGGCTAAGAACGCCTTCAGGGCACTGTACTGGTTAATAAACAAAAGAAAGACCGTAAGGGCACTTGCTAAATAACAAAAGTTGAAGTTTTTATAGAAGAACACAGCATTTAACAATCATGTGACCTTAAAAAGATGTAACATGGCCGTGACATAAAGGTTCCAAAAAAAATCCTGACTCTAATTTGGGCCGCGACATAAAGGTTTTTAATGTCTCTAGAACATGGCCGCGATTGAGGTCACTCACATCAGCATATTTGAGTACGATTTCCCACAATATCAAGGATCACAACCGGTGAGACCTATAGGCCATGGTTCAACTGCCTTAAACAAGGACGAAACCACGATCAAATTGCCAAAACAACGGAATCAGGACGATTCAAGGTTCAACCAGTTAAACAATCTAGTTTAGTTTGGGTTTTAAAACACTGATCACCGGCTGAACTGTCCAGTTTGATTTTTTAAAACACTGATCACGACACAACCAGGACTTAAAATCATACCCTCAAGTACATTAACAAGGATCATAATAATAGATAGATAAATGGTTTACATTCAACACAAGAAAAAGGTAGTGAGTGATATAAACAAGTAACGAGTTTAATTTTCATACACTATCTGTATAAACAATTTTACACTTTCAACACATTACAATCATCCATATGACTTACTACTTTATAAATAATAATTCGTATGAAAGTCAAACATTTGATAATGATCTGATGATTATGATTGATCTAGAGTATAAAAGTTGTTCACACAGACTATGTGTACTCACTCGACACATGACAGCTCACGATAAAATTCAAAGATTGTTTTGGATCTGACAATTATGATTGATTAACAACAACATAAAAACTCTTAAAGGTGAGAGTGTATGTATATGAATTAAATCCATAAATTATAGCAAGATGGTTATATACCTGACGAGGGATGTTAGTATCATAGGAGAGAGTGAAATTGGTATGATGAAGAAGATGAATATTATTATCTTTACAATAATAATAAAAAACTTTATAAATAGCCATAAGCAATCGAACTCCTCCATAATAACCTTCAGCATTTATCCTATCAACCTGCATAACATAACACAACATGCATTAACAACAGAATATCATGCTCACTGATAATTTGAATCTAATGAATGTAATCACATGTGTAAGTGCCATGTCAGACGCCTACACGTGTCGGATACCAGATACACCTTCGATCAGATATGTATGTCGGTGTTACAGAGATCATCGTGATCATAACAAAAGAAGAAAATTAAGAGACATGCAAAAGAAAGAGAGTACCAGTTGATGATGAGAAGAGAAGTTGACAAGATCATGAGTAGGATGAGGTTGAATGATGAGTTCATTGGAAGGAACGAGCTTAACGGTTGCAAAGAAATTGGAAATACTGAAAGCAATTGTTTTGCCGTAATAAACATCGCTTGGATTTCCTAACAATCCAACTCTTGCATATGCTTTGTGTTCAATCACTTCCATTGCTGCTGCTGCTGCTGCTGCAAATTCGATTTTGATTCATTCACCTCTTTTCTCTTTCTCTTTCTCTTTTATGATAAATTATTATTATAAAGTTTTATATCATTCATTTAATTTAATTTAATTAATTAATGCTATCATTCAATTCAATCTCGCACCGTTTTCTTTTATTTTTATTAGACCAGACCAAAATAACTCACCTCATACCGTACTCATCGTGACATGTCAGCAGGGGTGGGATTGATTAAAAAGTCTATATAGATTAAGTTAAAATATATCAATTCCTTGAAGAAGAAAAAAAACAAGTGATTGGGTCTTATCCTAAAATTTGTTTCCGTGTGAGAATGAGGTGGCGACAACTCTTTGCGTATAGCTTTGAATTTGTAACCTTCCACGATACGAAGAAGCCAACATGACATGTCATGTTTTATTTTTGTTTATTTATGGATGGATTGTATGGTGGGCCCCGGTTGGGTCATGACTCATGGGACATGGTCTGTTCCTTTAGTGGAAAAAGCTTAGTCAGGTGCTTTACTTTGAAATTGAAAGCTTAGTCAGGTGGTCACATCACTTAAGTTAAATATGGTACCACCAACTCAATTAATAATATAGAATTTATTTGTAGTTTGTTTAAATTCTCCATAGCTCAAATTTCTAAATGGTAAGTGTAAAAATATATTTGAACACTCATATTTTTAAGTTAATTTTTAAGATGAGATCCGTTCAAACTCATTTAGAAAATTGTTGTATACATATCTTGTAAGGTGGAAAAACACCAGTAAAAGACGAAAATGCTCCCGCGACATTTAACTATCGAAATTTAGAATCGGCTGCAGTTAACTACCGAAATTTCTTCGGCAGTTAACTGCCGATGGAAAAAGGAAAAAAAAAAAAAAACCTCCTTCGGCACTTAAGTGCCGAGGAGGTCAAAACTGCCAATTTTTCCCTACTACCGAAATTAAATTTGCTATGATGATCGAAATTGTTAGCAAACCATTTAGTCTTAAATTTCAACGTGCAATTCCTTCTCTTTCTTTTGTATTTTACTAGTGTAACGCCCCGTGCCAAGCACGGGATACATTTTATTTAAAATTCTTTAACGAATTTTACACATAAATAGGGTTTTCAAATATTTTTGATTTTTTAATTTGATTTCATTTCATAATTTTGACATTATGCGGTACTTTATCCTCATATTTAAAATTGAAACAATAAATCACCATTTATTGGGACCAAAAAAATTAAATTTTATAAATATATAACTATTTTTGTGAAAGTGATAGAATAGTGGGCAAAAGTGCAATTATACTTAAAATATAAAAACACTATGAATAATTAATACTCTTAAAACAATATTCTTAAAACAATATCTAATCAATAAGAGTTCAAATTAACTTTGGTTTCCCAGTCATTCAATATATTAAACAGTTATGATTACCTCTGTTTTAATCTACTACTATGAATAAAATTATTACTTTGTTTCATTGTTTCCCCTTTTTCCAGGCAAACACTTCTTTCCTCCTATAGTTCCTAACTGAAACCCACAAACTAAAACCTCCTCCTAACGTGGGGAAGAAAAAGGTAGGAGATCTATGTCAACCCACTCAATTACATGTAAGTTCTTCAACTCCTCAATGGTTATCCTAGGAGTAAGGTTAAAAAAACACTTCTAGTATGCTAATGCATGATAGATCATGTAACTAAAAATAAAGGTAAAAAACGAAGGTCAGAAATATTACAATTTATTAGAAAATGTATTTGCTAAAAGGATTGTGAAAAAAAATCCCCTCCGTCGAAATAAGCATAGATTTTCTTTAGTTCTTTTTGTCTCCATAATTTAACAGTTGAATTTGATCTTAGTTGATTGAAAAGAATTTTGTAACATTATTTTCCAATCACTAAAGAAAGAAATAAAATTGTTAAGGTAAATGAGAATATATATGTACTTTTCAATGATATTAAATAATCAAGTAAATAGTTATAAATACTTACCTAGGAACAACTCAACTTTTGTTAACAAAATTGTCAGAGTCGCCTTTTTAAATTCACTGAAGATAGAAAAAGAGTACATTCAAACTGATATCTCTTCAAAATTAAATGCAAATAATTAAAATAATAATTAAATATCATAATGTATTATATATCAAAAATGAAAAAATAAAAAATAAATCAAGTTCACCCATTCAAATTCAATTCAACGTTCTTATGATATATCTTTGTTCTTGTAATGTATCTTTGTATTCTTTTTTCAATATCCACCATTATTGGTTTAATTTCTTTTTTTCTTTAAGGCTAGCAGAAGTATAATTTATTTTATTGAATCCTTATTCTTTTTAGTGTGGATGGAGTGAGGAAGTTAGGAAAGTCAATTAGGTTAAGTGGGATAAGGTGTGTCTTGGTCGATATAGTTGTTGCCTGGGGATTCGTCGTATACTGCAGAATTTTAACTTATCTTTGTTGAGTGAATGATTTTGGAGACGAATATGGATCAATGAGTTTGCAGTTTAAAGTTTTAACATCTTAGGTTTGGAGGGAGTTTATGTGAAGAGTAGGGATAGTTAGGCGTATGTGTGGTAGAAATACTTCCATGGTGTTAAAATAGGGGCGGAGATGAGGATTAGAAGTTGGTTTGATGACAACTTGATGATAGTGGAAAGTAATGAGAAAAATACACATTTTTTTGCCATGATTCGTGGTTGTAGAGTGGTCTTTTATGTAATATATTTAGAAGACTTTTTGAGTTATCTCAAAATAACTCAGTGCCATTTAAAGAAATGTGTAGGTTAGAGTTGGATAGGGTGGAGACGATGTCATAGAATTGTTGTTCTTTGTTGGATAACATTTTTTCTAAAGGTAGCATCATTGATAAGTGGACATGGAAAGTTGATAATGGTGAAAGGTACCATGACAACGGGTATATCATATGATGATGCAGGTGGAGCATGATGAACATACGTCTCTAAAAAATCTCATTAGGAACAAAGTAGCTCCTCTAAATGTCTCTCTTTTCGTGAAGGCTATTGAATAACTGAATCTAACAAAGGATAACTTAGCTTGATGGAGTATTTTAAATATGAACTCATTTTTATGTTCTGGCTCGTGTGAGAGAAAGGAAAATGTTAATCATTTTTATTTTTAGTGTGAATTCTTCGGTAGCATTTGACATAATATTCTATTGTGGTTCGATTATTATTATGTTCTTCCCATTAATTCCTGCGAGGATACTCTTCATTTCAGTGGTTCTCAATTGTTCCAAAAAAAAAGTTCGTTTTAGTTTTCAGTTGATTTTGTTGACTTGCATTTGGATTATTTGAAAAGACATAAATTCTTACATTTTTGTCACAAGAACCTGTTCATGGTGTTGTTAGATAAATTTACAATTCTCGTTTAGTGGTGGCAAAGTGCTAAGAAATCAGGTTCGTATTTTGAGTTGAAATGTTGGTGGAATAATCCTTCTACCTGTCTTGGTTATTCTACCTCATGATTTGGTTCTTTTGTACCTATTCATCTTGAACTTTGTATTTTCCTTTGTTAGGCACATCTTGTGCTTGATGGGTTTTTAATATAAATGATTTGACGTCTTCATACAAACAAAATCTACCCCAATCAAGGCACCAACTACATCAATATATAAATGTTAAGTAACTTAACACTAAAATTTTCACGTTGTTATAAAATGGGTGGGGATGGGGTTCAGAATTAGTTTGATAATAAAAATATGACGGGTTCAACTCTTCAACATACTTTCCAAAAAGAGTACATTTTAAACGATACCTATTTAAAATTGTCAAAGATTATACAAATATTAATTAATACCATAATACATGTTTAAAAAAATTCACTTACAAAAAATCAAGCATTTGAATCCAGTTCAATGACATTCCTCTTAATTTTTCCACCGTCTCTTTGATATTCTCTTTCAACACTCACTCCAGTGACTCCAATTACATTTGCAAATATAACACAAATTAAAATATTGATTAAATTACCATTTAATATAAGAATATAACGTATACTTGAATTATATTAAACAAAACATTTTATTAGCATTAAAACAAAGATCTAAACGGTTATTTAATTATTAAACCTATTAATTCAACCTTTAAGATAATTATATAACGTTTAAAAATAAATTGTAACATTGAAATGCCATTAAAAAAATATATATGAATGAGCAAAATTAACAAAGAAAAAAATTGATATTGTAAAATAAAACTATTTTCATCAAAAATTAATTAATTAATTATTGTAAATAAACAATAGTAAGTAATACAATTGATACAAAGAAAATTATATAACCTTAAAAACTAATTACTACAATTAAATTTTTAATTAGTAGGTTTTTGTCATAGTGTAACAGACCAAAATTCAAAATATAATTTATTCAAGTTATTTATTATGATTTTGTAACCTATCAAATTTCTGATGTACCGTATAAATGTTAATCGAATACTAATTATATTAATAATTATTTGATTTTAACGTCCAAATTTTTAATGTAACATATAAATTTTAATCGAAACAATAATTATATTATTGTAACGTACCAATTTTTTAATGGAACATATAAATTTTAACCGAAACAATAATTATATTAATAATTATTTGATTGTAACCAACTATGTATTTTATGTACAATTTAATGTTAAATAAAAAACGGTTTTTAATAATAATTATAATTATTAAGCTTGTATTAAAAATTAGGAGAAATTTTTGGAACAAATGCCAAATAGGATTATGATGATGTGGACATCTTTAGAGGAGAGAATTTTGGAATAGGCTATTTCTAAAAACTCTAAAATGTTAGTATAAAGATTTATTTTTTGGTCAAATGCACGTAAATAATTTTATTATATTCCATAAGAAAATGGTTTTTTAATTAAATAAATAAAATCGCACATGAATTGATGATATTTCTTGGATACAATACAACATGCACATGTGTAGTAATTTAACCTCGCATGAGTTCATTTCAGTGTAAGGTGTAAACATGGGTTATGTGGGAGTAGGGAAAAATTGAAAGTTTTGAGCTCCTTAGCACTTAATTGTCGAAGGAGTTTTTTTTTTCTTTCCCTTTTTTCATTGGCAGTTAATTGCCGAAGAAACTTCGGTAGTTAACTGCAGTCGGTTCTTAATTTTTGTAGTTAACTGCCGCGGGGGTATTTTCGTCTTTTACTGGTGTTTTTCAGCCTTATAACATGTGTACACAGCAATTTTCACTCATTTAACATGAGTTGAGGTTAAAATTGAATTATCGAAATTGGACTCAAACCCACACTATGTAGTTTGTTTAAGGGTATTGAAATTGCAATGTCAAAATTGAACACTCACATTATTCAGGTTCCCACACTGAAATGTATAGATGTATTTAAACACCTTGAGATAGTTTTTAGGATGGGATTTAAACTCATAACAAATAAAATTAATGATAATATGAATTAATTATGAATTTTGAAATGGAGGTCGTTATGAAGTTGACCCCAAGCTCTGCAAGGAAGCACACTAGTAGGGGAGGTGTTATGTGTTTGTTGGAAACATTTCATCAGAATTGGACCAAATACAAAGTACTATTGTTGAAGAACAATCACATTGTACCTATAAATAAGTGGCAAAGAGATTTTGTCAGAGATGAGAAGAATTCGTACTATAAATATATGACGTGTCTGACAAGAAAACATTTGGTAGGTAGTCAGTCATCAATCATCATCGGAGGAATGGACATAGGCTCTCTTTGGTAAAAATAACGGATAGCTGATAAGTTAGCTGATAGCTGATGACTGATAGCTGATGACTGATGACTTATAGCTGATAAGCTAATTGAAGTGTTTGGTAAAATTAGCGGTAGAACTAACTTGTAAATGTAAAATGACATAAAAGGACATTCTTAATTTATAGTAAAATTTATATTAATTTATATTTAAGTGTTTATAATTTAATGATTTAATATATTAATTTATATTTAAGTGTTTATCATTGCACTGAAAAATATAAATTCAAACTTGTCATTTTTATGAAAAAAATCATAATGTAATTTATGAAGAAAAAAGATATTTAAACGGAAGGTAACGAAGATTTTTGAAAGAGAAAAAAAATTATATTGCATCCATGGTATATTGCATTGAAGAAACAATGGAAGGAAATATATATATATATATATATATATATATATATATATATATATATATATATATATAACAACGGAACGTAAGTTCCAGTTTAAAAAAAAAATGGAATAAATTATGTTTTAAAAAAAATAATTATTATCAGAACCTTCATTTATAAAAAAAAAAACCTTCAAATATGCATATTTAAAACACACGTATTTTAATTTATATAATATAATAAAAGATAAAGGGTGAAAATGGAATTTAGTTAGACTAATAAGGGTAAAAATGGAATAAAAGATGATAAGCTATAAACTATAAGCTCAAACGCTACTTGGAATAGCTTTGAAAAATAGATTATAAGCTCGTGAAATAAGCTATAAGCTCATGGTGAAAAAGCGTTACCAAACAGAGCTTTTTTTGTCAAACGAGCTTATAAGCTATCAGCTATAAGCTATAAGCTCTTTTTTGGGTGTTACCAAACAGACCCTAATGGAAGAGGATATAAGTCTTATGAGGCATAAAGATGGATGAATGATGATATTTGTATAATTATTGTGTGACAATTTTTGAGACAATTTTTTTTTTATTTTGGTCAAAATTAATAGTGAGAAAAGGAGGAGAAAGAGTAAGAACACAATAAAAGTATAAGAGAAAGAATTGTTTTAAGATTATTTTAAAATAGTTTTATAAACATCATTTTTGGACATGAATATAGCAACGTAGAAAACTTTTTGGCCAAAAACAAATTTTGTAGAAATGTCTAATAGGAGTATCTTTCTCATAACAATCATTTTATCATTTCATTTTAATTTTATTTTACTAAGCAAGCTAAAGGGTTGGTCCCCTCAAAAAACAGGAGAAACTCTTCTATGAGCACAACCTTAAATAAAAAATATTTGATCAAATTCATATCAAATAAAAAATTTAAAAGAGAATAAAATCAAATGATGTTGATTGATGTGATTAAATTACTTTTGTTTTAATTTTTTCATTTGATGTGAGTGTGACCAAATATTTTTTATTTGGAGTTGTGACCATAAAAGAATTTCTAAAGAAAAAAGGCAAGGGGTTGTTATTAGATAATAGCAATTAGAAAAGTCGAGCTGAAAATGTTTTTATCAATAAGTTGGGCTAAATACTTAATGCTTGAACTTGACTTGTGAAAAAAATAAATGGTTGGTGATCAATTCACTTATTTAAACGAGTACGTTAGTATCATTCATTGTTGTAGGAAATTGTTTAGCACATCTTTTAACAACTCTAACGTTGAGTTTAGTCGGATGCAAGCAAATGAGGGCCTGCCACAAATTAGGGTTCATTTCTACATAGGCTCAAGTGAGTAGAATCCCCTTCTCACCTTGGATCATCACCGTCTCAACGAAGCCTCATAATGTCATGGTGGCTCATAAGGGCCATCATTTACCGCATTTATGGGCACCATTCTATAACGGTTGCCCCATCATCCAACCATTACTACATAACGGTCTCCTCGACCCTATATAAAGAGCTCTTAACAAGGTCACAATGTATGTATCTCTCTATGCTTCACTCTCACTGTTGTTTATACACTGACTTGGGCGTCGAAGCACCTACATATACAACACCTCCTTCTCCTCAATGGGGTTGAGACCACACGTCTTCGTAGCACCGCCATCAACGATCAAAGCATCTCCTTCATCTTTACACCACCACCGTGACTATCCTCACTCTTTTCAAGTAAAATCTTATGTTTGTTCTGAACAAAAATGACACATAGTGTTAAGAATTTAAAAATGAATCATTTGTTATAGCTTTTGTAAAAATGTTTTTTATACTGTTTCATTTTTCTTTAACAATTTTAAGAAAACTTCAAATTAGAAATTGGTTCAAAAAACATATGATAAAAAGGCATTTTAAGTATTTCATTTTTACTTGACATTGATGTTTTGATGATAATAAAAGTAAGAGATCGATTATTCACTAGTTAATTGTTTAAGTGTGCAGATTAGATTCATACAAATATAAAAAAAGTAAAATGTTAAAGAGTGTCTTTAGAATATTAGTTAAGAGAACAAAATAAAAATAATGTGTTGAAAGTGGTGATATTTATCAGAATTTGGGATGATTATCTATAATTGTAAAACTATCTTTAAACAATATTATGTCAACTCTAATGTTGAGTTTGTGAGGAGACAAGTAAATGAGACATCCCATAAATTAGCTAAGGCGGACACATATTCACTTAATTTTTAGATTTTGATAGAAGTATCAGATTGTATTGAACATATTTTAAGTAATGAAATGATATAAACTTCTATCTTTAAAAAAAAAAAACAATTGTGACTTGGTAATAATTGTCGCATGAAGGAAAAAAAAAAATTATTAACTAACGAACAATTAACTATGCTTACTACTGATAGAGTGAGTTACAACTTATATGAGTATGTCTAGTCAAAGCAACAATGTTATGGTTCATGCCATATGTTTACGTTAAACTTTGCAGAACGAGTCGAGTATTGATATCCTCTAGTGAGTCATGGTCTAGTAAGTAGTAAATAGACAAATCACAAGTAGGTTAAAATACATGTAGCTTTGAATCAATAAACCATTCACTTACGGTATGATAACAAAATAAAGTGTGAACAAAGAACAAATAATTTGAACTTGTTGGTAATCAACGAAATACACTCATATGATCAACTATTAATGTGTTCTCATATACTTTGATTGATATATGATTTGAAAATGAAATATCCTCTCTATGAGGTAAAGTAAAGAATACTTTGTATCTTTGAGAAATAGGAATAACACTCAACTCAAGAAGTAGGTCGTAAGATCTTGAAGAATCTAGAAGAGTTACTTCTAATTTTGCGTTGAGACATTATAGTACTACAAGTAACTCGACGAGGCTTTAATATGAAACACGTGGAGAGCTTGTTAATATACTTATCTGATTTAGTTGATTATTCGAGTATAGAAGACAAATCTCTCTATAAGGAGAGGACTATATATAATAATATGTTTTTGTGATTTAGTATAAAAATGTACACATGTACAATTGTCTAGTAGCATCAACAACAACAAGTGTGTGTTTTATCATTTGATTAAGAAATGATATCATATCTCATTTGATCTAATAATGTGATTTTTTTTTAGTTATTTTTCATTTTGAGAAACGAGTTCTAATAATTTGAAATTCAATGGAAAAATAAGTAAAGTAACAAAGAATTGTTTTATAATCAAACTCAAGTTTATATGAACAATTCATATTTGGTGAACTCGTTAATCTACTTAAGCCCTATTGCTTGATTTAATGATATGATTTATTGATTTAACGAGTGAAACCAACTTTTACATGATAGAAAACATGTCTCACACGCATACATGTACCACATTATTGGTCTTATAACAAAACTCTTGGCTAATTGATGTAAACTTTCACTTATACAAAATAAAAAAGTTAAGATAAGATAAGAAAGCATATTCTTATCATCATCCAATTTTAAAAGCAACTTACGAATATTACTGTCACTAGTCACTACCATAACTCAACCATGTTCACTCATTAATCTAATTTCATACATCAACATGTCATCTAGATCTATATTCCCATTATCCTCAGATTCTGATTTAACTTAATTAATTCATTGTTCAACTCATTTGAAATTTTACAATACCAAAGAAAACCAAAATAAATTGAATTGGCTAACTATAACAAAAAATTTAATTAAATTGTGCTTAGTTGACACGTGTACGACCCCATATAATAAATATAGCCCAGTATTTATAATTATAAAATAAAAAATATATTATTTTATTTCGTCTGATCAAAATCGAACAACTATAGATATCCCAAACACATGAATGCGATATTTTTCCAGCTACAGTGAATTCCATTTTCGATATGACACATTCAATTATGTCATTTTTTTTTTAAAATTATCGACGTATCAGTGTCAATATCATATCTATAGCTGAATGTGCAACTACCATGTAGTAATCAAGAGAAAACCAATTAGTATGTGTGTGAATGTCAACTAAACTAAAACACTATACTTGTGACAAAGACTAAATTCCTTCCACCCTTTTACTTTGCCAATGGCAGCAACATCACAGAAACAATACAATAATCAATCAATACGCGTTACACAGATTATTAAGCTATATATTAATATCAATATCAATATCATAAGATATCATTTTTATCTTTATTTATTTTTCTTTCAATTCAATCAATCTTCCACCACCTTCTTTCTTTTCTTCATCTTTCAATCTGGGCCGTTCATTTTCTCATCCCTCTTTCATTTTTCAACCTTACCCTTATCTATCTCTTCTTCCACATTTCTTCTGACATAGCCTATTATTTTGGATCTTTGCTTAATTATTATTTTTTGTTTTTTTATTTAATTTAATACTTATTAATTATTATTCTAAGCACCTCTTAACATGTGAAGTTTTATTCTTTGCTCCCTATAAAAAAGCAAATTTTTATTTCATTCTCTTTTCTTAATCATCATAACCGTGATTTTTGGGATAAGTTTGTGTGTGTTTGTTTTGGGAAAGTTGCATAAAGTTTAGTTTTTTTGTTTTTGTTTTCTCAGGTTAATTATAGTAGCAGTACCACTTTGTTGTACTTTGTTGCTGTCATGTAACTATGTTTCAGTTCAGTTAAGGGTATGTTTGGTTTTTGGTAAATGGTAAATGTTGCAAAAAGTTTAGTTTTTTTCTACTTTGAGTAAAAAAAAAAAAGGCTTTTTTTTTAGAAGGGTATGGCTGGTTTTTGGTGAGTGTTGATTGATGATATATGGTTGATAGATAGGTGTGTTTGGTTGAGAGTGAAATTGAAAATGGGATCTGGTAATGAAGTTCATTCTGTTGGAGAGTTTAATTTAGATGCTAAATGGCTTATAGATCCTAAACAACTATTTGTTGGTCCTAAAATTGGTGAAGGTGCTCATGCTAAAGTCTATGAAGGAAAGTAAGTCAAACTTGTCATTTTTCTTTTAATCAATTTTGGATTTTGAGTCCTTCTATCATATGAACTCATCAGAAATAAGTTTGTTTTCATTTTCAAGTCTGTATTAATATGGTTCTGCTTTCATCTAGATTTATATCCAATTTCACATTCGTAGTTTGTACTTAGGGTCTGTTTGGATTGACTTACTTGAGCTTATGTAGTGACATAAATACTTGTGACTGTTAGACTGTTTGGGAGAGCTAATGGACACAACTTATGAACACAGCTTATAGCTTATATGAAAACAAGTTGACTTTATTTTATCTTTTGTTATAGAAATAGATAATACATGAAAACTTATATGATAATTGCTTAATTAAGTTGCTTATCCAAACAATGTCTTAACCTGTTTGGAGAAATGCACATCATGTATCTGTCGGTTAGGATTGTTTGCTGACTTATTGAGTTATTTGTTGGATTTTCTGATTGCAGATATAAAAATCAAACTATTGCTGTTAAAATCATTAACAAGGGTGAAACTCCAGAAGAGATTTCAAGGAGAGAGGCTCGATTTGGCAGAGAGGTTGCTATGTTGTCGAAAGTTCAACACAAAAATTTGGTCAAGGTACTTTTTCACCAATCCAAAATCTAATTATATTTACTTTAACTAGAATTGATAAGAGACTATGTTGGTAGTGATTACCTGGAAAGAGAAAAAAATTGTCTCATAAAATGTTGCATTTGTTTTTTGTTTGATGCCAGTTTATTGGTGCCTGTAAAGAACCTGTGATGGTTATAGTAACTGAGCTTCTATTAGGTGGAACATTGCGTAAATATCTGTTGAGTATGCGACCAAAGTGCTTGGATATGCGTGTGGCTGTTGGATTTGCTCTTGATATCGCTCGAGCAATGGAATGCTTACACTCACATGGGATCATCCATCGTGACCTTAAACCTGGTATGCCTGCAAAAGTGTTATTCACATTTGTTTCATTAATTAGTTCATTTAAGTATAAGCCGATGGGACTTCAATGGAAAAGTTTGCAGCTTAGCTATATAGTTTTGCGGAATTGCTCATCCTGCGTGAATTACCTTTCAAGCTAGAAAATGGTACCTTTGCTTTGTTGACCACTATACTATGATCACTGTTCAATAGAAAAGTACTTTAAAAAGTGACATTGTTATTTTTAATAAGCTTTACCATGATACACTGTACAATAATCTATAGTTAAGGAGTTTTATATAATATAAATTTATGTAAATTGTGTGTCATTCTCCCTATATACAGCCTAATATGATCAAACTGTCATCACCATCCTTGTAAGGCCATGTAGGCCATATTTGGGCAGACATTTTAATTAAGTGTTTATCATAAAGTGCTTATGTATAAGCTATTTCTCTAACAAAAATAAAACAAAGTCAAACTATTTTTATGTAAGATCATATAAGCCATGAGTTGTTTGCATAAGCTCTCCTGGAGAGCTTATTGAAATAAGTTGAAAACAGCATCTGGACATGCCATAGGCTGTTTCCATAAGCTCTCCCAAACAATCTTATAAGTACTTATCTGAGATTCAAAGTTGCTAATTATCATACAATTTATAGTACTGTATTGAAGTATCACTTCTCTGTATCAAATAGTAGAGCAACCTTAATCTTGATAGCCTGTTTCCTTTTTTCCTTCCCAGATAACTTGATCTTGACCGGAGATCATAGGACAGTTAAACTTGCTGATTTCGGTCTAGCCAGAGAAGAGTCATTAACAGAGATGATGACTGCTGAAACGGGAACATATCGTTGGATGGCTCCAGAAGTACGTCTTAATTTCTCAAACTTCGAAAGTTTATGAATTTTTCGGTTTGGTTTCTATGTTCGGTAATTATTGTTACTTTATGTTTGGTGGCAGCTTTACAGCACTGTTACTCTAAGGCAAGGTGAGAAGAAGCATTACAATCATAAAGTGGATGCCTACAGCTTTGCAATTGTGTTGTGGGAGCTCATCCATAACAAGTTGCCCTTTGAAGGCATGTCTAATCTACAAGCAGCATATGCAGCTGCTTTTAAGGTAAATGACATTCTTATGCTTGCTTGATAATAATTTCTACTTATGTTGATCGTACTTGCACAATTAATGTCCAGTAGCAAAAGGTCTACGTTTCAACCTCAAGTCCTCCACACTGCTTTTCCGATGTATTGGTCGTTTTGGGCCTTGTGTAAGCCCTCACGGTTTTGTCCTTAGTTAAAAGGCGTCTCGGTGGGTTGAGAAGAGATGGTATTCATAAACTACCCTTAGCTTCAATTCTCGAGCAAGCGAGACTTTTTGGTGTACCAAAAATAGCCCCCTAGTGGAAGCTAATGGACTAAAGGGCCTGTCAGCCTTCGTGCGTCCCTTGACTGGGGGACTTTTGTTCCAATACACCAAAAAGTCTAACATTTCTCGACAATCAAGGCTAATGGTTGTTTATAAACTCGCCATGACACCTTTTAAGTTCGGATAAAACCATGAGGACTCCCACAAGGTCCAAATCATACAATACGTTGGAAAAGTAGAGCAGACTTGAGGTCGGAACAGTCTACATTCGAGTTGTAGAATTGTTGTGAAGTTACATTTTGGAAATCTTGATAATTTCATGTAAAGCTACTTGAGACGTATATGGTTTCTATTTGGGATTATCTCTGATCTTTATCCGACTATAATCATAATTTAACTTGTGTTTACCACTGAATTCACTGCTGCTTGAAGTTTACTAAGGATTCATGACACAAATATTTTGATTATTTCAGAATACAAGGCCTAGTGCTGAAGATCTTCCTGGCGATTTAGCTATGATTGTAACATCATGCTGGAAAGAGGATCCAAATGATAGGCCGAATTTTAGTGAAATCATACAGATGCTCCTTCGGTATCTCTCTACCATTTCGCCATTAGAACCGGTTGTTCCAATGCGGATGGCTTCATCTGAGAATATTGTATTGCCACCAGAATCTCCTGGTACAAGTGCATTAATGTTTCGACGAGACGACTCTGGAGAAACCCCGAAAGCCAACGTGGAAGACAGGTTCAAAGGGTATTTTGTCTGCTTCAATCAGTGTTATTGATGCCTCAAGATCATTAATAGGAAAACAAAATAAAACCATATTCACCAATTGTAACAAACTAGAAACTCAATAAGAAAATGTTGACTAATAGCAACTCAGAAGGCACCTTTATTCTCAACAAGAGTGGCAAGTTCTTTTAACATTATGAAGTTGTTAACTTTTTTTTTTTGACTTGATGTATAAGGATGCTCAGAGAATTTTGGGGTTAAGGTTGCTGAGATGTAAATAGTCCTGTAAAATAAGGTTCATCCAAAAGCCTTCACCTCTTGTTTATATGTGTATGCCATGGATAATAAAAAGGAAGAGAGGAAATATTCATGTTGGCATCATGAAACTTTGTATTATCACCAATTTGCAATGTATCTATCCTTTTTTTTTAGTATTGATATTTTGTTTGTGATAAATTCTAGGGTCTATTTTTTTTATTTTATGAGAACAAAATTTAGTTGACTTGAGCTCCGGAGGTTCACTAGGGTTGGTGCATGCCTCAAGGCTTAGCGAGTATTGTCGGGGTTACGGTTTTTTTGGGAGGGGAATTTTGGATGGTGGTTTTGTAATCTCGCCTGTCAGTGTTTGAACTGTATCAGTCGATCGTCCCAGAGAACTTATTTTGAAAGATAGTTTAATGGAGAATATTTATTACGTAATATCAGCTTATTACGGAGTAAGTGTTAGAGACGGATTTAACACGCTTAAAGAAAGGGCAATTTGGTAATTGCGCGGTTAAAGGATATTTATTTGGGAAAGGGACCAAAATATCTCATTTTCTCTTCTTCCTTCTCTCTCTAGGTTGGAGAAAGGATTTTGCTCTCCCTTCTCTCTTCTCCATCGATCTCCCTCCTTCTCCTCACCTCACCACTTCATCAAAACTACTTCCTCACATGGCATGCTTCTAGATTATGTTTCTCAACATCTCTTAAGCTTGGGGTTTTGTTTGATTCTTCTTTTCTTCCTTTCAAGAATGGATTCAAGTTAGGGTTTTGATCAAGTTGGAAGTTGAAGCATGTTTTGGTGTAAGCTTGGGTTGATTCATGGTTAAGAGACAAAGAGGAAGATGATTGAAGATTGATTAGTAAGCTAAGGCCATGGATGTGAACAAATCAAGAACTAGGGTTTGTTGAATAAAGCTTTGGGTTGGATTTGTGATGAGCTAGCAAGGATGAAGATGTTATGGATTGCAAGAAAACTACAAGAGTGAGATGGTTTGATCAAGAAAGCAATAAGGACCAAAGCTTGGGTTTTGAGGCATGAAGTGAAGTTGATGCTTGGAAGCTTTTGGGAATCAATTGTAATCTTTTAGGTGAGTTCCTTAGTTAGTTACCTACCCTTTGGGTTTGTGTATTTATCTTGCAAAGTTAATATGTATTTTAGGGTTTTTAAAGTATAAGTTAGTTGCCCCATTTCTTACCATGCTTGCTATACTTGTGCACACTTGTTCCATGACTGTTTTTACAGGTTCCTAATGATCCTAAGGGTCATATAGCACTTGGAGATGCTTGGTTTGAGGTTTTTAAGTCAAAAATATCAATTTTGAAGTTGCAGGACTGTCACAGCTCGCCACGGCGAGCAAATGGCTCGCGAGGCGAGCTAGAGGGCCGAACAGGGGGTCCTGCTCGCCCCCAACTCGCCATGGCGAGTAGGAGCTCGCCTCCCACACCAATTTACTCGCCTAGGCGAGCTACACAGTGGGGAAACCCATTGTTTGCTCGCCTCAGGTCGTTTCGGCGTTTCGCGAGCGGTTTTTTCTTGTGCAGTCTTTTTAAGAGAAATAAACCCCTCAAACCAAGGTCCTAATTGTTAAGCTTTGAAAGGAGACTTTCTTTTAAATGAACCAAGTGTTTGGCAAGTATGGTAAAGCATGGTAAGCGAGAGTATGAAGGTTGATTCGGGTAGCAAGATAATCCTTAAGAAAAGGGAAGAACTAGAGCCTCGGTATAGTTATCGAGAACTAGAATAGTTAGAAAGAATAGAATGCTTTGCATTAGTAATATGCTTGTTAGACGCGAGGTAATGAGAGTATTATCTTCGCATAGAAGCAAGTGCCATACGAGCATGGCAAGACGTGAATTGATTTTATATCCATTCACAAAGTAAGTTGAGCAAGCATATAGTTACCTCTAGTGGGATCGTCTAGGGATCCGAGGTAAAGAGTTAGCATGTTTAAGTTAATTTTCATGCATAAGACTAAGACTTTTAAGAAAGAAAGAGTGTCATGTCTCTTGTTATCCAAATTGGATTCAAGGGGTTCCCCAAGGGGAATGGTTAAGCCGCAAGGGAGCCGCATTTCACTAAGTTAAGGTGTCGTGTCTTTTGTATTCCTTCCAAGGTTGGGTACAAAAGGTTCTCCAAGGGGAATGGGGTAAGCCGTAAGGGACCCGCACGTTCACTAAGGGAGTCCGGTGCGCTCTTGCTAAGCATATCACCGGTAGTAAGGGATTATCTTCCGGGGTTACTCCACTCGGGACTAATCCGTAAAATGAACTCAGATAAGTTGTTTGTTACACGTTAACATAATCAATGAAGCTAACTATGCATATCTATTATACATGTTTATGTTATGTCATAGAGCCTTGACGTAGATCGTCAAGAACAAGTAGAGACTTGGCGTAGTTCGTCAAGAAGTAGTAAATAGCAAGAATCACTTAGGTGATAAGAGATGATATGTTGTAGATACAACATATTAAGCAAGTAGAAGCAAGTAAAGAAAGATTTGCCGACGACGATCTTAGGTTACCCCTAATCGTCCGGTTTAGAATCGTGTCATGATAGAGATATAAGAGAGCCTTGATGCTTAGAGTGTACTCTTGGCAATGCGGTTTTAGTTCCCCCTTCACCGCCATGACACGTATAGCAGAGAAGCCTATAACAAGTTAAGAATATTAAGACGGCCCTAGCAAGCACCGCCGTCTAAGAAAGCAAGTCCCCACACACGTATAATCAACCGTCAGGTTGTATTGTAGACACGTGGTGACCGTAGGTTTCCCCCGAGGTTGTCAATAGCCTAGGGTTAGGTGGAACTCACTGAGACATTATGTCTCATCCCAATCCTTATTTGTTTCAGATATCAGGATGGTTTGCAAGCTAGTAGCCGAATGGATGCTGCGACAAGTGTTGGTTCGTACCCGGTGCCGGATGATATGGATCTTCAAGGATGTATACATTATGTATTAGGAAAGTTTAAGATGTAATCTCTTGTACGAACGCATGTTGTTGTATATAATTTTCATTCGAAGTTTTTATGTTGTAAATTTTAATGTATCCAGTACTAAACTAATACACATGCTAGACTTTCTAGATACGTCTAGTATGGGTGTTACATTTGGTATCAGAGCAGGTCGATTCAGATCGTACCTTGGGTCATTAAGTTACAACTAAGGTAGTGGGGCCATTGGGTTCCGGGTAAATGTTCTAATTGTTGATGTTAGTTGAGCCTGATCAACTCAATTTAACATTCGACGATTAGGACGGATGCCTGAGAGCTGAATAGGACCTAGGAGGAACGAAGCATAAGTTGGAGATGCACTAGAAAATGTAAGATCAGAAGTAAGAACTCGGAATGAGTGCTTGTAAGAAGTTGATCGTGCCAGTAGGTGGTCGGTGAACTAAGTAGGTAGAAGTATGAATCTTTCAGGAATGTAAGGTAATGAAGAAAAGGAGCGTTCCGACGGCGTTCGATAAGATGTGGAAGATACTTCGTATACCGTAAGTAAGAGTTTGGAAATGTCTAAGTATGATCTGAAGTTTCAGTAAGATTTGTTGTTGGAACAGACTTATTTTATGAGAAGTATTTGTATTCCAGAACGTCAGCGCAAGGCTTTAAGATAAGGAGAAGTCGATATATGTTGACGGAGTTAGTAAGCTCTCAGGAAGTGGTTATGTGATAAAATTAAGATTGTGTTAAGCAACACGAAGAGAGGGAAGCTACTCGTAGCGGAAGAAGCTAAGAATTTAAGCGAGAATTTTATGTCATCAGGACTGATGCATTAATTCCAACGTACCGAACATTGTATCGAATTAGGTTGATGCTTGCCATGCATAGATGATAAAGTATTTTATGAAGGTAGGAGTGATTGATGTGCATTGGATTACTTGAGAAATGATAATTGTATGTAAAGTACTTTTCCATAGAATTGAACTGGAGGAACTCGCAAATAGCAAACCTGGAATGAGATTTCCTATTCCCCAAAAACCGTTAATTCATCTCCAGGGTTTCGTTGACTATTGGAGGGTTGTTCTCATAATATTTTTCATGCAACGAAAACCTTTTTATGACATCAAGTAACAAATGCATATCACATTCTGAGGTTTCCATAGGAAAAGGCACGGGCAACCATTAACGAAGTCGGTTCAGTTTAAGGTAACTTGGGAAGTTAATGTATCAAGAGTTAAGAATGAGCTTAGCCTAAGAGTTTAAAGGTTCCGGTATGTGGAATGGACATCACGGATGAGAAAGCTTTAAGCAAGATGTTAAGTGGTGTGAAATCACAAGGTTCACGTTTTTGTGGAACTAAGAGTATTCCTCGAATCTATGTTTTGTTTAATTGACTTGCTAAGGCTCGTTACGATGTTAAAACGTAAAGTTTATATGATTTTAGAAAGATATATGCGTATGGGTGATTGAAGTTGATATTTCGGAAATTCAAAAGAAATTTTTGCAGGTACCGGTTGTTACGACTCGCGTAGGGTATACTAAACTCACCAGGACTAAGATTTGATGGCACGTATGTGTTGTCAACTCGTCCCGTGAATTTAGAGTAACAACTCGGGCATAGGTTCAGCATATTTTATAAATGTATATAGTGGAAAATTATCAACGTCAATAACCCATGTGCTAATTTACAAAGTTTCCTTTAAAAGAAAAACCAACGAGCAAGCATAGGCACGATTAAACAAAATGTAGAATACAAAGATACGAGGTTAGATGTTGAGGAGGATATGCCTGAGAGCAAAAGGAGTTTACCATGGGAAGTCGTGAGGACAACTCATGAGAATGGCAAGTATGTAGTAGCTAGGAGGTACATCAAGAATTAAGATATGCTCTCTAAGTTAAGATTGCTCGGAAACAAGTTTCAGAATGACAAGTATATTGGAAGGTAAAACCAACCAGTAAGAACATAAGGTATATTCCCAAGTAAAGTGTTAAGAGTATAAGATAAGTTCACCGTGAGATTTGATCTTACAAAGCAGTGGTAAGAGTTAGAGAAAGGTTGCATCATGTAAGATCCTGAAAATAGTTCAAGAAGATAGAATCCATGAGGTAAACAGGATTGTGGTGTTTTACTCGTCACAACATAATGGGATATTGGTTTAAGCTAACCGGTGGAAATCAGAGTAGCGCAACGGAAATCAATTGGTAATCATGGAATGCGGATTTGATAAGAAGAATCTTTGTGAAGAATGTTTGAGAAAGTAACGCAAATTCAGTGGGAAGTATTTAGAGAAGTGTACCTGAGATATTTAAGTAAGATAGGAAAGGATAGGGAGGCATTCGCTTCTGGAGTTCAAGAGTTTTATTCCGTAAGGATACGGTACCTGAGTTAAGCATGAGGAAGTAGATATCATCTTGTACCATACTTGTTGAAAGATAACGGTACTTGCTAGAAAATTTTAAGTCATAATTTCATAGCTTTAAAAGCTGAAATGGGTATTAAGGAACTTGGGAACGGTGTTTATTCAAAATTAAAATATTTCGCATTGTTGAGACCGAGGAGATACGTCGTAAGTGAACAAGCTCACTTAAGACATACAGACTTCAGGACCGACTTGCTATAGTCAAGTGTGGGGCGAGATGAAAAACTTTTTCAAAATTTAGGGACTCGTCCTGTGGTTCTGCGGTACTAGTACAAACTCGGGTTCAAAATGGGATTTTCCTTCAATCAAGTAATTGTTCGTTCCAAGAACCTATGTACCAAAGTTTAGAATTCTAGAAGCAAAATACTAGAACAAGTATCGTTATTAATTAACAAGGAGCGGTATTAAAAGGTGTGCAAATGGACTTGGCAAGAATTTAAGAGCAAGTGAACCAGCAAACTGGTTAGTAGTTTGTCCAAGGAATCAGTGTAATTGTTTACATTTCTCCAAGACAAGTTATTGAGTTACCCAAGAGTTCGGGTGCAATGAGATTGTAAGTTTTCTTTAAGACTTTGAGAAAAGACAAGAAGATTTGTAGCATCATTGAGATAAGTAACGTAAGTAAGAGGCTTGAGACTCGAAGTACAGTGAGAAAAGTTATGTGTGCATGATAAGATGTTTTGATGCAAAGGAGCACTACAGGGTAGATCCCGAGTGTTTTAGTTAATGAAGGTTATTCAAATTAATGGTATATGCCAAGTAACTAAGTTGTGGATACAAGATAACCAAGTTGCATCCAGTAAAGATGTGGTTCAAATGCGATGTCTTGAGATAGCTCAGTGATTTAAGAAAGATAATAAGATTGAGAGATTTTATTCGTTTTAATGCGGATAAAGAAAGAAGTCAAGTTAAGTGGTCTAACGAAGAAAGTATACTTCGAGATCTTTAGAGTGGGCTTGGTCAGAATCTGTTATGAGAATTAGTAGGTGATCTCTAAATTTCGAGGACGAAATTTCTTTAAGGGGGGTAGAATGTAACATCCCGTCTGTCAGTGTTTGAACTGTATCAGTCGATCGTCCCAGAGAACTTATTTTGAAAGATAGTTTAATGGAGAATATTTATTACGTAATATCAGCTTATTACGGAGTAAGTGTTAGAGACGGATTTAACACGCTTAAAGAAAGGGCAATTTGGTAATTGCGCGGTTAAAGGATATTTATTTGGGAAAGGGACCAAAATATCTCATTTTCTCTTCTTCCTTCTCTCTCTAGGTTGGAGAAAGGATTTTGCTCTCCCTTCTCTCTTCTCCATCGATCTCCCTCCTTCTCCTCACCTCACCACTTCATCAAAACTACTTCCTCACATGGCATGCTTCTAGATTATGTTTCTCAACATCTCTTAAGCTTGGGGTTTTGTTTGATTCTTCTTTTCTTCCTTTCAAGAATGGATTCAAGTTAGGGTTTTGATCAAGTTGGAAGTTGAAGCATGTTTTGGTGTAAGCTTGGGTTGATTCATGGTTAAGAAACAAAGAGGAAGATGATTGAAGATTGATTAGTAAGCTAAGGCCATGGATGTGAACAAATCAAGAACTAGGGTTTGTTGAATAAAGCTTTGGGTTGGATTTGTGATGAGCTAGCAAGGATGAAGATGTTATGGATTGCAAGAAAACTACAAGAGTGAGATGGTTTGATCAAGAAAGCAATAAGGACCAAAGCTTGGGTTTTGAGGGATGAAGTGAAGTTGATGCTTGGAAGCTTTTGGGAATCAATTGTAATCTTTTAGGTGAGTTCCTTAGTTAGTTACCTACCCTTTGGGTTTGTGTATTTATCTTGCAAAGTTAATATGTATTTTAGGGTTTTTAAAGTATAAGTTAGTTGCCCCATTTCTTACCATGCTTGCTATACTTGTGCACACTTGTTCCATGACTGTTTTTACAGGTTCCTAATGATCCTAAGGGTCATATAGCACTTGGAGATGCTTGGTTTGAGGTTTTTAAGTCAAAAATATCAATTTTGAAGTTGCAGGACTGTCACAGCTCGCCATGGCGAGCAAATGGCTCGCGAGGCGAGCTAGAGGGCCGAACAGGGGGTCCTGCTCGCCCCCAACTCGCCATGGCGAGTAGGAGCTCGCCTCCCACACCAATTTACTCGCCTAGGCGAGCTACACAGTGGGGAAACCCATTGTTTGCTCGCCTCAGGTCGTTTCGGCGTTTCGCGAGCGGTTTTTTCTTGTGCAGTCTTTTTAAGAGAAATAAACCCCTCAAACCAAGGTCCTAATTGTTAAGCTTTGAAAGGAGACTTTCTTTTAAATGAACCAAGTGTTTGGCAAGTATGGTAAAGCATGGTAAGCGAGAGTATGAAGGTTGATTCGGGTAGCAAGATAATCCTTAAGAAAAGGGAAGAACTAGAGCCTCGGTATAGTTATCGAGAACTAGAATAGTTAGAAAGAATAGAATGCTTTGCATTAGTAATATGCTTGTTAGACGCGAGGTAATGAGAGTATTATCTTCGCATAGAAGCAAGTGCCATACGAGCATGGCAAGACGTGAATTGATTTTATATCCATTCACAAAGTAAGTTGAGCAAGCATATAGTTACCTCTAGTGGGATCGTCTAGGGATCCGAGGTAAAGAGTTAGCATGTTTAAGTTAATTTTCATGCATAAGACTAAGACTTTTAAGAAAGAAAGAGTGTCATGTCTCTTGTTATCCAAATTGGATTCAAGGGGTTCCCCAAGGGGAATGGTTAAGCCGCAAGGGAGCCGCATTTCACTAAGTTAAGGTGTCGTGTCTTTTGTATTCCTTCCAAGGTTGGGTACAAAAGGTTCTCCAAGGGGAATGGGGTAAGCCGTAAGGGACCCGCACATTCACTAAGGGAGTCCGGTGCGCTCTTGCTAAGCATATCACCGGTAGTAAGGGATTATCTTCCGGGGTTACTCCACTCGGGACTAATCCGTAAAATGAACTCAGATAAGTTGTTTGTTACACGCTAACATAATCAATGAAGCTAACTATGCATATCTATTATACATGTTTATGTTATGTCATAGAGCCTTGACGTAGATCGTCAAGAACAAGTAGAGACTTGGCGATAAGAGATGATATGTTGTAGATACAACATATTAAGCAAGTAGAAGCAAGTAAAGAAAGATTTGTCGACGACGATCTTAGGTTACCCCTAATCGTCCGGTTTAGAATCGTGTCATGATAGAGATATAAGAGAGCCTTGATGCTTAGAGTGTACTCTTGGCAATGCGGTTTTAGTTCCCCCTTCACCGCCATGACACGTATAGCAGAGAAGCCTATAACAAGTTAAGAATATTAAGACGGCCCTAGCAAGCACCGCCGTCTAAGAAAGCAAGTCCCCACACACGTATAATCAACCGTCAGGTTGTATTGTAGACACGTGGTGACCGTAGGTTTCCCCCGAGGTTGTCAATAGCCTAGGGTTAGGTGGAACTCACTGAGACATTATGTCTCATCCCAATCCTTATTTGTTTCAGATATCAGGATGGTTTGCAAGCTAGTAGCCGAATGGATGCTGCGACAAGTGTTGGTTCGTACCCGGTGCCGGATGATATGGATCTTCAAGGATGTATACATTATGTATTAGGAAAGTTTAAGATGTAATCTCTTGTACGAACGCATGTTGTTGTATATAATTTTCATTCGAAGTTTTTATGTTGTAAATTTTAATGTATCCAGTACTAAACTAATACACATGCTAGACTTTCTAGATACGTCTAGTATGGGTGTTACAGGTTTATTTTTCATTTCTAAATTAAGTAAGCTATAAAATGTTTTAAAATGAATGAAGTGAGATTAAAATAGGCTTAATAGCACTTTTGGCCCCCTATGTTTGACAAAATTGCGATTTTGGCCCCTATCTTTGAAAACTACAAAACCGCCCCTTATGTTTCGATTTCGTTGCACTTTTGGCCCCCATGGTCAATTTTGACCTGGTCCACGCTGACATGGCACCCACATCACTTATATGAGGGGCCAAAATCGCAACTTTTGCAAACATAGGGGGCCAAAAGTGCTATTAAGCCTATTTTTTATTTTTTTTAATTCATTTTCTTTTTTTTTTCCATTTTTTTTTGTTTTGAAAAAATTAAAAAAAGAGGGAAAATTAATAAAAATCGAAAATAATGAAAAAAAATACTGAAAAAATTTAAAAAAATTGGAAAAATTAATAAGAATGAAAACAAAAATCTGGAAAAAAATTAAATCATTTTTTCGGTTTTTTTCCATTTTTTTGAAAAAATTAAAAAAAAAGGGTTAATATGTCTTTACCCCCTGTAATTTAGGCGAGTTCCGGTTTTCCCCCCTGTAAAAAAGATTCTTTCAATTCCAACCCTGAAATATGAAGATTCTTTCGAAAACCCCCTGATCCCATCTAAATCAGATTATTTTTTAATATACATACCACATCATTCAATCATTTTAATAATAAAAAAAACATTAAAAACTGAAAATCTTTTAAAAATAACAAAAAATCAGATTATTTTTTCGAAAAATGAAAGAAAAAAGCAGAAAAGACATTTAGATTTTTTTTTCAAAATTTAAAAAATTAGAAAAAAGTTCGGATTTTTTTCAAAATTTAGAAGATATTTAAAAATACAGGAATTTAATTTTCAAAATAAGAAAAGTTTAGATTTTTTTGCGAAATAAAAAAATGGAAAATATTTAAAATTTTAAAAATTTGGATATATATTTTTTTAAAATCCAATTACAATAGAAAAATTAAATTTTAAAAATCATATAATCTGAAGAAAAAAAATTGATTTTAGTTTAATTAAAAATTTAGGAAAAAAATCTGAGAAGCTTGAATTACATAGGAATATTTTTGTTAAAAGAATTATTAATGCGTGTAAAATTTTAAAAAGTGTCTTATTTAAGAGACATTAAAATTTAAAAAGTGAGTACCTCAAGTTGCTCTTCCAATCTCTTTTGAACTAAAATTGATTTTTTTTTCTTCAGATTATATGATTTTCAAAATTTAATTTTCATATTGTAATTGGATTTTAAAAAATATATATCCAGATTTTTAAAATTTTAAATATTTTCCAGTTTTTTTTCGCAAAAAAATCTAAAAAAATTTTATTTTGAAAATTAAATTCTAGTATTTTTAAATATCTTCTAAATTTCGAAAAAATCCGAACTTTTTCTAATTTTTTAAATTTTGAAAAAAAATCTAAATGTCTTTTCTGCTTTTTTCTATTATTTTTCGAAAAAAATAATCTAATTTTTTTGTTATTTTTAAAATTTTAAAAAAATCAATCTTTTATTTTTTTAAAAAGAATAATCTGATTTTTTGTTATTTTTAAAAGATTTTCAGTTTTTAATGTTTTTTATTATTAAAATGATTTAATGATGTGGTATGTATATACACACATGTCATGCGAAATTTTTTTTCCAGATTTTTGTTTTCATTCTTATTAATTTTTCCAATTTTTTTAAATTTTTTCAGTATTTTTTTCATTATTTTCGATTTTTATTAATTTTCCCTCTTTTTTTAATTTTTTCAAAACAAAAAAAATGCAAAAAAAAAATAATATGAATTAAAAAAATAAAATATAGGCTTAGTAGTACTTTTGGCCCCTTATGTTTGCAAAAGTTGCGATTTTGGCCCCTCATATAAGTGATGTGGGTGCCATGTCAGCGTGGACCAGGTCAAAATTGACCATGGGGGCCAAAAGTGCAACGAAAACGAAACATAAGGGGCGGTTTTGTAGTTTTCAAAGATAGGGGGCCAAAATCGCAATTTTGTCAAACATCGGGGGCCAAAAGTGCTATTAAGCCATTAAAATATTATATGATCAAATCATATATTATATTCTTTTAATTTTTTAAAATCTTAAATATATATTAAAATATGGGTCTTGTTAACGAGTGCCCCGGGGCACTCTTTAAGGATTCCAAAAAAAGAAATTATACAAAAAAGTCAAATATTTCAATTTCCGATACATTGATTACACATATTTTCATGATAAGTTACCTTTTATGGCCTTAACCGGTGCCCCGGGGGCACTGGTTAACATTTCCCTTAAAATATACATCAATTCCTCTAAAACTCTTCCCTTCAAAATTCTCCTATCACATAGACTCTTAGATCTCTTTGGTTCAATCAAGAGAAGAGATTGGAGATATTTTATGCATGGAAAATGTTCTCTTAGCCAAGAAATGTTGTATCACATGCAATTTTGAAATTAGGACACACTTTTGCCATTGTCTACGTTGACAAAGCAAACCACTCACAATAATAACACAAACTTTCACAGAAAAAGATCTATATCTATTCAAATATAACATGATGAATAGAGAAAATAAATCAAAATATTTAAAGACCCATTAATAGCTTGTGTTCAACCCTTTCAACAATCTTCTTGTAGAAATTATAGATAGATTATTGGGAAAGGATAAAGAAAAATTACAACCTCAATGCAAGCATTGTAGCCAAGACATCTTTTATAAGTCGAAAGTAAAACATGTAGAAATCATAAACTACAAGAATGTATTTCAAAAACAAGACTGAAAGTAAAACATGAGGGAATGTGGAAGATATATGTGTTTTGATTCCAATAGATGGCTTTTTTTTTTTTTTTTTTTTACCAAACCAAAATTAACTATCATTAATCAACCAATGTTCAATACATGAAGGATAAGAATAAAAAATACGGTGACTAGCCCAAGAACAGGTCGCCCTAGCTAAAGTATGAGCAACCATGTTCGCTTGTCTCCGAACAAACTTCACCTCGAAGTCGGAATGTAAAGATAACTGATAAATAATACTTGAAACAATAGCACATAATTCTGAATCACCATGGCCCGGAGACGATAAACTCTGCACTAAAGAAGCGGAGTCGAACTCGAAAACAACCCGGTCCCATCTGTTCACATCAACAAAGTGAATGACATCGAGTAAAGCGACTGCCTCCCCCTCCAAAACTGTCATATTTGCCCACTGCCATTTCGTTTGAGCCCGAATAAATTGTCCACGGGAGTCTCTAACACAACACGCAAAAGATGTAAACTGGTTACGATCATGGAACGCGGCATCCACATTACACTTCAGCCACGTCTCGCGCGGTTTCTCCCAAACTAAACTATTCCAATAGATGGTTTAGTTATAGAAATATATATCATCAGGTTCTCATAGTTTGTTTGTTTAATAACACAAGCATTCTTACAATTAAAATGGAATGTAGATGTGTTTGTGAATAGAATAGAAAGAGTAACGCTAGAAAATAAAATGCATTAAGTAAGATCAATATTATGAGATAGTTTATAGATTAGTCATACATAAACCTCCAATCGGGAGAAAACTATCCATATAAATTGCTATATGGCACCAAATCTCGTATCCTTTAACACCAAGCTCTTTAATCATTAGTGTACTCAAATCAAACCAGACTAGTTCATCATCATCTTTTCTGAAGAATATATCACCTTTCTTCCCTGTTCCGATATGACGTCCAATGCAAGGTAAGAGCTCAACAGTGAAGATTTTAGCCCATGATTCCTTCACACCAAGCTCACCCAAGATTCTTATGTTAAAAGTAGTTGTTTCATCATACATTATGAAAGCAATTGACCCATTTAAGAATGTTAAATGACAAATATCGTAACGGTCAACCATGTCTGAGGGCAAAGGAGTTGTAAGGAACACCTCATTGCATAGGTCAAATGACACCAAGCGTGGCTCCACATTACTATAATTATTGTCATCATTTAGACTCCACCAATGACACACTCCATTTACGTATAATTTCTCATTTGAACCACTACAAGGCATTTTAATATCAAGTTTCCTCCAAGAATTACTTCTTAGACTATATATCTCCCACATTGGTTCGACATCTAAATATTCCCTCCTTGGCTCATCTACGCCGGCATTGTCATAGAAATATAACCACCGAATCACCTTATAGTCATCTCTAACATGATCATAACCAAAACCATTAAAATTTACTACAGGGTCCATGTAACATGATTGGAAGAGGAAAGGGTTGGATGGAATGACCTTGAATTCATTTGTAGTAGGGTTCCAAAGTACACGTTTTGTATACTGGTCAGAGTCTTTTGCAAGGCAAAGAGTCCAATTGACACTAGTTCTACTCAAAATATCAATAAAACTATCATCCTCATGAAATGGAGGTGGCCAATCTACTTTTATCATATTCTCAAACCTCTCTCCTGAAAGTAAATACAATGTAGAGCGAAATCCTTCACCGGGCAAATTTATCTGGTTTAAGAGGATAGAAGTACCATCGTAATAAGAATGATTATTAAAAAGGAAGTGGTTGCGATACATGGTCATGAAATGAAGATTTTATAACAAGAGATTTGCGTACACATCCAAATCGTTTTAAAGATTTTAGAGGCAATTTTGAGAAGATAAAGAAGACCAAATCTTCAGGTATATGGTCTCTAAACTTAAGATTTGTGGCACCCTCAGATTTCTCCATCTCAAAATCACACAACAAATTTTGTTCTTGTACTCTTAACTCTTAACGAGAATGGGATTGATGTAGTCCACTCAAGCCTACTGCAAATATCGCATCATAAACAAGATCAAATAAAAGATTATATTTTTATCATATAATAACAAACTAATAAGTAAAAAGAGAAATTCATATATTTTTTTTAG
The DNA here is from genome assembly GCF_051527215.1 of Medicago sativa. Classification (NCBI taxonomy): domain Eukaryota; kingdom Viridiplantae; phylum Streptophyta; class Magnoliopsida; order Fabales; family Fabaceae; genus Medicago; species Medicago sativa. The sequence continues at coordinate 469,918 of NC_140754.1, forward strand.
AGTCAAAATATAAAATAATAATTCAAATTCATATACTTCATCCTGTCACCATTATATATAAAAAAAGAAGACTTTAGTTTCATTGAAAACTGCCGTATTTAATCTATATGTAAACCAGATATATTAATTTTTAAATGAATATAAACAGTTTTTTTTTTTTTTTACAAAAATGAATACAAAAAGTTGTTTTTTTTATAATAATAATAATGAGTGAGTATATATTCAAAAAATTCATTCATCGGTTTCAAAATATCTCTAAGATTTTTATGATAACAATAGATTTTTTGACAGGAATAATTAGATCATTGAATATCTTTTTTCTAAATGGTTGTGTTCATATAAAAATTAAATATCACACGCATGATATTCAGAAGAAAAGGAACATATAATGAAGATTCAGAATATTAGCAACAGTAAAAACGTGAATAATATATATATATATATATATATATATATATGTATGTATGTGTGTGTGTGTGCGCGCGCGCGCGTGTGGGGTAGATATACCTCTATGATGTGAACTGCTACTGCACCACTTGAGAACTGCTCTAGATCTATTTCTTTTCTCTCAATTTTTGACTCTTATTTGAAACCCTTGAAACTAGAACCCAAATGTATTCTCCTCTTATCTTCTGTGTTAGTGTACTCTATTTATAGAATTTTCAAGTTAATGTGGATATGGAACGAAATTAAAGAAAATATTTATAGAATTTTCAAGTTAATGTGGATATGGAACGAAATTAAAGAAAATAAATAAGATTAATTATGAAATCATTTATCATTTAACTTGTTTATACTGTCATTAATTTCTCCCTTTAAAAATAATTACTAACCTAAATGCAATCGAGTTTTTTTTGCCTAGCCCATTTAATCAATATACAAGTTAGGTTGGATTGGACTAGGCAATCGGACTTCGAGTCGGTCCACTATCAATATTTTTTTTTGACAGACGGTCCACTATCAATATTTTCATTTTTTTTTATTTTAAATACTTCATTTTAATTTGCTCAAAAAAAAATACTTCATTTTTAAAAAAAAAATATGATCAACTAATTCTTATTTCAAAAAAAAAAAAAAGACCAACTAATCAAAAAATTTATATCTATATATTTACGGTGTACATCTACATCTACAAAATCAAACATTTTTCTTTCTCGAGTATATGTGACACTTTTTTTGGCCAAATATACAATTAATGTGTTTGTAATTAATTATAGTTGATTATTTTTCAAATGTTTAATAATGATGCATTTCCTCCGGTCATGTTTATGAGATATTTGAGTTAACAAAAGTTAATTTATTTGATCCAAATTTTGAATTTGATATATCAAGTTTTGTTTACTCAAACATCTCTTATAAATATGATCAGAGGGGGTAAATGATAAATGGATCACGTTTACATGAAAGTGCGCTCTAACTTCACTTCTTAATACTCTCTCCGTCCTAAATTGTATGTCGCTTTAGAAATTTTTTTTGTCCCAAATTATATGTCGCTTTACAATACCAATGAAATATTAATGTTATTTTTCATATTATATCTTTAACTATTTATTACTTTATTTTTCTCATATCATTTATTAAGAATAATTTTGTAAAATAACTCGTAATATTTTTTCTCACACAAAATTAATTACATTTCTAGTGAATGAGTGAGACAATTAGTGAAAGAGTGCACACAAATTGGATTCGAAGGTTTTTTCCCATCTTATACATGTGTTGTTGGATTAATCCAAGGCTGCAATGTGGCTGCAGAAGTAGCGGGAGAAACTCTACTACTGTCCTCGTGAGCTTAGCTCAGTTGATAGAAACAATGCATAACATATGCAAGCCTTCAGATTTCAAACTCCGTCCAAAAAAAAAACTCTACTGCTGAGGACCCATTCATGTATTTGGCTAATTTATAATTTAATATAAATAAATTAATGTTTGAAGTGGGATTGAAAGTATCCTACATTTTTAGGCCTAATAATTTCATCGATATACTCTAAAGTTTAGTTTGATAATAGAGCAAAACTTATTTAAAACTAGAACGCCGACCCGTACGAAATTGTATATATTCATCAAAAATAATATGTCAATTTAGGGGTGTTCGCGGTGCCGTTTGGTTCAGTTTTGAGGCTAAAACTCATCCGAACCGCAAGATAAAAAACATGTGGTTTGGTTTGGTTCGATTGACTTTTAAAATACAATCCGAACCAAACCAAACCAAACCAATGCGGTTTGGGTTGGATCGGTTGGTGCGGTTTTTTCGGGACAATAGAATTTTGTGTTTCCAACATTAAAAACGAGTTAAAAACGTAAAACACAACATATTTTCAGCAATGTTTCCGACAATGTTTTTAATTTCATTTCACATTACATTTTCATTTTCACCAAACAACATAAACCAAATTAAAAACGTGGACAAAAATTAATTCTATTTTGTAAGAAATGTAAAATACCAAGATTTTATCATTCTCTAAAAGCTTAAGTAGCACATAAATATATTTTTGAAATAAAAAGCAAAGAAGAAATTTAACAAGAGAAAAAAACATGTCATTTTGTTAAAGTTTCCATTGAGTTTCCATTAGTATTGATCTAGGTGACATAAATTTTAATTAGTGTTTTTATTATGTTGCGGTTTGGTTTGGTTTGGTTGGTAAAATGAAAACCGCAAACCAAACCAAACCATGCGGTTGAGTAAAAAAGTGATCCGAATACATCCAAACCAAATGCGGTTTTTTGCGGTTTCGGTTTGTGTTGGTTCGATTTGCGGTTTTTCTATTGGATTGGTTCGGTTTTAAACACCCCTATATGTCATATTATTTTACTATCCGAAATGAATTAACTTGAAAATGGATCAATTTTAGAATTGAGTTTTCCGGTGACTTTGGGCCACCTTTTAACAGCCACACCACCACCACCAAATGTTGTAACTTCCCTTCTTTCTCTTCCTTGTTATTAATTGTTAAAGATGTATTTAGTTTTTTCTTGTTTGCTTACAAAATTAATTGGGTATGGAGATGACCCTGATAAAATAAAATAAAAATAAAATAAAATAGATGACTAAAAACGTTTGTGCACCAATAATGAGTATCACCATAAACAATTTTTTTTACTGAAAATGAGAGTACAAAATTAGTTCCAACTCTCATCTCTATTGAGCATGCTGACATATATTCTAGGAACAAATTTTGAGTGAGATTGAAATTCAGAGAAGAGAAACTATAAAACGAAAGAATCCAAAGAAAAGAATAACTAATCAACTTACGTTTTCACACACGCTCTTCCATTGATCCACATCACCGTTTATGTAAAATTTGTTACCGGTTTACCTATTGTCTAAACTGATTGTGTAACATTTTGATAATTTCATGTAAAGCTACTTGAGACGTATATGGTTTCTATTCTGGATTATCTCTGATCTTTATCCGACTATAACCATAATTTAACTTGTTTACCACTGAATTCACTGCTGCTTGAAGTTTACTAAGGATTCAAGACACAAATATTTTGATTATTTCAGAATACAAGGCCTAGTGCTGAAGATCTTCCTGGTGATTTAGCTATGATTGTTACATCATGTTGGAAAGAGGATCCAAACGACAGGCCGAATTTTAGTGAAATCATACAGATGCTCCTTCGGTATCTCTCTACCATTTCGCCATTAGAACCGGTTGTTCCAATGCGGATGGCTTCATCTGAGAATATTGTATTGCCACCAGAATCTCCTGGTACAAGTGCATTAATGTTTCGACGAGACGACTCTGGAGAAACCCCGAAAGCCAACGTGGAAGACAGGTTCAAAGGGTATTTCGTCTGCTTCAATCAGTGTTATTGATGCCTCAAGATCATTAATAGGAAAACAAAATAAAACCATATTCACCAATTGTAACAAACTAGAAACTCAATAAGAAAATGTTGACTATTAGCAACTCAGAAGGCACCTTTATTCTCAGCAAGAGTGGCAAGTTCTTTTAACATTATTAAGTTGTTAACTTTTTTTTTTTGACTTGATGTATAAGGATGCTCAGAGAATTTTGGGGTTTAAGGTTGCTGAGATGTAAATAGTCTTGTAAAATAAGGTTCATCCAAAAGCCTTCACCTCTTGTTTATATGTGTATGCCATGGATAATAAAAAGGAAAAGAGGAAATGTTCATGGTGGCATCATGAAACTTTGTATCATTACCAATTTGCAATGTATCTATTCTTTTCGGTATTGATATTTTGTTAGTGATAAATTCAGGGTCTATTTTTTATTTTATGAGAATAAAATTTAGGCGAGTTCGGCTCTCGAGGCTCACTAGGATTAGGGAAGTCGAAAGTAAAACATGAAGAAATCATAAACTACAAGAATGTATTTCAAAAACAAGACTGGAAGTAAAACATGAGGGAATGTGGAAGATATATATGTGTTTTCATTCCAATAAATGGTTTAGTTATAGAAGAAGAAAAAATTGCATCAGATTCCCATAGTTTGTTTGTTTAAAAGTTATTATAACACAAACAAAGATATATCTACCAAAACCTAAAGGTCATTAAAGAAAAGATTACATTATTACAATTAAAATGGAAGGTAGATGTGTTTGTGAATAGAAAGAGTAAAGCTAGTCATATACTTAATAAACCTCCAATCGGGAGAAGACTATCCTTATAAATTGCTATTTGGCACCAGAACTCGTATCCTTTAACGCCAAGCTCTTTAATCATTTGTGTACTCAAATCAAACCGGACTAGTTCATCATCATCTTTTCTGAAGAATATATCACCTTTCTTCCCTGCTCCGATAGGACGTCCAATGCAAGGTAAGAGCTCAACAGTGAAGATTTTAGCCCATGATTCCTTCAAACCAAGCTCACCCAAGATTCTTATGTTAAAAGTAGTTGTTTCATCATACATTATGACAGCAATTGACCCATTTAAGAATGTTAAATAACAAATATTATAACGGTCAACCATGTCCGATGGAAAATGTGTTGTAAGGAACACCTCATTGCATAAGTCAAATGACACCAAGCGTGACTCAACATTACTAGTATTATTGTCATCCTTTATACTCCACCAATGACACACTCCATTTACGTATAAGTTATCATTTGAACCACTAAAAGGCATTTTAATATCAAGTTTCCTCCAAGAATTACTCCTTAGACTATATATCTCCCACATTGGTTCAACATATAAATATTCCCTCCTTGGCTCATCTACGCCGGCGTTGTCATTGAAATATAACCACCGAATCACCTTATAATCATCTCTAACATGATCATAACCAAAACCATTAAAATTCACTACAGGGTCCATGTAACGTGATTGAGAGAGGAAAGGGCTGGATGGAATGACCTTGAATTCATTTGTAGTTGGGTTCCAAAATACACATTTTGCGTACTGGTCAGAGTCTTTTGCAAGGCAAAGAATCCCATTGACACTAGTTCTACACAAAATATCAATAAAACTATCATCCTCATGAAATGGAGGTGGCCAATCTACTTTTATCATATTCTCAAACCTCTCTCCTGAAAGTAAATACAATGTAGAGCGAAATCCTTCACCTGGCAAATTTATCTGGTTTAGGAGGATAGAAGTATCATCGTAATAAGAATGATTATTAAAAAGGAAGTAGTTGTGATACATGGTCATGAAATGAAGATTTTCAAACAAGAGAGTCCATGATTTGCGTACACATCCAAATCGTTTTAAAAATTTTAGAGGCAATTTTGACAAGATAGAGAAGGCAAGATCTTCAGGTATATGGTTGTTAAACTTCAGATTTTTGGCACCCTCAGATTTCTCCATCTCCAAATCACACAACAAGTTTTGTTCTTGTACTCTTAAATCTTAACGAGAATGAGATTGATGTAGTCCACTCAAGCCTACTGCAGATATCACATCATAAAAAAGATCAAATAAAAGAATATATTTTTATCACATCAAACAAATTAATAATTCACATACATATATCCGGACATTATTATAAGTAATAAAAAATTTAGTTTCATTGAAAATTGTCGTATTTAATCTATATATAGACCAAATATATCAATTTTTCTATAAATCTAAAAAAATTGTTTTTTTTCCATAATAATAATAATCAGAGTGAGTATATGTTAAAAAAATTCATCGATTTCAAAATTTCTCTCTGTTTTTTTTTTGGGTAGTAATTTCTCTATGATTTTTATGATAACAATATATTTTTTGACGCGAAAAATTAGATCTTTGAATATCTTTTTTCTAAATGGTTGTGCTCATATAAAAATTAAATATGTATATGTGTGTGTGTGGTAGATATACCTCTATGCTGTGAACTGCTACTGCACCACTTGAGTACTGCTGATCTATTTCTTTTCTCTCAATTTTTGACTCTTAATTGAAACTAGAACCCAAATGTATTCTCCTCTTATCTTTTGTGTTAGTGTACTCTATTTATAGAATTTTCATGTTAATGTGGATACGGAAGGAAATTAAAGAAAATAAACAAAATTAATTATGAAATCAATTATCATTTAACTGGTTTATACTGTCATTATTTTCCTCTCTTTAAAAAAAAACTACTAACTCAAATGCAATCGAGTTTTTTTGGCCTAGCCTATTTGATCAATATAAAAATTGGGTCGGAATGGACTAGGCAATCGGACTTCGAGTCGATCCACTATCAATATTTTCAGTTTTTTTTTTTTTCAATACTTCATTTTAAAAAAAAATATATATGATCAACTAATTCAAAAAGTATATGTGACACTTTTTCGGCAAAATATAATCGGACTTCGAGTCGATGCCACATGTATTTACGGTGTACATCTACATCTACAAAATCAAACATATTTCATTCTCAAGTATATGTGTGACACTTTTTTTCGGCCAAATATACAATTAATGTGTTTGTAATAAATTATAATCGATTATTTTTCAAATATTTAATAATGATGCATTTCCTCCGTTCTTATTTATGAGATATTTGAGCTAATAAAAGTTAATGTATTTGATCCAAATTTTGAATTAGATATATCAAATTTTGTTGTCTCAAATATGCATCATGTTTACATGAAAGTGCGCTCTAACATCACTTCTTAATAATATTTTAGAACAAATTTATAAAAAGCTTTTCTATATTTTCTACCTTAATACTCCCTCCGTATGAGATTATATGTTGTTTTGGAAAAAAAAATTGTTCCAAATTATGTGGCTTTATAATATCAATGAAGCATTAATGTTATTTTTCTATTATATCATTAGCTATTTATTACTTTATCTTTCTCATATCATTTATTATGGATAATTTTATAAAACAACTCGTAATAGCGAAAGAGTGCACACAAATTGGATCCGAAGGTTTTTTCCCATCTTATATATGAGATGTTGGATTAATCCAAAGCTGCAATGTGGCTGCAGAAGTAGCGGTAGAAAACTCTGTTAGAGAAGGCTAATGAGCTGTTTGACCCATTCATGTATTTGACAAATTTTCATATAATTTAATATAAATAATTTTATTTTATTTTTAATAAGTGAGATTGCAGCAGCTGCTACAAGCTCAAAGCTTTAATAATAATAAGAAAAGGAGATTACAAAATGAGAGGGGGGACATGAAACCTAACCCTCAAAGGATTAACAAAATCTAAAGTTAGGTAGCCCTAACCTATTCCTCACAAAATCCATTCTAATAGCAGGAGGGATAGCAGAAAACCAAGTCTGAGATGTCATAGATAAACCAAGGTTTGCTAGAAGGTCTGCACACTTGTTGCCCTCTCTATATACATGAGTGATACAAAAAGTGAAGGAGAGAAGAAGTTTCAAGCAGTTGTCCCATCTGTTCCTAAGGTTCCAAGGCACAATGCTAGCATTCTTGAAAGCTAAGAAAACCAACATAGAATCTGTTTCAAGCCAGAGGTTAAGTCAATTTTTTTGAAAAAGCAATCTCTATTGCAGACATAGCACCAATCAGTTCAGCATTCAGAGCAATATTGAAACCAAGATTAAAGGCAAAGGCTCCTAAGAACTCAGAATTAGCATTCCTGAACAAGCCACCACAAGCTGAGGCCCCATCAGTATTGCACTTGATGCAATTGAGAATAGGTGGATGCCAGAGTACTTCTTTGATGATATGAGGCTAGGAGGTTTAAGGATGACTTCAAACTTCTTAAGAATAACAAAGTTTGAAATAGAGGAGTTAGCAGCCAGCAAAGTAAGTAATGTTACCAGAAAGTGATATATGCACCAGAAATGATCAAGTTAGCTGCTACCAGGGACGGACCTGAACAAGGCATGGTGTGGCAAGTGCCACACCAGTTCAGGTCCGATTTATTTTTTTTATAATTTTGTTTTGTTCGATTCACTTTATATTTTTACTCGTATATTAACACAGACATCTAATTTTTATTATGTTTATACGTCTGTCTATATTTTTACTCATATATTAATATGAAAACATTTTTTTTAATTTATATACGTGTCTATATTTTTACTCATATAAAAGAACCTTTTTTTTTAATTTATACATGTATTTATATTTTAACTTGTATATTAATACGGAGACCGATTTTTATTTTTAATTTATACGCATGTCTATGTTTTTACTCATAGTTAATACGAAAATAAATTTTTGTACAATTTGTACATATGTCTATATTTTTATTAATATATCAATATAGAGATTTTTTTTATAATTTATATGCAATTGCGACTTGCTTCCAAATAAAGAGCGAAATGCTCTCACCCGTCTGTATGCACGGGTATCCTGCTAGAGCATTTGACATCTCTTTTTTTTTTTGAAGGAATGTTCTTATACAGAAAGAAATGTTCTTAGCACAAGTAGTAATGATATAATTTTAGTTCATTTTCAACAAATGAAAAATATATTATGAAGAAAAAAATATTTAATTATTTGACAAAAAAAAAATTGCCCCACTAGTATTGAAAGTCCAGATCCGCCCCTGGCTGCTACTCTAGGTGTAATAATCTTCTCTTGAAATCTTCTTTGGTTTCTGCAGTACCAAATAACATTAAAACCATGAATAATTGCAGATATAACAACCCATCTACATTGAGGAGACCAGTTTCTTTCAGCAATCTTGATAATATCTAAAAAAGAGACAAAGTTGCTAGTAATGTTGAGAATTCAGCCAATTCCAAATACTCTTGGCAAACTTACAATCCAAAAACAAATGCTGAGAAGATTCTTTGTGAAGTAAGAAATTAATGTTTAAAGTGGGATCGAAAATATCTCACTTTTTTAGGCCTGATAATTTCTTAGATACTCTAAAGTTTAATTTTCATAATATATTAGAGCAATACTTATTTAAAATTTTAATTTATTTTTTTTGTTTGATTTGGGGCAAAACTTATTTAAATTTTTTATTCTTAACTAGCAAAAAGACGGGCACTCATATGTCCGTCTTTCCGTTCTTTTTATTGTGCTAACGTTTGAAAATTATTAATGGTGTTTTTTTTATGAAATTTTGATTTGAATTAAAACTAAAATTATGAATGTTTGTTGCTATCAAGTTATAACAAACCAAACTAATCATGATTATTTATTTTAATGACACCAATATAATAAAAAATATATAATCTAAATTATTTTTTCAATGACATAAACAACGATTTTTATTATAGAAAAAGTTGTTTAAGAGTATAATTGAGATTATGAAAAAGTAAATATAAATATACTCATCTAGTTTGTTACACTTTTTAAATGATAAGGGACAAAAAACAGACATATATATATATATATATATATATATATATATATATTCATATCGTGTTTGTTATATTTTTTAATATTTAAATTTATTCTTATCTAATTGTTACATGTGTTATTTATATTCAAAATTAAGGGTATTTTTGAAAAGGAAAAAGTCAGTCCAAAAGTGCTGAAAGGTGTAGTTTTCTTTATATATTGTATAAATTTAAATAAATGAATACAAAAATATTATATATTATTGAATAATTTGATGATAATTACATACCCAATCAAATTAAAACGTACCGTTATATTCACTTGCTTAAATCTTGGTTGTTATTTCCATTTCAGGTTATAATAATGAATATAATTGATTTTCTTCAAAAAAAAAAATAATGAATATAATTGATTGGTTGGAAGGAAATCAGCATGCACCAAAGGTGATTGATACTGTAATTAAATAAAATTAAATTCATTTTCATAAGGTTTTTTTCAGGCAGATCACGTTACAATATATCTTTTCAAAAATAAAAAATAGAATTTTTCGACAAAGAATAGAAACTCAAAAACCCAAAAAACAAAATAATAGAGATCTCGACCTAAAAATCGAATTTTGAGTTAATTGATTTTAGAGACATTTATAAAAATACATATGAAGGATTTACAAAGTTTCATAATATCTCAAAGACGCCTAGATTTATTTTCGCTTTCAACCAAAACGTGCAAAATTGCAATTTTACTCTGAGTTAGCAATATACTCATGGGTCAAATTTTGTTCCCTAATTTTATAGGCAAAGTTATGACATCATAAGAACATTCATGATCAACATAAAATTTTGGAGTTTTTAAATGAGGAAAGAAGTTTGTCAAAAAAATGAGGGACGAAGTAAAAATGTAACTTGTTTGAGAAATTCCCAATTATAGGAAATAAAAATTCATATTTAATTATTCTGAGTCAAATTTTTTTAATTTTTTGTGAAATAATGTTCTAAACATGCTTGCAAATAAACCATGAAAAAAAATTCAATCCTTCGTGTATATTACAGGGTCAAATATATTAAGGGTATAATATATGTTTTATATTTTACAGGGTTATTTTTCAGACTTTGCGTATATTTCAATGTCAATTTAAACAATGAACTCTTTCAGAAAGAAAAAAACTCTAAAATAAAAAATTGAAAGAAGAGAGAGTAAGAAATAGTAAATAGCAAATGGTATTTTACAGGGTTATTTTTCAGACTTTGCGTAAATATTTGTTGAGTATGCGACCAAAGTGCTTGGATATGCGTGTGGCTGTTGGATTTGCTCTTGATATCCAACGGCGAAGCTAGCAGCATTTTTACGAGGTGGCCACATATAAGTTTATGGACACATCATAAGCTGTTTTCATAAGTTCCCCCAAACAGATTCACAAGTGCATATGTGAGATACAAAGCTACTAATTATCATACAATTCATAGTACCGTAAAGAAGTATCACTTCTCTGTAACAAATAGTAGAGCAACCTTAATCTTGATAGCCTGTTTCCTTCCCAGATAACTTGATCTTGACCGGAGATCATAGGACAGTTAAACTTGCTGATTTCGGTCTAGCCAGAGAGGAGTCATTAACAGAGATGATGACAGCTGAAACAGGAACATATCGTTGGATGGCTCCAGAAGTACGTCTTAATTTCGGAAACTTTGAAAGTTTATGAATTTTCCAGTTTGGTTTCCATGTTCGGTGATTATTGTTACTTTTATGTGTGGTGGCAGGTTTACAGCACTGTTACTCTAAGACAAGGTGAGAAGAAGCATTACAACCATAAAGTGGATGCTTACAGCTTTGCAATTGTGTTGTGGGAGCTCATCCATAACAAGTTGCCCTTTGAAGGCATGTCTAATGTACAAGCAGCATATGCAGCTGCTTTTAAGGTAGATGACATCTTTATGCTTGCTTGATAATAATTTCTACTTATGTTGATTGTACTTGCACAATTAATGGCCTGTAGCAAAAGGTCCATGTTTCGACCTCAAGTCCTCCGCACTGCTTTTCTGATGTATTGGTCGTTTTGGGCCTTGTGTAAGCCCTCACGGTTTTGTCCTTAGTTAAATGGAAACAAGCGAGACTTTTTGGTGTACCAAACAATAGCCCCCTAGTCGAAGCTAATGGACTAAAGGGCCTGTCAGCCCTCGTGTGTGGCTTAGCCCCTTGACTGGGGGACTTTTGTTCCAATACACCAAAAAGTCTCCCATTTCTCGAAAATCAAGGCTAATAGTTGTTTATAAACTCGCCATGACACCTTTTAAGTACGGATAAAACCATGAGAACTCCCACAAGGTCCAAAGCATACAATACGTTGGAAAAGTAGAGCAGACTTGAGGTCGGAACAGTCTACATTCGAGTTGTAGAATTGTTGTGAAGTTACATTTTGGAAGTCTTGATAATTTCATGTAAAGCTACTTGAGACTTATATGGTTTCTATTTGGGATTATCTCTGATCTTTATCCGACTATAATCATAATTTAACTTGTGTTTACCACTGAATTCACTGCTGCTTGAAGTTTACTAAGGATTTGTGACAAAAATATTTTAAGGTTTAAATGTGTCATTGGTCCCTGCACTTTCATCAGATTTTGGCATTGGTCCCTGCACTTTGTAAAAATATTGGTATTGATCCCTCTGTTAACTTTCTGTTAAAAAAAACACAAAACAAAAAAGTGCAGGGACCAATGCCAAAATTTTATGAAAGTGCAGGGACTAAAGACATATTTAAGCCATATTTTAATTATTTCAGAATACAAGGCCCAGTGCTGAAGATCTTCCTGGCGATTTAGCTATGATTGTAACATCATGCTGGAAAGAGGATCCAAATGATAGGCCGAATTTTAGTGAAATCATACAGATGCTCCTTCGGTATCTCTCTACCATTTCGCCATTAGAACCGGTTGTTCCAATGCGGATGGCTTCATCTGAGAATATTGTATTGCCACTAGAATCTCCCGGTACAAGTGCATTAATGTTTCGACGAGACGACTCTGGAGAAACCCCGAAAGCCAATGTGGAAAACAGGTTCAAAGGGTATTTCTTCTGCTTCAATCAGTGTTATTAATGCCTCAAAAGATCATAAATAGGAAAACAAAATAAAACCATATTCACCAATTGTAACAAACTAGAAACTCAATAAAAAAATGTTGACTCTTAGCAACTCAGAAGGCACCTTTATTCTCAGCAAGAGTGGCAAGTTCTTTTAACATTATTAAGTTGTTAACTTTTTTTTTTTTGGACTTGATGTATAAGAATGCTCAGAGAATTTTGGGGTTAAGGTTGCTGAGATGTAAATAGTCCTGTGAAATAAGGTTCATCCAAAAGCCTTCACCTCTTGTTTATATGTGTATGCCATGGATAATAAAAAGGAAGAGAGGAAATATTCATGGTGGCATCATGAAACTTTGTATTATCACCAATTTGCAATGTATCTATCCTTTTTTTTAGTATTGATATTTTGTTTGTGATAAGTTCTAGGGTCTATTTTTTTTTATGGGAACAAGATTTAGGTGACTTGAGCTCCGGAGGTTCACTAGGGTTGGTGCATGCATCAAGGCTCAGCGATTATTTTCGGGGTTACTGTTTTTTTGGGAGGCGAATTTTGGATGGTGGTTTATTTTTCATTTCTAAATTAAGTAAGCTATAAAATGTTTTAAAATGAATGAAGTGAGATTAAAATATTATATGATCAAATCATATATTATATTCTTTTAATTTTTTTAAAATCTTAAATATATATTAAAATATAGATCTATTCCTCTAAAATCTTCCCTTCAAAATTCTCCTATCACATAGACTCTTAGATCTCTTTGGTTCAATCAAGAGAAGAGAGAGGAGATATTTTATGCATGGGAAATGTTCTCTTAGCCAAGAAAGGTTGTATCACATGCAATTTTGAAATTAGGACACACTTTTGCCATTGTCTACGTTGACAAAACAAACCACTCACAATAATAACACAAACTTTCACAGAAAAAGATATATTCAAATATAACATGATGAACAGAGAAAATTAATCAAAATATTTAAAGACCCATTAATAGCTTGTGTTCAACCCTTTCAACAATCTTCTTGTAGAAATTATCGATAGATTATAGGGAAAGGATAAAGAAAAATTACAACCTCAATGTCAAGCATTGTAGCCAAGACATCTTTTATAAGTCGAAAGTAAAACATGTAGAAATCATAAACTACAAAATGTATTTCAAAAACAAGACTGAAAGTAAAACATGAGGGAATGTGGAAGATATATGTGTTTTGATTCCAATAGATGGTTTAGTTATAGAAATATATATCATCAGATTCTAGTTTGTTTGTTTAATAACACAAACATTCTTACAATTAAAATGGAATGTAGATGTGTTTGTGAATAGAATAGAAAGAGTAAAGCTAGAAAATAAAATGGATTAAGTAAGATCAATATTATGAGATAGTTTATTGATTAGTCATACATAAACCTCCAATCGGGAGAAGACTATCCTTATAAATTGCTATATGGCACCAAATCTCGTATCCTTTAACACCAAGCTCTTTAATCATTAGTGTACTCAAATCAAACCAGAGTAGTTCATCATCATGTTTTCTGAAGAATATATCACCTTTCTTCCCTGTTCCGATAGGATGTCCAATGCAAGGTAAGAGCTCAACAGTGAAGATTTTAGCCCATGATTCCTTCACACCAAGCTCACCCAAGATTCTTATGTTAAAAGTAGTTGTTTCATCATACATTATGAAAGCAATTGACCCATTTAAGAATGTTAAATGACAAATATCATAACGGTCAACCATGTCTGAGGGCAAAGGAGTTGTAAGGAACACCTCATTGCATAGGTCAAATGACACCAAGCGTGGCTCCACATTACTATAATTATTGTCATCATTTAGACTCCACCAATGACAGACTCCATTTACGTATAATTTCTCATTTGAACCACTACAAGGCATTTTAATATCAAGTTTCCTCCAAGAATTACTTCTTAGACTATATATCTCCCACATTGGTTCGACATCTAAATATTCCCTCCTTGGCTCATCTACGCCGGCATTGTCATAGAAATATAACCACCGAATCACCTTATAGTCATCTCTAACATGATCATAACCAAAACCATTAAAATTTACTACAGGGTCCATGTAACGGGATTGAAAGAGGAAAGGGCTGGATGGAATGACCTTGAATTCATTTGTAGTAGGGTTCCAAAGTACACATTTTGTGTACTGGTCAGAGTCTTTTGCAAGGCAAAGAGTCCCATTGACACTAGTTCTACTCAAAATATCAATTAAACTATCATCCTCATGAAATGGAGGTGGCCAATCTACTTTTATCATATTCTCAAACCTCTCTCCTGAAAGTAAATACAATGTAGAGCGAAATCCTTCATCGGGCAAATTAATCTGGTTTAGGAGGATAGAAGTATCATCGTAATAAGAATGATTCTTAAAAAGGAAGTGGTTGCGATACATGGTCATGAAATGAAGATTTTCAAACAAGAGAGTCCATGATTTGCGTACACATCCAAATCGTTTTAAAGATTTTAGAGGCAATTTTGAGAAGATAAAGAAGACCAAATCTTCAGGTATATGGTCTCTAAACTTAAGATTTGTGGCACCCTCAGATTTCTCCATCTCAAAATCACACAACAAATTTTGTTCTTGTACTCTTAACTCATAAACAGAATGAGATTGATGTAGTCCACTCAAGCCTACTGCAAATATCGCATCATAAACAAGATCAAATAAAAGATTATATTTTTATCACATAATAACAAACTAATAAGTAAAAAGAGAAATTAACTTGCAAATATATATATTTTTTTAGAGCCAAAATATAAAATAATAATTCAAATTCATATACTTCATCCGGTCACCATTATAAATAAAAAAAAAAGATTTTAGTTTCATTGAAAACTGCCGTATTTAATCTATATGTAAACCAGATACATTAATTTTTAAATGAATATAAACAGTTTTTTTTTGTTGACAAAAATGAATATAAAAAGTTGTTTTTTTTTTATAATAATAATAATAATCAGAGTGAGTATATATTCAAAAAATTCATTCATCGGTTTCAAAATATCTCTAAGATTTTTATGATAACAATAGATTTTTTGACAGGAATAATTAGATCATTGAATATCTTTTTTCTAAATGGTTGTGTTCATATAGTAAAAATTAAATATCACACGCATGATATTCAGAAGAAAAGGAACAACATATAATGAAGATTCAGAATATTAGCAACAGTAAAAAGGTGAATATATGTGTGTGCGCGTGTGTGTGTGCGGGGTAGATATACCTCTATGATGTGAACTGCTACTGCACCAGTTGAGAACTGCTCTAGATCTATTTCTTTTCTCTCAATTTTTGACTCTTAATTGAAACTAGAACCCCAAATGTATTCTCCTCTCTTATCTTCTGTGTTAGTGTACTCTATTTATGAATTTTCATGTTAATGTGGATATGGAAGGAAATTAAAGAAAATAAACAAGATTAATTATGAAATCATTTATCATTTAACTGGTTTATACTGTCATTATTTTCTCCTTTTAAAAATAATTACTAACCTAAATGCAATCAAGGTTTTTTGGCCTAGCCCATTTTTTTTTTTTTGGTCAATGGCCTAGCCCATTTAATCAACATAAAAGTTAGGTTGGATTGGACTAGGCAATCGGACTTCGAACCGGTCCGCTATCAATATTATCGTTTGTTTTTTTAATTTTAATTTATATCTACATATTTGCGGTGTACATCTACATCTACAAAATCAAACATTTTTCATTCTCAAGTATATGTGACACTTTTTTGAGCCAAATATACAATTAATATGTTTGTAATTAATTATAATTGATTATTTTTCAAATGTTTAATAATGATGCATTTCCTCCGGTCCTATTTATGAGATATTTGAGTTTTTTTTTTTAACAAAATGAGATATTTGAGTTAACAGAAGTTAATTTATTTGATCCAAATTTTGAATTAGATATATCAAGTTTTGTTTACTCAAACATCTCTTATAAATATGATCAGAGGGGTAAATGATAAATGCATCATGTTTACTGTTTACATGAAAGTGCACTCTAACTTCACTTCTTAATACTCTTTCCGTCCTAAATTGTATGTCACTTTAGAAAAGAAATTGTCCTAAATTATATGTCGTTTTACAATACCAATGAAACATTAATGTTATTTTCATATTATATCTTTAACTATTTATTACTTTCTCTTCTTTCAATTCTTTAATTTCTCTTTTCCATACCATTTATTAAGGACAATTTTGTAAAACAACTCATAATATTTATTTCCCACACAAAATTGATTATAATTCATAAAAACGTGTGAAATTCCTAAAATGTCATACAATTTTGGACGGAAGGAGCAATATTTTAGAACAAATTTATAAAAAGTTTTTTTCTTTTTCTATATCTTCCACTGTACTACTTCCTCCGTATGAGATTATATGTCACTTTAAGAGAAAAAAAATTATCTCAACTTATATGTTGCTTTACAATATCAATGAAGCATCAATGTTACTTTTTCTATTATATCATTAACTATTTATTATTACTTTATCTTTCTCTCTCATACCATCATTAAGGATAATTTTGTAAAACAATTTGTAATATCTTTTTCTCACACAAAATTAATTACATTTCTTGTGAATGAGCGAGACAATTAGTGAAAGAGTGCACACAAATTGGATCCGAAGGTTTTTTCCCATCTTGTATATGAGTTGTTGGATTAATCCAAGGCTACAATGTGGCTGCAGAAGTAGCGGTAGAAACTCTACTATTGTCCTCGTGAGCTTAGCTCAGTTGGTAGAGACAATGCATCATATATGCAAGGTTCAGAGTTCAAACTTCGACCACCACCTTGTCAAAAAAACTCTGACCACCACAAAAAAAAAAACTCTTCTCCCGAGGATTCATGTATTTGACTAATTTACATATAATTTAATGTGAATAAATTAATGTTTGAAGTGGGATCGAAAGTATCCCACATTTTTAGGCCTAATAATTTTTTAGATATATGTACTCTAAAGTTTAGTTCGATATAGAGCAAAACTTATTTAAAATTTTAATTTTTTGGGTTTTGGGATTCGAACCGAGACCTTTGTATATATAATGTATTAAATATGTATTATCCCTACTAACTGAGCTAAACTTACGAAAATTTACTTTTTTGATTTGATATGGGGCAAAACTTATTTAAAATTTTTATTTTTAATTTAAATAAATTAATACAAAAATATGATATATTATTGATTTGGGGAAAAACTTTTTCACCGAACCGTTGAATTTTTTCAGGTAGTTTTAGGACGTTAAAATATATCTTTTTTCCAAAAAATTAGAATTTTCCGACTAAGGGGATAAAATCAAAAACCCAAAAAAACAAAACAATAGAGATCTCGACCTAAAAATTGAATTTTGAGCTAGTTGATTTTAGAGACATTTATAAAAGTACATAGAAAGAATTTGCAAAGTTTCATAATATCTCAAAGACTTCTAGATTTATTTTGTTTTTTCAACCAAAATGTACAAAATTGCAATTTTATTTCGAGGAAACATATACTCATAGGTCAAATTTCGTTCCCTAACTTTGTAGGCAAGGTGATAACATCGTAAGAACATTCAACATGAAATTTTAGAGTTTTTAAATTAGGGAAGAAGTAAAAATGTAACTTGTCTGAGAAATTCCCAATTATGGGAAATAAAAATTCATAATCAATCATTCCTTGTTGGAAAGTTTTATTTTTGTGTGGAAATAACGTTCTATGCAAACAAACCATGAAATAATTCAACTTTTAGGTCACTTTTATCGACTTCGTGTATATTACGGGGTCAAATTATCAAATATATGAATATATGTTTTATATTTTACATGGTCATTTTTCAGACTTCGTGTATATTCCAATGTCAATTTGAACAATTAACTCTAATTAAAATAAAGAATTAAAAGAAGAGAGAGTAATAAATAGTAAATGATATGATAGGAAAAGATAAAATAAATTTTCATTAGTATTGTAAAATCTATGATTTATCGTAATTTTTTTTCCAAAATGATGTATATTAAAATTCACAGAGAGTAATTCACAGTGATGATGCATTTGATCCAAAATTTAAACCAATTTTATTAATTTAAACAAAAGAAAATTGATGTTCCCTAAAAAAAGATTGATGTATTTAATCCAAAATTTAAATCAAACAATCAATTTTGTTTTATTATTTTTTTACTCACCTTTAGGGCCCGTTTTATGGTTAGGATATGGAGACATGATATGTTATCTCATGTTTGCTTCATCAATGAGGTAGAAAAAAATAAACCATTTTCCTATAAGCATAAATTGAGTTAGAAACTATTCTAATATGATTTTTGTCAACAAAAAAAAAACTATTCTAATATGATTAAAAAATTCATTCCTTATTTATTTTTATATTATTATATCGTTTTTAAAATGTTGTCATTCTTTACTTATTTATAATTAATTACATGCCGTTTTTAGAATATTTAATTAATTACGAGAGTAATTTTCTCGTTTAATTATGATAAAATAATGATATCATGTTTGTTATCATGTGCGCAGCAAACACATGATATGATTAATACTTATCGTATCATGTCTCTATCCAGCTTCATATTATATATCGTCTTTATCATATTATGACCATTAAACTGTTCCTTAAGATAATAGTGTCATTTTTGTGTTAAGATTATTTAATTAATTACAAGAGTAATTTTCTCGTTTAATTATGATAAAATAATGATATCATGTTTGTTATCATGTAAGCAGCAAACACATGATATAATTAATACTTATCGTATCATGTCTCTATCCAACTTCATATTATATATCGTCTTTATCATATTATGACCATCAAACTGTTCCTTAAGATAATAGTGTCATTTTTGTGATTATTAAAATAATGACGGTCCGAATAAGGTCCAAATATGTGTTACATTAAGGGTACTTCGATACTGCTTTTATAAATTAATCAAGATGGATTTAGGCGGCTTAAATTATTCATTTGAAATATAATTTTATGCATTTAGATTTTAGAATAATAAAGAACAAAAAATATCAAATAATAGAGTGTTAATTTCTACCCTAAAAAAACAATAGAGTGCAACCAAAACACGCTTTAAAACTTAATTTTCAACATATTTTCTTTTATTCATTAAAATTCGTGTGAGTTTCATCAAATTATGTGTGGTTTGTATAAATTTGGTGGAATTCTTATAAATTCTAACAAATAAAATAGAGTGTTGAATATTGTGTGTTAGAGAGGATTATTTTTTGGCTAATGTTAACTTGTGCCTTCAAGGCACAAGTTAAGAAGTACAAATAGAAATGTTTTGTTGTAATTAATGTATTTGAATTTAACTTTTTGACTTTTAACTAATTGAATGCACAAAATTTAAGAAACAATTTCTATTTTTAGGTTGCTTAACATGTGCCCTAAGGGCACAAGTTAACATGACCCTTATTTTTTTTAAGATGAAAGAGTGCGTTTTTTTTTCATTACTCATCAAATAGTTGTGAAAAGAGAGTCATGGAAGTCAAGCCACTTATAGAAAATGTTTATGGAATCAGTGCCCTTTTGTATTAGATGAAATATTAATTGAAAACTCACACACTTAAATAAAGGAGTAGTCACGACATTCACGTCGTCCGATATAACAATTTTGATATTTTTGCATGTTGAGTTCAGGCTTCTGAATAGATGTCTTCTGAAAAGAACATTGACAATCAAAAGATTATTATTGACAATTTTGAAAATAAGGATATTCCTTCAAGTTCTAAAGGATTTTGCGAACAAATTAGTGAAACTCCTATAGTTCAGCCTCCCATTAAAATTGAGAATTTCAAAATTGATGATAATTCTAATGAATTTATGAATACTTTACATGAGAAACTTAAAAGATTAAATCTTAATGTTATTTCTAAAGATGATAATTCAGATAATGAATCTAAAGACTCGAATAAAGATTTTGAAAATGTGGATGAGCTTGCTACCATGTTTAATGATTTTAGTCTTAATGATAAGGCTGATATTAATACCGTTTATACTAAACGCGGAGTTGATAAAATTTATTACGATAGACCTTCTCCTCAAGATTTGCTTTTTGAAGAAAATGAGGATATAATTCAAAACTCGTACTCGGGTAGATCCATTTATGAATGGAACATTGACGGTCTAAATGATAGACAAATTGTCACAGTTATTCAAAAAATGCTTATGTATTCTACCATTTGTAAACAGCAAGGAAATTCTGATAGAAATATTGCTAGTTTCATAACAGTTGGTTTTGTTGGTCAACTTAGAGGTTGGTGGGATTGGTATCTCACAGATGTTCAAAGAGAAGAGATTCTTTCTCATAAAAAGACCATTAAAAATGAAGCCACAGGATCTGTGACTAATACTAATGAAACGGCGCCAAAAACTTGATAGGCCAAACCGCAAGTGCACGGTCTATCGAAGTAATAGTAGTAAAAGAGTATCGTTCCGCTAGGGAGTTATGAATTCGATTAACTTTTAGAGAATGATTAGAAAAGAAGAAAGATTATAAAAAGGGAGGTTTAGTTGCTGAAGGTAAATAACAATAATAATAATAAAAGAGCCTTGAGATTATTGGTTCATCATAACAACGAATCTTTTCGCAAGCAAGCCTTAAACTTATAATTATGCGTTAATCTTAATTTCTAAGGACAAGTTTCTCTTTAGCATATCACAGCTTCTCTCGAAGTCAGTGAGTGTATCCCTCCAACAACCACACCTATTCTCATGGGTGATTGCCTTTGGGACCCTTGAAGATCGAAACTTTATGTGTCCCAAGGTTTGCTAGACTATTCTCATGTTTCGCAAACCTTGTCTAAATTCACTTGTTCGGATATCAAAGCTCCGCGTTCGCTTTATGAATTGATATCTGTAATGATGAATTAACCATTATCAAACCCTCCGCGTTCGCTTCCACAGTTTGATAATAATTAATTCATGTTAAAACGGTGAATTCAGATAAGAAATTAAGGTAACATATAATTAGGGTTTAAGGCTTGGCTTGATCCGGATTACGTCATTAGACTTATCCAACAATCCCAAGACAAAGAAGTCTACTCACTAACGTTCATTGTAGACATGGGGGAAGAAGAGAAAGCAATAAAGTAAAAGAACAATAATATAAAAGTGAACTTTTATTCCAAGAACAAAAGATGAATGTTTATGATGGAGAGCTACTCTATTTATAGCTTTACAATTGACTTAAAATCTAAGCAACTATAAGGGCTATTCGGTAAAACTACAACAGGGTAACTTGGGCCTAAAGCAAAAGCAGCAAAAGTTATCCAGAGAGGTGGCACGGCCGTGCCAACCTTAGCACGGGCCGTGCCAGGCTTCTGACTTGGGGGCTCTATATTTTTGTTCCGAATCTTTCGTATTTTTGCTCCAAATCAGCTCCAGACTCATTTCTTTTGCTCCAAGACACCTTCCATCATATATTCGTTCCTGAAATATAAAATATGCAATTGTAGTAAAAAGATTCAAAAAAGGAAATATTATTGCAATAAAATAAATTCAAATCTAAATAAAACTAAACTAAATAATGCATAAAAATAGACTAAATATAGACTCATCAAACTCCCCCACACTTGAATCTTTGCTTGTCCTCAAGCAAAAGGCAATGGACATAGCAGCAACTAAAAGGATTAATTATGGCAATGCAATTGAAAACACAAGTCTCTTTGAAGGTTTTGTTTCAAGTACACTAATCACAATTTCAAACATTCCTCGTGAACCTATTCAACCCAACATCAAGTCTCAAGTGAGTGTGTGTGTGCAGTCCAACCCTTTTCTTGCTCCTGTATAAGACAGATATTATGAGGAACAGGTTCTATCCTTAATGCTAAAGTAACCGAAAAAAGTCCTTTCTTCATTTCATATAAGAGTGATGGGAATTTAAGTTAAAATTAAATTAAATTAACAATTAAGCACAAAGGGGCTGCAGATGCTTAGGGGCTATCTATCCTCATAGGAAGTCTTCTCGGATGTAATTGTCCTTTCCCCCTAGATTCAAAATCACCCTAAGCAGTGCTGCAAAATTAATATTTGTTTCATCTCCGCGTAGGAAGTCTTTTTGGATGTAATTGTCCTTTCCCCCTAGCATTGATGAATTTGTTTCACTTTAAGTTCAAATCAGGGAGTCACCACCACAATTAGGAAGTTAGGGATTATCCTTTCCCCCACATGTTGGTGCCATTCTCCTGCCCCATTTTAACTTTAACAATTAAGCATAAAACAATTAAGAACATTGATTATTTTCCCACACAAACTTATATTACTTTTACTCTGAAGACTTTAAAGGGTCTAAGTTAACACTAAAGATAGAACGTGCTCCTTAAAATACCTATTCATACACTTGCTCAAAGATTGCAACTGGGTGCTTTTCTCATTGGAGATTTTTCACAATAAAACAAGATGTGGGTATAGCAAGAACACAAGAAACTACTTTCATGTACAAGAAACAACTTTTAAAGAAGAGACAAAACAAAAAAATTTATGCCATATTTTACATTAAAAACAAGCTACTAATCATGCCTCTTGCTATAAAAACAAAACAAAAGAATAAAGTTCAAGGGAGTTTGGGAACACTACGACTCTAGACACTTTATTAGCCCCCCCCCCCCCCCCCCCCCCCCCCCCACACTTAGGGGAAGCATTGTCCTCAATGATTCAAAGAAAAAGAAAAGAGAAGAAGAAGAAGAAGGAGTAGAAGAAGAAGAATAGGAGAAGAAGATGAAGAAGAAGAGATAAGTGAAGAGAGGAAGAGGAAAGCTCACAATTGTTCATTGAGGTCCGTAGGGAGGACCTTGGAGATGAAGGTGTTGCATCATCCGGCGGAGCATTTCATTATTTTCTTGTGTTAAGCGGTTGCCCCTTTGAACATCATTTCGAAGCCCGAAGATCTCAACACCTTGCTTTTGTTGCTCGGTGCTCATCCTCTCAATCTCATTGTGGATCCATGTCCATCTTTGATCTTCATTTAGATTATCGGTGTTATGGCCATGGTGCTCCTCCTCTTGGTGCTAGTTAGCATTGTCTCCTCCATCAAGATTGTTCTCTTCATGTACCTGATTATCATCAACATACAACAAATTTGCTTCCACCTCGATGCTAGTCCGAGATGGTTTAGGAAGTAGTAACAAAATAGACACATTAAGCTTGAGTGAATATTGCATGGGCGGATGATGTTTTATGAAGTTCATTGCAATGAGGGTTTCTATGTTTAGCCTATTCCCTCAATTGGATTTACCCCCTCATTTTCACCCACTCAAAATTGCCTAGTTATGTATGTGATGATGCCACTCACTACTATCTCCCCCTTTCCGGCAGGTCTATTACCTACATCGGCAAGATAATCAAGCAAGTAGAAACAAGTGTTCACAGCCTAAGTGGAAACAAACTCTATGGTTAGGATCATCAAAATTCAACCTATCTTTAGAAAAAACAATTGAACTTAGAAACTCATAGGTGAAATTCTCACACCCTCTCATAGGTTTCAATATCTCAATCCATCCTAAGTTTCCTAGCAACTTATACACATTATCTCTAATGCCTAGCACATTCAAACTATGAGAATCAGGATATCGACAAGGATGTAAAGGTTTAGAAGTTAGAACTTGATACCTATCCCTTTGTGTGTTGTCTTTGAATTGGATTCCATGATTCTTTGCCGGTGCTTTCTTCTTTGCTTGAGGTCCTCCGGAAGAGCTTGCTACTTCTTTACCACCTCTTCTTGAAGCCATTAACCTTAGGTTAACTTTGTGTGGTTTGGGTAAAGGTTAGGGTTTGGGAAGAATTTTGGTAGGAAAGGTTGGTTTAGGTGTGGAGATTGGTTAAGAATATGTGGTTTTTGGGTTAGGTTTTAGGGAAATAAGGCTTTGGTGAATTATGGGTTTGGGTGGATGAAAGTTGTTTTTGATGGAAGGGTTTTGTGTAGAATGAAGTTAAGAGTTGATTGGGTTAAAGAGTTGATTGGTTTGGTGAAGTTTTGAGGGAGATATGAAGGTTTGAAGGTGGATGGTTATGGAGGTTTAGAGAGAAGTTTGAAAGATGAAAGAGGTTTGTGTGTGAGAATGAGGAAGAAGAAGAGAAAAATTGTGGTTATAGAGGCATAGGGGTCGGGCACGGCCAAACCGCAAGTGCACGGCCTATCGAAGTAATAGTAGTAAGTAGAGTTATCGTTCCGCTAGGGAGTTGGTCAATCCAATTAGCTTTTAGAAATTGATTAGAAGAGAAAGAAATAAGGAGTGGGAGAGTGCAGTTTTTGAAGGTAAATAACAATAATATTAAAAAGCCTCGGGATCATTGGTTCATCGTAATAACGAATCTTTTCACAAGCAAGCCTTAAACTTATAATTAAACGTTAATCCTAATTACTAAGGACAAGTTTCTCTTTAGCATATCACAGCTCCTCTCGAAGTCAGTGAGTGTATCCCTCCAACAACCACACCTATTCTCATGGGTGATTGCCTTTGGGACCCTTGAAGATCGAAACTTTATGTGTCCCAAGGTTTGCTAGACTATTCTCATGTTTCGCAAACCTTGTCTAAATTCACTTGTTCGGATATCAAAGCTCCGCGTTCGCTTTATGAATTGATATCTGTGATGATGAATTAACCATTATCAAACCCTCCGCGTTCGCTTCCATAGTTTGATAATAATTAATTCATGTTAAAACGGTGAATTTAGATTAGGAATTAGGGTAACAATTAATTAGGGTTTAAGACTTGGCTTGATCCGGATTACGTCATTAGACTTATCCAACGATCCCAAGACAAAGAAGTCTACTCACTCATGCTCATCGTAGACATGGGGGAAGAAGAGAGAATGCGATAAAAGTAAATTGCAAAAGAAGAAAGTAAAACTAAATAAAGACTTTATTGAAATAGCAATTGAAATAACAAAGTAAAAGATGATTGTTTATGGTGGAGAGCTACTCTATTTATAGCTTTACATCTGACTTAGAAACTAAGCAACTAGAAGGATAAAACAGTAAAGCTGCAACAGGGTAACTTGGGCTTGAAGAAAAGCAGCAAAACAGGTCCTGGAGACGGGCACGGCCGTGCCACATGTTGGCACGGGCCGTGCCAAGCTTCTGAGTTTGGGGGAACTTATTTTTGTCCCGTATCTTCGTATTCTTGCGCTGTATTTGCTCCAGTCCTCTTTCTTTTGCTCCAAGGCACCTTCCACCATATATTTATTCCTAAAATAAAATAAAAGACAATTTGAAGTAAAATATTCTAAACTAAAATAAAATGCAATAAAATGAAATCAAATCTAAAATAAAACTAAACTAAATAAGGCAATAAATAATACTATCTATGACTCATCAAACTCCCCCACACTTGAATCTTTGCTTGTCCTCAAGGAAAAGGCAACAAACATAGTAGCAACTAAAGATTGATTATGGCAATATTAAGAACAATGTGTCTCAAAAGAAAGGCTTTGCTTCAAGTACACTAATTACAACTTCAAACACTTCTCATGAACCTATTCTACCCAACATCAAGCCTCAAGTGAGTGTGTGTGTGCAGTCCAACCCTTTTCTTGCTCCTGTATAAGACAGATATTATGAGGAACAGGTTCTATCCCTAGTGCTAAAGTAACCGAGAAAAGTCCTTTCTTCATTTCATATAAGAGTGATGGGAATTTAAGTTAAATTAGATTAGATTAACAATTAAGCACAAGGGGCTGCAGATGCTTAGGGGCTATCTATCCTCGTAGGAAGTCTTCTCGGATGTAATTGTCCTTTCCCCCTAGATTCAAAATCACCCTAAGCAGTGCTGCAAAATTATTATTTGTTTCATCTCCGCGTAGGAAGTCTTTTTGGATGTAATTGTCCTTTCCCCCTAGCATTGATGAATTTGTTTCACTTTAGGTTCAAATTAGGGAGTCACCACCACAATTAGGAAGTTAGGGATTGTCCTTTCCCCCACATGTTGGTGCCATTCTCCCGCCCCATTTAACATTAACAAATTAATAAGAATATAACAATTAAGAACAATTTGATTAATTTTCCCACACAAACTTATACTACTTTTACTCTTAAGACTTTAAAGGGTAATTGTCCTTTCCCCCTAGCATTGATGAATTTGTTTCACTTTAGGTTCAAATTAGGGAGTCACCACCACAATTAGGAAGTTAGGGATTGTCCTTTCCCCCACATGTTGGTGCCATTCTCCCGCCCCATTTAACATTAACAAATTAATAAGAATATAACAATTAAGAACAATTTGATTAATTTTCCCACACAAACTTATACTACTTTTACTCTTAAGACTTTAAAGGGTCTAAGTTAACACTAAAGATAGAACGTGTTCCTTAAAATACCTATTCATACATTTGCTCAAGGATTGCAACCGGGTGCTTTTCTCATTGGAGAATTTTCACATTAAAACAGGATATGGGCATAGCAAGAACATAAGAAACACAAGAAACAACTTTTATGTACAAGAAACAACCTTTAGAGAAGAGACAAAACAAAAATTTTCATGCCATATTTGCATTAAAAACAAGCTACTTAGTCATGCCTCTTGCTATAAAAACAAAACAAAAGAATAAAGTTCAAGGGAGTTTGGGAACACTACGACTCTAGACACTTTATTAGGCCCCCCCCCCCCCCCCCACACTTAGGGGAAGCATTGTCCTCAATGATTCAAAAGAAAAAGAAATTAAAAGAAGAAGAAGAAGAAGAAGAAGTAGAGAAGAAGAAGGGGTGCAGAAAGCTCACAAGGTGTTATAGATAGGAAAAAAAATGAATTTTTGGACTCTGTAGGCTGGCACGGCCGTGCCAACCTTCTGGTTCCAGGGACTTCAATTTTTTTCATTTTCTTGAATCGTATTCGGACAATTACCTACAAAACAACTTAAAACAAAACGAAAGCAGTTAAATGCGTGGGTTGCCTCCCACGAAGCGCTCTTTTACCGTCACTAGCTTGACGAAAGATGTAAGAGTGGTTCCTCATGGAGGATCTAAGAGGGCTAGTATTGTTTCTTCTTCAACAGCTTCACCTGCATTGTAAATCTTTAGTCTTTGGCCATTAACTTTGAAAGGTCCAGTCTTTTCAGAAAAAATTTCAATTGCCCCATAGGGGTAGACAGTACGAACAGTGAATGGACCAGACCATCTTGATCTTAACTTACCTGGAAAAAGCCTTAGCCTAGAGTTAAAGAGCAGTACAAGGTCACCGCTCTTGAAGTTCCTTTTGAGGATATGCTTGTCGTGCCATTTTTTAGTTCGTTCTTTGTAAATACGGGCATTTTCATAAGCATCAATTCTAAGTTCTTCTAACTCACTTAACTGAAGTTTTCTCTTTTGACCAGCTAAATTGGGATCTAAGTTGAGGTTTCTTATGGCCCAATAGGCTTTATGTTCAAGTTCAACCGGAAGGTGACAAGATTTTCCATAGATTAGCTTAAAAGGTGTCATTCCAATTGGAGTTTTGTAAGCCGTTCGATAGGCCCAAAGAGCATCGTCGAGCTTACTTGACCAATCCTTCCTAGAGTTTGAAACTGTTTTTTCAAGAATGGCTTTTATTTGTCTATTGGAGACCTCAACTTGTCCGCTAGTTTGTGGGTGATAGGGTGTAGCAATTTTGTGTTTCACTCCATACTTTTGTAAAAGTTTTTCGAAAAGTTTAGATATAAAGTGAGACCCTCCATCGCTTATTACAACCCTTGGCACTCCAAACCTTGGAAAGATAATCTTTTTGAAAAATTTATAACAACATGTGCATCATTAGTGGGTGAGGCAACAGCCTCAACCCATTTGGACACATAGTCAACTGCCACCAATATGTATTGATTTCCAAAAGAAGAGGGGAAAGGTCCCATGAAATCAACACCCCATACATCGAAAATTTCGACTTCAAGAATGTTGTTTAAGGGCATTTCATTCCTCTTAGTAATGTTACCGGTGCGTTGACATTTGTCACATTTAGAAACGAATTTATGCACATATTTGAAAAGCGATGGCCACCAGAAACCAGATTGAAGAATTTTGAAAGAGGTCTTTTGAGTACTGGCGTGGCCACCATAAGAAGAGGAGTGACAGTGGGTTAGAATACTACTTACCTCGTTTTCAGGAATGCATCTTCTGAAGATCCCGTCTGAGCCTCTTTTGAAAAGGTAGGGTTCATCCCAATAATAATGTTTGAGGTCATGGAAGAACTTCTTCTTTTGTTGGTAGCTCAATCCAGGTGGTAGTACTCCAGCTGCAAGAAAGTTAACAAAGTCTGCATACCAAGGTGCATTAGTTTGTGCCAATAAGAAGAGTTGATCATCCGGAAATGAATCATCCAGGGGTAACTCATTCTCATTGGTCTCCCTAAGGCGGGACAAGTGATCAGCTACAACATTTTCGGTACCCTTTTTATCTTTTATTTCAAGGTCAAATTCTTGAAGGAGCAAAATCCATCGGATCAACCTCGGCTTGGCATCTTTTTTGTTTAACAAATATTTTATTGCCGAGTGATCTGTGTAAATGATGATTTTTTATCCTACCAAGTATGGCCGAAATTTGTCAATGGCATAAACTACCGCTAACAATTCTTTTTCTGTTGTGGCATAGTTTACCTGTGCCCCATCAAGGGTCTTACTTGCGTAATAAATGGCATGCATCTTCTTGTCTTTTCTTTGTCCCAACACAGCCCCTACTGCATAGTCACTCGCATCACACATTATTTCAAAAGGCAAGTTCCAATCTGGTGGTTGTATGATAGGGGCAGTGACCAAAGCTTCTTTTAACCTGCAAAATGCCTTTAGGCATGCATCATCAAACACAAAATCTGCATCCTTAAGGAGCAAGCTTGTTAGTGGCTTAGTGATTGAAGAAAAATCTTTAATGAAACGGCGGTAGAATCCCGCATGTCCTAGGAAGCTTCTAACTTCTTTGACCGAGGTAGGAGGAGACATTTTTTCAATAATTTCAATTTTTGCTTTATCTACCTCTATACCTCGCTCAGAGACTAAGTGTCCTAGGACAACTCCTTCTCTTACCATGAAGTGACATTTTTCCCAATTCAACACTAAGTTTACCTGTTCACATCTTTCCAAAACTTTTTCCAGGTTAGCCAAACAATTATCAAAACTAGATCCATGCACAGAAAAATCATCCATAAAAACTTCCATTATATCTTCAACAAAATCAGAAAAAATAGACATCATGCATCTTTGAAAGGTAGCGGGGGCATTGCAAAGACCAAAGGGCATTCTCCTATAGGCAAAGGTACCAAAGGGACATGTGAAAGTGGTTTTCTCTTGGTCATTAGGGTGAATGGGTATTTGGAAGAATCCAGAATAGCCATCTAAGTAACAAAAGTGTGAATGCTTAGCTAACCTTTCTAACATTTGGTCTATAAAGGGGAGTGGGAAGTGATCTTTACGGGTTGCTTTGTTGAGCTTCCTATAGTCAATACACATTCTCCAACCGGTGACGGTTCTAGTGGCAATGGATTCATTTTTATCGTTCTTAATAACAGTGAGACCACCCTTTTTAGGTACTACTTGAACCGGGCTAACCCATTTGGAATCAGAAATTGGATAAATGACACCTGCATCTAGGAGTTTTAAGACCTCTTTTTTCACAACTTCTTTCATGTTAGGGTTCAACCTTCTTTGGTGTTCAACGGAGGGCTTATAGTCCTCCTCAAGTAGTATCCTATGTGTGCACAATGAGGGGTTTATTCCTTTAATGTCGTCAATGGTATAACCTATAGCCTTAGGATACTTTTTGAGGACATAAAGCAATTTTTCAGTTTCCACCTCGTTTAGATTTGCATTTACAATGACAGGGTAGGTCGAATTGGGGCCTAAGAATTCATACCTCAAGCTTGGTGGGAGTGGTTTAAGCTCCACCTTTGGTGCTTCCTTTGGTGAAGGGGTTGGTTCTTTTCCTATTAGCTCCTCTATGCCCACATCTTCCATAGGAGGAGTTCCATCTAACATCTTCTCATACTCTTTGGCGTCTTCATCTAGTTTTGTACCTGCATCACTAACCAAGCATACTTCCAAACCATCATGTGTAGTTGATGCCAAAGGGCACTCTTTCACACAACGGTCAATTATATCAAACATGTAACAAGAGTCTTTAATGGAAGGATTTTTCATTAGTTTAGCAAGTTCAAATTCAACAGTATCCTTACCAACATTAAATTCCAATTTCCCATGTTTAACATCTATTATAGCCCCAGCGGTAGCAAGGAAGGGACTTCCCAAAAGTATAGGTACTTGGTTATCCTCCTCTATTTCCATCACAACAAAGTCCGTAGGGACGTAGATTTCTCCTACCTTGACAGGGACATCCTCTATGATTCCAGCTGGATACTTAAGGGAACGATCTGCTAATTGTAGGGTCATCCTAGTTGACTTAAGCTCCCCCAGTCCTAATCTCTCATAAAGAGATAAAGGCATCAAGCTGACACTGGCTCCTAAATCACACATTGCCCTCTTTACTATTTCAGACCCTATGACACAAGGTATTGAGAAACTTCCTGGATCCTTAAGCTTGGGTGGCAACTTATTTTGGATGATGGCGCTACATTCCTCCGTAAGGTTCACCGTTTCACTTTCCTCAATTTTTCTCTTTTTTGAAAGAATTTCTTTTAAAAATTTAGCATAGGTGGGCATTTGAGTTAGGACATCGGTGAAGGGAACGTCAACGTAGATTTTATTCATCATCTCAATGAACTTTTTAAATTGCTCATCAAGCTTAGACTTGGCAAATCTTTGAGGGAAAGGAATCTTTGGTTTGAAGGGAGGTGGTGTAACTTCCTCACTTTGTGGTTTCTCACTCTCTTCTTTAGCCATCTCACCTTGCGGTTCACTAGTCTCTTCCTCACTAGGCTTGACTCTTAAGGGGTCTTCTAATTGCTTACCACTCCTAAGTGTAACGGCGTTCATTCTAGGTTGGCAAAATTGAACAACTAGAGAGAGCTGAGCCTCTAAGACCTTATTGTGAGAGGAGATAGAGTCTACTTTTGATGTAAGTGAAACAAAAGAGTCATTCAAAAGTCTAGTTTGATTGGCAAGCTCTTTGAGCTGCTCGGATTGGTTAAGAAGATAATTTTCCATTAAAAGTTCAAGATTAGACTTTTGAATAACCTTTTGGTTATTAGCATAACTTGGTGGTGTTGTTCTTTGAACCAAGGGATTTTCATTAGGGCTTTGGTCAAGACTTACCCCTTGGTTGTTTTATCTTGGTTTTCGGGTGTCAAACATTGATTACGTTTGAACCTTTTTAACCGGTGATATCTTATTTTTTCTTGGGAAGGGAAAAAGTAAGCAAAACCCTTGAGAATCGAGGTCCGGGAGTTGTTTTCGCTACGGGAAGGTGTTAGGCACCCATAACGACTATAGTATCCTATAGGAACCGTCTTTAATTTCTACGCGCGCGCTTTATTTTTAAATGCTATTTGAAAATGTTATTTATTTAAACCTAAGAGTTTCTAAGTGAAGAATTGGAGGGAGAAGAATGTGTTTGGAGTTTTATTTTATTTGAATTGAAGGAATTTTGTTCCTTGCCTACGTACCCGATTAAGGGATCAAATCCACCGTAGTTCTCTTCCAAAAAATGTTTTTGTTTTTGTTGATTGATTTTAAGTTTGAAAAATGGGTTTTGAAGAATAGAAAGAGGCCTCAAGGGCATGAGATTAGGAAATAGTGAGGTTGGATTAGTGAATTGCAAAAGAGGTCAAAGTTTGATTATTTTCATTGAAATTTGATTAAGAAAATGGAAAAGAAAATACAATGGGATGTTGGATCCCAAGGTTTATTTGGAAAAGCTTTGAGTGAAGTTGTTCACATTTGTTTGAAAAATTGGTTTTTTCTAAGTAAGAGTCCTAGGCATTCATCTAAACATACAATCCTAAGCATACATCTAAACATGCATATTCTAGCTATATAGTGATGTGTGTGCATGTGTCGGTGCTTGTGTCGGTGTACATCATTAGAGTCCATTGTCCTTTACATCATACCCTAGATACATTCTATGGCCTCTTTGCCAAGAAATTAAAAGCATGAAAGTAAAATATTACAAGAATTCCTAGGCTTTTACATTCTAACTTTGCATGAAAATTAAAGTGTAAGAAACAAAGTGGAAATGGAGGATAGGATGCTTTAAGAAACATGAAACAAAAGGGTTAGTTGCACATGACAATATCAAGAAGTAAAAGCAAGTAAAAATTACTATAACAAAAGTAAAGAAATTGCCACAAAAACATAGCGAAAATGATGCAAAATAGAGCTAAAATCCTACTACAAGATGCAAGGCTCACATGACTTATAATCCTCATGTTTTAACACATTTTAAAGACATGAACTCAAATTGTAAAATGGGGATCAAAGGGATGTGATAGACCATGCATTTTAATAGTGAATTTAAGCATATTCTACATTATTTATTCACAAACGAATCTTGCAAAGCAAGCAACTAGGCACAAGACACACATTCAACAAAAGACATACCCACAGTAGCAAAAAACCCTCACAACATCATATATCATGAATTACCAACATCTATCAAGAAATGGAATTGAAACTAGGCAAGAAAACCGCAAGTTTTTAGCATAAAATCTTACAATTAAAGCAAGAAAAAAATCCACACTATTTTCTATCAATTTTCAACACAACACATATCATAACAAGACTACAAGAAAAGGAGTACATATGAATTAATTTGGAATTTTTTAAGACGTTTTAGGCAAACAGGGGGTGCAGAAAGTAACACTAGGGGGTGAATATAGCGAAATTGGATGAACAAAAAGAAGGCAAATGGGCTTTGCACAAGCCTGCAGGGTTATGGTTATGGAATTGGAGCGGTTCATGGGTCAGATCCATGGGTTGGATTTGGATTCTTTCTTCTTCCACTTACCAAACACGTATCCTTTCTTCTTCTCAATCGTTCCTTTCTTTCTTTCTCTCAAACATATCCTCTCTTCTCAAAAACAATCAGGCACACAAACATGAACACATACATAACAATTTCACGCTAACTCGATTTGAAAGAACAACGAAGAAGAACAAACGCACATAGGCATACACAACAGCACTGATGGAATAGAGTTTAAACATGTTAAAACAATCAATTCAACAACATATCAACGCAAAGCTTCATCCAACAATTCGATTTCAACGTGAAACAGAGACAGATGAACTTTAAGCATGAAGACGATATCAATCTGGGTTTTAAACACTGATTTTGCGCAAACAGAGGGAAAAGAATCGAGTACCTGAGTTGAATCGGCGAGTTGAGGGGTTATGCCGGAAAGCCTCACCTTGCTCGTTCTTGCGCTCTCTCATGCGTCCTTGTACCTTTCAGTTCTTGTATCTTGCGTTCTTGCTTCGATCCTCTTGCTTCGACTTTTTCCTTCCTTTCTTCGAATCCGATCCGGCTTCAGCCTCAATCCTCTTGCTGATTGCGTTTTGATTTCGAACTGCTTCACGTTGTTGCTTGTTGGAAGGAGCGAAATGCTTGTGCTTGTAGAACTCAGATTCGTTGTTGCCGTGAACTTGTATTCGTTCGATCTGGACGTGATTTTGGCTTTAACGGTGTCGTAGTTTCGAACTTGCTGAAATTGTGGAATACGGATTTGAGGCTGAAGTGTGATCCCAATTCACTCTGTGTTGTTGAAGGTGGAATCCGAAAATGGAATGGATTAACGGAAGTTTCCGGTGGAAATGATGGTGGATTGTGGTGGTTTTGGTGGCGGGAAGTGGCGGTGTTGTGGTGGTGTGAGGTGTTTGTTACGGTGGTGGAGGAAAATGGTTAAGAGTTGGTGGTTTGAAGTGGTGGTGAAGTGGTGTTGGTTATGGTGGTTGAGAGTTTGTTAGGGAGGAGGAGTGGTGGAGAGAGAAAGTGGTTATGGTGGTTGAGAGTTTGTTAGGGAGGAGGAGTGGTGGAGAGAGAAAGTGGTTAGGGTGGTGGAAAGTTGTTAGAAGAGAGGGAAAATTGAGAGAAAATAAATTATGAAGTTTGTGATTTTTTGTGGAATTTTGTGAAAAAATGATTGAGTGATGAAAATTGACCACAAGTTTGACTTATATAGGTGATGTGGTAGGCTTGGACCAATGAGATAATGCCATGTGGACTTGACTTGTAACAAACTTAAAAGGGGTTAAAATGTAAATAACAAAAGTACGAGGACTAAAATGAAAATTAAACTAAAATTGAATTGAAAAAGTAAATCGAAAATTAACGTAAAACGGGACGATTAAAAACAACAAAGCAGATTAAAACGAATCAGAAATATTATGTGAAATGACCAAAACGCCCCTAGGGACTAAAATGACTCGAAACGACTCAAATGCAATTTTAAAAATGATTTTTTAACAAGGGATTAAAGCAAGAGTTTATACAAGCGAATTAAAAGACTCAGAGACAATTTTTTAGAATTTAAACAGGGTTTTGACACATGAAAAGACCAAAATGCCCTTAGGGGCAAAACTGACTCAAAAATGACTTCAAATGCAATTTTTGGCAAGGGTTTTGACATAGAATGAAACAAAGACTTATTCAAACTACTTGAAAAGACTCAAACAAAATTTTGAAAGACTGAGAGAAATTTGACACAGGAAATGACTAAAATACCCTTTTATGTGAATTTTGCAAATAATACTGAAATGAAATGCAGAGAAAGATGCAATTGATCAGAGACATATCAAATGACTTGAAATGCAAGAAAAGAAAAATTGACTAGTATTTTTAGGTCCAAAATTAGGGTATAACATTGGTTGTTTTGAATAAAGTTTATTTGTTCAACACTACCTAGTTCGCGTTCACTACATGTTTTACAAGGGGATGTAGGAGTAGTGTCACTAACATTAAGTTTTTCAAATTTGTGGGTTAGTGCGTCAATCCTAGAAGCAAGGTGGTCATAATTAGAGACTTCGTACATACCTGCCCTCTTTTTGGAGGGTGAAGACTTTGTAGCGATTTCTTCATCAGTCCATAGAAAGAGATTTCGAGCCATGTCTTCAATCAATGCATAGGCTGTTTCGAAATCTTTGTTCATTAGAGCGCCACCTGCAGCTGTATCAACAAAGATTTTAGTAGCATGAGATAAACCATTGTAAAAAGTGTGAATGATCAACCATTCATCTAGTCCATGGAGGGGGCAAAGTTTAAGCATATCCTTAAAACGTCCCCATGAATCGTGAAGAGATTCCCCCTCTTTTTGAGTAAATTGAAAAAGCTTTGCCCTTAGTTGGCCAATTTTTGATGGGGGAAGGAAACAGATGAGAAATTCACGCTTCAATTGGTCCCATGAGGTGATGGAACCAACTCTTAGGGAATGGAACCAATTGAGAGCTTTATCTTTTAGAGAAAAAGGGAAGAGATGTAGTCTCAAGGTTTCTTGGTTTTTCTTATATGTTACGGTGAGCCGCCAAAAAGTTGAGATATGGAGATTGGGATCCTCATCGGGGGATCCCGAAAAATAATTTTGCTGCACCATTTTAAGTTGGGCAGGCTTAATTTCAAAATCTTCACCTTCAACCGTTGGATACACAATAATAGCATATGGCTCTTCCATTGAAGGAGTCGCGTATTCTTTAAGAGCACGTCTTTCAGCCATGTTTGGTATTATTTTTATGCTTTCCAAGAAGTTAATGATGAATGAAAAGAGTAAAAAGTTAAAAAAAAAATAAAAAGAAAAGAGAAAGAAGAGAGAATTCTAATCACTAAGAAAAAGCTAATTAAATTAGTTAACTCCCCGGCAACGGCGCCAAAAACTTGATAGGGCCAAACCGCAAGTGCACGGCCTATCGAAGTAATAGTAGTAAGTAGAGTTATCGTTCCGCTAGGGAGTTGGTCAATCCAATTAGCTTTTAGAAATTGATTAGAAGAGAAAGAAATAAGGAGTGGGAGAGTGCAGTTTTTGAAGGTAAATAACAATAATATTAAAAAGCCTCGGGATCATTGGTTCATCGTAATAACGAATCTTTTCACAAGCAAGCCTTAAACTTATAATTAAACGTTAATCCTAATTACTAAGGACAAGTTTCTCTTTAGCATATCACAGCTCCTCTCGAAGTCAGTGAGTGTATCCCTCCAACAACCACACCTATTCTCATGGGTGATTGCCTTTGGGACCCTTGAAGATCGAAACTTTATGTGTCCCAAGGTTTGCTAGACTATTCTCATGTTTCGCAAACCTTGTCTAAATTCACTTGTTCGGATATCAAAGCTCCGCGTTCGCTTTATGAATTAATATCTGTGATGATGAATTAACCATTATCAAACCCTCCGCGTTCGCTTCCACAGTTTGATAATAATTAATTCATGTTAAAACGGTGAATTTAGATTAGGAATTAGGGTAACAATTAATTAGGGTTTAAGACTTGGCTTGATCCGGATTACATCATTAGACTTATCCAACGATCCCAAGACAAAGAAGTCTACTCACTCATGCTCATCGTAGACATGGGGGAAGAAGAGAGAATGCGATAAAAGTAAATTGCAAAAGAAGAAAGTAAAACGAAATAAAGACTTTATTGAAATAGCAATTGAAATAACAAAGTAAAAGATGATTGTTTATGGTGGAGAGCTACTCTATTTATAACTTTACATCTGACTTAGAAACTAAGCAACTAGAAGGATAAAACAGTAAAGCTGCAACAGGGTAACTTGGGCTTGAAGAAAAGCAGCAAAACAGGTCCTGGAGACGGGCACGGCCGTGCCACATGTTGGCACGGGCCGTGCCAAGCTTCTGAGTTTGGGGGAACTTATTTTTGTCCCGTATCTTCGTATTCTTGCGCTGTATTTGCTCCAGTCCTCTTTCTTTTGCTCCAAGGCACCTTCCACCATATATTTATTCCTAAAATAAAATAAAAGACAATTTGAAGTAAAATATTCTAAACTAAAATAAAATGCAATAAAATGAAATCAAATCTAAAATAAAACTAAACTAAATAAGGCAATAAATAATACTATCTATGACTCATCAAAGACGCTGTTTATACGCTAAGTCTTTCTATCATAAATAATTTTGTTGGTACTAGAATACCTGTTGGAGAGCGTATTTGCACTCTTTTACAAAATTTACGTTGTCCTTCTTTGACACATTTTAGATGGTACAAGGATACCTTTTTATCAAGACTTTTCATGATAGAAGATCCTAATAGCAGTCATTGGAAAGCTAAATTTGTTGATGGCTTACCTCATCTTTTTGCCGAAAAAATTAGGCAGTCTTTAAGAAATAGAAATGATGGGATAAATATTAATTACCCAGAATTAACTTATGGTCAAATTACGAATACTTGTATTCAAGAAGGCCTTTCTTTATGTAATGACATAAAGCTAAAAAATCAGCTTAAAAAGCAGAAATTAACTGAGAAACATCAATTAGGTGAATTTTGTGAGCAATTTGCCTTCGACTTAGGTAAACCTACAGTGGAAAGAAAGAATAAGAAGAAAATCAGTTCTTCTAATGATACTTCTCAAACTAAGAGAAAGAAACATCATAAGTCTTCTAATAGGAAGAAACATAGAGAAAATTTCTCTAAAAGAAAGTCTAGGGAAAATTTTCCTAGTTCTAAAAACAAAAGGAAAGCTGATAAGTTTTCCAAAGGTATTACTTGCCATAAATGTGGCAAAACTGGTCATTATGCCACACAATGCTGGACTAAAAAACAGCTTAATGACATAGAAGATGATAATATATATATATATAATAATTACTAGTATGGATACCCGTGCCAAGCACGGGCTAGAATTCAACCATAATTAAGTGAAAAAATGTTGTATGTATCATGTGTAAGTTACATTTCAACATTGAATAAAAGAGTGGAGGTTGGACAACATATAAGTTGGAAGACTCATATATTTAATACCTTAAATATTCGGTGAAAATGTAATATCATTCTCACTTGGATGATTGCTCTAGCTCCAATGGATCGATCCACACCACCGTGAGTTCCCCCATAAATTCCAACGGTCGTAACAAAACTCGGTTCGACTTTGTAGCGGGAGCGCGAGAGGGAGAGTTGTTATTGTGTCAAATGTGAGTAAAAGTTCAACATTGAATTCAAGAGTAGATATTGAGCAACATAATATTTCTAATGTCTTAAGATTTAGGGTGAAGATGTGGTGTCAATATCACTTATGTGGTTTCTTTTAGTCTAAAGTGATGATTAAACTAAATGTATGATCTCCGGTAGTAAGAAAATTATGAACTATTTTTTTAAAAAAAGTTTTTAGATGTCATGTATTTCTTTCAAATAATTCTTAATTCATTCTTTCAAACATTAATTTTAAATGAAACATGAATTCAATTTGTATAAATAAAAGCTCTCGCCAATTTGAGATTTTGTATGAGTCGCTTATACACATTACTCATTTATCTTTTAATAATAATACTTAATAAGAATGTAATTTCTTCAACAAATGAGTTCCACAAATAACTATATTGTTATATTCCAGCAACACTTATTTATTTTAAAATAATTTATTTAGTTAGATCTGTATAAAAGTGAAGAGAGTCGTTTCATAAACATTATTCTCTATTAGGCCCACCACTGCTAATTATGGTGTTAGCCCTATGCCTTTAAAGCTAAAGGGGTCCTAGTAATCTTAAGTTAAGTCGGAAGGTCAGTAAAGTTTGACCATTAACTGTTCCACCTAGAATCAAACTCATGTTCTCCATAATAATTCGTCGTTGATGGAGCTAATTGACCACATGAACAAAATTTCTTGTTTTATTTATTTAATTTTTTAATTTAACATCGTGGTGATTTTGTTTGAATCTACAACAATTACTAATCAACATTTATTTATCCTCTAAAAAAATTAACATTTATTTATTCAATATTGGTATTAGCATTTACTTTCTATTTTCATAAACTCCTAAAACATACAACACTCATGACATTCATATTTAAAAATGGTTTTTATAATATATCGTTTCCATTTTTTTTGGAGAGAATATCCTTTCCATTTATATAAATTAGAGCAATTATTAAAATATACTCATGAGATATTTTGTATTTTTTCTCTCAAGTACTCCAGCGGTTAAATTCACACAATGAGGGGTATAAGTTTGAACATTGACACATGCGTATCAATATCAAATGGAGCTTCCAACCGAGTTGCAATTATAGGACTATAAAATTTATTTGAGCATTAATATGAATTATGAAATTATAATTATTTGAAATATTTTTACTAAAAAAGCATTGATTGTAATGTGATTGAACTCAAGTGGTTAGTGAGTTCCAAATTAATCAGGAAACCCGAGTTTGATTTTTCAGTAAAACAATCTTTAGATCAAACTCCGGTATACAAAGAGTCCTTTACAACAAAAATATTTTTTTTTCACAAAGAAAAAAATTCCTATTTTGAGAGGTAAAAAATTAATTACTTCACAAATGTTTATAATTTAAATTTAATTTCAATTGTATACCGATATTAATCATATTTATGTGGTTAAAGGTCACTGCATGAAATATATTAACAATATAAATATAAATTCCATATTAATAAAAAATGGGAATACAATCTTGGTTTAATTTCAAAGTAACTTTTTAAAAATTAGTAACAAATTTGCTTAATTTTTTTTTTTTAGCAATTCTCATGGTCCAAGACAAAAAATTGTAAATTATAATTATTGATGATGGTGCTATGAATAAGAAACTTCTATAATAAGCTGAAAAAATTTAATGTATATAGTATAATATTTAAGGCTTTAGTAAAAAAATTAAGACATTTTTTTTACAAAAGTTTAAGGCATTGTTGTATTCTTAGAAATATTTTATCACAAATTAATTTTAGCATATGTGGTCATATCAATGAACAAAGTTCATTTGATTAAATGTCATAATATTTTCAAATGAAATTCAAGATGATAAAAACAACAATTGGGACAAAGACTATCACTGAAATGAATAGAAAAGACCGTGTTGGCTCTTTTTTTGGATTCGATTTATGTCCTTAATTTTTTATCGGGTTAGATTTACGTCCCCTTGGAAAGTTTGCACGGTTTCTTGGAGTGTGATGTGTCGATCTTGGTCTGAAGGGGGTCTTGATTTGAAGCCCACCCGTTTGATTAATGAAGCATCTATTCTGAAATTGGCTTGGGAGCTTTTAGCAAAGAAATCGCAATGGTCTACCCTCTTCAAAAGGCGCTTCTTCTCTAATGGTATTCCGATCAATCGACATTTCAAATCGTCGGTTTGGTCGGGTATTAAAGTTCACATTGGCACCGCTTTGGAAAACTCATTGTGGATTGTAGGAACGGGAGAGAATATTTAGTTTTGGACGGATAATTGGTTAGGTGAACCGTTGGTGAATTTGATTCAATTAGACCCCGCATTACATAAGCATATTCAAGGAAGGGTGTCAGACGTTATAGTTAATGGTGCCTGGGAGTTGCCTGCGGCTTTCAGAGATTTAAGGGACATCAAAGATCGCTTGGAAGCTATAGTTTTTCCTACTGGACAGCTGACTGATGTGTTGGTATGGAGACACGCACAAGTTGGTGTTCTCACTTCGAAGCTTGCTCTCTCTTTTCTTCGGCCAAGAGTCACGGTACAGCCTTGGGCGGAAGTCATTTGGAGCTCAGCTGTTCCTCCTTCTCATTCTTGTATTTATTGGAGGCTCCGTCATGGGAAGATGCCTACGGATGAAAACCTTAGAGTCCGTGGCTGCATTGTAGTGTCAGTTTGCAGCTTATGTTTAGCTACTGATGAATCTTCCGATCATCTTTTTCTTCGGTGTCCGTATGCAACACAACTATGGAATTGGATAGGTAGTATGCTTAATTGTGCTGTCAATGTTTCTACAGTGGATTCTCTTCTATCCTGTCGGCCGATCAGGTGTTCTTCTCAGGTTTCAGACATTTTTCTTGCTGCCACATTGCATACTCTTCACACAATTTGGTGGGTTAGAAATTCTGTTCGGTTCTCTAATGTTAAACCGCCCATTCATGCTTCTAAAATCCGTATTCATGCTTTTATTGCTATGTCTGGGAATATTTCGAAAGGTAAGTGTTTGCACTCTGACTTCTCTCTTCTTGATTCATTGGCGGTTTCCCCAAATTGTCGGCAAGTGAAAGACATAATCCAGGTTGTGTGGAAGAATCCGACTTCACCGTGGTTGAAGGTAAACACTGATGGTTCTGTGATAGGAGGGGCAGCGGCTTGTGGAGGGCTGTTTCGTGATTATTTGGGTACTTTCCGTGGTGCTTTTTATTGTAATGTTGGTGAGCATTCTGTTTTCTATGCGGAGGTTCATGGTATTATTTCCGCTATTGAATATGCTGCTCGGAATGGTTGGAGGCATATATGGCTTGAAAGTGATTCCACTAGTGCTCTTTTGATTTTCTCTAATTCTTCGTTGGTTCCGGTGCTGTTAAGAAAAAGATGGCATAATGCTTGAAATCTTGGGGTTCAGGTAATTTCTTCTCATATTTTCTGCGAGGGAAACTGTTGTGCTGATAAATTGGCAGCTTTGGGCCATAATATAGTTGGAGAGATTTGGCTTGATTCTCTTCCGGACGCGGTGAAGATGGACTTTTTTAGAGACAGATGTGGGTTGCCCAATTATAGATTTCCTTAAATCTTTGTTTGGGTTGTTGTCTGTTTTATTTTCTGTTTCTTTTGTTTTGGTGGGTTTTGGCCTAGTCCCCCCACTTTTTGTAAATATTTTCCCCCTTTATTTAATATATTTTTCTGAGGTAGGCGGTTTAGGATGGCGGCAACTCGGGGTGCCAACCTAGTTGGGATGTCGATGTTGTCTCCTGAAGCCTGTCCTATCTCCTTGCTTATCAAAAAAAAAAAAAAAAGATTTACGTCCCCTACTTTTATTTTCTCCATAAATTTTATTTTTATCTTAAAAAAACTGGTTAGTGTAGATCCTTAAAATGTCAATTATTTTCTATTTTTAATTTGCAAAATGTCTTTTTTTTAGGGAATTAGCAAAATGTCTTGAATACTATTTAAAATTAAAGACATAAGATTTTATTGATTATCATAGTTTAAAAGTTATATATTTAATTAAGAAAAAAGATATCCTATAAAACAAATGCTTTTTTAATGTCAAATGTTAGTAATTAGTTGTTAGATTTTTTTCTTTCCCGAAACAAAATTAATTGTTTTCTTCTTCATCCAATTTTGTACCAAAAACCTATAACATCATGGAAAAATCCCTAAAAAAAAAACATCATGGAAAAACACATTCAAACCAAACCAATAAATACATTGAATTAGACAATTGATATAACATTAAATTCTTGCATGGTTTTGCATCTTTTGTAGAAAAATAAAAGAAAACAATGTCATGTCAACATGCTATGTTATGGTTGAAAGTTGAGTGGAAAAACATACAATTTGCTTGTTATAAGAATTATATTTGTTGGAAAAAAATTATATTTAGCTTATTGTTAAAAAATATGTGTATGATTGAAACCTTTCATGATTTTGTTAAATCTAATTGGTCAAAAATTAAGACAAAGGGTGGATGAATCCATGTGATTGATTGAGAAATCAAACAATGATAATAATTTGATGGTTGTCATTGAAACATGTTTTTTTTTGAGAGGGCAAAGTGTCATTGAAAGATATTAATAAGAAATCAAAAATTCATTTAGTTTTGTCATTATAAGACTTTTACAACTTTCCACTTATAAATAAGGTAATTAATAAAAATATTAATGCAGTTTTAAAGCATATGTGATTATTAATTTTAATAATAGAATGAATGATGGATACAAAAATATGACGTTGAATAAAACATAATATTTTTTCACTTAAAACACATAATAATTTAATAATATTTAATTAGGATATTAATTTTAAAAATAGTATAAACTCATTTAAATATTTAATTAGGATGAAGGAAATAAAATATAAATGATTGTATGGTTTACTATTTTTTTTGAAAATGCGCTTAAAATTTTAGGGTAGCACCTTGCTCCCTTTTAGTTAAAGAAAAAGGAACTTTTTTACTCAAAAAACAAAAATTAAAGGTGCCATAAAATCGATTTTCTATTATGTATTTCTTATCTTTTTCACTCCAAAGTTATCGATTCAATCAATTTTTTGAAAATAGGATGCATTTCTTCTTGTCTATTTACTGGTTTCCATCTCAAGCATAAAGTAGCAAAAAAAAATCAAAAACCAAAATAACATATAAAAGAGCAAGATATTAAAAGTAAAATAACAACATAAGAAACATAAGAAAAATTAAACAAAAAAGAATAGATAGATAGAAAAAGTTGTGAGTATTGAGGGATTAAAATAAAACAAAAGGGGGATAAAAGTGATTATATTTGAACGTGGTAATAGAAATCCTTCGTATATATTAATTTATATGTGATGCATTTCTTCTTTTCTCTTGATTGGCTTCCATGTCCAAAATAAAGATCCGAACAAAAACAAAGAACATATAAACACCAAAAGAAAATTGAAAAGAGAATATAAATAAGAAACATCAACCTAAGAAATCACATAAAAAGGAACATAACAATAAGAAATGTTAAATAAACAATAAAACAATAAAA
Source organism: Medicago sativa (assembly GCF_051527215.1). Taxonomy (NCBI): domain Eukaryota; kingdom Viridiplantae; phylum Streptophyta; class Magnoliopsida; order Fabales; family Fabaceae; genus Medicago; species Medicago sativa. The sequence continues at coordinate 514,141 of NC_140754.1, forward strand.
AATAAAAAAATAAAACAAAAAGATAATGAGGTTGAAAGCAGTGATTTTTTATGGGAGGAAGAGGTAGATGAAAATAATAAAAAATCAAATTGTCTATATATAGGGAAAAAATAATATCATGATCAATTTTGATTGGTTGGTGAAAAATAAGTGAGTCATGATTCAATTTTAATTGGCTAATAGAAAATGAATGAGTCAAGATCCATTTTGATTGGTTGATGGAAAAACATTAAATGAAATGGGGAGTATGAAGATGCCACGTGTACTTTTACTCAAAGATGTAAGCTTTTGTATTATATAAAGATAAAGATTACTTCCCTGACCGAAAATAACTTTCAAAATTATTTCTCCTCAAAAGAGTGTCGCTTTCGGTTTCTAACACAATTTTAATATATATTTTTCAATTGTTCCTCTAATTAAAAGTATGTGCATCTTGTATGAAAAAAAAGTATCGCTATGTGGAACAAATTTTATAATGTTTTAAAAGTGTCAGCAAAAATTCATACAAAAATTTAAGAGTTTAAAGATAATTAAGCAAATTTAAATTTAATATTGACTGCAACTGTATGCAAAAAAAAATTTGTACGTCGAAAAACTAAAGTGGATAATCTTTTAGGGACGAAAAAAGCTTAATTAACCTCTAAAAAAAATTAAGCCAATTATAAATCAAATAAAAAAAATGAAATAATCAATTTCATGATAAATGTTGTGTATTAGATTTATTTTAAATAAATTTTAAATGTTAATTATTGACAATTAATTTTAATTGTTGATTATCAATTAGTTTTAATAGATAGTTAATTTCCTTCATTTTTTTCCAAATTGATGACACTCTTAAAACTCTATAAATATTTTGTTTAGAAAGAACTTTAGAAACAACCTTCATAGCACTCTTAGAAAGAACATTACAATGTTGTTTGCTTCACCATATCTTTTTGTCATTTTTTCACTATTGCTTGTGTCAAGCAATGGTGATCCATATGAATACTTTAAGATGGCCCAACAATGGCCACCCACTTTCTGTTCAATTAATCTTGAAAATTGCTTTTTTGACATAAGAAACTTCACATTGACACAAGTAAATTATGTTAGGGCCCCTAGCGGTAGTTAACTGCCGTTCTGCAAACCGCCGGCAGTTAACTGCCGCTGGAACTCAGCGGTTGTTAACTACCGTTGAGTTCTGTGTTTTAACAAGACCAGAATCATCACTTTTCCATTTTCCAGAAACACAAACACTAAAAACACTCTTCCAAATTTCTCCAAACTTCATTTGATCGAATTTGAGCCCAATTTCTTCAATTAATTCATAAGTAAGTTCGTTCCTTCCTATTCACATGCAATGTAGTTTGTTTAGGGTGTTAGTTTTTATAATTTTGAGCAAAATGTTAGTTTTAGGTTAGGTTAGAAAATTGAAAATTAACCATGATTTAGATGTTTTAATGTATTGTTTATGCTGGAATTGTTGTTTAGAGTAAGTGTAGGTACAATGTAGTTGTTTAGATGTTCAAATAACACTAACCGTGCTCCTGATTTAGAATGCACATAAGGTGTTTGATGAAATGCCTAAGTGAGAAAATGTTGCTTTTTTTGTGTAATTTATTTTCAAATATGTTCAATTTTATAATGTATATATGTTGTAATTATTATAAGCTTCAATTTTTACATTTTTTGGCAAGTTTAAGAATGACATAATGTTATATGCTACGTAAATGCCTAAGTTGAATGATTCTAAGTTTGAATTTTTATGAATGCCTAAGTAAAATTTGTGATATGTTACATATTACTTGCCTTAGGTTCAATGTCTTAGGTTCAATGCCTTGGATTTTTATGATATGTTCAATGTCTTAGAATCATGTTACCGTAAAGCATACATTGCCCACATATTTATGCTTTCTTTTAATTTGTTTTTGTACAGATATGGCTGGGGAGGAGGATGCACGGGAGCGGCGTATTAAAGAGGGTCGGGTGCGCAAAGGTAAACCTGCTATGACAAATAGCGCTTCAAAGGAGATGGAGGTTGAACACCCGTATGTTCCATAGACCCGGAGACGTAGGGACTTGAGGATAGGTGGAGAAGAGGGGTTGGGTTCACAGGCACAGATGGATTATTCCTCCCAGGTGGTTGATCCAACACCAGTGCATGATTATGCTGGGTTATGCGGATGAGCGTTTTGCTGGATATGATCGGATGGAGGGGGATATAATGTTTTATTAGCTGCAGGACGAGGCAGAGGATGAGGAGGTGGGAGATGATGAGGGGGTGCCAGAGGATGTTGTGGCGGATTATCTTGAGGCAGATAATCTAGTTCCCGAGGGTGATCCTGAGCCTCAGTCTCAGCCATGACGTCGTCGTGTTCCGTTGATACCGCCATACCCTGTTGGAGGGTCTCCCATTCCTGGAGGACCTGAGACCTTGTCATTGTTGTCCGACTACGCGAGGCACGTGGCGAACCCTCTTTGGGGGAACCATCATAATGTAAGTGTTTAAATTGTTTAAAATTCTTTAAATGCTTTAAAGTGATTATTTAAAAGAATGTAGCGTAAATGTCTTAATTATTTAAAAGAATGTAGCATAAATGTTTTAATTATTTAAAAGAATGTAGCGTAAGTGTTTTAATTATTTAATATTATGTAGCGTAAGTGTTTTAATTATTTAAAAGAATGTAGCGTAAGTGTTTTAATTATTTAATATTATGTAGCGTGAGTATTTTAATTATTTAAAAGAATGTAGCGTAAGTGTTTTAATTATTTAGTATTATGTAGCGTAAGTGTTTTAATTATTTAAAAGAATGTAGCGTAAGTGTTTTAATTATTTATAAGAATGTAGCGTAAGTGTTTTAATTATTTAAAATAGTGACAATGTCTTAATTAATTTGAATTTCAAATGTGGTATGATGATACGTGCTATGTGCGAGAGGTGGCACACGGAGACCAGTAGTTTTCATCTACCTGTGGGGGAGATGACGATCACTTTGGACGATGTGCATAATCTCCTACACATTCCTATTCACGGCCGCATGCTGGACCACGACGAGGCAATGGATCGGGACCGTTCGATTGATTTGATGACCAGGTTGTTGGGCATGTCAGATGTTGATGCTAGGGCTAAGGTTAGGAATGAATCTGCTGGTAATATCAGTCATCCCTCACTGAAGCGGGTTTATGAAGACCACCTGACAGAGGCTAGACGGCTGGAGGACCCACAGACAAGGGAGGAGCTGCAGGAGAGAGGCATGAGGAGGGTGTGGTGTGTGAGGAGTTTCCTTATATATCTCGTCGGTTGTGCACTGCTCACTAACAAAACGAACAGACACATCGACTTCATATATCTTGATTGCATGGCAGACTTGCAGGCGATTGGGAAGTGGTCATAGGGAGGGATGGCCTTAGCTTACCTGTACGATTATCTGGATGATTCTGTTATTCTGAATAACATAACGATGGCTGGAGGTACGACTCTTCTTATGGTTATAATTTAATATTTATCTTCATTTCTTTATGAATTTATTTTATAATTTTTATTATCATGTTATATTATTTTTTCCTAAGTTAGACTACATTTATTTAGGATTTAATTTAAATATTTATGTGAAGCTTTTATAATGTATTTTATTTATTTGTTGCAGGGATGAATTTTGGAGCATTTGTCAGGTCCGTACCCAAGGAAGAAAAATAGGAGCTGGACGCCGGATAGACCATGTGCTGGGAGATGGCTTACTAGCAAAGGGCATAAAGATGTGCACCATTACCGCTTACTTCTTGATCGCTTAGAGGTGGATGATGTCAGGTTTTGTACTTATGGTGATCACAGAGAAGTGCGCCCATTTCAGGTTCTGTGCACTTACTCGGTATGGCTGATGTCCGGGTCGAAGGAGAGGGTGTACCATCATTTACCTGAGGGGGTAAAGAGGCAGTTTTTCTTTATACAGGATGTTCCCAGACATCCGTCGGATGTCGCTCAGGTGCCTACGCAGTTGCTGACCACTGTGTTGCAAAACGCTCAGGCGTGGTTCTACAATGATCGGGGAAGTGGGTGTGAGAAACCATGGCATCATGACCCTGGTTACATGGCTTCCCTTTCTCTCTTGTGAGCCGTCACAAAAACCGTAGTTTCTTCTCCTTCATCCACCAAAGAGGGGTGATTTAGGGTCAATTCTTGACCCAAAATCACCCTCTAACTCGTTTTTCTATTTTCCTTTTATTGAAATAAGTGATTTTCACATCTATTTCGTTTTATTGTGATTTCGTCGTCTTCGTGCGACGTTGGTTGTTCGTCGTCTTTGTACGACGTTGTTTGTTTTTCTTGTATCTCTCAGGTATTTGATCGCTTCAGATTGTCAGATCAGCTTCGATCTAGTGCAGATCCAATCAATGACATTGGCGTCATCCACGTTGCAGATCCGGAAACATAGTTATTCCTTAGATTTAAATATAGTCATATGTGTAGGCATTTGTACTTTGCCGTTTTATGCTATTAACATGGATGTTGTGAGCCTGTTCACAGATTCATCATTTTTGTTTTTAGCGAATTTGCATTATATCGATGTACTCTTTCAATTTGAATGAATGGATATCTTTTATTTTTGTCAAAAAAAAATGAGTTGGATTATTTGATATAGTTTATTTTGTGCAATTTTTTCAATATATATATATATATCATTTAATTTCTATCGTCAAAAAGAAAAAATCATCTAACTTCTGGCGTTTTTTTATAACAATATGCTCACAATTATGAACTTATAATTCATTCTTACAAGATTACAGGGTCTACGAACTTCATAAACCTATCATGCAACTTGTTTCTTTGTAATGATGATAGCAAGTTCATTCATCACTATCTTAAAGAATGAAAAAACATAATTGAAGACAAGTTAATTATAGCATTTCTTTCACGGTGCTTACTGCCTAAACCCCCAACAGTCCGACAAAATAGACGTAAATTAATCCTCATAAATAGACGTAAATTTATTTTAATACTATACCATATCAGTCCGACATATTTCAAGATGAGATCATCTCTATTTCCTAAAAAAATAATCTATTACTATAGTTTTAGAATAGATAAATGATATAAATGTTAATATTTCTAGAATTTGTGACTAGGGGTGGAAATGGGTTAGGCCGGACCGGGCTTTGTAAGGCCTAAGCCTGACCTACTTCAAAAATTATATGTCTGAGCCTGGCCTATTACCCGTCATAGGCTCATTTTCGAGGCCTGGCCTGGCCTTTTTAAAGGTCCGATGAAGTCTGAAAGCCAATTTAAAAGCCTATTTTATTCTAAGGCCTCGCAACACATGTAAGCCTACTCCTAAATAGGCCAAAATTCATCACATGATTATAAACACGAAAATTAACATCCAAAATCATCAAATTAATAATTCATTCAAAACAAATATAACTCATAAGTGAAAACTAGATTATAGCTTATTAGGTAGAACAAACCTATCCCCCTTACCTTGTTTTCCTTAAGCCTAAGCTAATCTCCAAGAATCTTCACTCTCTCCAATGAATCCTAGCTTTCTCTTCACTTTTCTCCCAATGGGTTTTTCTCTTTCTCTTCTATTCTTCTCTCCTCTCTCAATTCTCTCTAACATCTATATTGAGTGAAAGTGTGAAATGAGCTAACCCTAATTTCCTCCCATGAGTTATCTATATATACTCTAACAATGGGCTAGGTTATCTCAATTCTTAACGAGCCTCAAAACTCTTACCACTTAATTCTAAAAAGTTACTACTCACTTAACTCTCTAAAACATCTCATAATTACTGTCTCAAAATAATTATCTCGAGTTACTTCTAACTTAATAAAAATAACCAATCACATGAAAACACTAGGATATTCTATCTTCTAAAAATTACTAGTTTACCTTTGCTCCTCAAATTACCAAAATACCCTTAGTTCTGAAAATGACTAAAATATATCATTCTCGCCTAAAAATCCAATAATCTCAAATCAAATACACAAACAAGCAATTAAAAACATGTAAACACATATTATAAATAATAAAATAATCCTAACGAAAAACGGGCTGTTACAATATCCACACACGAAAAAAAACGCGGTTTTTTTTAGAGATAAAGCTAACTTAATCCCTAAGTCACTCCGTTTCTGTTAAGAACTCTCCCTATAAAAGGAGAGCTCGTCTCACTTATTCTTTACACCGAAATTCACAGTTTATGCTTCCTGTGCTTTTCCTCTCTTCTCCCTTTTTCGACTTGTGTTGACGAGTCCTTCTTCTTTTCTTCTACTCCTTCTTTTCACAGGTGAACTGGGCCGGCACGGTTGTTAGTCTACCTTGCACAAACTCAGGTAGTGCCGCGAAACTTCTTAAAGAAAGCATCCTCGTTGTGACTCAACCTGGTAATATCTTCGGTGGTGATTTCGATTTTATTAAAGGTACTTTTCTGAACTCGAAAAACAACATTTTCTATTCTAGATTATCTCTGATCTTTACCCGACTATAATCATAATTTAACTTGTGTTTACAACTGAATTCATTGCTGCTTGTAGTTTACTAAGGATTCATGACACACAATTTTAATTATTTCAGAATACAAGGCCTAGTGCCGAAGATCTTCCTGAAGATTTAGCTATGATTGTAACATCATGCTGGAAAGAGGATCCAAATGATAGGCCGAATTTTAGTGAAATCATACGGATGCTCCTTCGGTATCTCTCTACCATTTCGCCAATAGAACCAGTTGTTCCAATGCGGATGGCTTCATCTGAGAATATTGTGTGGCCACCAGAATCTCCTGGTACAAGTGCATTAATGTTTGGACGAGACGACTCTGGAGAAACCCCGAAAGCCAATGTGGAAGACTGGTTCAAAGGGTATTTCGTCTGCTTCAATCAGTGTTATTGATGCCTCAAAAGATCATAAATAGGAAAACAAAATAAAACCATATTCACCAATTGTAGCAAACTAGAAACTCAATAAGAAAATGTTCATTATTAGCAACTTAGAAGGCACCTTTATTCTCAGCAAGAGTGGCAAGTTCTATTAACATTATTAAGTTGTTAATTTTTTTTTTTTTTTGACTTGATGTATAAGGATGCTCAGAGAATTTTGGGGTTAAGGTTGCTGAGATGTAAATAATCCTGTGAAATAAGGTTCATCCAAAAGCCTTCACCTCTTGTTTATATGTGTGTATGCCATGGATAATAAAAAGGAAAAGAGGAATGTTCATGGTGGCATCATGAAACTTTGCAATGTATCTATTCTCTTCAGTATTGATATTTTGTTTGTGATAAATTCAGGGTCTATTTTTTTTTTTTTTTAGAATAAAATTTAGGTGAGTTCGGCTCTGGAGGCTCAGTAGGATTAGGGAATGCCTCAATGCTCAACAAGCGATTATAGGGTTAAGGTCTATTTTGGAGGGTAATTTTGATGTGTGGTTAAAATGTTATATGATCAAATCATATATCATATTCTTTTAAATTTTAAAAATCTAAAATATATATTAAAATATATACCTAATCCTCTAAAACTCTTCCCTTGTACACACTTTTACCATTGTCTACATTGACAAAGCAACCATTCAAAACAATAACACAAACTTTCACAGAAAAAGTATCTATGAAAAATCTATTCAAACATAACATGATGAATAAAGAAAATAAATCAAAATATTTAAAGACCCATTAATAGCTTATGTTAAACCCTTTCAACAATCTTCTTGTAGAAATTGTAGATTATACGGGAAGGATAAAGAAAAATTACAACCTCAATGTCAAGCATGTAGAAAGTAAAACATGAAGAAATCACAAACTACAAGAATGTATTTCAAAAACAAGACTGAAAGTAAAACATGAGGGATTGAAGATATATGTGTTTTGATTCCAATAAATGGTTTAGTTATAGAAGAAAAAAATTGCATCAGATTCCCATAGTTTGTTTGTTTAAAAGTGATAACACAAACAAAGATATATCTTCCAAAACCTAAAGGTCATTAATTAAAGACAAAATAACATTCTTACAATTTTCTTACAATTGAAATGGAATGTAGATGTGTTTGTGAATAGAAAGAGTAAAGCTAGAAAATAAAATGGATTAAGTAAGATCAATATCATGAGATAGTTTATAGATTAGTCATATTCTTAATAAACCTCCAATCGGGAGAAGACTATCCTTATAAATTGCTATATGGCACCAGCACTCGCATCCTTTAACATCAAGCTCTTTAATTATTTGTGAATTCAAATCAAACCAGACTAGTTCATCATCATCTTTTCTGAAGAATATATCACCTTTCATCCCTGCTCCAATAGGATGTCCAATGCAAGGTAAGAGCTCAACATTGAAGATTTTAGCCCATGATTCCTTCACACCAAGCTCACCCAAGATTCTTATGTTAAAAGTAGTTGTTTTATCATACATTATGAAAGCAATTGACCCATTTAAGAATGTTAAATGACAAATATCATAACGGTCAACCATGTCCGAGGGCAAAGGTGTTGTAAGGAACACCTCATTACATAGATCAAACGACACCAAGCGTGCCTCCACATTACTACTATTATTGTCATCCTTTAGACTCCACCAATGACACACTCCATTTACGTAGAATTTTTCATTTGAACTACTACAAGGCATTTTAATATCAAGTTTCCTCCAACAATTACTTCTTAGACTATATATCTCCCACATTGGTTCGACATCTAAATATTCTCTCCTTGGCTCATCTACACCGGCATTGTCATAGAAATATAACCACCGTATCACCTTATAATCATCTCTAACATGATCATAACCAAAACCATTAAAATCCACTATGGGATCCATATAAGGTGATTGAGAGAGGAAAGGGCTAGATGGAATGACCTTGAATTCATTTGTAGTAGGGTTCCAAAGTACACATTTTACATACTGGTCAGAGTCTTTTACAAGACAAAGAGTCCCATTGACACTAGTTCTACTCAAAATATCAATTAAACTATCATCCTCATGAAATGGAGGCGGCCAATCTACTTTTACCATATTCTCAAACCTCCCTCCTGAAAGTAAATACAATGTAGAGTGAAATCCTTCACGTGGCAAATTTATCTGGTTTAGGAGGATAGAAGTGTCATCGTAATAAGAATGATTATTAAAAAGGAAGTAGTTGCGATACATGTCCATGAAATGAAGGTTTTCAAACAAGAGAGTCCATGATTTGCGTACACATTGAAATCGTTTTAAAGATTTTAGAGGCAATTTTGTCAGGATAGAGAAAGCAAGATCTTCTGGTATATGGTTGTTAAACTTAAGATTTGTGACACCCTCAAATTTCTCCATCTCCAAATCACACAACAAGTTTTGTTGTTATACTTTTAAATCTTAACGAGAATGAGATTGATGTAGCCCACTCAAGCCTGTTACAGGTATTGCATCATAAAAAAGATCAAATAAAAAATTATATTTTTATCACCTGATAACAAACTAATAAGTAAAAAGAGAAATTAACCTGCAAAGATATATATATATATATATATATATATATATATATATATATATATATATATATATATATATATATATATATAGGGGGTAGATATACCTCTATGCTGTGAACTACTACTGCACCACTTGAGAACTGCTCTAGATCTATTTCTTTTCTCTCAATTTTTGACTCTTATTTGAAACTAGAACCCAAATGTATTCTCCTCTTATCTTGTGTGTTAGTGTACTCTATTTATAGAATTTTCATGTTAATGTGGATATGGAAGGAAATTAAAAAAAAATAAACAAAATTAATTATGAAATCAATTATCATTTAACTGGTTTATACTGTCATTATTTTCCTCTCTTATTAGTTGATTGTTTTCTATTTTAAAATTTAAATTTAAATTTTAGATTCAATTAGCTTTAATTAGTTTTTTTTATGTTTTCATTAGAAACTAGGCTTATCCTAGAAGTAGAAACGGATGGGCGCAACATCTACAACTTTTTCATACCTTAATACCTCTCAGTCCGAGATTATATGTCGCTTTAAGAAGAAAAAAAATTGTCCCAAATTATATGCCGCTTTACAATAATGTTATTTTTTCTATTATATCATTAACTATTTATTACTTATTTTTCATTCAATTCTTTAATTTAACTTTCTCATACAATTTATTAAAGATAATTTTGAAAAATAACTCATAATATATTTTTTCCACACAAAATTAATTATGTTTCCTATGAATGAGCGAGACAATAAGCGAAATAGTGCACTCAAATTGGATCCGAAGGTTTTTTCCCAGAATTCTGCGCTTCCCCCAACTGATTTTGCTCGTACCCAACTGAATTTCCCATAATGCCCCTGCGTGAGTTAACTCACGCAGAGATTCATGCAGAGATTAACACTAGCGTGAGTTAATTCACACAGCGCGAGTTAAGTCACGCATAATTAACACTAGCGTGAGTTAACTCACGCAGAGACATTTTTGGAAGTTTGGTTGGGAATGAGCAAAATAAGTTGGGAGAAGAGCAGAATTCTTTTTCCCATTTTATATATGAGTTGTTGGATTAATCCAAGGCTGCAATGTGGCTGCAGAAGTAGCGGTAGAAAACTCTAAGTGGGATCGAAAATATCCCACTTTTTTAGGCCTGATAATTTCTTAGATACTCTATAGTTTAGTTTGATAATAGTGCAAAACTTATTTAATTTTTTTTTTTTTGGTTTGTATATGGGGCAAAACTTATTTAAAATTTAAATTTAAATTTAAATAAACTAATAAAAAATATGATGTATTATTGAATAATTTGATGATAATTACATACCCAATCAAATTCAAACGCACCATTATATTCACTTGCTTAGACCATCCACAATGCAGCACTCCATTTGGGTGCTTAAACGGGCTCCGACTGTACACATCATTCGTTTTATAATTAATACTTAATAAGCACTCAATCTCTCCAATCCAGCACCTCAAAATAATTATTAATTGGATCCTTGCAATAACTTTATACCATCAAATTTTAACAATAATTTATATATTCATTCATAATTATATAATTTTAAATATTGAAGTAATTTAATTATAAATTATATAAAAAGTTAAAACTTGAAAAAACAAAATAAAATAAATGATGGTAAATTATTTGTTGTTTTGCTTAAATCCAATCGCTGTATGTTTGTTTTGTTTTTTTTCCCATTCAGATGGGTAAATTATTTGTTGTTTTAAAAAAAGTTTTGTTGAAAATTTAATGTTGATCAATTAAATATTACTCTTGCAACTAATATATAATTTACTTTTTACTATTGAAATAATACAACAATTGAATAGAGAAAAAAAATAGAATTAATTGTACATGTAGTACCCATGATTATTATGAGAAAGAGGGTGCCTATAAAAGCACTAATCTTTATAAACACCGTATTAATTGGTGTCACAATAGGAGTGTCTATTTAGCATGATGCTAGATAGGGGAAGGACTCCCCAAGATGGTCTAAATCTTGGTTGTTATTTCCATTTCAGGTTATAACAATGAATATAATTTCTTCAAAAAAAAAAACAATGAATATAATTGATTGGTTGGAAGGAAATCAGCATGCACCAAAGGTGATTGATACTGGAATTGAATAAAATTAAATTCATTTTCATAAGGTTTTTTTAGGCAAATTTAAGAAATTAAAATATATCTTTTCACAAAATATTAATTTTTTTTCGACAAAGGATATAAACACAAAAACCGAAAAAACAAAATAACAGAGCCATTTTGAGCTAATTGATTTTAGAGACATTTATAAAAATACATAGAAAGGATTTACAAAGTTTCATATAATATCTCAAAGACACGTAGATTTATTTTCATTTTTCAACCAAAACGTGCAAAATTGCAATTTTATTCTGAGTAAGCATATACTCATGGGTCAAATTTCGTTATTTAATTTTGTATGCAAAGTTCTAACAACATAAGAACATTCAACATGAAATTTTGGAGTTTTTAAACGAGGGACGAAGTTTGTCAAAAAAAATGAGGGACGAAGTAAAACTGTAACTTGTTTGAGAAATTCCCAATTAAAGGAAATAAAAATTCATAATTAATTATTTCGAGTCAGAAAATTTTAATTTTTGTGAAATAACGTTCTAAACATGCTTGCAAATAAACCATGAAAAAAATTCAATCTCTATGTCACTTTTCTTGACTTCGTCTATATTACGGGGTCAAATATATGAAGAATCTCAAATTACAAGGGTAGAATATATATATTTTACACGGGAATTTTTCAGACTTCGCGTATATTTCAGTGTCAATACGCGTATATTTCAGTGTCAATTTGAACAATTAACTCTGAAATAAAGAATTGAAAGAATAAAGAATAATAAATAGTAAATGGTATGATAGGACAAGATAAAATAATTTTGCATTAGTATTGTAAAATCTATAATTTATCATAATTTTTTCCAAAGTGACGTATATTAAAATGCACAGAGTAATTAATAGGTTTGTTGCATTTGATCCAAAATTTAAACCAATTTTATTAATTTAAACAAAAGGAAATTGATGTATTTAATCCAAAATTTAAATCAAACAATCAATTTTGTTTTATTAATTTTTTTACTCGCCTTTAGCGCATGTTTGATAGTCAGGATATGGAGACATGATATGATATCTCATGTTTGATGCATCAAAGAGGTAGAATAAAATAAACAATTTTCCTATAAGCATAAGCTGAGTTAGACTTAGAAACTATTCTGGTAGGATTAAAAATTAATTCCTTTTTTATTATCATGATATTATGTTGTTTTTAAAATGCTATCATTCTTTACTTATTTATAATTAATTACATGTCGTTTTTATAATATTTAATTAATTACGAAAATAATTTTCTCATTTAAATATGATAAAATAATGATATCATGTTAGCTATCATGTTTGCATCAAAACACATGATATAATTAATGCTTATCATGTCCATACTGTATCATGTCTCTATTCAGCTTCATATTATATATATATATATATATATATATATATATATATATATATATAGTCTTTATCATATTATGACCATCAAACTGACCCATAAGATAGCAGTATCATTTTTGTGATTATTGAAATGATGACGGTCCCAATAAGGTCCAAATATGTGCTACATTAAGGGTACTTTGATACTGCCTTTTATAAATTAATCAACATGGATTTAACAGCTTAATTATTCATTTGAAATATAATCTTATGAATATAGAATAATAAAGAAATACAATTTTGTGCATTAAGAATAATAAAGAACAATAAATATCAAACAATAGAGTGTTAATTTCTACCTTAAAAAAACAATAGAGTGCTACCAAAACACGCTTTAAAACTTAATTTTCAACATATTTTCTTTTATTCATTAAAATTCGTGCGAGTTTCATCAAATTATGCGGGGTATCTATAAATTTGGTGGAATTCTTATAAATTCTAACAAATAAAATAGAGTGTTGAAAATTATGTGTTAAAAATGTGTGTGTGTGTGTGTGTGTGTGTGTTTTTTTTTAGGATGAAAGAGTGCGTTGTTTTCATTAATCATCAAAGCTACTTATAGAAAATGTCTATGGAGTCGGTGTCCTTTTTTATTAAATGAAATAATAATAACAATTGAAAACTCACACATATAAATAAAGAGTAGTCACGACGTCCGATCTAACAATTTTGATATTTTTTTACATGTTGAATTTGAGCTTATGAATAGATGCCTTTTCTAGATAGTATATATATAATAATTACTTCCCTGACCGAAAATAACTTTCAAAATTATTTCTCCTAAAAAGAGTGTTGCTTTCGGTTTCTAACACAATTTTAATTTATTTTTCAATTGTTCCTCTAACTAAAAGTATGTGTATCACTTTTAATTTATTATTTTCTCGCTTTGCGGAACAACTTTTTATAATGTTTTAAATGCGTCAGCAAAAATTTAAGAGTTTAAAAATAAGGCTATGTTAACTTGTGCCCTTATGACACATGTTAAGAATTTTATTAATAACAAATACTACTATTTATTATGAAAAATTAATCCTTAACTTCTTGAGAAATAAATAGCCACAATTTTCAATACATAATTTCTATTTTGGGTATCTTAACATGTATTCTAAGGACACAAGTTAAGATTTCCCTAAAAATAATTAAGCAAATTTAAATTTAGTATCGACTAAAACTTTATGCAAAAAAAATTGTATGACGAAAAACTAAAGTTGATAATCTTTTAGGGACCAAAAAACTTATTTAAACTAAAGCATAAAAAAAAAACTTGTGCTAAAAACGTTAAGTGTAGAAGCTTAAGCCAATTAGCCTCTAAAAAAATTAAGCTAATTATAAAACAAATAAAAAAAATGAAATAATCAATTTCATGATAAATGTCGTGTATTAGTTTTAAATAAATTTTAAATGTTAATTATTCACAATTAATTTTAATTGTTGATTATCAATTAGTTTTAATAGATATAATTAACTTCCTTCTTTTTTTTTTTTTCCAAATTGATGACACTCTCAAAACTCTATAAATATTTTGTTTAGAAAGAACTTTAGAAACAACCTTCATAGCACTCTTAGAAAGAACATTACAATGTTGTTCGCTTCACCATATCTTTTTGTCATTTTTTCACTATTGCTTGTGTCAAGTAATGGTGATCCATATGAATACTTTAAGATGGCCCAACAATGGGCACCCACCTTCTGTTCAGTTAATCTTTGCAAACCTGGTTTTAACCATAATGCTAGATTTTTTATTCATGGGTTATGGCCAACAAATCATACTGATCCTCAACCAAGAGATTGCAAGGGTGTTGGCCCTAATAAACCTGCTCCAATGCTGGCAAAAGTAAGTATCATTTTGAAATACTTGATACCTTATCAGAGTAGTAAAAAATGATCTTGTTAATTTTATTTTATTTTCTTTATTCCTTTTTTCAGATTTCGATTCCCAATCATTTCACAGCTGCAATGGATCCTCAATGGCCCAATTTATTATTAAACAGAGATAACTATGAATTTTGGGAAGCTCAATGGAGAAATCATGGCACATGTTCATCATTTTCAAGAGATGTATATGCTTATTTTAATCGTGCTCTGAAGATTAAGAACATCATAAAACTAGACAATTGGCTTAAAAGAGCCCAAATTGTTCCCCATAGTACACGAACTTATAAGATAGATTTATTCAATAGTACAATATATGGTAATATTAAGGCATATCCTGAACTTATTTGTGTGAGAAAATCCACCGGAAGTTATCTTTTAGAGATAAGAGTCTGCTTAGATCAAAATGGATCATTTTACAGAAATTGTACTGAATCCTCAAATACTTGTGGCGCTGATATAATATGGCCACTATGATGTGATGTGATGTGACATGATGTAATATATGGTTGCATGCATGCATGCATCAAATAAAGTATATTAACAATAAATAATGAGTTGGATTATTTGATATAGTTTATTTTGTGCAATTTTTTCAATACCACTGTGTAGTTATGTTAACTTTTGTCAATTTATATATACAAAACGTGATGCATTTAAACGAGCAACTCACTAAGAGAGGTTTTTCCTCACCCCCAGTCAAAATACCTTGTTCTCCTTTTATCATACAAGCTAGTACTAAGATGTGTACTAAGAAAAAAACCTAGCACTAAGATGTAACATTATATGCATAGGTTCTTCTTAAGTTATTGTATGCATAGGTTCTTCTTAAGTTATCAATATGCTCACAAGTATAAATTTATAATTCTCTCTTACAAGATTACAAGTTCTTGTGTCGTGTCTACGAACTTCGAACCTACCATGCAACTTTGTTTCTGTGTAATGATGATAGCAATTTCATCCATCACTATCTTAATGAATGAAAAAACATATAATTGAAGACAAGTTAATTATAGCATTTCTTTCACGGCGCTTAGAGCATATTTAATAGGAGAGGTGTTTTGTCTAATAGCATGTAAGGTTTGTATAAGCATGGTCTCTCTCTCTTGCATAATTATGGCCCTATTACATACTCTATTCATCAATGTTTTTCTCATATTTTAAAAAAATGTTGCACTGACATGTTTTTTTTTGGTCAAGTAGCCTAGTGGCTAGAGCTCACGTATTATAAATGTGGAGAAGTGGGGTGTTCAGGGTTCGAACCCCGGCCCCTGCATATAAAATGTAATATCCCAACCAACTGAGCTAAGCTCACGGAGATTGTTGCGCAAACATATTAATTGTGTTTTGAAATGTACGGATGTAAAATTTATTAGTAGGACCCACTTAGTATTTTTTTTTTTAAGAGTTGATGGATTGAAGTGAATGAATGTTTATTAGGCATTAA
This sequence comes from Medicago sativa, assembly GCF_051527215.1. Classification (NCBI taxonomy): domain Eukaryota; kingdom Viridiplantae; phylum Streptophyta; class Magnoliopsida; order Fabales; family Fabaceae; genus Medicago; species Medicago sativa. Next base: position 530,404 of record NC_140754.1, read on the forward strand.
CTTTCAAAATTGATTGAATAAAAGATATGTACACGTCGGGCCACTTCAGCTACATCCTAATAAGAGAATAATTCAAAATGCTCTTATCGCCTAACCCACAATAGAACACTAAATTAATCCTCATAAATAAACTTAAATTTATTTTAATACTACACCATATCAATCCTAAAAAAAGAATCTATTACTACAATTTTAAAATAGATAAATGATATAAATGTTAATATTTCTAGAATTTGTGACATTAATTAGACATTTATACATTAAAATTATACTAAGACCATCCACAACAGAGCACCCTAAATTGGGTGCTTACATTAAATTCTAAGACCATCCACAACAGAGCACCATAACTTGGGTGCTTACATTAAATTCGTATGTCCACGTCACTCATTTTACCGTAATACTTAATAAGCACCAATTTTCTCCAACCTAGCACCTTAAAAGAAATTATTAAATAGGTCCCACAAATAAATTTATATTATTACATTTCAACAAAATTTATTTATTTTATTAAAAATTATTAAATGGGACCCATGAAAAATGAAGAGAGAAATGATGCTTCCATAACCACCCTTCTCCATAGGCACCCATGTATTATACTCCACAATGGGGGTGCCTATTTAATGTGGTGCTAAATAGGTGAAGCACCCACTACTGTGGATGGTCTAATAGATAACTCCATTTCTTTTAGAAAAATGCAAGGGTCTCAACTCATACATTTCAATTTCAAAACTGGAACATCATAAATGCATCACAATATTTCCAAAAGAGAAATATTAATGAGTCTCCCTTATGACACTTATTATGATTTTTTTTTTCTTCTGAAGGAGACACTTATTATGAAAATCAAAATAAAAATATTTTATGAAAAATGACAAGAAATTATATGTTCAACTTTTTGAATGCTTAAAAGTTAAATGTTGTTTTTTATGTAAAATTTCTACTTTTTTACTATCGAGCATTTCTTAACATGATCCTTTAAAAAAAAACATACTCTTCACCTCATTTCTAAGAAGCTCTTATAAAAAATAAAGAATCATTCACATGTTAAGAAACTCAGTATATAATAAATTATATCAGTCCCGTGAGTATAACTCAGTTGGTAGGACAATGCATTATTATATGCAGGAGTCGGGGTTCGAACCCCGGACACCCTACTTATTCACCTTATAAGGTGAATTCTAGCAACTAGGCTACTTGATTAAGAAAAAAATTATATCATGGAAATAATGTCAAATTTTTTTTTGACACAGTCAATTTATTTCTTAAAAAGTTGAAAAATTAAGGAAAAAATTATATCATGGAAATAATGTCAAATTTTTTTTTGACACAGTCAATTTATTTCTTAAAAAGTTGAAAATTAATTTTTATCAGTAAATATTAATTACAACGGTTATAACTTGTCTGATTGATGACAACAATAATGCAGGAGTACCAATTAAGAATCTAACACACAGTCCCCGTAAGCTTAGCGCAGTTAATATAGACAATGCATAATATTTGCAAGTGTCGAGGTTCGAACTCCAGACATCCCATTTCTCCACATTTATTTATGTGAGTTTTGACCACTAGGCTACTTGACAAAAAAAAAATCCACCTCGTAACAAAAGTAGGTTAAAGCCAATCGTCAAGCAATTAAAATGGAAAATAAATCAAATGTAACAGCTAGTCAACAAAAAACCAAATGTAAAACACCAATTGGGTTAGAAAACAAATTATTTTAAACCTTTCAACATTCCATTTATACATCTTTCCATATATGTTTTAATTTCATTGAAAAGTGGAGGTACAATGTCCTCGATCCTCTACAAAGAACAAAAATTTATCAACCAAGTTAGATTTCATGGTGTCCAAACACATCTTTTTGTGAAAAAAAATTACTACTTTTGCAACTCATCTCACACATGGAATTGAAAAGGGACTAAACCAATACTTAAAAATTATAGTTGTTTAAAGTTTGAACACGATTATTAAAGAAATGATTAATTATGTTGATTTTAATGGTAAAATTAATATCATTTAATAAAATATCTTTATTAAGTTGGATGAAATTCAATAAATAAGGGTATAATAATGAAAAAAAGTAATAAATGCTGCATTGATATTATAAAGTGACAATTATTTTGAGAAAAAGAAAAAAGGTTAAAGAGACAATTATTGTGAGACGGAGGGAGTAAGAGACAATTATTGTGAGACGGAGGGAGTAATAATCAGTTCTTAAAATATATAAAATCTATCAACTTTTTCTATATTATTAAAATGTTAACGACTAAATCAATCCTCTATCATGTCCTTTGTCATTCTTTTTTGTGTGCTGGTTTCTGGTGGGCCGGTTAATTTTACTTCGAGATTGGGAGTCGGTGTCTAGCTGCAATTTTGTTTGGGGTGATTTGGTGTTTCTCCAGTGTACTGGGAGTGAGGGGTGCCCTTCTGATTTGTTCCTAAAGTCTGGCGGGCCGATCACTTTTGATTCGAGATCGGGAATCAGTTGTTTGGCTCAAGTTTTTGGTTTTGGGCTTTTTATGGTTTCTTTTGGTGGATCAGAGGTCGAGAGGTGGTGGAAGCTGAATGGTCTTTCAGTTAGGAGCTTTTCGGTTGTGGCTCAGCTTTGGCATTCAGGACGGGGGGTTTATTTTTTAGGGGTGTTTTTCTTTGGGGGTGAGTAGTGACGATGGATGATTGGATATCGTTTTTACAGTAGTGGTTTCATGAAGGAGTCTGTTTTAGGTGGTGACGTGTATTTTGGTGGATGTGGTCCTCATGGGTGATTTTAGGGTGTTTATTTTCGGGTGTTCCGCCTATATACGACGCCTTCTGTTTGTATTCTCAATTTCACCGGTCTCTGTTCGTCTTGAGCAGGGATCAGGCTGTTTAATAAAATTTGCTATTTCAAAAAAAAAAAAAAACAATCCTCTATACACAAATATTTAATGAGCTTCACCAAATAACAAATTGTTCAAGAGAACTGATTTTTATTTATAGGTGAAATAATTCTTTACCGTACTTACTTACATCACGACCAAATTATGAACTACCATAGTCTCTCTCCTAACAAAAACTCGAGAGTTTAGGCTTTGGCCCTCCTATGTTAAAAAAAAGGGAGAGTTAACAAAAACTAAAATAAAATGTTAACGACTAAATTGACATAATCAAAACAAAATGATTAAACTTAAATAGTTAATGAATTTTTCAGCGGAACCAAGTTTGATCTTTGATGGTAACAATTTTTGGACAGACTTTACTTATTTTCGATTAGACTTACATATTACACGAGAAACCAAAAATTTGACCGAATCAACACTTTACGGATGTATGACATGTGGCAAAGATTTAAATGGTTGAGATTAAAGAAAACAAACTCATCATTTTTGTTACAAACAAAACAAAACCCCTTGAAACCCTTCTCTTCTACTTCCGACGCACTTTGCTCCGCCACTCTCCTCCGTAATCAACTCCCTCCGCCGCGCCATCCTTATCCTCACTGCCGCCATTGTCCTCCCTTTTCAGTTTGAAGAATGAGTTTGTGTGACTGTTGAAGCAAAAGAAACAATGTTCAGTGTTCGAAATCTTCATAAACATTACTCCCTCAAACCCATTTCATCTCTCTTTCAACTTCAATCCAATCTCTTCAGGTAAACCCTTTTCCGTTTACTTCAATTTTGTATTCAAATTCATAAACCCTTAAACCCCTTTTACGCTTTTTCCTTAAAGTTTATATTTTTACATCATTCACCAAGATTCTAGTCTAAGGTTGTTTTTTTTTTTTTTTTACTAAGATTGGCTTACATTTGTTAATTGGTATTTCATAGGAATAGGTAATGTTGATTTGATTTGATTCGATGTTTTTGTCTTTTTGGTTCAGAAATGTTGTGCCTTTAGGACAAGGAATAGAGCAAAGTAAAACTGATGATAAAGTTGAAGAGTACCATAACGATAGCTTTTATTGTTATGTTAAACCGTTGAATCTTTTGAATGGATCCTTGTGTCGGGGAATGTCAACGATGAGAGGAAAGAGTATGCGAAGCAAGGTGGAAAGAAGAATGCAGAAAGAGTCTGGTAAAACATTAAGGGAAATTCGAAAAGCTAAAAAAATTACGAAGAAACTTATGACTGACGAGGAGCGGCTTGTTTACAATCTCAAAAGAGTAAGTTATCTAGCAGCCCGTCTAATAACTGTTTGTCGACTACACTTTTTGTAATTCATGTTTTTGCATTCCATATATTGCTTTGAGATGTTGTAACGCTTCTGATTTATGTATTCGAATTTATGGTTTAAGGTTCTATTTTGAATTATTTTTTAACTTATTGAAGCTTCTCAACAAAGCCTTCTTAAACACTTTAGGCCCCTGTTCTAATCTTAACAATTGGGCTGCTAATAAAAAGAAAATTCCAAATTTTAAGTATATCACGTTAAATACAATTAATTTAGACATTAGAAAGTTTAATTGGTAATGAAAAAATTCTTTCATAAAAAACTCATACATCAAACCAAAGTAATGAAAATGATAATTTGATGCATGATTGATCATAAGGGGATAATTTGATGGATATCAAAGAGTGATTCAAAATAGACATGGAACTGTTAGGATTGAGATTCTGTCAAGAAGGGGAAATTGTTCTGAAATCTTACATTATGAGTATAGAAGCTGGGTTTAACAGGTGTTGAATGGAACTGTTTGATATTTTCTTGAATAGAGCTATACATATCTATGTTTCCATGTTTTCGCTAGCCTTTTGTAGATTTTTTGTTTATCTTGCCATCACGGGGGTTTGTAAGAACGAGTTAAAGTGATTGTATAGACTAACAAGCTAATAACTTTTAATATTAACTACTAAACTCCAACTAATTAAATCAAAAATATAGTAGAGCCCATAAAAGAGAGAAAAGATACAAAGACCAAAAATAAAAATTGTAGTAGAATGAGTAAAAGTGATTATACCAAACCTTTATACAGGAAGCTTGAGCTTCTATTCTATCGTGAGAATCTGAAAGCCCTGAAACCGCATTGACGAAAGCTTTACCAAAGCCAGTCGAGTCAGTAACCCATGCCGCATTTAGAACAAAGAGAACTCCCAAAATTGCGGCAAAATAAATCCAGGAAGGTAATTTCTGTTCAGACAAAATTAAACGCTGTGGAATCCTCGATCACGAAGTTCGATTCTTTATCCTTTATTTGTGTGTAGTCGGTGGGATGAGATGTGTGTGGTGGGGGAAGGGAGTGTTTCTTCTGAATTCTGATCTGGGCCAAAGTCATGAAAGTTTGGGCCCCAAATATCTGAGGCCCTGTGCTGTAGCTCAGCCTACACAGGCACAGGGCCGGCCCCACCGTGCTTCTCAATTAAAATTGTTTTATGGTTTAAAGGCTCATGGTTAACTAAGAGTGATTTTGAAAAAAATTGAGATGTAGAAACTAATTTCAACTTATGTTGTAAAGTATTGGTTTATTGTAAGAATCTTTTAATATTTCTTTTTACAAAGATGCTCATTGAGAAGTTTATTCAAGCTGATTTTGGATTGTAAATGTTGTATAGATAGGAGTCCTCGTCGATCAGTCACTCTAAGTTCAAATGCCTTAAACAATACTACTGTTTTTTTTTATTTTTTTTTTAAAGAAATTGTGTGTATGCTATTTCTATGTGAAAGTAGTAAGCAGAATTGGCTTATATTTGAAAAAGAACTTTGATGCCTGTGCGAAATGGGGCAAGTTCAAGTGTTTCCATGGCCACAACTTATAACAAACTTGTATGACAATTCTGGCGATTTTAACAAAATTGAGGTTTACATTGAGAAATATTGTTGTGTTTGAAAGAATGCGTGCATGTGTACTGGTTAAGATTCTTGTTGTTTATTCATTGTAGAAATTGTATATTCCTTATCAGTTTTAAGTAATTGTTTCGTTTTCGCTACTTCACTGTTGCCAAGAATTTAACTACTTCATTGGCTTCGATTCTTTAAATTGTAGCGCGCACATGATAACCGTGACTTGAAAATTTTCAAGCTGTTATAATTTATAACATTGCATATATTTGATTTGAACTGTATGATATTGTCTATGTTTAATTTTGTTGTGGTGCTCGTTATATGATCTCTTGGTTAAATCTTATTTTCCTACCCTTCAACTGTTTGCAGGCAAAGAAGAAAATTGCATTGCTACTACAAAAGCTTAAGAAATATGAGCTACCGGAGCTGCCTCCACCACGGCATGATCCAGAGCTCTTTACACCCGAACAGCTTCAGGCGTATAAAAAAATTGGATTCAAGAACAAGAATTATGTTCCAGTTGGTGTTCGTGGAGTATTTGGAGGAGTTGTGCAAAATATGCATCTCCATTGGAAGTTTCATGAGACTGTGCAAGTTTGTTGTGACAACTTCCCCAAGGAAAGAATTAAAGAAATGGCTTCAATGCTTGCAAGACTGAGTGGTGGGATCGTGTTAAACGTTCATAATGTGAAAACAATCATCATGTTCCGTGGTAGAAATTACCGCCAACCCAAAAATTTGATACCTATTAATACCCTTACAAAGAGGAAGGTAAGATTAACTTTAGAATCATGAACTGTCATATTTAGGTTCCAATATTGTTCATTATCAGTTAGCTTTAGTTTTGAAAGTAAACAGTAGTTTTGGTTATTGAATGTGTCAGACACTATCAGTTGTAGACCTGTAGTCCTTGAATTGACCATAATCACAAAAGCATTTTCAAATGTGGCTTCCGTTAGTCAGTTTTGTCCATCAAATGTTCTTTCGTTAGTCAGTTTGGTCCTTGAATGTGTGTCTTGCATTAGTCAGTTTGGTCCTTCAAATTACTAATATAATACACACTCAGTGGTGTTTTTTTTGTAATTGTGAACATTCAGAAGTTTCGGTGACACTACCTCACACATTTAGGGACTAAAATTACTGTTTGCTCTTGGTTTAAATTATTATGCTTGCATGATTGACTTTAATGTTTCAAGGACAAAAGAATTTGGTCCTAGTTATGGTATCTATTAAACAAAGATCTTAAATACTACGAAATAACATATTTGTTACCGTTATTATATACAGGCCCTATTCAAGGCCAGATTTGAGCAAGCTCTTGAATCTCAAAAGTTAAACATAAAGAAAATAGAACAGGACCTGCGGCGGATGGGAGTAAATCCTGAGGATCCAACTGCAATGGCCAGCATCCAAAGAGTGGCTTCCACTTTCTTCAATGCAATTGACAAGAAAGATGGAAGTCCTTATGTTAACCGTGGAGACAAGCCGTCAGTAATAGAACCTAATGATGGTTTGGAGGAATCAGATCCTGCTGAACAGGAAGAGCTAGATCGGTTCATCGCTGATATAGAGGATGCCGCCGATAAAGAATATGAAGCTGAAGAGGCCAAAGAAAAGGAAGAGTTTGGAAGACTTAGATATTGGAACAGAGAAGAGTATGGTGGAAGATTCAGAAGATTGAACGATTCTAGAAATGATGACTATGATGGTGAGGTTAGAGGCTCAAGAGTTCGGCAGAATATACATCCCAAGCATCGGACTGCCGATAGCGACGATGAAGAGAATGCTTATTCTAACGACGACGACGACGATGGTGAGTGGCATCATGGTAATATTGCCGATGACAGTGATGTTGACAGCAATTTTGATGGCTCTGATGAAGCTAGAGGTAGGTTCAAGGAAAGTAGGGGGAGAAGGGAGAGGATAAATAATACAAGTATTGGCAATGGTCAAGTTAATGGTGGTCAGAGCAGACACGGTGAAGCTAAATTTAGGACGAATATGGGTGTACAAGATTTTGAATCAGAAGATATACTTAGCGAAGTTGAAAATGCAATGTGGGAGTCGGATTTGGAGGACAATGACTCGGTACATTTGAGAGGAGTCAATAGCAGTAACTATAAGAGCAGCAGCAGCGATGATGAGGGTCAGATTGATGATTCCGCTCAATATCGTAATAGTTTTAATGCACCAAAGAGTTTGAGAGGCAGGGAAGCAGGAATTATCCGCACTAAATCCGTGTCCATGGATGCCTTTAGCGGTTTGGAAGACTGGATGTCCCAATCAGAAGGTGAGGAGGACTCAAGAGGTGGTGATAAGGACTACCCTACAAGTCAAAATACTAAGGTGGTCAAAAGTGATATCCATAAGAAGAGATCACCAAAGGAAGCTGATGAAGCTTGGGACAGTGACTAGGCCAAGTAAATGCTATACCAGAATTCATTGTAGTTTTTAAGACTTTGTTTGACAATCAGAACGGATGGAGAGCGACTTTACCCACCTCTCGTTTTTCAGAAACCACACACGACTCTGGAAGTGTACTTTCAGACAACATAATTTGTTCAGATGTGTACTTTAGGGCGTCATAAAATTTGCGATTTTTTCATATGTGTACACCGAAGTTATTTAGGTGGGTGGGAAAAGTTCTGCCTGAAGAAATTGTTGATTGGTTGAAACAAAATCATCAAGGGATGAAGCTTAATGTAGCTTCCTCTTACTGTTATTCCTTCTCACAATAATGTTACCTCCTCAACTCCTCAAGGTTCTATTGTCCTACGGGATGAAGCTTAATGTAGCTTCCTCTTACTGTTATTCCTTCTCACAATAATGTTACCTCCTCAACTCCTCAAGGTTCTATTGTCCTACTAGTCATGATGTACTTGATATATTTATTAGAAGTGGAATAACAGACATTGTGCTATGAGTTTCTGCTAAAGAAAATTGTTTTTTACAGGGAAGAAAATTTTCAGATTCATCGGAGATACGTAGCATATTTGGATACACTTTTGATTTTAGTTTTTCGCGTCCCAACGCCTTTTTGCCGTGGCTTTTCTGAAGCCACTATTTGTAGCTTTTGAGTAATGATGCGTCTGATTAATATCTCACCATGAACACACAAGAATTACCCTTTCACTATTTTTCATAGACATATTTCTTGTTTGAAGGGTATGTCACATTTTTTAATTTCTGTACTTTAAGTCCCTAACAAGCTAACTCGTTCAAGTACTGTTTGTACTTTCCACATACGTGATCATTGAACAACAACGAAACTAAATTCTATTTTTTGTACCCTAAGTTTCAAATATATCTTTTAAAAAAAAGTACGAACTTTAAATTTTAAAGTTCCAATTTTGTGATAATTGAATTCCAATGTTATGGAATTATATGTGATTTTGTAAGAAACGTGTTGCAAAAAGTTTGTCTCATCTTGAATAAAATTCAAGTTCATTTTAGAGAGCTTAGACCATCTCTGCCGCATCATTCTCAAGCAATCAATTCATTTACTCCAACAGTGAACTCTTGAAAGTACTCTTAAAAATTTGCACTTGATTTTATTTTAATTTGTTTAAATAAATAATTATTAATTAGTTAATTTTCTCAATACATATAAAAAATATACCAAGTTATTTAACTATTTTTATGGAACAATTGATTGTTTCAATGTTTAACACCTTAACTTGTTTAAAAGGTGTCAATTCAATGGCTAAAAATTCATTTTGTAATATTTAAGGACATAGTTCGAATCCATATAAGACAACTGTAATATAAACAATAATTTTATTATTGTTATTAATAAAAGAGGAATGATATTTTGACATCCAATTTTCAACAACTTTTTAGGGACAACCTTTTTCCTCCATTCTTATTGGACAATAACAATAGAGAGAGAAAAAGGAAGAGAGAATAAAGGTATAATGAGAGTATGAAAGAGAGTTGTCACAAAAGTTGTTGAAAATTGGTTGTCAAAATATCATTCCTCTTAATAAAATTCTCCTTGTCCCAATTTTTTCTTAAAAAAATCATAACGGATCAAAATAAAAGTGTGACTTCGACGAATAGTGATTAAGAAATTTAGAACTTCTAGATACTCGATATGGTTAAGATTACTAACCCCAAGAGTTGACCTGTCGATGTAGGTTTGAGACTTAAGAACGTGCTTCTCTAAACAATTTACCAAGTCAGTCTTTGTACAGAGTTTTGCTCTGACTTCAATTAAGGGAAATTATACCCTATACCCCAACATATATACTTCTACCCCTACAAACCATTAAAAATACCAATTTTAACCTTTTTCAAAATCACATATTTTTCTCTTTCTCATTTTCGTACTATCTTTTCTCCTCAATTGAAAAGCATTTCCTCCATTCAAAGAACAAAAGCATCACAAATGTATTGGTTGGAATTAGAACACATGAGTATCATAATCACCACCAAGATCTCCATTCATATTAAAAAAAACAAACCCTAATTTTTTTTTTCTCCCAAAAAAATTAACAATTGGCCATGTAAATTATCACAATCCTTGAATTGTTGCCGATAGAAGAACAATTAATTGAATTGAGTTCTTATTGGTTAAAATCCTAATCTCTTATCTTCCTTAAGATTACATTTTGTTTTTATTCTATTTTTTTCTATTACAAATTTCTATTCTTACTTTTTGAGCACTAAAGTATTGATTGTTGTTTCATCTTAAAAAATTGTGATTTTTTCTGTCATCAATATCTCTACCGGCGGTGATAAAGAAAAATTGTTTGGGTTAGGTGTCAATTTGCAGAAAGCTTTAGTCATGTATTATGGGGTGAATGGGTGAGATTTTGAAAAAGGTTAAAATTGGTATTTTTGATTATTAGTAGGGGTGGAGGTATAAGTGTTGGGGTATGGGGTAAAATATCCTCAATTAAGTCGTCGAATCAAATGTTAGATATACTTTTGAAGCCCATGGGCTTATTTATTTGACACAAAAAGCCCAATCTAATATCAAACACAAACATTTGTCAAACAAACTAGAGTAACGTGTCTCTCTCATACAAATCTTCTTCAATCATGAACAACAACAATCCAGAAACCTCCTTCTTCTGATTCGAACCTTAAAACACGAATTTTTGTCTTAACACAAATTAGGGTTCTTCAAAATTCCCAATTTCGATTTTCATCAATTCAATTCAGATTTGCTTCGATTTTGTTTTCTTCTTCAAGGAATCCGTGAGCTATGAAAATGGATTTAATGTCTGGTTACAAGGTAATACTTCTATCCTAATTACTCTCTTCAATAATTAATTTTCTGAATTTTATAGTGTAAGATTTTAATTTGATTCAGTGCATTATATTGTATCAATTTCACAGTGATCATGACTAGATTAGGGTAATTAATCATTTTTTGAAATTAATTAATCTGTTAAGTTTGTATAGTTTAACATGTTAATCTTTCTCATTGTATTTGTATTCATTTGACAGTGATCAATGATCATCACTAGATTAGTCTATTAATTTTGTATGTTTTATAGTTTAAGATGTTAATCTTTCTCAGTACATTGTTTATAGTTTATAGATTAGAGCCTCTTTGTTATAGTGTTTTTTTGTGGAAAAATGTATTTTTTTGAACAAAAAAATCACTTTTAGAAAAAGATGTGGAAAATAAGCTTAGGTGGTTTCTGCATGTAGATAGAAAAATTGTAGATTCTGTAGTGAGGAGAGTAATGCTTTGATCGAAATATGGTTTACAATTGAACATTCCGGCGTAATTTGATCCATTTAGCCGACTTTCACTTGGTGAGAAAAGACTTGTTTGTTACAAATTTTCAAAAAACTTACAATGTGAAAAAAAAAATCTAAAAACTGGCTTCTCCAGAAAATAATTTTGATAACTGAGTTTTTTAAAAAAGTGATTTTCTTGCTAGTAAACAAACACAACTTCCGCTTTTCTAAAAAAATTCTAAAAATTGATCTCTAAGTTATTGAGTATCAAAATCAATTTTTTATACACCGTAACAAATGGGTTCTTAATCTATTAATTTTTCACAGGGTGTTGTTGGACTTGTTTTTGGCAACGAGAATTCTTCAAATGAAGATAGGTAAGTTAAAGTTTCAATTTTGTTGTCAATTTTTGTCAAACTTTTGGTTCCGTTTTTGATTCTTTATGTAAGTATACTTAGTGATATATTTCTTGTTAATGTTATGTATCAATAGGTATGTTGAGCGTTTGCTTGATCGGATAAACAATGGTAAACTACCAGATGACAGAAGAAATGCTATTACTGAGCTTCAAGCTGTTGTTTCAGAAAATAAAGCTTTCCAGTTAGCATTTGGGGCAATGGGTATATCCCTTTTCTCTCAAACAAATTGTTTTAGTTTCTTTTGTTTCTTTTGTTTGTCTTATGAATTATGTTTGATGCATCTTTGTAGGTTTTCCTATAATGTTGGGCGTCTTAAAGGAAGAACGTAATGATGTTGAAATGGTGACAACATTCTTCCCTGTTATGTTTACCGTCTATTTTTGTTTTTTTGCTGTTTCTGTGTTTTCAAGGATCCACTTCGATAAGTTAATTTTTAATACGACAATAGATGAAAAAGGGAAAAAGAAGATTTAAATTTAAATATGTGAACTTGTTTTTTAACAAGTTGATTATTAGATTCATAACTCAGGTCAGCGTGCTTACAGACTTTGATACAGCCTTTAATATATGGCTTTTTTATTTACCAATTTGGAATTGGTATTGTGGTCGAATTTTACATATATCTATCATGAGTAAATAGCAAATTTTTGTTTGCAGCTATTGATTTAAAACAATTCATTATTAATATCTTGCTGCCATTATATAACAAGTCCTACTGGCAAGTTAATTGGAAATTATATCCTTGCAGGTTCGTGGTGCCTTGGAAACTCTTGTTAGTGCATTGACTCCTATTAATCATCCAAAAGGACCAAGTAATGAAGTTCAACCAGATTTGATGAATACTGATTTACTTTCTAGAGAAGAAGAAAGTATCCCTCTTCTTCTAAGTTTGTTGGTAAGAATTCCATTACCAAAATCATGGGATGTATTCTCATTTATATCGCTGAAAGTGTCCTGTACTTTTAGGCTTGTGCATATAAGTCATGAAGTTTCTTAGTTTATGACTTTTCCTTTGTATATTTTGACAGGAAGAGGATGATTTTTATGTTCGATATTATACTCTGCAAATATTGACTGCCCTTCTCAGTAATTCTCGACAGAGGTATTAGTTTACTAGTTTCCTAGGTATTCCTAAATTCTCGACAGAGGTATTAGTTTACTAGTTTCCTAAAATTGTTATGTCATCTTGGTTGGAAAGGACCCTCACTGACTTCTTCTTCAGGTTACAGGAAACTATATTGACTATCCCCCGCGGTATAACTCGGCTAATGGACATGCTTATGGATCGTGAGGTTCGAGACTTGAAAACTTTGTAATAATCTCAACAAAAAAATTCAAACTATACAGTTGTTAAATCATTTCCAGCTCTGTTGTCAATAGCGGCTGCGCCGCCCGCTATAGCGGAGCGGAAAAAATCAGCCCACCGCTCCTAGCCGCGATGGAAAAAAGCGGCCCGCTATTCAGGAGTGCGGGGGGAATTCAATGCTGCCAAAGCAGCCGCTACACACACACCATGCAGAAAGACGGTTTTGCCCATTACTTTTAACCGTTTTAAGGGTAGTTTTATAATTTTTGAAACGTTAACTTCATAAATTATGAATACTTCATGAATTTTAAGTAATGTTTAAGGTATTTTAGTATTTCTTTTTGAAAAATGTGGTATTTTAGTATTAAATATATTAGTGTCCACACCACAAAATAGCACCCGCTACACACCCCGCTCCCGCACCGCACCAATTTTTGGGGTGGCCGCGCCGCGCTGCATTTCCGCTTTGACAACAGAGATTTCCAGTCATAATTACTTGTTGATTGTTAGCTGTTATTGATTATGAAAAAATGATCACTGTTTACCTTCCAGGTGATAAGAAATGAGGCCTTACTGCTTCTTACTCACCTGACCCGTGAAGCTGAGGTAACCTTTTTGCTCTAACAGAAATGTTTTCCCCCACTTCACCTTATTTTTCTTAAACTTTTTTCATTATGCGGTCAAATTTTCTTATCTAAATAAATTTAATGGTTACAGGAGATCCAAAAGATCGTCGTCTTTGAAGGTGCATATGAGAAGATATTCAGTATCATAAGGGAGGAGGGAAATTCAGATGGTGGTGTAGTTGTGCAGGTGAGGCATGGCTACTCTATTACAGTGCTTATTCAATTTGCTTTATATAGCTTTTGGTCTAAATAATTCTTTGGTCACTTTTCAGGACTGCCTTGAATTGCTGAACAATTTGATTCGTAGCAATGTATCCAATCAGGTTTGTTGACTCTGTCGTGTTTGTTAAGTTTATACCTGATTAATACTGATTTCAACTATACGTGGTTCAGGTACTACTCAGAGAGACCATAGGATTTGATTCATTGATATTGATTTTGAAGCTGAGAGGAAGTTCTTATTCTTTTACTCAACAAAAGGTTGGATTCTTTCAATTTTTTTACTTACTTTGTGCTATTAGTGAACCCTTATAGCTAACTCTTGTTATAAACACCATGCCAGTAGACAATCAATCTACTCAGTGCATTAGAAACCATTAAATTGCTACTAAAGGGAGGTTCTGAGGCTGATCCTGGGAAAGATGCTAATAAACAGAAAAATAAGACAGCTCTGGTTCAGGTTCGTAAAAATCTTAGACTTATTATGATGATGATTGCATAGATGAGGAATCTGCTTCTGGCAAACTTATACTTCTGTTTTGTGGAATTGAATGTAGAAAAAGGTACTGGACAGTATGTTGATATTAGGTGTTGAAAGCCAATGGGTACCTGTTGCAGTTCGCTGTGCGGTAAGATAACACTCCTCTCACAATGTATAGACACGTCGGCTTAATATATAATATTGTGTAATGTTTAACGAATTATTTGATCTTATATTTTCACTATAAATTTAGTTTAGTATTCGCATCTTTCATTCTATTACAAATGACATCTAGACATGGTTGTATATCTTTGTTCTGTTTGATGTTTTAACCTTTTAAGTAATGACAAAGTGATGTCCATGCATGAGTGATAGTAGCTTTTGTTCTAAATATTTGTGTATAAGTTTGTCAATAACAAGTATTCTTCTTGATAAATCGGTGGAACTTGGAGTCTACTTGGGTTATAAAATAGTCATTGAATCCAATTTTCTTTGGTTTCATATGCATTTCAAAAGAGCATTTTGTTTTTTAGTTATAGTTGTAGTGCCTTTCCCAGTTTCTGTTCTATGGCATCAATCCAATTTTGTTTTTCTTTTTTTCTTTCTGAAAGGCTTAGTTTGCATGAAAATTATCAATTATTATGAAGTATGAAGGGGTGCTCAATTTTATGTTGATGAACTTTCTCTCATTAGGCATTGAGATGTATTGGGGATTTAATTGCTGGAGATTCAAAGAATCTCGATCTTCTTGCTAGCAAAGTTCTTGGAGAGGAGCCGCAGGCCGAACCTGCCCTGAATTCTATACTTAGAATAATTTTGAGGTCTTCTAGCATGCAAGAGTTCATTGCCGCTGATGATGTTTTCAAAAACTTTTGTGAGGTTGGTTATGCATACTTCTTTATCTTGATTTTTTTTTTTTTAAAGCATTCATTGTCATCATACATATTACATAATTTAAGAGCTGATAAATTTGGTTAGTGCACATTAATGCTTTTGACTGCCTATTTTTCATTTATGCTTCTTTTTTAACTTATTCCTTTCTTGATTAACGTTATCTAAATCAGAAAAATGCTGATGGCCAAGCAATGCTAGCGTCTACGCTAATTCCACAACCATATTCCATAAATCATTCATTCCATGAGGAGGATGTTCATATGTCTTTTGGAAGGTTTGTTTTGTTGGTTGTGCTTTAATGGTGTGCTTATTGATAATATATTGATGATGTGTTATTTTAAATTTATTATACAAGTTCTTGTTCATGTTTGTTTCCTAAATCATAACATTTCAGTTAGTATTCTATCTTCATTCACCTTTAACTTCGTTATTTGTTTCACTTTCAGCATGCTATTACACGGTCTTACGTTGGGTGAAAATGATGGTGATCTTGAGGTATGTGATACTTCTTCATGTGTGTGTGTGTGTATTTCATATTTCAGATTTGTTTGGATTATCTGGCTAACATTATGTTAAATATGTAGACTTGTAGCAGAGCTGCTAGTGTTCTATCTCATATATTAAAGGACAATCTCCAATGCAAGGAAAGGGTATGTTAATAATTCCCCGCTTCATTGCATTTTTAGCTTTATTTTACAACAAGTTTTGGTAGATGTAATGTAAGGACTACAGAATACATTCTGATTAACTTTATGCTTAGATGATTTGTTTTATAACAAAAACATTTATCATATAAAAATCAATGTATTCATCTTACATTTTAACATGATAATTTTATGAACTACAGATTTCTACTATAGAAAGGCATTCTATTGTATGAGTATTTCTTATCCAATTTAAGCTTTTACTCCAAATGAAATGAAAAAAGAAAATTGTCTCGACTCTCTAATTTTAAGGAAGCTGACGTCTCTTGCATGCAATAGCTTATTCAGATTGAGAAATTAGTTAGGTTCTCTTTTTCTGTGAAAGAAGCTAATAGGTGTATTGTTAGCATGTTCTCTTTGATCTATGTAACATATCTATCTTTATTTTCCCTTTGTTAGTAGTTGAATGGAAATTTTGTGACACCATTTGGTAAATTGTGTCTCCCATGCTTTTCCTGTGTCGGTAGTTGGGCTTTTTGCGTACTGTATCTTGTTGGGTTTTACTTTTACTGTCAATGCACTTATTTTTACTGGAATATTGCAAGTCTAAAACTTCTTATGTTTAAACAACAATTGTTGATTAAAGGTAATCAGATTAAATAAACTTATAGGGGAAGTAATACACTAGGGAGGACATTTAGAGTAATCTCTGTATAAAGTTTTTAATTTTCTATTCAATAATGCATAATATTAGCATCAATAAATACTCTCACCGGAGATCTAGTCCTGCCTTTTGTTAGTGCAAGTTTTACTTACATGTATATGAGTTACTTCAGACCATCATGCTTTTCATCTTTCTCACTCTCACTTTTATAATTTTTTGATGTAATATTCTTTGATGTTCTTATGAATTTACTTGAAGGATAACCCAAATGTTACTTTTGCTATTTTTGTATGGTTTACATCATAAACTATTCATACTATTGCGGTTAGCCATGCCACATCAGTGTTTACCTATTGGTTTATTTTGCTCTAGATATTTTTTCCCATACATTTATACATAATGATAGTATGAATGGTAAGATTAAGGAAAGGAAGAAGTGAAATTTAGGTGCTCAGAGAAATTTTAAAAAATGTTTCAGGTTTTGCGAATTGAAATCGAGGCACCCATGCAATCATTAGGAGCTGCAGAACCACTAATGCATCGAATGGTGAAATATTTGGCCCTCACCTCTTCAATGAAATCCAAAGATGGAAAGTCTAATCCATCGGGAAATTCATACGCTCAAGCTATTATTTTGAAATTGCTGGTTACCTGGCTAGCAGATTGCCCCAATGCAGTGCACTGCTTCCTAGATGCTCGACCACACCTTACTTATCTTCTTGAGCTAGTATCAAATCTGTCAGAAACAGTTTGTATAAGGGGTTTTGCAGCAGTTGTGTTGGGTGAATGTGTGATCTATAACAAATCCACAGATAGCGGGAAAGATGCATTTGCCATTGTTGATATAATAAGTCAGAAAATTGGGCTTAGTTCGTACTTCTTAAAATTTGATGAGATGCACAAGAGTTTTGTTTTCGCTAATGTGGGGTCATCATTCACACATAGATCGTTCTCGAGATCTTCAGCAGCTAGCATGGCAGATATTCAAGATGTAGATGAGAATGATTTGTCAGAAAAGAAAAATACAGATGATCCAATTCTCACTACAATTTTGGATTCTTACTTCGTGAATTTTGTGAAAAGACTGGAGGCAAATATTAGAGAACAGATTGTGGAGGTTTATAGTCGTCCAAAAACCCAGGTAACAGTAGTGCCAGAAGAAATAGAGCAGAAGAGAGGCGAAAGTGATGGTGAATATATAAAGCGGCTGAAAGCTTTCGTTGAGAAGCAACACTCGGAGATACAGGTATTATTTGTACTTGTCCATTCCTCTCAGTATATATACGTGGATAAGCCATGAATCTGTTTCTTTCATGTAGTCTACCTTACTGTATAATTAACAACGTAGAGAATAGATGTTCTAAAATCAACCTTCGAAATTCAGAGTATTTAGTTCCGTAGTTTTTTATTAACATTGACATTTACGTAATGTGACATTTACGTAATTCAGGTAGGTTTTTTTCTGATGGTTTTCTGTTTAATAATAGTACCTTAGGTTTGTTCAGCAAGAATATCTGTAATTCTTTTTGACATGAATGTGATATAGAGTCCATAGAAAAATAAGAAGTGTGTGGAACTGCAGGAGCCAGTGCTCTTTAACAAATTTATCAATATGGTTTGACTATTCTTGATATGTGTTTGATTTAGTGGTTATTTATTTTATTTTTATTTTCATCGTCTCAGGATCTTGTTATTCGAAATGGTACATTGGCCGAGGACCTGGCTAAGACAGGTAGTAGTTTCCAGTCTGAGCAAAGAGTAAGTGGAGGCATGGACAGAGTCCAAATAGAGACACTCCGTAGAGATCTCCAAGAAGCATCTAAAAGGTTGGAGATGCTTAAGGCAGAAAAGGCCAAAATTGAATCCGAGGCAACTATGTATCAGAATTTAGCTGGAAAGATGGAATCTGATCTACAGAGTCTGTCCGATGCATACAATAGCCTTGAGCAATCTAATCTCCAACTGGAGAATGAGGTGAAAGCACTGAGGGGAGAAGGACCCTCAACATTCCCGGATGTGGAGGCAATAAAAGCTGAAGCAAGAGAAGAAGCTCTGAAGGAGAGTGAAGGTGAACTGAATGATCTGCTTGTATGCCTCGGGCAAGAACAAAGCAAGGTGGATAGACTTAGTGCTAGGTTGTTGGAGTTGGGAGAGGATGTTGACCAACTACTTGAAGGCATTGGAGATGATGCTGGAGCTGCTGAAGATGTCGAAGACGAGGATGACGAGTAATATTTTTATTTGTGTCTCACTTTATACATTTCATGTTAAATTGTACAGCTAACTCAAATTATGGTTGGATTTTTATTGGAGATGATGGTTGGATTTTAAATTATGATTTCTTCATGACACAGTTCTTGCTGGTTCTATTTTGCAATATTCAGGTGTGATAAAACTGTCTATTGCGTTTTATTTTCTTTCTCCTTTGTCGTGTTAGCCAATCAAATTTGCGAGAAAGAAATTTAAGGCAATCATTTGTATTCTGTTGAATGTTTTTACATGAGGATATACTATTGCAAGTGTCTGCAAATTTATGTTATTTTTTTACCACATTCATCAAATAGTCTAAAAGCAACAATAAATTTAACTTACATCACAATTGACAACAAGTAATCATTAAAAATTAAGTAAATTATTCTGCAATTAGAGAAGGTAAAAATGTAGATAGAAACATGTTCATGATCACAATTCACAAGGCCACAAAATTTGCAGGTTCTCCAAACATAAAGCACAAGGCTACAAAATTTGCAGGTTCTCCAAACATAAAGTGCGGATAGAAGGAAAGCACAATTTCATGTTCTTTATCATGTTTTATGGATATGAAATATGTGTATACACAGCATCACCAGTTTCCGAAATTCACTGATAAAAGATGATAAATAATTATTATTATACACTGGACAAGTCGTTGCTGATGCAAATTTTAAAATAATTATTCTTCACGAGACAAGCTGTCACTGCTAAAATTTTAAAAATCATTATACATCAAACAAGTCATTGATACAATTTTTAAAACAATGGTTATAATTTATAAACGGGACAAGTTGTCACTGTTAAAAATAATAATTATACAGGGTAAAAGTTGTCGTTGATACAATTTTTAAAATAATAATTTTACACGGAATAAGATTTTTTTTTTTTTTTTAAGGATACACGTGATAAGTTGTCACTACTTAAAAGTTAAAAATAAGTATTCCACAGAGGACATGTTATCCATGATATATTCTTTATAAATAAACACGAGACCAAGATTTGTGAATGATAAATATTAAAAAAACGTGGGATCAAGATTTTTTGAATAATAAATATAATGAAGACATTTAATCAAGATTTGTGATTGATAGATAAGTAAAAAAACACATAAGACTAAGATTTGTTACAAATAAATAAATAAATAAAACAAGGAACCAAGGTTTGTGATTAATAAATATAAAAAAACATGAAACCAAAGATTTATGACTGATTGATATAAAAACTAGAAGACGTGAATTAGTAGTGTCACATATAAAAAAAATGTCAAACTGAAATAAATCGTCAACACCGACGAGTACCAATGCGGAGGCACGGTTATCTTACTAGTATTATTATTAGAAAAATAAAAAACATTGACACATAAGAAGAAGGTTGCTTTCTAAAGTTTAGAGTGGATGAAATAGTTTATACATGGATTTAAATTGTTTGAACTGCCGATGGGATAATTGTATCCCACTTCTTTCGCACGCACTCATAAACTCATAGTACGCAGCCTCATGGTAGAATTTGTCTTTAGCCAAAGTAGAAAGCATTGAACTTGAAGCCAATATAGGAAACACAATGAATACGATACTTGCAGTTGTATATAAAGCATCACATAATGGCTGAAAAAAAAGAAAAAGAAGAAAACATTACCAAGAGTTTACAATATTTCTCAAGAGTGCATCAAGACCACAAAAAAGTAATAGAAATAAGCTTTAGAGGACACACTAAGCTTATAGAAAGAAGGGACAAACTGAGTCGAGAGGATTTCCTTAACTTTAACTAGGAAAGTACTCGTGTTATCACACACGTTTGTTATTAAATATTGTCCAAGAAAGATACTAATAACGATAAAGAGGCATCAACACAAAAGAAAGTGCCTAGAGCATTTCCTTTTCGGTTGGTGTTCTACTAACAGAAAGGGTTAAACCCTAAATCCTAAACCCTAAACCTAACGGAAGGGACTTAGCCAACCAAATAAGGGGAGATTACAACCAGTTAAACGTTTCCTATATTCAAACTTCTCTACTTTGCCATCTGTCTCGCACCACCACTCGGCTATATTGTGAATGTAAATTTCTCTAGCGAGAATAGGAAGGATTAAACTTGAAGCCAGTAGAGGAAACACGATCAATACAATACTGGCATCATTATAGAAAGCATCACTGATACCTACACAGGAGCATGGGTGTCCTTCTATCTTGGGAGCAAGCTTGTTGCATTGATGCACAGGAGGAGTTGCTTTAAACGGAGCAGCAGAGAAGAACCTTCCTTCCGGGTTGCGGAGGAATTTCGAGAGAGCAAGACGGGATTTGAGAATTTGGAAAACAGACATTGTGACCTGCGTGAATCAAATCACAATAATAAAAATATCAAACATGGAGAAAAACAAAAATCGAACAGAATCATAAAAAAGAATCATATCATATAATTGAGCAATAAAGAAAAATCGATCGAGTCAAAGGGACAATACGTGGAGAATGATGTTACCTAGCAAAAACGAAATCCAGGTAGGTTATGCAGAGAAAGAGTGAAAATGGAAAATTAGGGTTGCAGGAAATTTTTATAGTGACGAGTTATTTTTCATAAATTGTTAATATTGTGATTTTTTTTTTTTTACGAAAGCAAAACGATATTCATTCATTTAAATTACAATAACATATCAAAACCCCGCTAAAAAACGTAAAAGTGAACCTGCGCACAAACTCATAACATCGAAGTTAATAACATAAAATGCCTACAAATAATATGATAAAATCTAAATCACCATAATACTCATGCTTCCGGATCTGCAACGTTACGCCCAAATCATTGACTGAATCTTTCAACATGAACCAAACGAACACTGCAATAAGGCTAAATCACACAATGCCGCACAAGACGACGAACAACAGAAAGGCGCACTCAGACGACAAAATCACGAAAAAACACAAAAGAAAAAACTTGATATATGTGAAAATCAATTATTTAGATCTAAAGAAACGGGAAAAAAAGTTGCAGAGGGGTGATTCTAGGTGAAAAAATGACCTAAAACCACCCCTTCTCGATGAGTGAAAGAGAAAGAGAACTTAGAGAGAATTAGAAGTTTCTCTCACTAAAAAACTAAAGCCGGCGGAAAGTTAAAAATAATAAATGAAAATTATCAATATTAACGTAATGTTTTTATTAAAAAAATATTATATATGGTCTTGGAGATTTTATTTGTCTATGACTCAAAAGTAAATTTGTATGTTTTAATATAAAATGCGTTATTATGGAAGGGTTGGAGATTTTATTTGCATTATTATAGATAACAAAATTTTGTTTTAAGGAAGTTTAAATTTGCACATAACAAAAAACAAATTTTATTTATAAAAAAATTTGAATTGTCCAAAGTATATCATCAATTAGTTTTATTGAAAAGGAGTAAGACTGAGAAAGAGTATAATTGATAAATTGTACCCTTAAATTGTTAAGACAACAGTTAAATAGAAATACAAAATTCGTACTCAAACATCACTTCAAAAGAAATGAAGGGAGTGAGTTTTTTGCGCTTGATTATTTTCATGTTATTTTTCTATAAAGGAGTCCCTAAACTGTAACATTGAGACGTACAATTCATATACGGAACAATTTGTCATTAATCAATAAAGTTAGTTTTATATCTTATAAATAAAAATGAGAATAATTATATTATACTAATTATGGGTCCGGATTGATGTCAAATGGCTTAAAGGATCAGTTGGACCAAATCAGCCGTCAACCATCCACATAGACATAAGGACGGTGGACAATGTTGAGTATCGTCGACCATTACCAACTCAGACGGAAACATTTAGTTCACCCAGATGAAGGTCAGGAACGACGATGACATGAGAACCATGTTCTCAATATTTGGTCGATAGTACTTAAGGACCGATTGATCGAGTTGGACGTTTCGTTGGTGAGATTGTTGAACCAAAATGGGTTTCTTACGATGTCAATGAAGTTTTGATGGTAACAAAATATAAAAGAACAATTGGATATGCTAATATGTATTCAAGTGTGCAAGACCACATAATTAAATACTTATACTCTTAAGTTTTGGTTTTTTTTTTTTTTTTTTTTTACAAAAAGTTAAGTTTTGGTTATGAAATGTGAAAACATTGAACGCATAAGAGTGTCTCTTACGTACATGAGAAGCTCTGAAGAAAAGTCAACCAGAAGTCAACGTTGTAAAAATTAAGTAAATTAATTATTTTGCAATTAGAAAAGGTAAAAATGTGGATAAAAACATGTTCATGATAACAAGGACACAAAATTTGCAGGTTCTCCAAACATAAAGTGAGGATAAAAGGAAAGAACAATTTCATGTTCTTTATCTTATCGTAATTTATGGATATGAAATATGTATACACAGCATCACCAGTTTCCATTCTCTGAAGATTTTCATTGGTACTTAACAAATACACAAAAAATGCTAAGCAATTGTCATAGCATGGCAAAACATCTCTTAATTATTGTAAGGTGGAAAAGGGTTTTATGTCATGGTATGGTATCTACCTATCAGAATGACATTGATCAAGCACACCTCATTGCTGTCTCAAGGCAATGTAACCCTATGAAGAGAAACTATAGTCTATATATATGGACAAGCTATTGCATTATGATTGTGCACTGTAAAGTGTACACATAATATGTATAAATCTTTGTTGATTTGACTCCATCAATTACAGTTCACTGAAAACCATAAAGAACTCTACGAGGATCCAATTGTCCACTGCAATAGCTTGATGAAACAGTAGAGATTTCTTGATAGCCCTTCCATTCTTCACATGGCTTCAAGATAATAGGAGTATCAATAGCTGCTGAATTCACACATAACATCATTTTGTAATCATCAACTCCCAAATCAGGTAGAACTTTGGCCTTTTTATTCCATGGATTCCATACAACTGCACTCTCATCACAAATCGATATAAAGTCATGCAAATACATCAAATGTATGAAACAGAAAACATGTAAAATGTGATTCCCTAACTAATAGTAACCTGTATCTGGAAGTGAATTCTTCTGGAGTACAAAAGTTCTTTTCTTTTCATGATCTATGATGGCAATTTTATTTGGGCTATGCACGTATACTCTGTCCGTCTACAAGGTAAACCGAAAAAATAATTAGAGAACTATGTATCTATGAAAGAATGTGATGCTTTATGATACCAACCTCTCCATCAAATGTAATTGCATCAGCCTGCTCAGTGAATCTTGATCTATTCATCAGATTATCAACATAATCAAGTGTTTCCAGTCCCTCAATACGCACTTCACTGCACATTCGTTGAAACACTCTTAAAGTTAAAGACATATAAATAACCAAAATGCTAAGGCATGATGATCATGTAGTAAGAAAATGAAGTGCATACCTGATATCTGATACAGACAAATAGTTGCATAGTGAAAATGCAAAAGAAAATGGTTTGTTATCAGTGTTTCTGACTCTAGGAATCAGAATGAGCTTGCCAGCACTTAGAGATATGCGAAGTCTCAACTCAAAACTGCATAAACAGAACATACAAATTGAAATATATATATATATGATTAAGTGAAATAGAAATAGAAGGCAAACGTGTCGGACACCAGACACACCTTCAACATAAAGTGTCTATACTACATATGATACATACCTTCGTGGCGTCTTTAAGTCAACTCCTGTTGACTTTAATATCAAATCCACAGATGAATGATTGTCTATTGGAGGTAATGGTGAAGGGTCTCTATCCAATGACCACATCCTGTTTCTTGTCATTCCTTGTGTCTCAAGTGAACCAACATCACCAAACTGCAACACAAAGTTGTAGTTGAATATCAGCAAGTTTGGAAAAATTTCTCAACAAGCACTTTTATTTAGAATAAAATACATTGCAGCATCTGAGTTTTTCAATTCTAGGTTCTTTTGTAAGTTGAAATTGGCTTCTACATATTAATTTTTTCCTAAGTTTTTCCTTAAATTACTTCGTATATATCTATAATTTTTGTTTATAAAAGTGAAGAATTGTTAACTTATTTTAAATGAAAAGCTTCCAATTTCATGTAACATCAATAGTTTATATTGAAGACGTGTCTGGTGTCCGACACGTGACAATCCCCAACACCAACACTATCACGACACATGTGGTTAGATTCAATTACTTTCCATTTTCTCAAATTATTACTAGTGTTCATGTGTTAGTGTAAATGTTTGTCCGGCGTCTGTCGGTGTTTCATTCTAATCTAAACTAAGCCAGTTAAAACTAACTTTACTTGAGCAATGACCAAATTGAAATATGTTCAAAGTTCACACCTATATTGTGAATGTGAAGAAAGTACTTACCCGTGCAAAGCAAGCTGATATACCTCCTCTGATAGCTTTATGTTGTTTCCATTTAGCCTGTTTAGTAGAAAATCCCCATAATTTACATCAAGTGCTCACAAAAGATGGACAAATTCATAGAAGTAACATCTGCATTTTCTTACAAGAAATTAAAGCCAAAATAAAGCAAGAATGTTTTTTTTTTTTTACCTTGCTGCTCATAAAAAGTAGTTCTTCCTTCCTTTGATTCTTCCAAGAAACAATATGCCCTCCATATAGAAGCACCTGAAACCATATGTTTCAAAAGCTTTATTATGAGATCATAGTTGCTTCTGTACCATCATTTTAAAACTTAGACAACCATACCGGTCCAAATAATATTTGATGATAGAATTTACAAGTTAGTCAAAATTATAAGGGAGGATTAATACAAACCAAAGCAAGTAAGCATAGAATGTTTGTTCTGAGTAGTCAAAAGATTATTATTCAAGGTATGGTCCAAAGTAACACAAATTTCTGAAAAATGATCACAAGTTATTGCAAACATAGATATTCTACAACCTATTTATGTTGAGCTACACAATCAATAATTAACACATCAAGAGCGTGTTTGGATTGACTTTTCTTAGCTTATCAACTAACATAAGCACTTCTGAGACTGTTTGAGTGAATTTAGAGAAATAACTAATAGTTTGACTTAAATTTATCTTTTGGTATAGAAATAGTTTATACATAAACACTTATCACAAAAGTACTTATACGATAATCGTTAAATTAAGTTGTTTATACAAACATGACTCGATTTTTATGATCACAAAAAATACTATCATGTTAGGAAATCCAATTTTTCCATTAAGATCACTAGCAAAAGAAACCAACCTCAGCTGATGAACCATTTGGATCAGTCAATACAATCCTTGGCAATCCATCTTTGTCTTGAAATACATTCAAAGGCATCTGTATAATTGGTTGATGCTGCTGTTGCTGCAACCTTAATGCTCTTGAATTACTCACAAATGGCTTCACTTTCACTCTTCTCCAATCCAGGTTCTGCAACCAATCAAAAAAACCAAACAATGTTCTCAATTTCATCTTCACCATCCACCATAACAACATCAACATAATATTCATTTATATCTATATAAAAATTTATATGTATGTTAAAATTAAAATATTGATCAAAGTTAACCAAACCCTTTAGAACAACAAAAAGACCATAAGAAATGAGTTTGATTTTGAATCAGGAGATAGCAAAATGAACAAGAAAGAAACAATATTTCCTATTGAATTATGTGAAAAGATAAATCAAAATGTAAAGGGTTAACGTACTTTGGTAGTTATCTTAATTATACTATATAATATAAATCATATAAACTGTTTATCAGTTTGGTGTTCCAAGAGGCACAACTAATAACTTTGTGTTTCAAGAGAACATGTTATATATATATATATATATATATATATGTTGTGACCCTAGTTAACGTTGAAGTTGGAGAATATAGAACAGAAATCAACAATTTTTATGTTATAATGTTGGAACAAGATTCTCTTGTCTTGTCACAAGTTAGACTCTGGTTGGTTGGTCTAGATGATATACATGAACAATATTTCTCCACCTTTGTGCCACCTCACTTATATAATATAGGGATTAATTTGCATACTTTGTTGGTGTAATTTTTTTTACACTTTCACCTAATTATAAAACTATTATTTTTTATGACAATTGTGTAAAAATTCTTTAAAGCACATTGGTGCATATGAATTAAATTCACAATATAGTTTGTATAAGAAAATGTCTCTTTCTTTAAAAAAGAGATGTTCTTTTGGTGCATTTGTTGATTCCCTTATTGCATGTATAAGCAATGGGTGCACATACTTTGAAAACAACTTTTTCTCTGTGTTTGTTTTGTTTTGTATTTTGTTTTTGAAATTCAATTCTTTAGCAATATTTTTCAACTAAATTTCATAATCATATTATTTAAATATTTGATTGGTTCATGTTGTATTTGTAGTTAGTGTAAGAAAAAAACAAATAGCAGGTATATATTGCATGGTTTAACATATATAATATTGTTTTATTAAGTTTAAGAAAAAAAATCTAATGTATTATCTATACTACCCTAGAAATAATTTACAAATATGCTTAATTACTACGTCCAAGAATGCATCACTATAAAGGCAATATAGTAATATGAGAGGACATGAATATTCGTAAGGGATTTATTTATTAATTAACATTTGTGTATGATGTCCAAGGTTAAGCTATAAGTTGCTTTCTATCTACGCGGATTTGAGTGGACAGAAGAAAACTTGAACTTAAAAAGTAACAAATGTGGGCCTAATGCAATATCTTCATCTTAAATAAACATTTGCTTTGTTGTTATTTTGTTTTGACAAAATTTGCAATGTGTATCATACGTGACACTATGATATTGATGTATCTCTCACTTACATTTTATTTTTTCTGTAGTTTATCTAAATTTCAAAAAATCTACACAAAAATCAAAGGATGCAAAGTCTCAAAAGTTCGGATCTAGATTGTCTGTTGTAACTGCTCCATGCAGTAGGCGATCTCGGTCTCAGAAAAATGATTTAACGATTTAGATTCATGCAATGTAGTTTCATACAGTTTCAGTTTGAACAGTTCAATTTTGATCGGACTGTCCGTAACCGGTATAGCGTGAACGCAGTTACAATATGGGATCAAGTTGGCAAAAGTTCTAGTTATTATGTTTATTCATAGCATCAACATATGGTATGAATATAATAAGGAGTGTAAGTAAAAGATCTCATGTCCAAAAATCATTCATATAAATATAAATATAAATACTCACATTTGCATAAACCTTACATGGATTGGAAAATGACATAAGAATGTATGATTCATAGACAGGTCGCACTATAATATAGAATGGGCGGTGTGAGGTGACCAAAGGGATACATGAGTTTGTCAATTTAATTTTATGCTACACATAGAAAGTTTCAATAAATAAAAGTAGAACACTGTTTGTGCTTTAATAGCATAGTGTATATTAAAGTTGGCAGACAAAAATTTAAGTGTAATGAAGGAATATATCGACTAGATTAGATGATGGAACTTAAGTTTGAAAATGAGAGGTCCCTCTAGTTCATGGCCTTAAGGCCTCTCCTTATTATAAAAAGAAAACAAAATGAGAGGTCCATATCAAATAAGTGTGTGTATATATAAATATATATATATATGTAAATATTAAATTACTTTTTCTCAAAAAATTGTATATATTAAGTTACGTAAATGAGAGTAATTAAACACATTTTTTTTTTGTATCATTTTGTTGGTAATAGAGACATTAAGGTTTTTTTTTTTTTTTGAGGAAAGAGACATTAAGGTTTTAATACGTACACTAGGAGTATCTTTTGTTAAAAATAAAAAGAGGGAGGTACATGTCAAATAAGTATGTTGAGACATTGAGATATTTTTTTTTTGTTGGTAATAGAGATATTAAGGTTTTAATATGTATACTATTTTGTTTCAATTGCGTTTTTACACGTAGATGTTAAAACTTGTATGAATTCCCAACCCTGGATTTAAAAAAATAATATAGAATGCATCGTTTATTCGACTCAAATATTTGAAACGTTTATTGGAGATCAAAGATTGTTAGGATGGAGTATCACAAAAAGTTGCAATGACCAACCTTTATTCAATGGATTAAATGGTGTAGACCAATTTAAATGATAGATCTAAAACTTCAACTCAACCTAAAATAACAGTTGAACTAAGAGAATCGACCCGTTTTACCATTCCTTCTTAAGGTGGCGAAAATAGCATCCAAAGTTGTCTAAAATATGAGTTACTCCCTCCGTTTCAAAATGAGTGTCGCTTTAGCCAAAAAAATTTGTTTCAAAATGAATGTCGCTTTACATTTCCAATACAACTTTAATTTTTTTCTTCCAACTTTACCCTCAATAAATACTCCAACTTTTCTCTCACACAATTTCCAATGCAACTTTATGTTTGTCTTTTTCTTATAAAGTAAAGGGCAATTTAGTAAAAGTGTTATATCTAATGATTATTTCATTCCATTTCTTAATCTGTGTGCCAACACCTAAAATGACACTCATTATGAGACGGAGGGAGTATAATTTTTCCGGATGAGAGATGTTTGCTCAATAAGTCTCTCAAATTGCTCAACTAATCTGATCGTAACTATATTCCGGGGGATAACTTTCAAACCCCTTGGGAATGTATGAATATATTAAGGGTAAAAATGGAATTTTGGGTTCCTTGTAATGTAGCAAGTAGCAACCTTTGAAATTTCAACTTTCCATTAATACCAGAAGAAAAAAAAACAAACGAAAGAAAGAACAGAACATAACAGAGGAAAACCATGAATGCCCCTGATCGTTATGAACGTTTCGTTGTCCCTGAAGGAACCAAAAAGTATGTATTCTCTTCTTCTTCTTTAATTATTTTATTTAATCAAATTTTTCTACAATTTTTCTAATAAATTTTGAATTTTGTTGGAAAGGGTATCTTATGAGAGGGATACAAAGATCATAAATGCAGCTTCTTTCACCATTGAAAGAGAGGATCACACAATTGGCAATGTTCTCCGCATGTATGTATTCTACTTTGTTTTCTATGAAGCATCGACATAAACACAATACTAACAATGACATTTCGACACCGATAACAATTTAAAAATGAATTAATTGAATGGTCACATGTGTGGTTCCGTGCACCTGGACACACATTCCATCAGAAGTGTTGGTGCTACATTGTTTGTATATGAAACACTGACATAGACACAGACACCAAACACAATACTGATTGACACCAGTAAAAATTTTAAATGTGTTGGTGTCTGATGTCCGATGTTGGACATTAGACACACATTTCATCACAAGTGTTGGTGCTACATTGTTTGCATATGAAGCACTGATACACACATACACCTGACACTATACTGACACGTGTGGACACCGGTAAAATACTAAAAAAATGTATTAGTTGAACAATCACATGTGTGGTGTCATGTCGCCTGTCGGTGTCCGTTGCGGACACCTGAACACACCTTTCATAAGAAGTGTTGGTGTTATATAGTTTGTATATGAAGCGCCGACACAGACACAGACACCGTAAGTAAAAAATACGGATAGACACCTGTTGAAATAGGTAAAAATTTGAAAAGTGAATTAATTGAACGGTGACAAGTGTGGTGTCTGTGTCTGAGTCCGTTCTCGGACACTAACAAACATTTCATCAGAAGTGTCGGTGCTACATAGTTTGTATTCTAACTCTCACTTAAATTTTCTCTCTATGAATGAATGAATTAACCATAATCTTTTTATTTGTGGTGTTTCAGGCAGTTGCATAAAGACCCTAATGTGTTATTTGCTGGATACAAGCTTCCTCACCCTCTTCAGTACAAAATTATTTCCAGGGTTAGTTAGTTTGTTAATTACCATCTATGCATTCCTTAGTAGTCATACCTTTTGTTTTAGTTTAGTTGTTTCAATAAGGCCATGTTTGGAGAAACAACTTAATTAAGCTTTTTGAACATAAGTGCTTATGTATAAGCTATTTATATAATGGAAGGTAAAATAAATCCAAACTGTTTTTATATAATTTATAGAGAGCTTATGAAAATAAGTTGAAAACAGTTTAATGACATGTCAGGGTTAGTTAGTTACCATCATTTCCTTAGTACTCATACCTTTTTTTAGTTTTTGAATAAGGCCATGTTTGGAGAAAAAATTAATTGAGCGCTTATAACATATGTGGTTTTGTAAGAGCTATTTCTATATTAAAAGATAAAATAAAGTCAAGCTGTTTTCATATAAGTTATAAGCTATTTTTGTAAATTTGAATTTGCCGTAAAGGCTATGTATGAAGAATCAACTTAATTAAGCGCTTGTAACATAAACGCTTATGTATAAGCTACTTGTACAGCAAAAGTTAAAACAAATTCAAACTGTTGACATATTACAAATAAGCTATAAACTGTGTTACATGAGATATTTTGGGGAGCTTATGGCAATAAGGTGAAAACAATTTATGAACATGGCATAAGTTGTTTTCATAAACTGTTCTCATTAATAACTCACAAATGTTTATGCTAGTTGATAAGTTCAAATAAGCCAATTCAAAGAGACGCTAAGTGCATTGAATAGAGTGAGTCAATATTTTAGATAAATTGAGCTATGAAATTAAAAAGCTTTGAATGAATTTAACCAATCAAATATACAATAACACAAAATACTACTAAAGAATCAAAATAATCTTCTCCAGAAATAAAATGATAGATATAATTTTGATTGTTGATTACCTAAGAGGGAGTACTAGTTTCCAAAAACTATATAAATGCCAAAAACTACAAATCAGTGCCCAATTCACGATCACGATCAGATTGTCGAATTCTTCACCAGATTTTCCTTCTGTTACCATCAAGTTGGAATTTTCAGTAGTACCACTTGCTATCACCAATCAGTTGTGCAACCATGTACCCTTGTTGTATCCATAAAATTTATATTCGAATTTGTATATGATGTAAATTTGTTAACATCGTGAGGAATGAATGTTACCAACATTGCTAGATATTGGATTAATACCTGGA
Source organism: Medicago sativa (assembly GCF_051527215.1). Taxonomy (NCBI): domain Eukaryota; kingdom Viridiplantae; phylum Streptophyta; class Magnoliopsida; order Fabales; family Fabaceae; genus Medicago; species Medicago sativa. Next base: position 562,253 of record NC_140754.1, read on the forward strand.
ATTTGAGAACTAGTGGTAGGTACAGAAGAATGATCCATTGAAAAGTAAGGTAGAAAATTTTGCTGCTGTAGATTATTTTTTACATAATCTAACTCTTCTTCATACTTTATCATATCAAGATTTCCAAGAACTTGAGTATTCATTATTATGTGATAATAATAAGGAACATCACCAACATTGTTAAATATTGGAATTGAAGAACTAGTAGAAGGTACTGAAGAATGATCCGATGAAGAGAAATGTAGAAGATTTTGTTGTTGTGATAGCATACACAAACTTAGTAACTGTTTTACATGATCTAACTCTTTCATAGACTCAATTATCATATCTTGATACTCCATAATAAGACCAAGACATCCATGACTTGGGAATCTTGCACGCATTTCCGACTCAAAAATAATTGACTTCATTGCTTCATCTTTATGATCATCATCGTCAATAGATTTTAGCATCTTCACCATGTTGGAAATACCAAACAAACGATGAGCATTGGCGAGCATTTTTGGTTTATCGGCTGGAAAATAAGGAGCTAAAGGGCAATCTGGAGTACACTTTCTTCTTTGATATTTGCAGGCTGCACATGCCTTGTTTTTTCTGTGAATATCCATCAGTAGGAATAAAAGGGTTATTACTGTCAAAAGAATCAAAAAGGAGAAAGAAAGGGTTTCTTTGGAGATGTAGAGTTATCAAAAGGAGAAAGAAAGGGTTTATTTTTAATTTTTCAGAATGTGAACATGTTTAAAAGAAAGAGAGGGTTTATAAATTGGAAATGAGGAACATGTTCAAGATTCGGTCAAATACATAGAAATGTTGATTAATGAGTTAGTTATCATTTCCTTAGTATTTAGTTACAACCCTCTTAACAGTTAGTTATAACTACCTCAAAAGTTAGCTATTGATTGTTAATTAGTTACAATTCTTAAGTATATAAAAAAATAGAAATATTGATTTATTATTGAAATTACAAAAATATAAATAAAAATAAAAATTGATTGATTGATGAGTTGGTTACCACTTTCTTAAGATTTAATTACAACTCCCTTAAGAGTTTGTAATATTTATTAGTTAAGAGTTGCCTCCATACAGTTTTACAAGTGTTTATATCCGTAGATGAGTTCAAATAAGTTAATTCAAAAAGACGCTAAGTGTATTGAATCGAGTGAATCAATATTTTATTTCTTGAAATTGTCGAGGTCTGAGAATTTGATCGCCCAAACTTATTAACTGATAACTTTAGCTTTGAAATTAAAGGTAGTCAATCAATTTGGCCAATCTGTTCGGGTTAGAAATGCTGAGCTTGCAAGTTGTTTAGGGCATGCTTAATGCTTATGAGGAGGTTGTTTTCATAAATTTGTTAGCTTACATGTTGTTTAGGAGATGTTTTTTTGTTTTGTGTAGGGTTTATGTTGGTTTCTGTTTTGCATTATAATTTATTGACAGAAGGATTAAATGGATTGACGATATTCTGTTCGGGGATTTATTAGTCATTTTTGGAACCAATTTGTTCAATCTTTACAATTTTGTGAACTAAAATGGTGGTTCACTTGTATTAAATCTATTGATTTTAATTAGTCCGTGACCGTTTACAAATGGTCCGATTTGATTTTTGGTCGAACTGGGTCCTTATTATCTTTTGATATATAAATATGTTAACTGCACACTTTCATGCTTTTTTCTTCATTTTTCTGTTCCACCACGAACTGGAAGTACATGTTTATTTCTTTCTCTGTATACGAATCTGGCGTTCCTTACCATAAACTGTTTTTGTTATTATTGCATTGCAGATACACACCACTAGTCAGTCTTCACCGATGCAGGCATATAACCAGTCTATCAATGATCTAGATAAGGAACTTGATCATTTGAAGAGTGGCTTTGAGGTATTAATTAAGTGTTTCTTTTTTGTTCTTCTTTCTGCAATGTATCATAGTCATCCTTTTAGATAGAGTATAAGGCTATCAGCACCATCAGTATTAGGCTATGTTTGTATTATTGGTCCTTTTCAGTAACACATTTACTTCCATACCCTTGAAAGTAGTATCCGATTTTCGAAATTGGTTGGAATATAGCCCTGTTTGAAAAAAATATCTTAATTAAGCACTTATCATATAAGTACTTGTGTACAAGCTATTTCTATAACAAAAGATAAAAGTAAAGTCAAACTGTTTACATTTAGGCTATAATCTTTTTTCATAAGCTGTATCGGGGAGCTTACATAAGCTATTTTGTTAAGCTCTCTTAAACAGTATCACAATTTCTTAAGCCAGTAGATAAGCTAATAAGGCAATCCAAACAGACCCTATATCAGTTGACCCCATGGTCATGGAGAAAATGCGATATGGTTAGCACATTCCAGCTAAATGAATATTGAAAAGAATTTTTCGGGACCTATGTAAATTAGAAAGATGATTGTATTGTAGTACATGAAAAATCCTTTTTATCGATTCAATATTTTTTGTTTTGTTTCTGAGAGTTCTATTGGTAACATTCAAAATTTTAATTGCAGGCGGAGTTGTTGAAGTTTTCGAAGGACTATTGATTTACGGTCAAGATAGAATTTGTGTGCAGTGAAATTTAAGTAGGATACTTTGTGTTTTATGAGACTTGTTAAAGATTCTTGTGTTGACAATTTTAACTGTTGTAAACAATTTCAACGTTTCTATATTAACAAAATCCTGTAATAGGAACAAGTAGTAAATTTTGTCGCATAAATCTTGTGAATCATGGACATCATGTTGAACTCTTTATTTACGGCAGCTGAAGGTGGCTGGCTGGTATGCGTTTGTTTGCGCTCTAGAACGACCAAATCAAACGCTGTGGCGAGAAAGATCAATGACAAATGAATATTTCTCTAGCTTTATTACCAAGATGCTTCTGCATATAATAAGAAGAAATTTCCATAGATATGTTTCTCATAGAACTGTGTAAACCATTTATTATCCAACACTCTCTCTTGAGGATTCTGCACTGTTATGGTGTTTACCAGAAATCTTATAACTGAGGTTTATTCATATTTGCTACACAACCATCATAATCATAAGTAAGTGCTTCTCTTATAAGTAGATTTCATAGCAAGACTTGTGTTTGATGCAAAAAATTGAACATTTGGATTCCCTACTGTCAGGACATTGGTGCCTTAATCAACTGGTAAAAAAAACATATTTCAATTTTTGTTGTATAGTAATTCAAAATACCGAATTTGAATTTTGGACCATCCGATCTTCACAGAATGACCATTGATGTCTCAACTACATGAATATTGGAACTTCACAGCTCATTACATGTAGATGCTATGCACTTTCGTGTTGTACTGTAGATGTCTCAACTACGTGTATCAACCAATTTTTATTATATTCTTTGTAATGATCCTACCTTCTAAGCTTTAATTATAAGCAAAATTATCTACTTTTATGCATATTAAGGACAATACTACCTCGTCTTAAATTATGTGTCCTCTTTAGTATCTTTGTCTTAAATTATTTGTCCATTTTATAAAATCAATATAACATTTATTATTCTTTTGTAGAATTGATCCGGTCAGTGTATTTTTTTAATTTGACGATCAAATTTGTGAAAAGCTTATTAAACGGAATAATTATGATCAAACTTACTCTGAAATAAAGAAGAAAAAAACACTGGAATAAGAAGAACAATCAAAATTTAGTTTAAGTGATATCATTATCAACATGACTCGACGCATTAAACAAAGCTAGCCACAAATTCCAGTAATATTGCTCATAATTCACAAACATGACTAAATGGAAAGTTATTTGATTGAAGATGGTGTGTGATGCCATTTGTTTTATGCAAAAAGGATACATAAAATCAACAACTTCATTATAAGAGCAGTATGTCTAATCTGATCATATATTCCCATTATTATTACTATATGAGACATGATAACACCTGGCACTTGCTGCATTTCACACGTATCAACCTATTTTATCAATTCACACATATTATTAATAAAATGACGCAATTACAAGCAGAGGTTAGCAAACGCTAAACCTAGATTGAAAAGAAACAAATTTACAAACGACAAACTTGCGAAAATAGGGTTCCGAAATCCAGCAGAAATAAGAAAACTTTGAAATTTTGTATGAATGAATAAAAACTGTCTCTCTGACTATCATTGAAGTGTTTAAATATTAAAGAAACTCTGATGACCCAAAAATCCAAAACAGAAAATAAAACAAAAATTGTTAAAATTAGGCTGAAATAATAATACTTTGAAAACCCTCCTACATCATAAAATAGGGAGAATAAATTTTTACTAAATGATTTTTTATAAAAAATTTGGTATATGCACCTTTACAAAAATTGTATAGCAAACAATATTGACTTGTGTGTGATACAAGTATTATATTTTACTATGATTAACGAATATACAAATATACAAATGCTACTAAAAACAATATCACTTTTTTTAATGATAAATATTAATAGTTAATTATTAGATTAACATTTACTTTGAGTTTGAACTCATGACCTAACTTTTTCAACTCTTAGATCAAATCAATTGAACTACTTAACCTAAAAACCTGTCTGTATTATTTAAAAAACAAAACAGTGTGGGTCAGGGACGGATTTGAACTGGGCATGGTGTGGCAAGTGCCACACCAAAATTATTATTTTTTTACTTTTTTTTATTAGTTTACTTTGTAATTTTTTTTCATATATTAATACAAACATCTTTTATGTTTATACATGTGTCTATATTTTTACTCATATATTAATACATGAACTTTTTTTTTTTTTTTTGTAATATATACACAAGTCTGTATTTTTACTCGTATATTGGTAAATGAACCTATTTTTTTTAATTCTTACATGTGTCTATACTTTAACTTATATATTAATACGGGGATTGATTTTATTTTCAATTAATACGGGGATTGATTTTATTTTCAATTTATACACATGTCTATATTTTTACTCGTATTTAATACATAAATAATTTTTTGTGCAATTTGTTCATCTGTCTATATTTTTATTCATATATCAATACATAGATCTTTTTATTTTTTAATTTCTACGCAATTACGACTTGCTTAAACAAAAAGAGCGCGAGTATTCTACTAGAGCATTTGATTGATCTCTTTTAACATCTTTATTCAATTTAGTATTATTTAATTATTTGACGGAATTTTTTTGCCTCACTAATATTGTGAGTCCAGATCCGTCCCTGGTGTGGGTGGAATCCCATTCAAGCTATTGTGGCAGAAAACATGGTGATGGTGAAGCAACCAGGTAAATTGTGTTTTTGTGCTTCAATCGAATGAAACTTGAGCTATATATGTGATGACATGTATCTTTCAATGTCAGATATGGTTTAATAGATTGGTAGTTCTTGTTACCACCACAATGCTACCAACATTTGGTTGACTTGAGTAACAAGGAATTTATATACCTTAAGCAAGTAGCATGAAAGTTGTTTTCACTTAAAAAAAAAAAACATGAATCTGATTCATGTGTATACAAAATATATGATTGAGATAATAAATCTACTTTATGTGCTCAATATATTCATCGATAAATATTAACATTTACGATAACTCGATTTAAATATAAATTAGGTTATCTTCAAGTCACTTTTAATCATAATCAACTTTACATAATCAATTCATGCAAAATCAATTCTTGCCATGCACAACCAAAATACACAAAGTAAACGATTAGTTTACTTTCTCTCTTCTTATAAACAATTTTATTTATCAAAAGATATTTTTTGAGGGTTTATTTATCAAAAGATGCATTAAAATTTTTAAATTCAAATTTTAATACAATTTCAAAAGTAAATTATCATAACCATTGTTGCGAAATCTCGTTAACAACACGTGCACCATGTTCCTTAAAAAGAACAAGTGCACCATGCAACAATTAGGTGGGCATTGTTCAGTTCAGGATGAAAACTGAATTGAACCGAACTGAACTGTTAGATAAATTTAAAATAACTGAACTAAACTAAATTGGTCGCATTTCTAACTGCACCGAACTATTCCAAACCAAACCAAATTGTTATTATTGGTACCATTGAAAAAATATAAAATACCAAACAAAATCGAAATTTAGAAGGTAAATCCGAACCGAATCAATTTGGTTTGAACTGAACCAAACTTTTTTAGTTCAGTTCCAGAACTGTTAGTAATGGTTCAATTTTTGTTGGTCTGTTCAGTTCAGTTCAGCAATTTGATTCGGTTTTTTGGTTTTTAACTGATATTGTGTACTTTTTTTTGGCTAAGAATATAGTATGCTTTTCTTTTTTCTTTTTTGAAGAAAATATCGTATGCTTTTCTAAATTAACTTTTAATATACTACCTCATATTAAATAAGTTTTTATCATATACTCAATGTATCAAATTTCCACAAAGGTCAAGTGTATATAATATAATTGAAAAGAATAATTTTTTGACAAATACCATTATATTATGGAATGTAGTAGTGTTAACTTTTAATTTACTGCCTCATATTAAATAAGTTTTTTTTCTTCATATACTCAATGTATCAAATTTCCAAAAAGGTTAAGTGTATAACTATAATAGAAAAGAATAATTTTTTGACAAATACCATTATATTATGGAATGTAGTAGTGTTTGTTATATGAGCAATGATAACTAGACACAAAATAATAGACACAAATACGACACCGTATTTTACTGTTCATTTATTCCATATTTTTTTTCCTTTTCTCACACAGTAGCACATCTCTCTTCTCTGTCATATGCCAACAAACAATGTTTTCCTCTTTTCTGTTAATCCCTCTTCCTGCAACTCTCTCTTTCTCTCACCGGCAACTGTTATGTCGTCGACGTCGCTCTCTTGCTCTCACCGGCGACCACTCTCTCCTACTCTCTCTCACTGTGCCTTTGAACACTAGCTCTCACCGATCACGACATCACTGTATATCGACTTCTGACCTATTGGGTTTCAGGAGGCGGTGGTTGCAGAGGAGAACGATGGTTGTCGGAGGAGAAACGAGATCTGAATAGCAGCGGTCGACGGAGAAGAAAAGATTTTAAATTGTCATTCTCCATAAATGAAACAGATTGTACACCGATGATGACAGTGGTGAGAAGGGTGGTGGTGACTGATGAGGATGACGGTGGTTATGTGGACGGAGGGTCCGGTGGTGAGAGGCGGTCATGGGAGGGTGGTAGAAGGACGGTGGTGCTGTTGGATGTTCAGAGACAGACAGTGAGAGAGAAGAGAACAATCAATTAAAAAATACCCCTCATATTTAGTTGGAATTTCAAATATGCCATTGTTTTTGAAGGAAATTACAACATTACCCTTGATGTCGTATTTGTGTTGGTATTTCTGTGTTTCCTTATCATTTCTCTTGTTGTATTCATTGATTGATTGCGTAGAATAGATAATAAACTATAAGTGCTTTATGAATATTATATACTTTTATAAATAAATTTTTATACTTTGATAAATCTAACATAAATTTAGATTTTTTTTTTTAAATTCATTCATTTAAATTGATAGAGTACAACAATATAATACACATTCAAAGTCGTTAAAACCATTAAGGTGAAAACGGCATAGTATCTATGCCTACAAATATGACTATATTCAAGACTTTGAAATACTCATGTTTTCGGATCAGCAAGTTGACAACGCCAAAGTCTTTTTTTTAAAACTCGGTATTCGGTCCAACAACCGACTAATCCGAGGGGACCAATTCAACCACCCACTTGCGGTGGGACTTATTTAAAGTTAACGCAAAGCTTTATATGAACTTGCTCACCAAAACTGCGGAGGGTATCAAACCTGAGATCTCAAGAGGAGCAAATTCCACGATCCCAAGCCAACCACTAGGCCAACCCCAAATGGATCATCACGTGCTCAAAGTTAATCTTTCAATTTAAATCAAATAAACACCACACTAAAACGGGAAATAAAAATCACACCACACAAAGACGGGAAATTAAGTACAAAAAACGACAAAATCATAAAAACAGACAAAATAAGACTGAAAGCATATGGAAATCACTTATTTAAATCACGGAATTTCGAAGTTGTTGTCCTTTTTATTAAAATCAATATAATTTTGATAATATGTAAATATATTATAAAATTATAATATTTAAATATTAAAATTTGTGAATCAAATATCAAAATTTGATTTTTCATATACAATAAATATCAATTATTAAAGTTGAAACAAAATTAAGTTAATCCCTTTTTGAAAACAATACTACCCCTCCCTAAATATAAGACCTTTTTAAGAAAAAAAATGTCTCTTTTTATAAGACTCCTTTGGTATTATCAACTACATTAATTAATGGGTTAATTATGTTTTTGATCCCTACAAAATGGCGACCTTGTAAGTTTAGTCCTTACTTAATTTTAATAGCATTTTTAATCCCTACAAAAAATTTCTGCACTCAATATTAGTCCTTACTCAATCCAAATTTGTTTAATTTATGCTTAAACTCTTAAGTTTTTCAACAATTTTTTTACAGGCGTGTTAAGAACGTTATTAAAAGGTCCTCCGAAAAAAATATCGCAAAAATTTGATTTCTACGTCCATATTTTTGTTACTTATATCTTAAACTTTTGTCGTTTTAAAAAATTCATATTTAATTTATTTCATGTTAAAAAATTATAGATTTTAGTAAATGAACCGTTCATAGTGTTCTAAACTTGTATAAAAAGAATCGTTAAAAAATTTAAGAGTTTAAGGATAATTAAACAAAATTTATTTTAGCAGGGACTAAAATTATAAGTAAATTTTTTTTTGTAGGGATTAAAAATGCTATTAAAATTAAGTAAGGACTAAACTTACAAGGTTGCAATTTTGTAGGGACCAAAAACATAATTAACCCTTAATTAATTATTTATAAACATACTCCTATTTATTTTATATCTTTTTCTTCAATCAACATTAAATACTATGTTGAAAACATACATTAACCCTCTCTCTTAAAGAATAAAATTCTAAAAACAATAGTAACTAGAAACAAATTTATTATAACTTTCAATTTTCTTAATTCCCGTTATTTTTTCAAAAGGACCTTATAATTAGGGACGAACGTGGTAACACTTTTCTTAAATGAACCAATTAAATGTTGTTTAACTATGCACAGGTTGGTAAGTGATATCATCATTTGAATGTCATTATATACAAACACAATGAAATGCATAGCATTAATATTCATCAATTTCTTTGACATAGAAATTTTGTCATTGAAAATGATCATGCTAACAATACCTCTAGCTGTGGCTGTCACACTCATCCTCACCTTATTCCTTTTTGCTTTTAACCAAACAAAATGCCTCAAAACCCCAGCCTTCACAAATTGGCCTTTTGTTGGTATGTTACCACAATTCATTTGGAACATATCACACATCCATGATTTTTCAGCTAAATTGTTGAAATCAAATGGTTGCACAATTGAGTTCCTAGGACCTTGGTTTACCAACATGAATGTTGAAGTCACCACATGATCCATTGAATGAATGTCCACTACATCATGAGCAAGAGCTTTCACAACTTTGTCAAAGGTGATTTGTTTCGTGAAGTGTTCCAACCTTTTGGTGAAGGAATTTTCACTACAGATTCACATAAATGGAAATACAATAGGAACCTTCTCCAATTTCTCTTCAAACAAAGAAGCTTTGAAGCTTTTCAAGAAAAAATCATTCACCAAAAAGTTGAGAAATCATTATTTCATTATTGAATCATGTTCAACAGCAAAAAGGATCAATTGTTGATTTACAAGATGTGTTCAATCGCTTCACATTTGATAACATTTGTTTGATAATTCTTGGACATGATCCGAATTGTCTTTCCATTGATTTCCCTGAAGTTGCGTGCGAGAAGGCTTTTAACCAAGCTGAAGAATGCATCTTCTACAGACACATCGTGCCGGTTTGTGTTTGGAAGATGCAAAAATGGCTTCAAATCGGTGAAGAGAAAAAAAATGACCGAGGCATGCAAAGTATTTGATAAATTCCTATTTTCGTGTATTGCTTCAAAGCGCAAAGAGCTAAAGCAAAATTGTAACAAAAATGAAATCATTGTTGAAAGTGATGATGCTCATCATGTTGATTTACTTACGGCATTGATTAGAGAAGAAAAAAAATAAGGATAGTGAAAGTGGCTCAATTGGCGACAAGTTTCTAAGAGATGATGTATTTATAATCTCGTTGTAGCGGGGAAATATACCTTAACTTCTGCCCTTACATGGTTATTTTATCTTGTTGCTACACACCCTTTAGTGGAAGCCAAAATTCTTGAAGAGATAAAAGAAAATTTTGGACACAAAGAGAAGCCTTGGGTTTTAAGTGTTGATGAGGTGAAAAAGTTTGTTTATCTTCACGGAGCTATATGTGAGGCGTTAAGTAGAGGTGTCAATATCATGGGGCCTTGAAGTTTTGGCCCCAGCTTACATAGTAATGGGGCTTAAAAATCCATAAGATTAAAAGGTCCACATTCATGCAAGCCCACAAATCAAAAGCCCCCAAACCCCAAAATTTCTAGAAACATTTTCTTTTAAAGTTTTTTTTTTTTTAAAAAAAACTATTTTTAAAGTTTTTTTTAATTCAAAACAAATTATTTATACAAAATACCTTATTACGATTTCATTTTAAAAAACAACTTATTCAAAACAGCTTATTTATGCAAAACAGCTTATTCGAAACAACTTATTTATACAAAACAGCTTATTTGTGCAAAACAACTTATTCAAAACAACTTATTTATACAAAACAGCTTATTCCGATTTCATTTTAAAAAACAACTTATTCAAAACAACTTATTTATGCAAAACAACATATTTATGCAAAACAACTTATTCAAAACGGCTTATTTATGCAAAACAGCTTATTCGAAACAACTTATTTATACAAAATAGCTTATTTGTTCAAAACAGCTTATTCAAAACAACTTATTTATACAAAACAGCTTATTTGTGCAAAACAACTTATTCAAAACAGCTTATTTATGCAAAACAACATATTTATGCAAAACAACTTATTCAAAACAGCTTATTTATGCAAAACAGCTTATTCGAAACAACTTATTTATACAAAATAACTTATTTGTGCAAAACAGCTTATTCAAAACAACTTATTTATACAAAACAGCTTATTTGTGCAAAACAGCTTATTCAAAACAGCTTATTTATGCAAAAACAGCTTATTCGAAACAATTTATTTATACAAAATAGCTTATTTGTGCAAAATAGCTTATTCAAAACAACTTATTTATACAAAACAACTTATTTGCGCAAAACAGTTTATTCAAAACAGCTTATTTATGCAAAACAACATATTTATGCAAAACAACTTATTCAAAACAGCTTATTTATGCAAAACAGCTTAGTCGAAACAACTTATTTATACAAAATAGCTTATTTGTGCAAAACAGCTTATTCAAAACAATTTATTTATACAAAACAGCTTATTTGTGCAAAACAGCTTATTCAAAACAGCTTATTTATGCAAAACAACATATTTATGCAAAACAACTTATTCAAAACAACATATTTTTGCAAAACAGCTTATTCGAAACAACTTGTTTATACAAAACAGCTTATTTGTGCAAAACAGCTTATTCGAAACAACTTATTTATACAAAAAAACTTATTCAAAACAGCTTATTTGTGCAAAATAGCTTATTTATGAAAAAACAACTTATTCGTAATAAGCTGTTTTGCATAAATAAGCTGTTTTGAATAAGTTGTTTTGCATAAATAAGATGTTTTGCACAAATAAGCTGTTTTGAATAAGCTGTTTTTGCATAAATAAGCTGTTTTTTAAAAAAAATATCGTGTTTTGAATAAGTTGTTTTTTAAAATAAGATCGTAATAAGCTGTTTTGCATAAATAAGCCGTTTTGAATAAGCTGTTTTGCATAGATAGGTTGTTTCGAATAAGCAGTTTTAAGAAAAGTGATCCTAATAAGCTGTTTTGCACAAATAAGCTAATTTGTATAAATAAGTTGTTTGGAATAAGCTGTTTTGCATAAATAAACTGTTTTGAATAAGTTGTTTTGCATAAATATGTTTTGCATAAATAAGTTGTTTTGAATAAGTTGTTTTTTAAAATGAAATCGGAATAAGCTGTTTTGTATCAATAAGTTGTTTTGAATAAGCTGTTTTGCACAAATAAGTTGTTTTGTATAAATAAGTTGTTTCGAATAAGCTGTTTTGCCTAAATAAGCTGTTTTGAATAAGTTGTTTTTTAAAATGAAATCGGAATAAGCTGTTTGTATAAATAAGTTGTTTTGAATAAGCTCTTTTGCACAAATAAGCTGTTTTGTATAAATAAGTTGTTTCGAATAAGTTGTTTTGCATAAATAAGCTGTTTTGAATAAGTTGTTTTTTAAAATGAGATCGGAATAAGCTGTTTTGCATAAATAAGTTGTTTTGAATAAGCGGTTTTTAAAAAGTCATTCTAATAAGTTGTTTTGCATAAATAAACTATTTCGAATAAGCTATTTTGCATAAATAAACTGTTAAGAAAAAAATTATAATATGGAGCTTTATTAGGCCCATAAATAAAAAGATTTTATAGTGGGCTTAGCCCCAAATAATTCTTTTCAATTAGGGGGCTTTAATTTAGTGGGCTTGGTGGGGGCTTTTTTAAGTGAGCTTTGAAATTTGGGGCTCTATTGACACCTCTAGCGTTAAGGCTTTTTCCGCCTATACCTTTTGAGAGAAAGGAAGCAGTTACACCCGATATACTTCCAAGTGGTCATCATGTTTATCCTAATAATACGATATTGTTTTCTTTGTATGCAATGGGAAGGGATGTCGATATTTGGGGAAAAGATTGCTTGGAGTTCAAGCCAGAGAGGTGGATTTCCGAGAGAGGAGGCATTGTTTATGTGTCGTCTTACAAGTTCTTTAGTTTTAGTGCTGGACCTAGGACTTGTTTGGGGAGAGAGTTGGCTTTCATTCAAGTTAAGATGGTGGCTGCTTCTGTTTTGTGGAACTATTGTGTCCGTGTTGTGGAAGACCATCGTGTCATTCCCAACCTTTCAATTATGCTTCTCATGGAACATGGTCTCAAAGTTAAGATAAGCAAAAGGGGAATTTAATATGATGGAATTTACTAACTTTTTCCAATATTTTAGATGTAATGGGACATATGTGAAAACCAAGGTGTCTTCTATAAAATATTAATTAAATTAGTACTATGGTACTATCATGTGAGAAGTAGTATGGTGAAATATATTTATTTAAAATTTTAAATGTAATAATTTAAGTAAGTGAAGTAAGATTAATATTTTTATTGCCGGTTTCATTTATAACTATAAGGACTATTCAAGTTTATAATTTTGTCCTATTTAATCAAATAGACTTTATGAAAACCTTGAGTCTAGTCTTTTTATTAAACGGGTTGAGTCAAATTAGGTTTTAAATAGACAAGGTCGTAGGCTCGTGTCGGACGGTTTGATTTTTTTCCACCCCTAATTATAATATGAGAGGGTTGGAATTCGAGCCTCAAATCTATCACTTATTCACCTTAAAGATTGAATTTCTTACCACTAGAATATTTAACCCCCCCACACCCCATCCCCAGACACACGCACACGCGCACGCGCGCACACACTGAGATATATATATATATATATATATATATATATATATATATATATATATATATATATATATATATTCTCACATATACATACATAAATAACCTTGAAAATAATATGAACTTATGCATCCAATATAGTTTAACAATATATACCTACTCCATTTGTCCCATAACATGAATATATAACATATAAGTTAAGAGACTAAATGATTATTAGATACTATTTCTTGAGAGAATTATTAGATGCCTTTATAAACTAATTTTTCATCTATCATATTAAATAAATAAATATTCATTTTTATTCAATTTAACAAACTTCTGTAATCAGAAATATATCATCTTTTTTTTTTTATTCGAAAAGAGGTTACCTAATATGTAATAATTTCATTAATTACGATCTTATCTTGTAAATTACTATATTTCGTTTCTTATTATTCAAAATAAGTTAGAAATAATAAGTTGTTTTATTTGATCCGCCTAAAATTAGAAGTTGTTGTCCCTTTTAATGAAGGCCAATATATTAATTAATACGTAATATGTAAATATATTATAGTATTATAATATTTAAATATTAAAATTCGTGAATCATGAGTGAAAATTGAAAATTTCCTATATAATTAATATCAATTATATTTATTAAGTGGTAATAAAAGTAAGTTAATCACATTTGAAAAATATTGTTATTTTATTTAAAATAGTAAATACAATAAACCAATTTTTTTTTTAAGGAAAATACAATAAACCAATTAAATGTTGTTTGACAACTATGCATTCATCTTTTTTTTTGTGTGAATGCTACTAAAACACCCTGATGTCATAATTTGTCACTACATTCATAATTTGCCATTATATAAATGACACATTGAAATGCATATCAATATCCATCAATTTCATTGGAATTTTGACACTGAAAATGATAATGCTAACAATACCTCTAGCTGTGGCTGTCACACTCATCATCACCTTATTCCTATTTGCTCTTAACCAAACAAAATGCCTCAAAACCCCAGCCTTCACAAATTGGCCTTTTGTTGGTATGTTACCACAATTCCTTTGGAACATATCACACATCCATGATTTTTCAGCAAAATTGTTGACATCAAAAGGTGGAACAATGGAGTTCATAGGACCATGGTTTACCAACATGTATGCTGTAATCACAAATGATCCATTGAATGTCCACTACATCATGAGCAAGAGGTTTGAAAATTTTGTGAAAGGTGATAGGTTTCGTGAAACGTTCCAACCTTTTGGTTTAGGAATTTTCACTACAGATTCACATCAATGGAAATACAATAGGAATCTTCTCCAATATCTCTTCAAACAAAGAAGCTTTGAAGCTTTTCAAGAGAAAATCATTCACCACAAAGTTGAGAAATCATTGATTCCTTTATTGAATCATGTTCAACAACAAAAAGCAACGGTGGTTGATTTACAAGACGTGTTCAATCGCTTCACATTTGATAACATTTGTTCAATAATTCTTGGACATGACCCTAATTGTCTTTCTATTGATTTCCCTGAAGTTGCGTGTGAGAAAGCTTTCAACCAAGCTGAAGAATCCATCTTTTACAGACACACCGTGCCGGCTTGTGTTTGGAAGTTGCAAAGTTGGCTTCAAATCGGTGAAGAGAAAAAAATGACCGAGGCATGCAAAGTATTTGATCAATTCCTATTTTCGTGTATAACTTCAAAGCGCGTAGAGCTAAAGAAAAACTGTAACAAAAATGAAATTAATGCTGAAAGTGATGATGCTCATAATGTTGATTTGCTAACGGCGTTAATTAGAGAAGAAAATAACAAGGGTAGTGAAAGTGAATCAATTGGTGACAAGTTTCTAAGAGATGCTGCATTCAATCTCTTTGTAGCGGGGAGAGATACCATAACTTCCGCGCTTACATGGTTATTTTATCTTGTCGCTACACATCCTTTAGTGGAAGCCAAGATTCTTGAAGAGATAAAAGAAAATTTTGGACACAAAGAGAAGCCTTGGATTTTAAGTGTTGATGAGGTGAAAAAACTTGTTTATCTCCACGGTGCTATATGTGAGGCGTTAAGGCTTTTTCCGCCTATACCTTTTGAGAGAAAGCAAGCGATTGAAGCCGATATACTTCCAAGTGGTCATCATGTTTTTCCGAATCAAATGGTATTTTTTTCTTTGTATTCAATGGGAAGGGATGCAAATATTTGGGGAGAAGATTGCTTGGAGTTCAAACCAGAAAGGTGGATTTCTGAGAGAGGAGGTATTGTTTATGCGCCGTCTTACAAGTTCTTTAGTTTTAATGCTGGACCTAGGACTTGTTTGGGAAGAGAATTGGCTTTTATTCAAGTTAAGATGGTGGCTGCTTCTGTTTTATGGAACTACTGTGTCCATGTTGTGGAAGGTCATCAAGTCACTCCTAGCCTTTCAATTGTGCTTCTCATGAAACATGGTCTCAAAGTTAAGATAAGCAAAAGGGGAATTTAATTTGATGTAACGGGACATATATGAAAACTATGGTGTCTTCTATCAAATAACTAAATAATACTAGTAGCATATGGTACTATCTAAAATTTCAAATATATTTATTTAAACAAAGTGTAGTAAGATTAATATTTTGATTGCCGGTTTCATTTATAACTATATGGATTATGTAAGTTTAACTTTGAAACAAGAAATTCATTTATGTTTTATTTCTTTGACTATCTTCATGATTTTAATGTCATTCTTTTTGACATATCAATATTTGTTTTGTACAAGTCATCTCATAGTGCGTTTTTTTTTTGTAGTGTATAGAGTTTTTTTGGTAGTGATCTCATAGTGCGTTTATTTCAAGCTATGAAATTACATTTCCTGGGATGAAAATTCTAGAAATAAGATTTCCAACACACGAGGAGTTAAAAATTAAAATAACAGCATTTGGTTATAATGATTTTTTATTATACATAAAAAAAAAAAAAAGGTCCCTTACCATACCAATTTCTTTTCACTAGCAGTTGATAAGTTCTTGGAATTTTCATAACATAAGAAATAAACTCTTTGGTTTGGAGTTGTGATTCTTCACAATAACAATTGTCTATCAAACATTTATTCTTTCTAAAATTATGAATGTTGGATTCATATGTCATATAGACTAATGTGAGTGAATACGTAATTTGTTGTCTATCTCTATACGTAAGCTAGTGTAATTGTGTTGTCCAAATTTTATGCAATATCAATATTACCTTCTGTCTCTATTTATTTTTTGTTGCTTTTTTTTACCCAAAAAATTTATGTCAAAATTGGATGCGATGTTAATACTACCTCCTGTCTCTTTCTTGTAGTTGTTTTACGCACAAAAAGTTATGTCATATTGATAATCAAAATTTTAATAAAATTGGTATCTTAATGACACTTTTTTGAAAGCTAATAATACATGTATTCACCCCACTCATGGTCTAAGCAACTACACATACTTTTCTCTTATAAAACTCTACTAATTGATTTTTTTTTTTATTTTGACCAACTCTACTAATGAGTTTGAAAATTATGAAAATAAAAGACTTTCTACAGTTTAAAGTAATTTTTTGAACGGCAAAATTTATTAATAACCAAATAATTTTATAAAATGAACAGATACCAGCAATACTAAAACAACATATATAGCAAATGACGCCTTATATAGGCAGAACATGCAAAAAAAACCTATACATCCCGTTTATCAAAAACGCCAAATAAGACATCATCCAACCGAAGGCTACCCCCAAAACTCACCTAGAGTCAGCTACTCGCACCAAAACCTCTCAATAAAACCATCACTTAAGTTGGCTTTGAGGTATACTTCTCCCATAGTAAAAACCTCGGTCCCCAAATCCACAAGTGGAGAAACCCCAATCAAGTCCACACATGCATGCTTCCTTCCTACCCACCTATCGACCTAAGTGATTATCTTCCATCTTCTGGGTCGGAGAAGAAGTTCAAAGGTGTCTCCTTCTTCACATATACTCCCGCACGGACTAAATATATAAAAAGGACATTCCTAACAAAGTCATGTATGTATTTGAAGTCGGTTGTAACGCCTTCATAAGTGTCTAGAATTTTAGAAAGCGTTAAAATTTAATACCGGGTACATTAAATTTCAATATAGAAATTTACCTGTGATGACTGATAATGTGCATATGTCTTTAGGACTCCTGTCTGATTATCTGATAATCTTCACATATTATCTAGATGATATCTGTACTAACTGACGAGCACAGAATATTATACATAATCTGATACATAATTCCCATAAACTGATATGGACTAAAATACATCACAACAAGTCCTGAGACATACTTCCACATATAGACATCATCAATGAAGTGCCATAATCAATATGTAGCCTTTACTTAATCTTTCCTCTTGGATGACTGTGGACCTGAAAAAATAATAAATGGAATGGGATGAGACATAATGTCTCAGTGAGCTCCACCTATCCTAGGCTGCAGACAATCCTTGGGAATACCTATGATTGTCCTCTGTCTAAATTCGACCTCTCTGAGATTATACATCTTTAACCTGTAACTCTGATATCTTAACATAACTGAATATTTAATCTCAATGTCTAACAAATGTGTTAGTAAAGTTAGCGTTGAACAAACAATATTATCTGAGTTGATTTTACGAATAAACCCAGGTGGAGTAACCCCGGAATTTATTCCTCTGATAACCGGTATATATAAATATTTTCCAACTGGCGGGAAACCCAACTGACGGGGATACCGGACTCCTCTGATTATTGTGGGGTCATCCTTACGGATAGTGCCCGTTCCAACTGGCGGGAACCTTTCGTATCCAACTGGCGGGATAGAGAAAGCCACAATTTAATAAATCAATTAATGTCATGTCTGTTAGTGAGAATTAAACTCTCGTCTCTAACTGAAAATGTGTCAATAACTATTCTCTTCTCAAAAATGGTATTTTACCCGGGTTAGTGACTTACCCATAACTCTTATTCATGGCCAATTTACTCTAAACATTCTTTTACATAAATAATAATGCTATATGGTAATACGTAATTAGAGGTCATAATAATACATTTTGGCTACACGTTCGGTAATAATGAGAATTTATATTCTTAGCCAAACCAAACCATTATATTACCTTAAAAGTGTAAATTACATTAGCTAAGATTTGAAACAAAGTAATAAAACCAACAATTCTCACTTTCCAAAATTATAGCCGAAATGTGCATATTTATTCATACTTGTGCAAAACTTGTCATAACAATTTTTTCCTCTAACTCATACATTACCATAAGCATAATTATCAATATAAAACCATTTTAGAGTACACTAGCAAGGGTAAATATCTTAAGTCATAATGTCTCTATGTTATGTCCTAACATACTAGATCATAATCTATAATTTCTAAAGGCATAATTTATTCTAAACATTCTTTTATATTAATACGCATTGCAATATGGTAGTATTTGGTTGGAGGTTCTTATAACACTTTTCGGCTACATATCCGGAAAAATGAAAGTTCAATCCGTAACCGCCATTAGTCGTGTATTCATTTAAAAGTTTTTCATTCCCATTAGCCAAAGATAGGAAAATACCAAATATTTAACAAATTTCTAATTTCCGGAATCTAGCCGAAATCATACACATATTTTCAAAAATGTATTGAATCCTTGCCTAATAATTTTCCTCCAACTTCTATACTAACATAAGCATGACAATTAACATAAAAGCAAATTCTAGAATATATTAGCAAGGGGTATTTAGCCTAAACATAATAGCACTAACTATATTCTAATGCTCAAAATCATAATTTATCAATCTAATAGCATAATTGAACTACCCAAAAGGAAAGGTTTACTAACTAAAGGAACTCACAATCTTGTGGAGGTTCCTCTTGAACACTTTGTGGCAAAACTTCCAACCCCAAGCCACTAGTTACTTGCCTTCTCCTTCCAAAAGCTCCTATAACATCAAACATGTTAAAACCACAATACCCATAACATTTTAAACACACTAAAAGCATGAAATTGGAACAATTTTACAAAGAGCAATTTTCCCCAATTTGAAGGGTAAAGGGCGGCCTACTTGGTGAAAGGGAAGGGAACACATTTTTGTTACTTACCTTGCTCTAAAAACATCATGGGTATCTCCATCAACATGTTTGCTAACAATTTTTCCATGGTTTTGAAGAAAAATGAAAGTTTGAAATATATGGGAAAGGGGCGGTTTTGCTTCCAAAGTGAGGGAAAGATGAACTTTGCTTGTTAAACTCTTGCAATAACACTACTAGGATCCCTTAAGCTTGATGATTGTGATGATTTCTTGAGGCTTTGGTGAAATTTTGAAGAAGATTAAGGAAGAGGAGAGAAGGCCGATGGAAAAGAGAAAAGGGAGGGCAAAACTCTTTGCCAAACTTAGAAAGAGAAAGGATGAAATGAAATGAGATATTTTGGGACAACACTACTAAATATCCTTCTTTCAAGCAATTACCAAAATGCCCTTGTCTTAAGCGTGTTAAATCCGTCACTGATACTTTATCCGTATTAAGCTGACTTCACATAAAATATTTTTGTTAAACGTTCTTTACGTAATAATAATCCTCTGGCACGATCGACCGGTAATATTCCGATACTGACAGGCGGGATATTACATTCTACCCCCCTTAGAAAATTTCGTCCTCGAAATTTAGAGTTTATCTGAAAATAGATACGGATTCTGATCTCGTATCTCAGATTCTAAATCTATGGTTTCCAATTTCACTGGCTGAAAAGGATCGAGAATGAATTTTTTTTTTTTTGTAACTGAGAAACATGAAATACTTCATGCAATTCTGACATTAATGCTAACTGATATGTTATTGGACCGATACGCATGAGTATTTGAAAGGGTTCAATATACCTTGGACTAAGTTTTCTTTATTCTGAATATTCCTTGCGAACCCATCTTAGGTGTAACTTTCAGAATTACATGATCTCCCTCATTGAACTCTAAAGGTCTCCGTTTCTTATCTGCATAACTCTTCTGACAACTTTGCGCTGCTTTCATCTTTTCTTGGATGGACTTAACCTTTAAAGTTGTCTCTTGAATAATTTCTGGCCCCAAAATACCTTGTCTCCGACTTCTGTCCAACACTGTGGAGTTTAACAATTTCTGAAATAAAAAAAAACGATGCATACTGATATGTCTTCCAATCACCTGGGTCGAAAGGTTTGATAATAACCTCCTTAAGTGTAAGTTGTGGAATACATTATACATTTTGAACGTAGTGTAAAGCAAAGCTAACCAATGCATAAAATATTCTTCGGGTAAATTTCTAGTTCCACATACTCCTTATAAATCTGTCTTAGGTTACTACTTCTTGTTTACCTTCACTAAGTTCTGGAAATATCTCATACACTTATTGGAGTAACACTTTTATCGACTTCGTCGATTCTTATCTTTCCATAAACAGATCCAACCTTTGAGGGGGTTCTTCATGATATGACTAATTCCAATAAAAATTTATTTCTGAACTATACCCCATGTAATGAGGTCTCATAATAATAACCACACCATTCTCCGTATAAGATCGTTTCTATTCGGAACATTATCTGACATTAAATTTACCTCAATGAATGTAAGAACTGATTCAATTTCCTCCATTATGCAACACATAAATATGAGGTGTTATTGCTGATGTCTGCTATGTTTTCTGCGGAATGAATCCAAACATGGTACTACCTCAAACAGCTGATGGAAGTACTAACTGACGAGTACAATCCATAAGTCATATCTAAATACAAATTGTACTAACTGGCGAGTACATTAAATGTAATTCTTATATGAGTAATAGTGCACTAACTGACGAGTACACAATACACGAGGTAGCACGACTGATAACTAAATATATGACATATATTTGTAGTCATTCGACTATACTTCATCTGCACTAAACTTTCAACATTCTTAAATTAATCAAATTACACTGTCAAAATAAATAAGATCTGTAATCATAAATTTTCTCATGAACCTACTCTTCCAAAAATATACTTTTCTTCCTTGAACATTATTATTCTGCCCGTTACTATAAGGAACGTATTATCTCAGTCTTTCTGATAATTCCATACTCGTTACCTGAATTGGTATAATTCCATATTGTATATCACATAAAATTTTCTAACTTGTATGATATCAATCTTTTCTTTACCTTCAAAAATACGGAGTTTAAAACTCCCGAACTTCACAACAGAATTGTGTTTAAGCATCCGCATTTCTTGTTCTGAGTAGTATCCTTGCACTTAAATACCTTTTACTATACCTGATATTCCATGAGAGTATTTCAAACCAAAATAAAATCATCTTGCTACAACATCCATATTTGTTACCTCATACATGACTCTTTTCCAGCTAAACTGATACTTTTAATTTATTCTTTGAAATCACCAAATCGACTGACTAAGTTACATACTAGAGGTGATTCCAATTTTCTTAGATTTAACAAGGTAGGAATACTTCTGTCCTACTCCATTAATTGAACTGTTAATATCTCTGAATTATGTGGTTTGAAAATTATTAGCTTGTCTCTTAAAATTTTCCATGAATATCTCTTTTCAAAGTATAGAACTATTGCACATTCTATCACTTCTTTACTGATTAATTTTCCGCTGCGCCACTCTGATTTGTCATCTTACATCGATTTAGGCATACCAATTCAATCATAATGTAAGATTTCCAAATCTCATTACTACATGTTCATCCAATTCTCCTAGTCATCCTTCAAAGCTTACATGTCTTGATCAGAGAAGCTAACTTTACACTTCTTACTACTTCGAGTACTAACTTATATTACTAGCGAACTATTTTCATGTATTAAATCTTTCCTTAGACATATACTGTACACTTGTTCTCGCAAAGTGTTCCTTGAATGATTCCCACATTCACATCAGTTATATACTGAACATACTTAACGGTTCGAGACTTATTTTTCATTTATTTCATTCGTATCGTGCTGATAATTACACTTACGAGCTCTCTTGAGATAACTTCAATTCTCAAAATCCATTCTAATCGACCCATTCATTCTTTTAGTTTTTAGATCAATTACGTGAGAAAAATCATCAAAAGAAAATGTGTGATTCCTTAATACTTTACTTCATTCTTAACACTTTCGCACTAACAACAACCTTTCATTTAACGGAACCTTAAAATAAATTCTCAAATTTCAAAAATCTTAATTAACCCTTATCACTTCAACTTATTATAATCATGCGTTAACACATTCTTGTCCTCTTGATAGAGCTTGACATCATTTGTCCATTAGTTCACTGAATTTTGACAAATTATTTAATCTTTAGTTTCCGTTCCAATCGAAAAATTGCATCTTATTTCTTACCGCTACTGAAACCTCTTTCTACTTACTGCTAAGCTTGTGTTTCTTAGTCCATGACAACTTAATAACTCATGATAGATGCAGGGGTCTAATACAATTTCCTTAGTGAACAACTCTTCTTAGCTTAATTTATCTGCAATTTCTTGTCAAGAAGAATACATCTGAACCGCACTTTGATCCATACAAAATTTTTCCACTACCAATTATCCATTCTTCTTGTTTCTCACACTACATAACATCTTCACTTTCTAATTCATAAATATGGCACTTAAGATTCGAAAGATGCACTAATCAAACATAATTTATCCGGTTTGCATTATCCATTCAACGACTACATTGAGGGATCATCTCTGTCTGCTCCAAATTAATTTGCTCAATTTAAAATTAATTCACCTAACAACTCAGACATTAAATCCTGCTCACACTGAGCCTTCATGTCCTTCTCTTCTTACATCCTCTACTTCGACTGAAAGCTCATTTATTCCATTAATCGTGTGATAAGTTTCCTCATATCAAATTCCTCTTGCTATTCATGTATTCTTAAATTCATATTTCGAATTATTTTTCCATACCTTACATCATACTTCCTATATTGCGGCTTATATAATGATTACAATCGTCCCTGAGTATCTTACTTCTCTTGTATCCACATACAAAGTGCAGTCTAATAATATCAAAGTACTCCGTCTTACTTATAACATTTTCTATCCATTCCCGAGGAATTTCCATCTTCACAAATCACCAACCACCTTCTTGCATTAAATACTTCCTTATCAAGAATCATTATAAAACCTGACACCTCGACTGCCTTCTTCGTACGCTTCATTCCTCCTAGGACATATTCAGCTCTCAGACATTTGTTCTAACTATCATATACTAGTCTGAGTTGATCAGGCTCAACTAGACATGACATTTAGAATAAATATCCGGAACCCAATGGTCCCACTGCTTTTATTGAATTCTAATGACCCAAGGCACGATCTGAATCGACCAGCTCTGATACCAAATTGTAACGCCTTCATAAGTGTCTAGAATTTTAGAAAGCGTTAAAATTTAATACCGGGTACATTAAATTTCAATATAGAAATTTACCTGTGATGACTGATAATGTGCATATGTCTTTAGGACTCCTGTCTGATTATCTGATAATCTTCACATATTATCTAGATGATATCTGTACTAACTGACGAGCACAGAATATTATACATAATCTGATACATAATTCCCATAAACTGATATGGACTAAAATACATCACAACAAGTCCTGAGACATACTTCCACATATAGACATCATCAATGAAGTGCCATAATCAATATGTAGCCTTTACTTAATCTTTCCTCTTGGATGACTGTGGACCTGAAAAAATAATAAATGGAATGGGATGAGACATAATGTCTCAGTGAGCTCCACCTATCCTAGGCTGCAGACAATCCTTGGGAATACCTATGATTGTCCTCTGTCTAAATTCGACCTCTCTGAGATTATACATCTTTAACCTGTAACTCTGATATCTTAACATAACTGAATATTTAATCTCAATGTCTAACAAATGTGTTAGTAAAGTTAGCGTTGAACAAACAATATTATCTGAGTTGATTTTACGAATAAACCCAGGTGGAGTAACCCCGGAATTTATTCCTCTGATAACCGGTATATATAAATATTTTCCAACTGGCGGGAAACCCAACTGACGGGGATACCGGACTCCTCTGATTATTGTGGGGTCATCCTTACGGATAGTGCCCGTTCCAACTGGCGGGAACCTTTCGTATCCAACTGGCGGGATAGAGAAAGCCACAATTTAATAAATCAATTAATGTCATGTCTGTTAGTGAGAATTAAACTCTCGTCTCTAACTGAAAATGTGTCAATAACTATTCTCTTCTCAAAAATGGTATTTTACCCGGGTTAGTGACTTACCCATAACTCTTATTCATGGCCAATTTACTCTAAACATTCTTTTACATAAATAATAATGCTATATGGTAATACGTAATTAGAGGTCATAATAATACATTTTGGCTACACGTTCGGTAATAATGAGAATTTATATTCTTAGCCAAACCAAACCATTATATTACCTTAAAAGTGTAAATTACATTAGCTAAGATTTGAAACAAAGTAATAAAACCAACAATTCTCACTTTCCAAAATTATAGCCGAAATGTGCATATTTATTCATACTTGTGCAAAACTTGTCATAACAATTTTTTCCTCTAACTCATACATTACCATAAGCATAATTATCAATATAAAACCATTTTAGAGTACACTAGCAAGGGTAAATATCTTAAGTCATAATGTCTCTATGTTATGTCCTAACATACTAGATCATAATCTATAATTTCTAAAGGCATAATTTATTCTAAACATTCTTTTATATTAATACGCATTGCAATATGGTAGTATTTGGTTGGAGGTTCTTATAACACTTTTCGGCTACATATCCGGAAAAATGAAAGTTCAATCCGTAACCGCCATTAGTCGTGTATTCATTTAAAAGTTTTTCATTCCCATTAGCCAAAGATAGGAAAATACCAAATATTTAACAAATTTCTAATTTCCGGAATCTAGCCGAAATCATACACATATTTTCAAAAATGTATTGAATCCTTGCCTAATAATTTTCCTCCAACTTCTA
Organism: Medicago sativa; assembly: GCF_051527215.1. NCBI lineage: Eukaryota > Viridiplantae > Streptophyta > Magnoliopsida > Fabales > Fabaceae > Medicago > Medicago sativa. The sequence goes on from NC_140754.1 coordinate 587,785, forward strand.
TACTAACATAAGCATGACAATTAACATAAAAGCAAATTCTAGAATATATTAGCAAGGGGTATTTAGCCTAAACATAATAGCACTAACTATATTCTAATGCTCAAAATCATAATTTATCAATCTAATAGCATAATTGAACTACCCAAAAGGAAAGGTTTACTAACTAAAGGAACTCACAATCTTGTGGAGGTTCCTCTTGAACACTTTGTGGCAAAACTTCCAACCCCAAGCCACTAGTTACTTGCCTTCTCCTTCCAAAAGCTCCTATAACATCAAACATGTTAAAACCACAATACCCATAACATTTTAAACACACTAAAAGCATGAAATTGGAACAATTTTACAAAGAGCAATTTTCCCCAATTTGAAGGGTAAAGGGCGGCCTACTTGGTGAAAGGGAAGGGAACACATTTTTGTTACTTACCTTGCTCTAAAAACATCATGGGTATCTCCATCAACATGTTTGCTAACAATTTTTCCATGGTTTTGAAGAAAAATGAAAGTTTGAAATATATGGGAAAGGGGCGGTTTTGCTTCCAAAGTGAGGGAAAGATGAACTTTGCTTGTTAAACTCTTGCAATAACACTACTAGGATCCCTTAAGCTTGATGATTGTGATGATTTCTTGAGGCTTTGGTGAAATTTTGAAGAAGATTAAGGAAGAGGAGAGAAGGCCGATGGAAAAGAGAAAAGGGAGGGCAAAACTCTTTGCCAAACTTAGAAAGAGAAAGGATGAAATGAAATGAGATATTTTGGGACAACACTACTAAATATCCTTCTTTCAAGCAATTACCAAAATGCCCTTGTCTTAAGCGTGTTAAATCCGTCACTGATACTTTATCCGTATTAAGCTGACTTCACATAAAATATTTCTGTTAAACGTTCTTTACGTAATAATAATCCTCTGGCACGATCGACCGGTAATATTCCGATACTGACAGGCGGGATATTACATCGGTAAGCTCCTTAAAATGAATTGCATGCTCCTCAAAAGTATCTAGACACGCCTTATGACAAATAGGACACACATCATAAATTGGAAATAATGGAATCATGAGGTAATATCTGAGGATAGTACGATACTCTACTGATTACATTTGTTGGCCTAACGCCCTGACCTATTATATCCATGCTTAGAAGAAAATCTTGAGCACGTACTACTTGCAAACAACCAAAATCTGCTTACTGTCTTGTGGTCATGTAAAACTTCACTTCCATATTATCATGAACTATTTTACAAAAAAGGGAACTTGTCAAGACATATTGTGCTTGAGGAGGGATGATGTCCTTTCTATTATAGTAAAACTGCTAAAGCCAAAATCGGAAATCGTATCATGAAGACCATCCAAAATACTGTCAAAATCAAAGTTCATACCACTCATCCAATAGAAGCTACAAAAGTGCACGAGGAAGCATCTAGTACCAAGTATATACCCAACCCTCCCACCTTAATAGGTAAAGAAGGCAATCTCCATTGAAGGTCCCCAATGAAAGCACCCCCACCAACCACAATGTATTTAACTTCCCCCCACAAGTCCTTATCAAACAACATGGACTCCACGTGAGGATATCTTGAATGTGGAAAAAGATGCATTAACTCAACAGCCACGGAAGGTCTCTTCTTGGTCAACCCTTTGATAAACCCTTCGAGCAATTTCACCCCCAATGTCTCTCATAACATCTGAAGGGAACAACCCCTCATGCTGCATATTGCCATCACACAAAGGCCAAAAGATCTCAGTCTTACAAATATTCATTTCAAGGCTCAATCCCCGAACTTCCGAATGATGCCAAGGGATTTTGGCACCCCCTCTTAATCCCCTACAATAGACCATCATCAAGATACCAAGCACGAAAAAGAAGCTTGCAACTATATCTGATACAATGAGTAAGAGGGTGAAACATAAGAGCATAAAGGAACGGCGCCAACGGGTCGCCTTGTTACACTCCAATGGCTGACATGATATGTCCACACCCAAGGTACTGTCTGACCATAAAGAAACTTAACCCATACAAAAATAGATGGGCATCTCACAATGACCTTGACCTCGTGCAGCAATACCAAACTATCTACCAAGTTGAAAGCATTCAAGAAATCTACACTCAACAACCTGTTGGAACTATGCAAAATGATCTATGCACCACCTGATACCCTAACACTAAACAGAGATTCATTGAAATATTTAACCACGTCATTACTGACTCCTTTCATAGCAACCTTTGAATGAAGTACCAAAATTTATTTCAAAATATTATATATTAAGCAAATGAAATAAAAAAAAATAAAAAAACTCAAAATTTGAAGCCCTGTGTTATATGACTATTTGCACAGCCCCTGACTGCCACTTACATCTTTTTATATTTTTTAGATGTGGAAAATTTATGCTCCAAACGTAAGAAAGAAAATAAGAGTTTTAAAATTTTCAAAATTCTTAACAATAAGATTTAAACTTTTTTGTCTATTTTCAAAAAATTTAAATCTGAAAAATCTGAATATGGTATGGGAACATTAAGACCCACGCTTGTTCCATGTGAAAAACTTGTGTTTCAAATTTTTAAAATGTGGAAAAATTCAAAATTCTGATATTTTCAAAAGGTATTAAAATAGGATCATATTTCTTTAAAATTATAAATAAAAAATGAATTTTAGTTTAATTAAATACGCAAAGAATTTTTAAAAAAATTCACATGGTTTGTAAGAGTATGGAATCAATTGAAGAAGGAAAATGTTACGTAGACACCTTTTATTCTCATACACCCTTGTACACCTCATGCACTAGGAAGAGAGAAGAGGAGATGAAAGAGAAAGTGTATTTGTGTGGGATCCATATGACCACGTGTCATATTTTTGTGTGGATGTCAATGGTGTATTGCGACCTAAGGATGTGTATTGCCACCTAAGAATGTCTATGTATCATTATTCATTGTAGGAATATGGAGTCAAATTTTTATCTGACATTTAGGCTTTGTCCAGGATCGAAATACCTGTCTTTAGCCATAAAAAGTGTTTGTTGATCGTTCTATAGGTCCCGTAAATAATTCAACCTTTGAAATAAGTCAATCAAAATTCATGTCGTAATTCAAAAAATAATGATCAAGTTGTAACTCCCGACAGATTTTGTTCTATTGGAAGTTACGATCCGATAAATTCGAGTAACTTTTGAACGATGCGAGACAGCGAGAGGTCAATAAAACAATTACAATCTATTCTTTTTAAGACGAAATTACCAAAATATTTTAAAATTCAACCTTTGAATATAATATGAACTTATCCATCCAATATAGTATTAGAATATATACTTACTCCATTGGTCCCATATTATGATTCTAAAATATAAATTAAGCAAGTTAATGAATAGTATATACTTTTGTATATTAATTTTTAATCTCTCATATTAAATTCTTCAATATAACAAATTTCCATGATAAAAAAAGAATCATCTATGTTTATTTTTATTCCAAAAGGGGTTGCCTACTTTATATGTAATAATTTAATTAATTACGATCTTATCTTTTAAATTAATTATTTGGTCTATTATTATTCATGATAAGTTGAAAATTTATAAGTTGTTTTATTTGATCAGTCAAAATATATAAATTGCTGTCCCTTTTAATTAAGGACAAATTAAGGACAATATTTTAATTGATACATAATATGTAAATATATCATAATAGTATATTTTTTTAAGGAATAATACTATATATATAATTTTCATATATTATTTCTTTTATTTTAAATAGTAATAAAATGAATTAATTAAATGTTGTTTGACTACTATTCACACCCTGATATCATCATTTGTCACTACATTCATAATTTGTTTCCTAATCAAATTAGAGCATTTGAATGCCATTATATACAGAGGGACACATTGGGTTGCATATCACTATCCATCAATTTCATCCTTCTAGAAAAAATATTCATCAATTTCATTGACATAGAAATTTTGTCATTGAAAATGATCATGCTAACAATACCTCTAGTTTTGGCTGTAACACTCATCATCACCTTATTCCTTTTTGCTTCTCACCAAACAAAATACCTCAAAACCCCAGCCTTCACAAATTGGCCTTTCCTTGGTATGTTACCACAATTCCTTTGGAACATATCACAAATTCATGAATTTTCAGCTAAATTGTTGAAATCAAAAGGTGGAACAATTGAGTTCCTAGGACCATGGTTTACCGGCATGTATGGTGTAATCACAACTGATCCATTGAATGTTCACTACATCATGAGCAAGAGCTTTGACAACTTTGTCAAAGGTGATTTGTTTCGTGAAATGTTTGAACCTTTTGGTTTAGGAATTTTCACTACAGATTCAGATCAATGGAAATACAATAGGAATCTTCTCCAATATCTCTTCAAACAAAGAAGCTTTGAAGCTTTTCAAGAGAAAATCATTCACAACAAAGTTGAGAAATCATTGATTCCTTTATTAAATCATGTTCAACAACAAAAAGGGTCGGTGGTCGATTTACAAGATGTGTTCAATCGATTCACATTCGATAACATTTGTTTGATAATTCTTGGACATGATCCAAATTGTCTTTCAACAGATTTCCCCGAAGTTCCATCTGAGAAGGCTTTTAACCAAGCGGAAGAGTCCATCTTCTATAGACACACCGTGCCGATTTGTGTTTGGAAGTTGCAAAGTTGGCTTCAAATCGGTGAAGAGAAGAAAATGACCGAGGCATGCAAAGTATTTGATCAATTCCTATTTTCGTGTATTGCTTCAAAGCGCGAAGAGCTAAAGAAAAATTGTAACAAAAATGAAATCAATGCTGAAAGTGATGATGCTCATCATGTTGATATGCTAACGGCATTGATTAGAGAAGAAAAAAATAAGGGTAGTGAAAGTGAAGCACTTGGTGACAAGTTTCTAAGAGATGCTGCATTCAATCTCTTTGTAGCCGGGAGAGATACCATAACTTCTGCTCTTACATGGCTATTTTATCTTGTCGCTACACACCCTTTAGTGGAAGCCAAGATTCTTGATGAGATCAAAGAAAATTTTGGACACAAAGAGAAGCCTTGGATTTTAAGTGTTGATGATGTGAAAAAGCTTGTTTATCTTCATGGTGCTATATGTGAGGCATTAAGGCTTTTTCCGCCTATACCTTTTGAGAGAAAGGAAGCGGTTAAACCCGATATACTTCCAAGTGGTCATCATGTTTATCCGAATAATATGATATTGTTTTCTTTGTATGCAATGGGAAGGGATGAAGATATTTGGGGAAAGGATTGCTTGGAGTTTAAGCCAGAGAGGTGGATTTCTGAGAGAGGAGGAATTGTTTATGCGCCGTCTTACAAGTTCTTTAGTTTTAATGCTGGACCTCGAACTTGTTTGGGGAGAGAGTTGGCTTTCATTCAAGTTAAGATGGTGGCTGCTTCTGTTTTGTGGAACTATTGTGTCCGTGTTGTGGAAGGTCATCAAGTCACTCCTAACCTCTCAATTGTGCTTCTCATGGAACATGGTCTCAAGGTTAAGATAACCAAAAGGGGAATTTAATTTGATGGAGATAGCTAGCAATTTCAAATATTTATGAAGTATGGGGATATATTTGAAAACTATGGTATCTTGTATCAAATAACTAAATATATCTCAATTATGTGAGAAGTATTATGAAAAAATATATCTATCTAAAATTTTAAATATATTTATTTAAATAAAATTATCATTCTATAAAGACCTTGTATTTGATTATCAATCTATTTTCACTTCGGCAGTTGATAAGTTCCTAGAATCATAGAAAATTTTTATAACATAAGAAATGTCATATAAACTAGTGTAATTTGTTGTCTATCTCTATACGTGAGCTAGTGTAATGTGTGTTGTCCAAATTGGATGTAATGTCAATACTAATTGGTATCTTCATCACAATTTTTTTAACAAATTATTATTTGTGTAACCTTCTTCTTTTGAGTCAACTCGAAAGTGATCTTAATTGAAATAATTCCAATTGCTGATTTGATAGCAAATAGAATATTGAATAAGACTTTCTCTTCAAGAATTGGATTGAAAGGATAATGATAAGATTTGAAAGCTAGTTATTATTATACATGTATACAAGCTAGTTTATCTTATCCTATAGTTTACGAAAGCTTGTAATTATGGAGACATTTGGTTCTAAGTATTATGTTTTCCCAATTGTTTGATGAATTAAAATTTTAGTCTCCAAACCTCACAAATTATCTAAATTCTTACTTTAATTTGTCCAAAATTTCTTCTGCTTTTTTTAAATGTGAAAGACTTTATGATCCAATATTTTAAAAAGAGAATTTCAGAATTTCCAATATATAAAAAAGTTGAAACATTAAAACTCACTTTTCTTCTCTTTATATTTAGAAGAAGAAAAAAACCTCCAGGTCCACAAACTATTTAAGAATTTTTAAATAAACCCTTAAACAACAAAAATTTGTAATTTGGTTCTATAACTAATTTATTTCTTTCAATTAGATCATCTGTTAACAAAATGTTAATCAACAATGATGTGAAATATTATGAAAATAAATATCTGAACTAATTTGCAGTTTGTATATAGGTTTATGAATCACAAACCATCGACTTGGTTTGTCTGTTATAATTAAAGGTGTACCGGTTCTGTTTAGTTCGATTATCAATAAAAAAAAATATTCAAACCAATCAAATGGGGAACAGTTCGGTTTGATTTGATTTTCAACATTATTTTAGCAGTTGAATTGAAACAAACTAAACCGATGATATTTAGTTTGGTTCAAGTTTGGTTGATCGGTCGTCTGAAAATACAATTAAAACAAATAAATACATTTACAATAGTTAATGCTATGCTTGTTTGCGAATTCTGCAACTTTTGAAACCATCGCATATTACCATGCATAATAATGCATACAAACCACAATTTTGTTACTCGTGACTTGTTGAGAAGAAGGTTGAATGAGAAAAGAGAATTCATAGTGCATTGGTGTATTTTTCATATTGAGCTTGGGCAAAGTCTAAGTGGAAGTAAGTAATAAGAATAAAAATTATAATGATGTAATATTTTTTTGTTAATAAGCTTTTAGTTTTATTGGTTATGTCCGAACCACTTATACCTATATAGCCATGGTTACAACATTGGTCAAAACTAACTTAAAAAATATAAGAAAATATGAACTTGTGTGTTAAAAAAATGAAGGCAATATCTATGAAAATTTCGAGGAAGAATCAAAATAGAAAATAAATTTGTGAATTTTTTAACTTTTTTTCAAGAAGTTAAAAGTTCAGAACAAAAAGATTTACACTTGTCTATTTTTTATTTTGAAGTTTAGGTGTAGTTTTGACATAGCCTACATAGAGGTTGACCTATAATTTTGTTAATTGCTTTTTTTAAATGTGAAAAATCTATATATGCAATATTAAAACTCAGATTGTTTGTCTCATATCCGTAAGTATAGTACAATTGGTAGGGATATTCCATATAATATTTAGTGGTTGAAGTTTGAACTGTAGATTTTCTACTTAGTCATCTTATGAGGTGAATTTCTAGCTAGTAAGTTACTTGAGAAAAGAATCTTAGTTATCCTTTAGCTTACGTTAAGACAGACGCTCCAACTTTTTTCTTTTTTCTTTTTAAAACGGCAAATATTATTGAAACCGGAACTCTCGCAAGACGCGGAGAGGCAGAGAAAAAATACAACGATGCCGCATATAGGCGTAACATCTAAAAAAACTCCAAAAGAAAAAACAGCCGGGTAAATATTATTTTTTCTTTTGTTTTTTGAAAATGTGAAAATTTATGTTTTAAGTTTTTAAAATGTGAAAAATTCAAAATTCTGACATTTTGGAAAAGTAAAAAACAAAAATAGGAACAAACTTATGTTCCATATATTTTCTTTTAAAAAAATAAAAATAAATTCTAGTACCTACAAAAAGGAAATATTACTTTCCTGATCTTTTAACTTAACTTCTGGCAATGATTTCATCTTTTACTTTTTTTTTCACGTCATTTTTGTTCCTTTGATCAATTTGTATATGAATTTTCAAGATTCAAATCTATAGATTTGATGCTTGAAAATTCATATGCAAACATATCAGAAGGATAAAAATGACATGAAAAAAAGATAAATGACGAAATCATTATCTTAAATTTAGTTTAAACGAAGACGAGTTTAATTTCGCCTTTTAAAAATTCACATGGTTTGTGAGAGTATGGAACCTTGTGTTGGGGGTATAGACTAGTTTAATCTGGTATTTGGGCTGTCTCCAGGAGGTGTGTATATTGGGCCATATCACAAGATGAAATTGAAATCAAACGCTTTCTTCACACACCCGTGTGGGAAAAACGCTTTTTTCTACTCTACTTTCTTCTCGTACCAGTTATGAATTTTATAAACTGAACAACTTACATGTAATCCCAAACTCTCTAAAACACGTTAAAACATCTCCGTAAGCCCTTCATTTTTTCGGAATTTATAATCCAATAGGATGCATGAGAAGAGAGTATGGTGAAAAAAGAAATAGCCGTAAAAAAAATGTTAGGTTACCAAAATGTCAAGACGTGATTGTCATGCCTACTTTCATTATGAACTCCATGATCCAACTCACATTAACTTTTGCTCACCATGTTCAGGGAGTTAAAAACAAAGACGAAAATGTTGATGGAAAATGCGTTGGAGACTTTTTCTTGTGGTACAAAAAGTAATTTTTCTTATATAGACTAAAAATATATTTAGTCTTAAAGTCTATAAACTGATAAAAATAACAGTTGGAACTAATAATAGTTTTTTTTTTAATGTTGGTATGTTGTCTATTTAATCCAAGATAAGCAAATTGTCTATATTCCGATATATACATGATGACCGACTTAAAGGTGGTGTATTGTCGGTTCAAAGTAATTTTGCACAGACAACTATTGAAAACACTGAAAATTACCACATTAGATTAATTAATAAAAGAAAAAGTAGAAAATAATTGTGGTGTTATGTAAACTACCTTCTCCCATTTTTGAGTGTTTGCATTGATTGTATGTGCAAAGTTGTTTTGAACTGATAATCCACCACCTTTAAACTTATTTTTAATACTCCTTTTCTTCTCTTAATCAAATTAACATTTATATTGCATGTATTTTATATAATCTCGTCACAGTTGATTCAAGAGGGCTGCTACTAAAGTAAGGGCTTTATGCCCCCAAAAAATTTAGGCCTCAAATCTGTTTAGCTTTGAATATATTTATTTAAGTCAAATTTTCTAAACATATTTACCATAAACTCACGTGATGGTCAGATGAAGAGTCGCAGTTCATGTTGCAAGTTTGATTCCAATGCTATATTTTTTTTTGTTATTCGTATCTCAAAATCTTTTTTCATTCATATTTTTAGTTTTTGAAAATATATTAAGATAGGTGTAGTCAATGTTTGCAAAAGTAAAAAGTGATTTATATTATTTTAATCATTTAAGAAACTACATTGGGTAAACAATGTCTATATTAAATATTATTTTCAACATATTAGTGATTAAGTTTTTTTTTTAAAATTTCTTCCAATAATTGGATTGACTCTAGTGAAAGGGGCTAGACTCTCACAATGTGACGAACCAATATTTGAATTCCAACTAACGAGATATCCACATTTAATGTCTGACACGCATCAAATATAATTACTTTCAACCTACATAATTTTTTTTTTCTAATTTTGTGTTATTGTTCTTCAACATACTTAAAAGATTTAAAGTTTGCTTTAGGCCTACAAATGTATTGGGCCGACGATGAGTCACATTTTTTTTTTAAAGAAGTCACATTTACGATGTCTAAACTTTATATCAAGTATTACTTTTCCCACCCTGTTGACTTCTCCCGCGCCCTGTAAAATTTCCAAAAATGCCCCTTTGCATTCCGGATTACGTAATCCGAATTGTATTATCACCATGAAAAAAAGGGTCTAAATGATGAAAATTTAGATTTTGAGGGCGGAGTCCAGTAAGAATGGACATTTTGTCCAATAACATTTCTGTTAGCAAAAAATGTCCTACAATTCAATAAAATATGAACACTTTCATTATGTAATGTAACCACTATGATACCAAATATGCATTAAGAATTAAGAATTAGAAATGTACCCAAGTAATTTGTGGCTAATGTCATCTCAATTTTCTCTGCAAAAAGCTCCAAAACTTGAGAGAATATACCAGCATTGTTTCTGTAAAATTTATTTATTCTAACCATTACTGCACATATCATAAAATATCATTACTTTTTCCCATTTTATTTCACTATGCTATTATTATAAAATGAAAAAGTAGAACAATATGATGACAGAACTTACATTAGAATATTAAGTGGAAGATCTAAAGTTAAAAAATCAGAACAAAATCTTTGTACAGAAGAGAAAGAGCTAAGATAAATCTCCAACAGAATAACCTCAGCATCTGGACTCTCTTTTTGTATATTGTCTCTCACTTTCATTGCCTTCTTCAAGTCCCAAGCACCAATCACAATTCTCACTCCTCTCTTTGCTAACACTCTAGCTGTTTCAGCTCCAATACCATAAGTACCACCTTCCAAGTCAAAAATCAACAATAATAACAACTTCATTATTGTTATCCATGTTACAAACATGTTCAGAATTACTGCTGGTGTTGTATAGCCTGTACTGTAACCCTAGAAAGAACCTATCATTAAAATCCGAGATATATAAACACAGAGATACACTAGTTTAAATATACGATTGTGGGAGCTTCTTGTATACAACTTGCAAGTAGTAGTTGCAACAAAACTTTTATGGTTAACAACTTTTAAACGTTCGTTACTATTATGTGATTAATATTTGGAGTTCTAAGTAACGTGTTAAATGGGAATTAGAGGGCTAGGGCTTGTTTATGAAAGGTTATAATCATTGAGCCATTTGGTTCGAAGCCTATTTCGTTTGCCTATTCTTGGTGGAATGAAGAATTTACTCTATACACCTCTAGCTAGTTAGTATTCATACTCCTACCTTGTAAACCATTTAAATCTCAATTTTCTATAACTATAACATCTATTTTTTTTAAAAGAAAGTGTTTCCTTCAAAAACACTTTCTTTCAAAATAAAAAATAAAAAAATTTCAACACTTGAAAATTTAAATTCAGTTATTCATGTACTGTTTATTCTAAAAAAAAATCTAGCACTCCATTAAATAGAGATATTTAGATTTGTCTCTTCTTTTGATGTCAAAATGGCAATGTGACCACAAATATTATAAAAATGTGTGGATGGAGTTAACATAAATAACAAATAGCATCTAAATTATGAAGAAATTTTTATAATAACTAAAAATTAAATTCGTAAATTTTATAGTAAAGGAAAAAAAGAAAAAAAGACAATGGAACCACCAAATTAATATATTTGTTCTATATTCTTAAGTTTGCCAATAAAACACTTGAGTCAAAAAGAAAAAAAGACAATGGAACCACCAACTTAATATATTAAATATTCATAGTAAAGGTCCAATAACTTATTTTTTCATTTGAGAAGGATGATTCATTCCCATAAATAAAATAAAAAACAAGAAGAAAAAATATTAGATTTTCTTAGATATTACACTATAACAACCCAAACACAAACAACAAGAGACAATTAATAATGGTTTTTTATAGATGAAATTGATCTTTTCCATCAAATTTCTCTTTTTGTTATCCTAACCTTCAAACCATTCTTTATGAGAAGTACAATCGAATGGCTTAATATAGGAACATGACCATCCACTACTTGGACACAATATTTGCTCAAAATAGCAATTGTTGTCATCTTAATTTGAATGAACGACAAGTCCTTTCCCAAACAAGTTCTAGGTCCAGCATTATAACTAATGAACTTGTAAGATGGTGTATGAACAATGCCTCCTCTTTCAGATATCCACCTCCTCTGGCTTGAACTCCAAACAATCTTTTCCCCATATCTCTTCAAATCTCCCCATTGAATACAAGAAAAATAGTATTATTGTATTAGGATTAACAATATGGCCACTTGGAAGTATATCACCTTTAATTGCTTGCTTTCTCTCAAAGGGTATTGGAGGAAAAAGCCTTAGAGCTTCACATATAGCACCATGAAGATAAACTAGCTTTTTCAACTCATCAAACCCTAACTTCTTTTCAATATTAATGGTCCCAAAATTTTCTTTAATCTCCTCAAGAATCTTAGCTTCCACTAAAGGGTGTGTAGCAATAAGATAGAAGAGTCATGTAAGCGATGAAGTTATAGTATCTCTCCCAGCTACAAAAAGATTGAATGCAACATCTCTTAGAAACTTTTCATCATGTACTGCTGCTTTGCTTGTGAGCTCTTCTCTTCTTTAGTTCTTTTATCAAACTTGTTAGCAAATCATCAACCATTTCCATATTTTTGCTACATTTTCTTAGCTCCTTTCTTCTAGACTCTATATTTGCGTATATAAAATTATCAAATACTTTGCATGCTTTGGTCATTTTTTTCTCTTCACCAATTTGAAGCCATTTTTGCAACTTCCAAACACTTTTAGGCACTATATGTCTATAGAATATTCCATTTTTCCATTTCTCCGAATCAGTGTTGAATATTCCATCTCCAAAGGCTTCAAAAATCTCATGAAATTCTTGACCCTTTACATAGTTATCAAAATACTTGCTCATCATGTGATGCACGTTCGATAGGGTCACTAGTAACCAAATAGTTCATGTTGGTAAACCAAGGTCCCATGAACTCACATGTGCTCCTATGTTGTTGTTTCAATGCCTCAGTTACTAAATCATGAACTTGCCACAAGTTCCAAAAGAGTGGTATTTGCAACGTCTTAGACGATGAATTTGGAAAAAGATGCATATGATGAAGAGTGTACAAATTATTGATGGATAGCCAAGGATAACCATTGTTATAAATTTTTGATATATTTCAATATAGGATATAGTTGTATATATGGGGGTTGTCCTTTATATAACATTAACCTATACATTAATAATAGATATTTTCAGTTATTTTTTAAAGAATATATTTTCAGTTTTATAGTATGATATAGTTGTATATTTCGATAAAATTTTCAGTTTTTTGTTTTTTCTCCTAATTGGCCGACAATAATAGATAATAGATATCTTAAGTTGGAGATACGAGGGGATTTTTTTTTCGTAACATATTTCACCTTTCTGTCAATTCCTTTTGTTATGGGTTAAGTTTATGCTCATATCTTGGGAAGTTTTTTCTTTCGAATTCTGCTCTTTACCCAAACGGTTCTGCTCATTCCCGAAGTAAAAGTCCATAATGCCCCTACGTAACTTAACATGCGTTAGTGTATCTTGTACGTATGTTAAGTCACGCTACGTGACTCAACATGCGTTAGTGTAATATGAATGTGACTTAAGTCACGCATCACTTAGCACTAGCGCAAGTTAACTCACGCTAGTTAGCCGGTGAAGAACAAACGTTTTTCCAACTTTGGTCAGCTTTTCAACATTAAAGAAACACGTTTTTTACCACTTTCACACGTTTTTTTTTTTACCACATTTAAGTTAGATACAACCCAGGTTCCCATTTCTACCTATAAATACCCTCACATACTTCCCATATTCCTCACATTATCTCCTCCCACTCTCTCCCTCTAATTCTCTTCTTTCTTTGTTTTTTTTTTTCAATATTCTCTTTGGGGGTAAAAAGTGATCAAAATTCGTCGGGGTAAAATAGTGAGTAGCCGACTTGGGGAAGTGATCGACCCTTGGGATAATTTTAAATCTGCTTTTTTAACCGCAGAAACTTTTTACCGTGGGTAAAAAGAACTTCTTGTGGTAAAAAAAAATCAGATTTAAATTTAGCCCAAGGGTTGATGATGTATTTTCCCCAAGAAGGTTGCTCACTATTTTACCCCACGAAGATTGTTCACTTTTTACCCCAAGAAGGATAAAATAAGTAGATTTAGTGAATAAGTTTAAAATTATTGTATGAATAATTGTAATGAATAATTGTAATGTATGAATTATCAATGAAATGAGATATTGTTATATTTACTTTTATTTATATTTAGCCCATTTGCTTTTATTTATATTTAGTCCATTTGCTTTTATTAATTTAGTCCATTTACTTTTATTTATATTTGTATTTATTTAAAGAATAATATCGAATCAATAATGTAGAATAATGTTAACAAAATAATTTCGGAATAATGTTAATAAAATAATTTAAAATAAAGTTAAGAAAATAATTTAGATTAATGTAAACAAAATAATTTAGAATAAAGTTAATAAATTAATTTAGATTAATGTAAACATACTAATTTACAATAATGTTAAGAAAATATTTCAGAATAATGTTAATAAAATAATTTAGTATAAATTTAAGAAAATAATTTAGATTAATGTAAACAAAATAATTAAGAATAAAGTTAATAAATTAATTTAGATTAATGTAAACAAACTAATTTACAATAATGTTAAGAAAATATTTCAGAATAATGTTAATAAAATAATTTAGTATAAATTTAAGAAAATAATTTAGATTAATGTAAACAAAATAATTTAGAATAAAGTTAATAAATTAATTTAGAATATAGGCCTTAAATGTAACAAAAAAAAATGAAGGCCTAATTGAAAATTATTTAGTGCATAGGTTTTATATGCACTAAATTCAGTCAAAAACAGTAAAAAAAAAAAAAAACGTGTAAAACACAATAAAACCATGGTTGAATAACCGACCAAAGTCCAACAAACGTGTTATTGAGTTGTGACCACCGGCCTAACTAGCGTGAGTTAACTCACGCTAGTGTTAACCTGTGCATGAGTTAACTCACGCTAGTGTAAATCCTGGGTGTGAGTTAACTCACGCTAGTGTTAATCCTGGGCTCAAGAACACGTTTTTTTTAACTTTGTTCAATGCATTTTAATTGATTTTACACGTTTTTGATAAGTTTTTACACGTTTTTTGACCCTATTTATGGTAGATATAACCTATGTTACAATCTCTCCCTATAAATACACCCCTAAACTTCCCCATTTCCTCACACCATCTCTCATTCTCACTCTCTCCCCATATGAATCTTCTTCCTTTCCTTCTTTTTTTCTTTCTTTATTTTGGTGTAAAAAGAGAAAGAATGATAAGTAGTGGGAATGCTGGGGAAAATATAAGTAGTGAGCAGCTTTCTTGGGCAAAAAACCACATTGGGTAAAACTAAATGTGCAGATTTAGTTTTACCCCATGAAGGTTGGTTTTCTTGTGGTTTATTTTTAGTTTTACCCCAGGAAGATAGGTTTTCTGGTGGTTTTTACTTTTTCGCAGTTTTAGTTTTACCCAATTGTAAATGTAATAAGAATTATATTAATAAAATGATATTTTATATTTACTATTTCTGTTTCTTTATTTTTGTTCATTGTCGCATTTATTTTACGATTGCGTATTGAATTAATAAATTCAAATAAAGTAAATTAGAATAAAAATTGTGATAGTTAAGTCACGTTCATCTTATAACTAGCGTGACTTAAGTCACGTAGCGTGACTTAAGTCACGTTCACCTTATAACTAGCGTAAGTTAACTCACGCCACGTGAGTTAACATGCGTAGGGGCATTATGGACTTTTACTTTGGGAGTGAGCAAAAGCATTTGGGTAAAGAGCAGAATTCTTTTTTTTCTTCTGCCCTCCATATGAAAAAAAAATGATGGAACTACCCTTGTTGAAAAAAATTGATATTAGTACCCTTGTTCTACAAAGTAAATGGCGAACAACATTTATTTAATTTTTGCTTTTTAATGTTTGATGATTGATTTGGCGAACATGGTTATATTTTTTTTTTATGTTTGCCGTTGCTTTTGGGGAACAAGCCTTTTTATTTTATTTTTAAATAATTTCTTTTATTTTTTGGTTGATAGATAAAAATGACAAAAACTATTAAAAACTCACACACATAAGTGGAGGAACCGAAATTTGAACTTCGTTCATGGCGTTTGGACTAACAATTTTGGAATTTTTGCTACTTGAGCTAGGACTTGTAAACTTTTTTTAAATACTTTCTAGTACTAATAATATATGAAAGTAAAGCCACCAAAATTTCTTAATTAATCTCAGTTAAACTCGTAATATTTCTAATTTTGAGGGTTTAGTGGTCAACTACAACCAAATCATTATTGATTTTATTATATCATACATAAAAAATTGCTTTTGCATATATAATCAAGTAAATTCGCAACGGATACTTGCAAATATTTAACGGATTTTTTCGTTTGTTTTATTTAATCCAAACGCCGTGAACAAAGTTCAAATCCTGGCTCCTTCATTCTCAAGTAGTAAAAATTCCAAAATTGTTAGTCCAAACGCCATGAACGAAGTTTAAATCCCGACTCCTTCATTTATGTGTGTGAGTTTTTAATAACTTTTGTCATTTTTATCTAACAACCAAAAAATAAAAGAAATAATTTAAAAAACAAATAAAACAAAACGAAAAAAATAAAAATAAAAAAGGGGCTAAACCCTCGTAACGTGACAAACCAACGTTTAAATTCCGACTAACGAGACATCCGCAGTTAGTGTGTCTGACATGCTTCAAATAAAATTACTTTCAACCTACGGAAATTTTTTCTACAAATGTATTGGGCCGGTGCTATGTCTAAATTTTGTATCAAAATATTATTGCTCTTAATTGTTTTATTAAATATATTGATGTACTTTAATTTTTACATAAATATGTATGGTAAACTATTTTGCTCTTAGTAAACGAAATACTTATTCCGTCACTCATTGTATTAATTAAGGACTTCAATCATATATACTTCCATGCAACAAGACAATCAACTTTGTCCCTCAAAAAAAAAATGGTGACATTTCAGTACCATCAATGAAAAAATGGATCCCATTTGATATAACTAGGGACCAATATGAGTATATGCCACATGTTTTTTACTTCAACATTATCGATTCCTTGCCTATCTACTAAACTAAATATAAAAATACATGTCCGTTCCAATTACCATTTTGCCCTTATTGGGGGCATTTTGGTAAATTAATTAATTGGACTCCTCTCCCTATATAAGTGAAAAGAAAAAAAAACAAAAGAAAAGAAAAGGGAGAGAGAAACGGGGAACGGGAGAAGAAAGGGGGAACGGGAAAGGGGGAGATCCACTCTCCTCCGTCGTAAAAATCGGCGGCGCAGGTGAGGAAGAGTAAGAGAGAGACGGTTGTCTCCAATTTAAAGCCATGCATGTGTAATTCTCTCTTCCATATCGCGGGTTTGTTCATCAGAAGAAGAAAAGAAGGAGAAGAAGGAAACGAGAAAAGAAGGGAGGATGGAAAAGAAAAGAAGAGGAAACGAGAGAAGGGGGAACGGGAGAAGGGGAAAAGAAGACAGAAGAAAGAAGAAAGAAGGATCGAGGAGAAGAGAAGGAAGAACAGTGAAGAGAGAAGAGGATTGGTTTGTTTGAGAAGAAGAGAAAGAAAAAGGATTGGGATTTTTAATTCAAGGTGATTTCTTTATTTTTACAGAATTTTTTTGGTTAGGGTTTAATTTCTTTGTTTTCTTTTGATCAATCTGATATTATGCATGTTTAAAGTTTTGTTTTTACATAATTTTTTTTTTGGTTTCAATGGTGATTAGAGTTGGATTTCTCAAGAAAGTTGTTTTATTGATTTTAAGGGTTTGATTTTTTGGTTTTGTTTGGCTTTGTTGTTTGTTGATTTTGTGTTCACTTATTTTCTTCCTTTTCCTCCCCAACCGAACCCTAAACCCCAATTTTATATTTTGTGTCAATTTGTGCCTTTTAATTTATTTGTTGCATGTCTGTAACATTGAAGCTTCTGGGTTTGTTGTTTGGTGTACTTTTTTGGAATTGGTTTTGAATTTGTGTTATTTTTGTAGCATTTATGTTTTATTCATTTTGTCTTATTTTGACATGATTTTGTATTTGATATTTCTATGTGAAATTGAGCTTCGGTACGCAAATCAGTCCATTATTTTGCTTCCTGGAAAATTCTATCCAGGAAGGGATGGAAATCCAGGGAAATTTGCAGTGAGAGGGTTGTTCCTTGCTGTTCCTCGAGGGGAATGCTTCGGTATGCTTGGTCCTAATGGTGTTGGGAAGACTTCTTTTATCAATATGGTTAGTTAAAAGTTGATTTTGTAATATATATATATATATATATATATATATATATATATATATATATATATATATATATATATATTGTAAATTATACCTCCCGGAAAATATATTTGAAGAGGGTTCCTTCAAGCTTTGAAACACATAAGAGAAAGGAATAAGTTTTGAAACACCTCACGAAGTTATCTTCCTCTGAATGAATCAACAAGATGATTGGTCCATACATATAATGGACATCTGATGACACACACTAGAATTCAACGAATCATGTTTCATCCTTTGAATTGTTTTCTCAATTTATAAATCTAATCAACTTATGTGTGCTTATAGATGATTTGTCTCACAGAGCCAACATCTGGTGCGGCATATATTCAAGGCCAGGACATAAGAACTCATATGGATGGAATATATACTAATATGGGAGTGTGCCCACAGCATGAGTAAGCTGAAATTTCCTACAATTTTTTATGTTTATCTTGAAATCATATTTATATCAATTGAAAGAAGTTTTTAATTTTTTTCTCATGATTCTATAGCTTGCTGTGGGAAAGCTTGACAGGTAGAGATCACCTACTTTTTTATGGAATACTTAAAAACCTTACAGGTTCAATCTTGACTCAAGTAAGTTCATACCATAGGAATTCTTACTGTTTGGCATATTAAGATTTAGGAGTTTACTTATGTTAGGAGTTTCGTAGTTAAGTATTACAGTAAATTTTACGCTCTTTAACATGTTTCTCAAGCAATTTTTATAGCTTATTTTTCTGTTAAGGGCATGGATCAATTAAAGATGGCTGTATAAAAGATGATTTCAGTATAGATGCATTTTGAACTACTTTCTCTTTAGCTTGCCTTTGTTTGACAGGGAAAATTTTAACTATTTTGCACCCATTATATTATTACAGGCAGTAGAAGAATCTTTGAAGAGTTTGAACCTTTACCATGGAGGAATTTCTGATAAACAAGCTGGAAAATACAGTGGAGGGATGAAGAGGATGCTTAGTGTTGCAATTTTATTGATTGAGGACCCCAGAGTTTGTTTTTCTTTTCAACCAATCTGATATTATTTTCTTTCTTTTTCACGAAGATTAAAGTTTTCTTATTTTGTAAATGCCAATTCAAATATAGGTTGTTTATTTGGATGAGCCAAGTACTGGATTAGACCCTGCTTCAAGGAAATGGCGAAGGAGCATATGTTCCGGAGTATGCAAAGTCCCTTAAACACTTGCAAGCTGCTGCCAGAAAGGAAGTCCTTCCACTTCCAGGTGCTAAAAAAGATCTGGAAGATCCTCAAAATCTTCTGGCTGAGGGTATTATTGATCGTGCAGCTGCAAATGAAGCGGCTGAGAAAAAGCAGAAGGTATTAAGAACGGTGCATCAGGATTGTTAAATGAGTGGAGGGTAACATTTTATTGATATGTATAGTAATTCCTTTTCAATGGCTGTTTTGTAGCTGATGAAGCAGAAGCAGCGATTCCGTGAGGAGTTGAAGAAAGAACTAAAGGGTGAAACATACACTTCAGCAGGGTCTGCCGTTGAAAATGAAACATCTACCGCAGTCATTCAGACTGGTGAATCAACTAATAATGTTCAAGCTAATACTGATGATGTTGCTGAGATGGGTAAACATTTGTTGTCACGTAGAAAGAGGAAGCTACTTGAAGCTATGCAGGTACACTTTTTTTATGAAATTCTTAGTCATATTAGTTATATTGCTTGTGTATTTTGTTTTATGAATTCTGAACTTGCTATTTTACCAATCACACTATTCTATTTATTATTTAATCCATATTGGTTGCCAAGTGGCAGGTTTGTCTGGTAGTTATATGTATTCTCTTTGAGGTTGTGGAGAGTCCTGTTGATTCTGCACTAATCCCCGATGGAGCGCCTTTATCTGTGTTTCACTATTTTGAAAATGTTAGAAACTTTCTGGTGGCTGTCCAGGAAATTGGAATTCCTACCTTTGAGGCATCTGATCTAGAACAAGTATGTAAAGGATCAAATTTTTATCATTGTTTCAAAATATTTGAGTAAAAATGGTATCATGGTGAATTGAAGATAGGAAAATAACATATTCGGATCAATTGTGAGTATTGGGTTTTTGTTGATTTCCTTTTTGATCAATTGAGGTTGCATGTTTTTAGGAAATTGTTCCTTTTATTTTAAGGCTTTGATTTTTTTGTGTGAAAATTGAGAGCAACCAAATCATATATTTTTGTTTGCTTTTGATATTGTGAAATTGTCTGATATCTATATTGATTTTATAGTTTGATTTTTGGTTTTGGTGTTTTTTTACTGCAGTGAAAGAAATTCCTAGAGAGATTTACACAGTGTGGAATAGTGATGACATTGTGAGGAATGTGCAAGTGCTGCTTATGCATAAGGTGTTTTTGTAAGGAATGAATAAAATTTAGCTGGTGTTTTTTTTTTTTGCAAACTACCATCAGTTCATCATACTCATTTGTGTTGAATATAATAAAGATATATGACTGATATATGGTTTTTGTTTGTGAACATCTAGGAAAGATTCAAGCAACTGCAAAAAAGCACTTGGAGCCTAAAATTCGAAAATTGGTTCAAGAAGATCCACTTATGTGATTGAAAATGTGTTGGTTACTCACAATGACTTCAAGTACCAAACTACTCGACATATGTTTAAACTCAACTTAATTGATAGAACAAAGTTTACAAAAATTGATGAGAGTGTTATACCTGTTAACCATTTCAACTTTGTTTCTATTAAAGATATATTACAATCTAACAGAGAGGATAAGCATGTTGGTAAATTTTCAATTAGATCGAATACGTGTTTTAATTTCATATTTTTGGTCGTCGAATAATGCTGCGGCTTTAATTTACCTTTGCAGATGTCATTGGTCATATTGTTGAGAAGGATGTGTTAACGGAGAAAGATGTTAATGGCAAAAAGAGTAAGCTAATTGACATAACCTTGGAAGATACCGAGTAAGTAGTAGTCACTTAATTTTTTTACTCGCAAATGTGTATGTTCCATATGTGTTTGACCTGCTATGGATTTTGCTCTTCATTACTTCTATTGAATGTTTCTGAGCTTTATTATTGTCTCCACCTCATTGCCGCAACTTCAACTTTCAATTTTTTGAAGTAAATTTTTTTCTCTTTTTTGGTTCTGACAGTAGCATTAGTTTAGTAGAAGCTGAATTGGAAGAATGGTAGTAAAACACATTATTATTTTCTCTTTTCTTTTTAATTATGTTTTCTTTAAAAAAATAATAATTGCATATTTGTTTTTACGTAGATTAGATTTATGTGCCGGTAAATGAGACTCATCTATGGTAGTTGAGAATTGCAAAATGATACCCCTGTTTAGCTTTACCCATGGTGAAAAAAATAGACTAATTATTGTTTCGAAAAATTTATTAAAATGATAAGGGTACTTCTGGCACCAAAAAAAGGAGATACCAATATGAAGCATATGAAAGAGTTTCAAAATTCAAGCATACCCAATTCAGAGAAATCAAAGTTTTATTTCTTTTGTTTGTTTTCTGAATATGCATGATTTTGATATGGTATTTATTAGTTAAGTCAAAATTATGAAACAAAAAGTGCATTTATGATGATTATTGAAGTTGTTGAGGGGTTAATTAAACTTTTGATTGTTATGATGAGTAGTACGCAAATTTTTCATATAGTGTTTCATAATTTATTATATGGCCTAATAAGGCTGATTTGGTTATGTGGTTGTATTATTCTACTAGGGAATGTCTTATTTCTCAAAGCCTACAAGGTACATCTTCATGGAAATTCAGAAGATTGATGTCAATTATTATCTTGAGGTACTTTTTGTTGATCATAGCTCATAAGCAGATGATTTGGATATACATGTCTGCTATTAATGTGTGATTAAGTTAGATTATCTGATAATATGACAATGATTATATAGTTTTCAAAGTTTACAACAATTATAACATAAAAAGTTAGACAGATTCTTAAATTTTTACTGTAGTAGTTTCCCTATTGAAGTTGATTAAAATTCATCGTTATTCTTGCAGACTCTAAATAAACTCTTAATTATTAATGCTGGTTCTGGCTTTAAGATGTTGTGGAAAGCGGTGAAGGCATTCCTAAGTAAACGCACATTAGCAAAAATTCATAAATTGATTATGCAAGATGCTATATCTGATGCTGCTGTTATCACAACAGGTAAGCTATTATTGAAGCAAATTGTGAAACCTTTGGTTCATTTCATCAATTCATAACCTTAAGCTGGATGGAAGGTATGCTCAGAAATTAAACCACCATTGCTAAAATTTACATATACATTTCATGCTATTAAATCAACACCAATTTCATTTTTGTAGGCAGCTTCAAGTTGGCTATGCGAGCTGATATTCTCCTGGTTGGTTCAGTTTTATTTATGTCTCTATGTATACGATCATAGTTAGGAATGGAACTCATCTTATCTTCACTTTTGTACCGACTTTAGAAAATTTTCATGTGCAGGTAAAGCCCGGTCTTCCTTATCTCGATATCATAAGGTTACTCAGGGATAATTCCCCACTGCCAATTGCAGCATACCAGGTGCCTCTCTTACCCATTCTAGCTCTAGGCCAAATATTTCTGCTGAAAAGTTCATCAAATATTCAATTGATACTGCATTAAGCTATATACTCATAATAGAAGTCTGTCGATAATAGGAAAAGGTAACCCTTGTATTTAGAGCTGGGGCAAAAGTTTTATGGTTGCTTCAAACAGCTATTGTTCTTATGCTTGGTACCAAGTTCATTTGCGGGCCAAAAGTTTTATGGTTGCTTCAAACAGTTATCTTCTTATATGTCATCAAATTTGAATCCAATTCTTTCCAAAAATGATTGATTGGGAATTTGTTTGTGTAGTGATCATATATTCCTAATTATGACAGCGATTAGCATTCATATTTGATTAGTTCACTCATGGCCCAAGGTGTTATCTCATTGGCTAATCAAGCCCCTGCGGAGGTAACTAAATCAATCGTTAGTTCAGTTTTTATATCACATTTTCCTTCCATTTTGCTTGATTGCGTACCAATTTTGTTATTATATTCTGTTTGTAGGATTTTATTGGCCTTGAGTTTGATCCAAATATTCTCAAGGTTCGTCATGAAGCTGTAAGGATGAAGAATTGGCAGTTCCGTCCGACGAGGATCAAAATGCATGTGCATTATGTCGAGAACCTTTTAACGTGTTTTACAATGATGAAACGGAGGACTGGATGTGCAGAGAAGCTGTTTATACAAATATAACTATTATTACGCATGATGTTATTATTGCAAGTGGACTTTTGCATGTGCTGGTGTTCTTCAAGCCGGAAATATTTATTCTTTTGTTTTCATCATTATATGCAGGGCACCTATGAAGAAGGCAATCAAAGAAAACAAACGCGGAGCTGACTAAAGTAGTCCACTTTTGTTCATTGTAACTTACGAGTTCCGGGTTAATGTATGATTTTACATTTTTTTTAGAGCAGAGCCAAATCTTCTGAAATACATGGCCTCTGGCCTAAATTATGTACATGTACAGTTGCTCTTGTGTAGTATGCATATTTTATTGCAGTCAAAAACTTACATTTAACCTGCAAATGTAAATGGTGTATTGATGAATGAACAAATGAGAATACCACAGATATTTGATGTTTTTTTTTCCCTCCTCTGAGTATTTTTGCTGGACATTTTATTTTACTGTCAATGGCTGTTTTGTCTTAGTGTTATTTATTTACTTTTGCTCTATTGTTTTGTTGTTTCATTGAATGAAAAAAAATTCTAAGCTCTAAGATGGAGTCACCAATGTGCAATATAACTCAGAAAATAGTAGTTCACGTTACACTATAATCTTTAACACTCTGTCCTTAAAGAAGAGATTTAGTTAATTCGACAAAAACAAGACAAGTTAGTTTGAAAAATAGGACTATCTTAAATTGGGAATGCTGTCTTTTTTTTTTTTTTTTTTTTCATTTTGTGTGATGTGAATATTGGTGTTAATCCCTTTTTGGTAACTCTGACAATAGCGCTGGCTTTGATAATTTTGGCTATTATATAATCGTAATTTGTACATCATTGGTTCCAATTAGTTTAATATTAATTATTGTGTTGTTTTCCTGGCCACCCATTAGATAGGCGTTTTTCTTTTTAACAGACTGATTTTCTATTTTCTAATCTTATGGATGAAGCCACTACTTTTCCAATGCACATTTAGCCTTCTCAATTGTTGTCTTCGCTGCAACTTGCTTTGTATCTCTCTCTACAAAAAAAGTCCTTGATCTTTTCATTTGTTACTCGTGATAAGCCGTTTTGAACATTTCATTTTCTAACCTGTGATGCAGGAGTACTCTAAATATTGTGTTATGGTTTGTAATTATCTGTCATTTCGCAATCTGTCCGTGCGATATAATATTTTGTCAAAAAAGTAGCTAACCCCGTGCGAAGCACGGGTTTGTAACTAGTTTGTTGAAAAATAATTGGCGTAATTAAATTCCCTATAAATGGAGTCGACAACTCATAATAGTACAGCAAAATGATCTGTGATTTATAACTTATATCTCGAATTGCTTAGCTGTTAGGGCCCATTTTATTTGTTTTATATCACAAGAGAGTCGAAGTTCAAAGAGACATTGTTCATAGAGAATCAAGGAAGAACAACGTTCTTCACACCAAATTTTTTAATGTGTAGAATTAAGTTTTTCGTATAAAAGATTAAATAAGTTTTTCGTCCTTGAAAATATATCGAATTTTGATTTTAATCCTTAAAAAATAAAACATGATGTTTTCATCATCACAAACATTTTTAATTTATTTTTTATCCCTCAATGGATATGATTTTAACATGTCTTTAACTTTTCTTGATACTATAATGTAGACATGTAAGGGTTTAAAATAATAAATAAACTTAATATGAACATATCTTGAACATAAAAAGTTATAATCTTGACATTAATATAAACATAAATTGGTAATTAGGAATTACAAAATAAAATAATTTGTGAGTATGAAAACATCCAATTTTATTTTATAGGGGTTGAAATCAAAATTTACTATATTTTTAAAGACGAAAAATTTATTTAACCTTTATATAAATGACAACTTCAAATTTCCCATTCCAACTCAAGCAATCTTCTTATACTAAGCAAGAAACTCCAACGAGCCAATGATCCACTTATGTTAGGTCCCACTATAAGGCATATGTTAAGTTATTACTCCATCCGTTTCAAAATATATGTCGCAGTCAACCACTTCACACATACTAATGCACAACTTTGAACATTGATATATTTAACTATCTAAAAAAAATT
The DNA here is from genome assembly GCF_051527215.1 of Medicago sativa. NCBI lineage: Eukaryota > Viridiplantae > Streptophyta > Magnoliopsida > Fabales > Fabaceae > Medicago > Medicago sativa. The sequence goes on from NC_140754.1 coordinate 613,127, forward strand.
ATAAAAATTTAATATTTATATTTATATTTATATATTAGTTAAAAAATATGGTCAAAGTGACATATATTTTAGAACGTCTATCTTAATATTTATATATTAGTTAAAAATTTAATATTTATATATTAGTTAAAAAATTTAATATATATTTATAAACACTGCACGTTGCAAAAATGTGACATGTATTTTAGAACGTCTATCTTAATATTGTTTGTATAAGTACTATTGTTTGTATAAGTACACACACCAAATTGCATGCATGGATTGCATTTCTTGCAACAGTCACAGCTTTAATCACTTTGAATTTTGCCAACGGTGCCTTTATGAAGAGCCCAACCGTTTTTAACTATTGGTATTAAATACCATTAAGAAGTGTATATTAAAAGGAAAATGTTATCTTGTGACTTTGGGGAATAATTTAAGGAATCAAAAGTAGAAGTGTTTTCTTGTAAAGGGTCTTATTAACGAGTGTCTCGGGGCACTCTTTAAGGATTCTAAATGAAGAAATAATTTTATAAAAAAGTCAAAGATTTCGATTTCCGATGCATTGATTACACATATTTTCATGATAAGTTACCATTTAAATGCTTTAACCAGTGCCCCGGGAGCACTGGTTAACATTTTCCTCTTGGAAATTGTGCATTTAATGTTTTGAAAATTTCAAAAGTTATCTTTTTAACATAAAATTTATTACTTAATTCTATTTTAAGTTCTTTAACGTGTGTTCTTAAAGCACAAGTTAACATGACCCATATTAAAAACAGTATACTAAGTTTTTCTCTCAATTTATTTTCTGAGCAGTTAAGAGTTATAGGCTGTAACCCTAGAATGTTCTCATTTTTGTGACCTATCATTGAAATTCGAGATACTGTATAAACAGAAATAGACCAGTCTAATTCTAATGATATTTTGTTTTAAATGTAAAAAGACTTCTGTTCCGAAGGTTTCAAAATGTGGAAAATATAAAGTTTTAAATTTATCAAAACTAGAAAATTTAAAGCCATCTTGTCAAAATAAATATGACTTTATTTATTACACTCTCCGGTCACTAATATAAACAAAATATTGAGTTTTAGATTCATTCATTAAATGACGTATGTAGTCTATAATAAAGACTACATACGTCATTTAATGAATGAATCTAAAAATTAAATTTTTGCTTATATTAGTGACCGGAAGGTGTATTTATTATTAAGTCTTGAAATGCTGCTTAAATAATTGAAAGTCCATAGGATATGTTTCACGTGAACTTCCGTTATCCATACGTGCATGGATTTAACATTAAGGACAAGTAGGAGAAAAATGTATGCTAGAGTCTAAATTATGAAGAATAATTTTTTTTTTTAAAGAATGAAGAAATTTTTTATAAATAACTAAAAATTAAATTCAAAAAATTTATAAAGACTAAAAGCTAACTCTATTGAAAAAGTCTAAAAATTATGAAGAACTATCCAGACTTAGTTCATAGTGTTAATACATGGACGCTTTAAATTGGATAGGTAGATGGTTTAACAAATTCAATAATGATATGTATACACATTATACCAAGAATTTGGGACTTATCCACATATTTGAATGTATTCATTGTTCTATATTCTTAAGTTTGCCAATAAAACACTTGAGTCAAAATAAAAGAAAAAAATAAACAATGGAACCACAAATTAATATATTAAATTTTCATAGTAAAGTTCCAACTAACTTACATTTTTTCACTTGAGAATGGATTTTTTTTGTTTTTTTAAGAAACTTGAGAATGGATGATTCGTCCCCTTAAATTAAAATTAAAATTTACAACAAGAAATAAATTATACTACTACAACCCAAACACAAACTAATAACAACATACAATTAACAAGTCTCAAATACACACAAACAACAAGAGACAATTAATAATGATTTTTTATAGATGAAATTGATCTTTTCCATCAAATTTCTCTTTTTGTTATCCTAACCTTCAAACCATTCTTCATGAGAAGAACAATCGAATGGCTTAATATAGGAACATGACCATCCACTACTTGGACACAATATTTGCTCAAAATAGCAATTGTTGTCATCTTAATTTGAATGAACGACAAGTCCTTTCCCAAACAAGTTCTAGGTCCAGCATTATAACTAATGAACTTGTAAGATGGTATATGAACAATGCCTCCTCTTTCAGATATCCATCTCTCTGGCTTGAACTCCAAACAATCTTTTCCCCATATCTCTTCAAATCTCCCCATTGAATACAAGAAAAATAGTATTATTGTATTAGGATTAACAATATGGCCACTAGGAAGTATATCACCTTTAATTGCTTGCTTTCTCTCAAAGGGTATTGGAGGAAAAAGCCTTAGAGCTTCACATATAGCACCATGAAGATAAACTAGCTTTTTCAACTCATCAATCCCTAACTTCTTTTCAATATTAATGGTCCCAAAATTTTCTTTAATCTCCTCAAGAATCTTAGCTTCCACTAAAGGGTGTGTAGCAATAAGATAGAAGAGCCATGTAAGCGCTGAAGTTATAGTATCTCTCCCCGCTACAAAGAGATTGAATGCAACATCCCTCAAAAACTTATCATCATGCATTACTACTTGTGACCCCTTCTCTTCTTTCATCAAAGTTGTTAGCAAATCAACCATTTCATTATTTTTTCTACATTTGCTTAGCTCTTCCCTCTTTGACTTAATATTTGCATATACAAATTGATCATAGGTTTTGCATGCCTTGGTCATATTTTTCTCTTCACCAATTTGAAGCCATTTTTGCAACTTCCAAATACTTTTAGGCACTTTATGTCTATAGAATATGCCTTCTTCGATTTGGTTAAAAGCCTTCTCACATGCGACATCAGGAAAATCAATGGAAAGACAATTAGGATCACATCCAAGGACTACGGAACAAATATTGTCGAATGTGAAACGATTGAAGACATCTTGTAAATCAACCACTGACCCTTGTTGTCGGACATGATCCAACAAAGGAATCAAACTTCTCTCCAACTTGTTTTGAATGATTTTCTTTTGAAAGAATTCAAAATCTCTTTGTTTGAGAATAGAGTGAAAAAGAGACCTATTGTATTTCCATGTCTCTGAATCGGTGTTGAATATTCCATCTCCAAAGGCTTCAAATATCTCATGATATTCATGACCCTTAACATAATTGTCAAAACACTTGCTTAACATGTGATGCAAGTTGATGGGGTCACTAGTGACCAAATAGTTCATGCTGGTAAACCAAGGTCCCATGAACTCACATGTGTTCCTATGTTGTTGTTTCAATAACTGAGTTATGAAATCATGAACTCGAGGCAAGTTCCACAATAATGGTATTATCATGCCAAAAATTGGATAATCTGTAAGAATTGGGTATTTGCAACGTCTCCAACGACGAATTTGGAAGACGATGCATAGGAAGAAGAAGAATGCACAAATTATTGATGTGTAACTAAGCAAGGCCATTGTAAATTATTGATGTTATTTGATATGATATGATTTAGTGTAGTGTATGGTTGTCCTTTATATAGCATTAGCATGGAATTTTTTTTTTATTACATTTGTCTTTCCTCCTTTTGACCGACAGGTGATAGATATTTTAAGCATTGCACCAATTAAATTAGTTATTTTTCAATCTACCAAAAAATAAATAGTTATTTTTCAAAAATATATAATTACCATTCTTTTTTTACCATATATAATTACCATTCGTAGATTTGAACCGTTTTTTTTTCGAGTAAATAATGGTACTCCCTCTGTCAATCCGTTTGTAAAAAAAATTGTCCTAAAATGAACGACTCCTTTAATTTTTCAATGTAATATTAATAACTATTTCTTAATTTCTGTTACAAAAATTATTATTTTTTAATTATACACTCTAATTATTGTTAATTTCATAATTCTCAATTCAATATATTACACTTTCTATTTATGATAACGGTGAATGTATTAAGACTTGACAATGACACCAAAACCATTTTTCTCTATCTTTCACCTATAAATTTTTCTTGATATATGCAAAATGATCAAATAACATGGTTATTTTCGAACGAAGGGAATATAATTTATGTGATAAATATCCATTTTTTTAATGTATCAAGAAAAAGAAATTGCCTCAAGATATCTTTTATGAATAAATGTTAATATGTTTTTTTTAAAGCCAAAATTATATCAATTAAACCATTCGAATTGAACACAAGGAGTGCAAAAAAATGAGAACATTAAGAGGTCCGTGAAACTAAGACAACCAAGTAAACTTAACTTTGACATGATCAATAATTTACTCTTGGAGACAATTCTTTGTGACCAAAACGCATCAACCATATGAGCAAAAGAATAAATGTTAATATGTTAGTTTATAGAGTTGCAACTTTATGTGTCTGTCTATGCTCGCCAATTGTGTTGCTTGAGACGTTTAATGGTAACAACAATGACATTTGGATATCCCTACCTTTCCATATGGTTGTCGGTCATAAGAATTTAGGTGTTTTAAACGAATCAATAAAGTTTGTGTCATTTCAAATATTTTTTCATGTATTTTTTGTTGCAAAAGATTCATTCATAGTCAAATTTCTTTAAAAATATATGTTCAATGTAATTAATCGAAGTGAGTTAAAAAGAAATATATGAATCGAACACTAACTACTAAATAAAAATAATAATTTTGATTTCCTTGCACAAATGATGTCCTGGACAGTCGCCTCTCTCAGTCATGCTTAGGGTCAACTGTGTCTTTCCAATACTCATTCACTACACTACCTTTTATTTGTCTCGACCTTCAAATGCCATCATGAGCTATCACTTTTGTTACACCTCTCTCAAAGTGTTTAATGGGTGTACAAATGTTTATAAAACATTTTTCTCATGAGGATACTTTCAACAATGATACTTAGTTTCCTCCGTTCCATAATAAATGACCGTTTTGTAAAAATACATTGTCTTAAAATAACTGATATATTTTGCTCAAAAAAAAAAAAATAACTGATATATTATTTTTCAATGCAATATTAATTGTTTTTTCCAATTATATAACTAATTAATACTACTTCATCACTTCCAATTTCATATCTTCCACTTTACATTTATGATAATAGTGAATGCATCAATACTTGACAAGAGCATTTAAAACTTAATATGTGTGTGAACAAATAATTGACTTAATTTGGGACGGAGGAAATATTTAGTTATTCAAACACTTATTCAACATTTCATTTTAATTCTATCATTTTTTTTTTCTTATCACATCGTTAATCTATCATATCAATTTATCTTATCTCTTTGACGCTCAAAATGTATACACAATCGTACGTAAAACATAATTCAATTATTTTATTCCGTACGGAGTATACTAATGTATTTATTGATATTGAATTTTTTAGTTTTATATCTCAGTCAGTGTAATAATTGACTTCAATACCATGCGAACAGGATAGTCAATTTTCACATTTCAGTGCCATCAATGAATGGATCCCATTTGATGTTAGCATAGGTACGAACATGAGTTTTTAACTTCAACATTATATCTTTTCTATTTTTCTATTTGTTGAGAATTGATTGGCATAATTAAATTCCTTACAGAAGGAATCATAAAGTCACAACAACCTATAATAGTACTGCAAAATCATTTAAATTGCTTAGCTGTATGTTAGGGCCCATTTTAACACATAATTTATGTTTGAGATTTACTTTTCCCACCCTATGGCCTTCTCGCGCGCCCTATGCAAATTACCAACATGCCCTCCGGATTTATAATCTGGAACATCTATACGTTTTTTGGAATATAGAGTCCGGACGGTTGAGAAGTATAAAAAGAACTTCACCCCCCCCCCCCCCCCCCCCCCCCCCATTTTTACAGTTTTACAGTTTCACTTTCAACATTTTCTCTCTCTCTCTCTCTCTCTACATTATCCCTAATTCCGAACACCACAAATCTTGTCCAAATTTGGAGTTTTGTTGCTCAAAAGCACCACATTTCAACCCTTGTCAAACATCATGGAAGGTAAGTTCGACCATACCGAGACATCCCGTTCAGAGTGCACCTGTTGATGTTAACTTGGCGGAGATCACAAACCGCTTTCAGCGTGCACTTGATTATACGCTGACACCTCAGGAGTTGGGAGAGATTGCAGTTCATGGTGTGGAGGCAGCAGATGGATACATCGAGTGGTTTTACCAGGTGTCTCATCCACGCATGATTCTTCCAAACATGCCGGTACCGGTGCCGAGGCCACCAGAGCGTGAGGTCCTTGATGCGCTAGATGCTCAAGATGATGGAGACCTTGCGTACTTACAGCTTAGCGGAAGGATGTCCCGCATCAGAGACCACATCTATGTTGTGATGAGAAGCTGTCTGGTGCCAAAAGGGACTGATGAATGGCAGCATTTGGAGGATGCGTTGAGAGAGGTGCATGATGGGAAAGTTTACCGTCGTCGGGGAGCCACTGAGGGTGGCAGGGGTGGCAGGGGTGGTGGCAGATGTGGCGGTGGTACGGGTGTAGTTATTAGGGGCTGATAGTATTGTATTTTATGTTTATGTTTGAACATTTTGAATGATTTTGAATTATGTAACACTTGGATAATTTTTAATGTTATGTAATCTTGGATAATTTTTAATGTTATTTGATTAATGTTTTGTTCGAAAATTATGTTGTGTTGATGATTTTAATGTTATAAGTTCGATTTACTGTTAGAACATGTCACCGGCATGATAAGTCTGTTTGGAAGCAAGCAAAATGCGCCAAAACAGAGGCTCAGCCAAAACAGATGGCTTCAGCCTCTGTACTGATGCAGTCCGGATTATATAATCCGGACAGGTTTAGCAAATTCCGGATTATATAATCCGGAACCATCGTTCACCACCCGCTTTTGTTGACTTTCAACGGGGTGATTTACACGTTTCTGATTATATAATCCGGAAGCTATCTAACTTTTTCGGATTATATAATCCGGAACAATATTTTCATAACTGGCATCATCATCCATCAGGGTGGATGAAGTGCCAAAATACACGAATAAATCCTGATTTAATATTCCGAAATGGGTTCGGATTATATAATCCGGACTAGGGGTATTTTGAGAAAAAAATAGGGTGCGCGAGGATAGGCATAGGGTGGAAAAAGTAATACTCTTTATGTTTTGTCAAAAAAAAAAACACATAATTTATGTTTCACAGTATCAGTTTCGTCCTTTGCTGGGTTTTCTGGGAAAATACTTGTGAGTCGTGACATTGAGTTTTATTAAATTAATACTAGTCATTCAAATTAATTAAAAAATGTAAATTTAAACACGTTAAAAAAATTGGTCCATTCAAAAAAATATTTCTAGCTTAGTCACTACTTGTGACATTGAATTTTATTAAGAATTTAAAAGAAGAAATAATGTACTCCCTCCGTTTCAAAATGAGTGTCGCTTTAGCCAATTGCACACATATTAAGGAATGAAATGAAATAATCATTAGACATAACACTTTTTGTAACACCCCATTTTTATTTAATTATTTTTAGTAGTTGTGTGAGTATTTTTATATGAATTTATTTGTTAAATAGATGATTTTATGTGAAATATGTGTTTTGGGTGATTTTATGTGATATATGGTGTGATGCTATTTTATTATATGATTTATAGAGTTGTGTTTTATTTGAATGAATATTGTCTTATTATTTGTGGAAATAATAGGAGAAATAGAAATAGGTAGAAATAGTATTTATTTTAGTTAATGAGAATTAAGTAAATAATTATGAGAGTTTAGTGGGAGTTAAGTGAGAAAAGGAAAGAGTTATATTTGTGAGAGTAAAAGAAAGAAAAGTGAGAACATAAACATTTTCACGTACAATTGAGAAACAACTGGTTTTGGAGAGGAAGAGGAGAAGAACCAAGAGAGAGCTAGGAAGGAATCGATTGTTGTAGCTATTCGTTCATTTTTGCTGAATTAAGGTAAGGGTGAGATTCCTTTCAATAATCGTGATATATAATTTGAAAATTGATGAATTTGTTGTTCTTGGTTTCTAGGGTTTGAGAAGTTATGATAGATGATGAATTATGATGAAACTTGTTGTTGAATTGCATAATTATATGTTGTTTTGTTCCCTATGTTGTATACTAAACCTGTAAACATGTTTCTAAGACAATTTGGGTGATTAAGGGATCAAAGATGGGATTTTTGGGTGAAAATATGTTGAAATCGCACTTTTGAAAAGCTGTTTTTTTGACCTGGTACTGTCAAAAACGTGGCACGTTTTGGGCATCGTGGCACGATTTTAAAATGTCGAAAGTTGGGTTTTTCTGGTCGTAAAAACGTGGCACGTTTTCCAAAATCGTGACACGTTTTCTGCAAACTTTTTCCTCGATTGTTCACTGATTTTCACCCGTTTCTGTGTTGAATTAGCTTTCGGTGTAAACATGAAAGTTGTAGATAATTAAGTTAGCTTTATAATGGCCTTGGTTTGGAGTGGAAAAGATTTGTAGATTTTGAGTTATGATAAAAATAGTTCAGGTGGGTCTTCAGAAAATTTTAAGAAAACTTAGCATAACTAATCTCTAGTTAGTCCAAAAACTTATGGTTGGTTTTCCAACTTCAAACTTAAGTGTTAGGGATTTAGTTGAGGTGTTTTATGGATATTTGACTTATGTTCTATTGATCAAAACTTAATTGCTTTTGGGGGATGTTTTAGACTTTGAGATGAATGTAATTGATTTATATATATGCTATGTTGTTGATTTCCGTTGTTGACGTTGTTGCATCATCTAATGTCAAAGTTGGGGAGTGTGTCATAATTGTTTTAGGCACATATGTTGTTGTTGTAGTCGCTGTTGAAGTTGTATGTTGATATACACAAGTTGAGTCCATTTGCATACTCACATCTGTTGGGGGCTTATGCCCTGGAATGTTCATCATTCAACCCGTTGGGGGCTTATGCCCTGGAATGTTTATCATTCACCTGTTGGGGGCTTATGCCCTGGGATGCTTTAACCATCCAAATCGTTGGGGGCTTATGCCCTGGAATGCTTAGCATTCAACGCGCGTAGATTGGTACCACCTGCATGATGCATTAGTTGTTGTTGTCGTAGCATTGTTGGGTTGTTGTTGTCGTTGTAGCATTGTCGAGTTGTTGTCGTTGTCGCATTGTCGAGTTGTCGGTGTCGTTGTGGATAATGTTGTTGTTGTCGTTGTTGCTGTACCTTGCTGCTGAAAATAATTATGTCGTTGTTTATGTGTTTATTTAAATACATTATTAATGATGCCTGTTGTGATATGCTTTGTTGTTTTCATTAATTTGATGAATTATATATTATTATTATTGGATAAGTTTCTCACCCCTTCTGCGTATATGTTGCCTCGACCGTGGGTAATGTGCAGGTACTGATGACTTGTAGGTTTGGTCGGCTTAAGTGTCTAGGGCTGTTGGAACACTAGTTAATTCTAGTGAAGAAAATTGGAAAGAAAAACACTATGAAAAAAACTAGTGTGTGGGTGTGACTTAAAAATGTCCCACATTGAACGGTCACCCCAACTAGTAAGTGTTTATATATGGGAAAAGTGACCTCCAAGGGTGTGCCCTTGGGGTACCCAATTTTGTGAACGGGTGAACGCTTACAAAATATATATATCGTGGGTTAAAGAATAAAAAATGATATATATATTTTTTGTCACTTGAAAATGTTAAATTAATTAATTAATTAATTAATTTAATCATTATCCGTAAGCGCTACGCGTAACAAATAAATTTGTTACGATCCGACCCGATCCAAAACGCGTATCCAGAAACTTCCGGATATATCCAATTAAGAAACAAAATGCGTTTGCTTAAGGATTAAGCAGACTTAATCCCCAAGTCACTCGTTTTTTGTTACAAACTCTCCCTATAAAAGGAGAGCTCGCCTCATTTGATTCTTTACACCGAAAATTCACAGTCGATGCTTCCTGTGTTTTTTCCTCTCTTCTCCCTCCGACTTGTTTTTAACAAGTTTCTTCTGCTTCTACTCCTTTCTGTCCCTTCGGTATTAAGAGTGTTCTTAAGACCATAGTCCCTTGGTCTTAAGTTCATAGTCCCTTCGATAATATATGATTCTTCGGAATATTGAGTACTATTAAGATCATATTAAAGAATGATCTTAACAGTATATTTATATTATTTTAATGAGAAATGGTGGTATCGCCATATTTGAGTGGTCGTAGTGCCATATTCATGTTTTGGAGAAGTTAGAATGGTGGTAACACCATATTTGAGTGGTCTCAGCACCATAATAGAATGATAATAATACCATATTAATTTGAACGGTTTCGAATAGAGCGGTTACCTACCGTATCGAGTGGCTTCGATCAATCGATCAAACGATTGAGCCATATTTTGAGGGTGTAATTCTCGAACGATTTTTCTACAGTGCAGTAGTTAATCGAACAGTTGTAGCTGGGCTTGTTTTATCCTGGAGGCGGCGTGGTTGATAGTCTACCTTGCACAATTTTGGGTAGTGCCACGAAACGTCTTAAAGAGAGCGACCTGGTCGTGACTCAACCTAGTAAAAACTTCGGTAGATAACAGAATTTGGAAATCCAAATTTAACAGTTTGGAAATCCAAAAACAACAATTTTAAGACGTTTCGATATGCTATGTCTACCGGAGATGTTACTTATTGAGATTAAATTGTCCCTAAATAAATTATGGATAAATCAAGCTATAAGAATTACATATTTCGACCGAAACGATGAAGTGTTTGTTGTTGATATAACAACAACACTAAAAAGTTTAAGATTATCATTGATAATGATAAAACAGACGAGTTTGTGAAACATAAGAAAATGTTTGGACTGAAAAAGAAAAATAACGTGAGGTTGCGGTTTTGTCTTGATTAACTCAAAAAATTTCAGGATGAAAATTAATAACACATGCTTACGTGTTGTTTTTCCTTATGAATCAGTAACATGAAATTCTTATTATATAATCATCATCATGATAAGAAATAAATTGTTAAAGTTGATCGGTCATGTTCTCAACAGAGCCTCTTTAATGAATAGTTTGGGATGTACCGTCGAACAAGAAGACAATTTAACCATCGTAATGTTTCATGTACAAAATATGAACATTGAAAAATCAATGAATGGATCAAATTGAAAAAGGTTTTGATGAATTAGAAATTATATGAGAAATTTGTTTCAAATATTTCATATAAAAAATAAGAAAGAATCTGAATTTCAAATTTCTATTGAATAAGACTGATTAACTCAGACTTAAAGAAAGACTTGTGTACCATGTGGGAAAAGACTGCACTTTGATGGTATGTTAAAAATTAAATCCTCCTTCTATTTTATTAGTTGTGTGATTTTAATATTTGACATATCAAAATTGATCATGAACAAGTTTAATTTTTGAGTAACTTGGACTTAATTCCAACGTTATATAATTAGACAATTTTATTTATTGCAGTCAAGATATATGAACCAAAAGTTCATATAAATCAGAATTTAGAGAATTGAATCTCTAAACATAATAAATTATGATATGTGTTAATTTGAAGACACATAAATTAGAAATGATAAAATGATATTTTTATCATATTTATTGATGACTGTGAATTTTGGAAAATAAAATTGATGAGCTTGAATGTTCAATTTTTATAACGAAAATTGAAATTTATAGAGTTCCCAAGTCTAAGAACAAAAATTCTAATTAAGAAATTTTTGAAGAAAAGACAATCCAACTTGTCTTATTTTTTGAACTTGGGATTGTCTGGACTATATTTAGATCTTGGACCCCAAGAGAGTTGAACTCACTAGTAGAGCCTATGAATATGTATTCATCGGGTATGCGATAAATAACGAAACATATAGGTTTTATGACCTAAATGTTAAAGTGATCATATAATTTAAAAGATGTCGAATTCTATGTAAATATTTACCCCTTTAACTAAAGAATAGTGGGGGCACTAGTGGGGGCTCTAATGGGAGCCCGACATTAGTAGGGGCTAAATAAATTTCCCTTTAAAAATTAAGAACTAGTGGGGGCACTATATCTAATCATATTCATGTAATTAGAAATAGTTATGAAAACATCATACGAGATGTTATAGAACCTCAAGGAGGTAAGAAAGCTAAAATTGCTAAAGAGTATGAACTTGGTTTATACAATGGAAGAAGATCCATTAAGCCTTAAAAAGCTATATCCTTAATGGATGCTGAATTATGGCAAGAAACAATAAACGATGAAATGGATTTTCTAGAGTCTAACAAAACATGAAACTTAGTTGACTTGTCTCTTAATTGCAAAACCAATCGGTTGTATTTGGATTTTGGAAAAAAAAAAAGGGAACTAAAACCTGATGGTACGGTTGATGAATACAAGGCTTTCCTTGTAGTCAAAGGTTTTAGAAAAAGAGAAAAATATAGACTTCTTCGACATTCCTTCACCAGTCACGAAAATCATATTCATAAGAGTACTAGTCCCTTTAGCCACCGTTTATAACTCGATAGTACTCCAAAAGGATGTGAAAGTTGCCTTTTTATGATGAACTAGAAGAACAAGTCTATATGGAACAACCTGAAAATTTTGCAATTCATGGACAAGAAAACAAGGTCTATAAGTTAGATAATTATTTGAATGGTCTAAAATAAACTCCTGAGGAATGGCATGAAAAATTTGACATTCTAATGTAATCGAATGAGTATAAAGTGAATGAAAGTGACAAATAATATTTGCACGATCATATATCTCTATGAAGACGACTTGCTCATATTGAAAGATTCATGTTATGAATTATGTGAAATCATTGTTTATCAACAACATTGATAAGAAAGACCTAAACAAAAAATTGAAGTAATTCTTGGTTTCAAGATTACTAGATCAGAAAAGATAACTTTTTTGATAATTCTCACAAAGTTGAGAAGATCTTAAAGAAATGTAAACTTGCAATCACATATTATGATCCAAGTGTAAGAACACTTGAGATGGAATTAGAAAAACAGAATATACGAGCATCATTGGCAGCACTTAGGTATGCCACTGAATGTATTAGATCCGACATTGTCGATGTCGTGAAACTCTTGTGCAAGTTTACTAGTAGACGGATGAGAAGCATTGCCATGCTATAGAAAGAGTCATGAGGTGCCTTAAGAAGACTATGACTCTAAGATTACTTCACTAGGAGTAACATATTGTACTTAAATGGTACAAGATATAGAATTGAACATCTTTCAGATGAATATTTAGTGACTAGTGTTTGCACATTGAGCATCACTAGAGGAGTTGTTTGTTAAAACAAATGATATTGACTCAGTCCACTATGGAATGAATCTGAGATGAGAACACTAGAGAAAACTAGTGAAGAAGCAAGTTGGCTAAGATCCTTGCTAGCTGAAATCCCTTTATGGGAGAAACCGTTACCGGCTGTGTTAATTCATTGCGATAGTACCGCGGCTATTGCAAAGATTAAGAATCGTTATTACAATGGTAAGAGACGACAGATAAGGCGAAAACATAGCACGATTAGAGAGTGTATCTCTAAATGGAGCGGTTAGAGTTGATTTTGTACGTACGAATGAAAACTTAGCTGATCCTTTGACGAAAGGACTTAATAGAGAGAAAGTCCAAGAAACATCAGTAGGATGGGACTAATGCCTATAGCCCACAAGTGATGGTAACCCGACCTACATGACTGGAGATCCCAAGAAATAGGTTCAATGGGTAAAAACAAGTCATGAAGTGGTAGAACATGCTATGAGAGAAAGAATATAGAAAGCATGATCCTGCAGCGAAAGAAGGATGAGGTAATAGTAACTCTTAATGAGATCTATACTCTATGTTGAGTGGGGTACACAGCTACAGGAGTACCCTTGACAGACTCACCTATACGAATGTGGAACTTAGGCCAGTCCTATGGAATTTCGAGGCAGAATTCCTAGAGCATTCGTTAAAACCGGGATACACGTGCAGGGCCTTAAAACGCACGGGCTTTTAGAATACACCTATGAAAAGGTTTGTGTGTGGATTCTATGTCTGAGATAGAGTTCAATGCTGTAAGCAACTCTTGTTAAATCAGAATACCTTCCACTATGCTAAGGTTCAAGTTGTTGGCGACACCTTTGTATATTAGCAAATCTTATGGAAACGTTTTACGTTATTTCTCGAAACCATTTTGAAGTCAAGTGGGGGATTGTTGGAACACTAGTTAATTCTAGTGAAGAAAATTGGAAAGAAAAACACTATGAAAAAAACTAGTGTGTGGGTGTGACTTAAAAATGTCCCACATTGAACGGTCACCCCAACAAGTAAGTGTTTATATATGGGAAAAGTGACCTCCAAGGGTGTGCCCTTGGGGTACCCAATTTTGTGAACGGGTGAACGCTTACAAAATATATATATCGTGGGTTAAAGAATAAAAAATGATATATATATTTTTTGTCACTTGAAAATGTTAAATTAATTAATTAATTAATTTAATCATTATCCGTAAGCGCTACGCGTAACAAATAAATTTGTTACGATCCGACCCGATCCAAAACGCGTATCCAGAAACTTCCGGATATATCCAATTAAGAAACAAAACGCGTTTGCTTAAGGATTAAGCAGACTTAATCCCCAAGTCACTCGTTTTTTGTTACAAACTCTCCCTATAAAAGGAGAGCTCGCCTCATTTGATTCTTTACACCGAAAATTCACAGTCGATGCTTCCAGTGTTTTTTCCTCTCTTCTCCCTCCGACTTGTTTTTAACAAGTTTCTTCTGCTTCTACTCCTTTCTGTCCCTTCGGTATTAAGAGTGTTCTTAAGACCATAGTCCCTTGGTCTTAAGTTCATAGTCCCTTCGATAATATATGATTCTTCGGAATATTGAGTACTATTAAGATCATATTAAAGAATGATCTTAACAGTATATTTATATTATTTTAATGAGAAATGGTGGTATCGCCATATTTGAGTGGTCGTAGTGCCATATTCATGTTTTGGAGAAGTTAGAATGGTGGTAACACCATATTTGAGTGGTCTCAGCACCATAATAGAATGATAATAATACCATATTAATTTGAACGGTTTCGAATAGAGCGGTTACGTACCGTATCGAGTGGCTTTGATCAATCGATCAAACGATTGAGCCATATTTTGAAGGTGTAATTCTCGAACGATTTTTCTACAGTGCAGTAGTTAACCGAACAGTTGTAGCTGGGCTTGTTTTATCCTGGAGGCGGCGTGGTTGATAGTCTACCTTGCACAATTTTGGGTAGTGATGACATGCTGTCATTACGTAATTTTTAGGACTTATTTTGACATTTTGATAGAGTTCTAAGCAACATTAAGTGTCCAGGAGCAGTTAAAAGCATCAAATATGGAAGAACTGGAAGAAGCCAATCGTACTGCGATTTGCTAATCGCAATACGATTTCTTGAAGTCAGAGAGCATGTTTTTTGAGGAGTTGGATCGCAATACGATCCATACCATCGTGATACGATTTCAAGAAGGGCTTTAAAGGAAATTAGGGTTCAAAGAGGCCATCGTGGTACGATTTCTAAATCGTGGTGCGATTTTGGGCGATCCAGAAGTTGCCTATTTAAGCTGAAGTCACTCTCAAACATAGGGGTGACGATTTTGGAGAGCTAAAGTGCGATTTTAACACCTGAAGACGGCTAGGAGGGCGATTTCATCATCCTTTTACCAATTCATGTATGTTTTGATTTCATTATTGATTATGCTATTTGTAAACTCAATTATGAGTAGCTAAATCTCTTAGAGATTAGATCCGAGATGAATCTTTGTAACCCTAATTGACACATGTTGCTGTGAAACTCTATTTTGTTTATGAATTCAATTCTAGTTTATTCAATTCAATTGTTCTTAATGCTTTTTATATCTTGATCACATATAACCTGATTTTGTGAGAACGAATGACCACTGACCATGGCTTTCGACTTAGACCTAATTGAATTGTTCTAATAAACAGGGTTAGTCTAGGAATAGATAATCGTTTGTTAGTGATAATAGGTTAACGTTCGGTAAAACCTTCAAGAATTATTAGATCACCTAAGGAATTAGGGGCTGTAGTTTAAGAAGAGGGTCCTAACTCAAGGGATTGATTAGGGCTATTTTGTTGATCATCGTAAATTAGAAGAGGATTCATAACAAATAGGTGCAGTAGACCAATTAGGGGAACTTAGAGGATTCGAAGGATCTGATCTCATCTCTCTTATTTTCTAACCAAATCTTTATTTTATGTTATTTAATTTTATGCAATCAAATCTACTGCCTAGTGGCAAACCAAAAATAACTTTTACGCATCCTAAATATTTTACCTTATTGCTGAATTGAGATTAACACAGTCCTCGTGGGATCGATATTTTTACTACTTCGATAGTATTTGGTGCACTTGCCAGAGATCTATCAGGTAGTGCCACGAAACGTCTTAAAGAGAGCGACCTGGTCGTGACTCAACCTAGTAACAACTTCGGTAGATAACAGAATTTGGAAATCCAAATTTAACAGTTTGGAAATCCAAAAACAACAAGGGCTCTGATACATACTAGGATGGGGAAATCGTTGCGAATGTCTTCTCATTCTTTTATGTATCACATATTTTGGAAAAGACTTGCTATTAGAGTTTATCGTTGTTGAAAATAAAGTTGAATTATGTTGGGGCCTTTGTGCCAAGATTTTCATTAATGTTGAATTTTGGTTGAAATTATATTTTAAAGAATTATTCCGCTGCAGTTTATTAAGATTCTTTATGTTGGCCTTAAATAAATAGATATTTTCTATTTATGAATTTTTGAAAAGTAGTGTGACACTCCGTTGTGTGATTACTCTGATTATAATAATTAATATTACGTTGTTGGGAGAACGGGGTGTTACAATTGGTATCAGAGCAGGTTGGTCCGTCCGGCCAATTAGTAGAGTCGTGTCGAGCCTAGTAGTGTTGTGTGACAATTTTGTATTGTCCTCGTTGTCCTGCTGTTGTTTGTTGTGTAACCCTTAGTATGAACTGGTTGGAATACAACCATGTTCGTATTAATTGTTTTAGTAAGTCAGTGTACTTCTCTTCTGCGAAAGAAGAGAGTGGAGCAGAATTTTTATCTATCAAGCAGCTGAAGCAGTTAGAACATGATGGAAATTTGATGTTTTCTTTAATGGCGTATTTGTCTGTGGAAAATCAGTCGGTAATTGATAGATTGCCCGTTGTGAATGAGTTTCCTGAAGTTTTTCCTGATGAGATTCCAGATGTGCCACCAGAGAGGGAGGTTGAATTTTCAATTGATCTAGTGCCGGGTACGAAGCCGGTGTCGATGGCTCCTTACCGTATGTCAGCTTCAGAGTTGGTAGAGTTGAAGAAACAGTTAGAAGACTTGCTTGATAAGAAGTTTATAAGACCAAGTGTGTCACCTTGGGGAGCGCCTGTGTTGCTAGTTAAGAAGAAGGATGGTAGCATGAGATTGTGCATAGATTACCGTCAGCTGAATAAAGTGACGATAAAGAATACGTATCCACTTCCGAGAATTGACGACTTGATGGATCAATTAGTGGGTGCTCGAGTGTTTAGCAAGATTGACTTGAGGTCAGGTTATCATCAGATTAAGGTGAAGGATGAAGATATGCAGAAGACGGCCTTTAGGACACGGTATGGACACTATGAATATAAAGTGATGCCTTTCGGTGTTACTAATGCGCCTGGTGTGTTCATGGAGTATATGAACAGAATTTTTCATGCTTTTCTGGATAAGTTTGTTGTTGTATTTATTGATGATATCTTGATTTATTCTAAGACTGAAGAAGAGCATGCAGAACATTTGAAGATTGTGTTGCAGGTGCTGAAAGAAAAGAAGTTGTATGCAAAGTTGTCAAAGTGCGAGTTCTGGTTAAGGGAAGTAAGTTTCCTTGGCCATATTATTTCTGGAAGTGGTATTGCAGTTGACCCGTCGAAAGTTGAAGCGGTATCGCAATGGGAGACTCCTAAGTCAGTTAAGGAGATTAGAAGTTTTCTTGGTTTGGCTGGTTATTACCGTAGATTTATCGAAGGATTTTCGAGGTTGGCACTTCCATTGACTCAGTTGACCTGTAAAGGTAAAGCTTTTGTGTGGGATGCTCAGTGTGAGAGTAATTTCAATGAGTTGAAGCGAAGATTGACGACGGCTCCAATTTTGATTTTGCCAGAGCCAGATAAACCTTTTGTTGTTTATTGTGATGCGTCCAAGTTGGGCTTGGGTGGTGTGCTGATGCAAGATGGTAAGGTAGTGGCTTATGCTTCTAGACAGTTGAGAATTCATGAGAAGAATTATTCTACACATGATTTAGAGTTGGCTGCTGTGGTTTTTGTGTTGAAAATTTGGAGACATTATTTATATGGTTCCAGATTTGAAGTGTTTAGTGATCATAAAAGTTTGAAATATTTATTTGATCAAAAGGAGTTGAATATGAGGCAGAGAAGGTGGCTAGAGTTGTTGAAAGATTATGATTTTGGTTTGAATTATCATCCGGGTAAAGCTAATGTGGTTGCAGATGCCTTGAGTCGGAAGACGTTGCACATGTCGGCTATGATGGTGAAAGAATTTGAATTGCTGGAACAGTTTAGAGACTTAAGTCTTGTTTGTGAATTGGCACCTCAGAGTGTGCAGTTGGGAATGCTGAAAATTAATAATGATTTCTTGAAGAGTATCAAAGAAGCCCAGGAGGTTGATGTAAAGTTTGTAGACTTGATGGGTGCTAGTAATTAGAATGCAGATGGTGATTTTCAGGTTGATAATCAAGGAGTGTTGAGATTCCGAGGTAGGATTTGTATTCCTGATAATAATGAATTGAAAAAGTTGATTTTAGAAGAAAGTCACAGAAGCAACTTGAGTATCCATCCGGGAGCTACAAAGATGTACCACGACTTGAAGAAACTGTTTTGGTGGTCTGGGTTGAAGCGAGATGTCGCACAATTTGTATATGCTTGTTTGACTTGTCAGAAATCGAAAGTTGAACATCAGAAGCCTGCTGGTTTGTTGACGCCTTTAGATGTGCCTGAATGGAAATGGGATAGCATCTCCATGGATTTTGTGACTAGTTTACCAAACACTCAAAGAGGGCATGATGCCATTTGGGTTGTTGTCGATAGATTGACGAAGTCGGCACATTTTATTCCAATTAATATCACTTATTCGGTAGCTCAGTTGGCGGAGATTTATATTCATAATATTGTGAAGTTGCATGGTGTCCCGTCGAGTATTGTGTCGGATAGAGATCCGAGGTTCGCTTCGAGATTTTGGAAGAGCTTGCAAGAAGCTTTGGGCTCTCAGCTGAAGTTGAGTTCAGCGTATCATCCGCAAACAGATGGTCAGTCAGAAAGAACGATTCAATCATTAGAAGATTTGTTGAGGGTGTGTGTACTTGAGCAAGGTGGAGCTTGGGACAGTCACCTACCATTGATAGAGTTCACGTACAACAATAGTTACCATTCGAGTATTGGTATGGCACCTTTCGAAGCTTTATATGGTCGAAGGTGTAGGACTCCTTTATGTTGGTTTGAGTCGGGTGAAAGTAATGTGTTGGGACCTGAAATAGTTCAGCAGACTACAGAGAAGGTCAAGATGATAAGAGAGCATATGAAAGAGTCGCAGAGTCGACAGAAGAGTTATCATGACAAGCGTAGGAAAGACCTTGAGTTTCAAGAGGGTGACCATGTGTTCTTGAGAGTCACTCCTATGACCGGTGTGGGTCGTGCATTGAAGTCCAAGAAGTTAACTCCAAAATTTATTGGTCCTTATCAAATATCTGAGAGAATTGGCACGGTGGCTTATAGAGTCGGGTTGCCACCACATCTTTCGAACTTGCATGATGTGTTTCATGTGTCGCAACTTCGGAAGTATGTAGCGGATCCTTCACATGTTATTCCTAGAGATGATGTGCAAGTTAGAGACAACCTTACGGTGGAGACTTTACCTTTGAGGATTGATGATCGCAAGGTGAAGACGTTGAGAGGCAAAGATATACCTCTAGTGAGAGTTGTTTGGGGAGGAGCAACTGGTGAAAGTCTTACTTGGGAGTTGGAGAGTAAGATGCAGGAGTCATATCCTGAGTTGTTTGCTTGAGGTAATATTTCGAGGACGAAATTCTATAAGTTGGGGAGAGTTGTAACACCCCATTTTTATTTAATTATTTTTAGTAGTTGTGTGAGTATTTTTATATGAATTTATTTGTTAAATAGATGATTTTATGTGAAATATGTGTTTTGGGTGATTTTATGTGATATATGGTGTGATGCTATTTTATTATATGATTTATAGAGTTGTGTTTTATTTGAATGAATATTGTCTTATTATTTGTGGAAATAATAGGAGAAATAGAAATAGGTAGAAATAGTATTTATTTTAGTTAATGAGAATTAAGTAAATAATTATGAGAGTTTAGTGGGAGTTAAGTGAGAAAAGGAAAGAGTTATATTTGTGAGAGTAAAAGAAAGAAAAGTGAGAACAGAAACATTTTCACGTACAATTGAGAAACAACTGGTTTTGGAGAGGAAGAGGAGAAGAACCAAGAGAGAGCTAGGAAGGAATCGATTGTTGTAGCTATTCGTTCATTTTTGCTGAATTAAGGTAAGGGTGGGATTCCTTTCAATAATCGTGATATATAATTTGAAAATTGATGAATTTGTTGTTCTTGGTTTCTAGGGTTTGAGAAGTTATGATAGATGATGAATTATGATGAAACTTGTTGTTGAATTGCATAATTATATGTTGTTTTGTTCCCTATGTTGTATACTAAACCTGTAAACATGTTTCTAAGACAATTTGGGTGATTAAGGGATCAAAGATGGGATTTTTGGGTGAAAATATGTTGAAATCGCACTTTTGAAAAGCTGTTTTTTTGACCTGGTACTGTCAAAAACGTGGCACGTTTTGGGCATCGTGGCACGATTTTAAAATGTCGAAAGTTGGGTTTTTCTGGTCGTAAAAACGTGGCACGTTTTCCAAAATCGTGACACGTTTTCTGCAAACTTTTTCCTCGATTGTTCACTGATTTTCACCCGTTTCTGTGTTGAATTAGCTTTCGGTGTAAACATGAAAGTTGTAGATAATTAAGTTAGCTTTATAATGGCCTTGGTTTGGAGTGGAAAAGATTTGTAGATTTTGAGTTATGATAAAAATAGTTCAGGTGGGTCTTCAGAAAATTTTAAGAAAACTTAGCATAACTAATCTCTAGTTAGTCCAAAAACTTATGGTTGGTTTTCCAACTTCAAACTTAAGTGTTAGGGATTTAGTTGAGGTGTTTTATGGATATTTGACTTATGTTCTATTGATCAAAACTTAATTGCTTTTGGGGGATGTTTTAGACTTTGAGATGAATGTAATTGATTTATATATATGCTATGTTGTTGATTTCCGTTGTTGAAGTTGTTGCATCATCTAATGTCAAAGTTGGGGAGTGTGTCATAATTGTTTTAGGCACATATGTTGTTGTTGTAGTCGCTGTTGAAGTTGTATGTTGATATACACAAGTTGAGTCCATTTGCATACTCACATCTGTTGGGGGCTTATGCCCTGGAATGTTCATCATTCAACCCGTTGGGGGCTTATGCTCTGGAATGTTTATCATTCACCTGTTGGGGGCTTATGCCCTGGGATGCTTTAACCATCCAAATCGTTGGGGGCTTATGCCCTGGAATGCTTAGCATTCAACGCGCGTAGATTGGTACCACCTGCATGATGCATTAGTTGTTGTTGTCGTAGCATTGTTGGGTTGTTGTTGTCGTTGTAGCATTGTCGAGTTGTTGTCGTTGTCGCATTGTCGAGTTGTCGGTGTCGTTGTGGATGATGTTGTTGTTGTCGTTGTTGCTGTACCTTGCTGCTGAAAATAATTATGTTGTTGCTTATGTGTTTATTTAAATACATTATTAATGATGCCTGTTGTGATATGCTTTGTTGTTTTCATTAATTTGATGAATTATATATTATTATTATTGGATAAGTTTCTCACCCCTTCTGCGTATATGTTGCCTCGACCGTGGGTAATGTGCAGGTACTGATGACTTGTAGGTTTGGTCGGCTCAAGTGTCTAGGGCTCTGATACATACTAGGATGGGGAAATCGTTGCGAATGTCTTCTCATTCTTTTATGTATCACATATTTTGGAAAAGACTTGCTATTAGAGTTTATCGTTGTTGAAAATAAAGTTGAATTATGTTGGGGCCTTTGTGCCAAGATTTTCATTAATGTTGAATTTTGGTTGAAATTATATTTTAAAGAATTATTCCGCTGCAGTTTATTAAGATTCTTTATGTTGGCCTTAAATAAATAGATATTTTCTATTTATGAATTTTTGAAAAGTAGTGTGACACTCCGTTGTGTGATTACTCTGATTATAATAATTAATATTACGTTGTTGGGAGAACGGGGTGTTACACTTTTACTAAACTGCCCTTACTTTATAAGAAAAAGATAAACTTAAAGTTGCATTGAAAATTGTGTGAGAGAAAAGTTTGAGTATTTATTGAGGGTAAAGTTAGAAGAAAAAAATTAAAATTGTATTGGAAATGTAAAGTGACATTCATTTTGAAACAAATTTTTTTGGCTAAAGCGACACTCATTTTGAAATAGATGGAGTATAAATTTTAGGTGGAAAAAAGTTTCTTTTTGAAGTGTCTATGTATTTAACACAAAAGTTTTAAGAAAAAAGTTTATTTTTTGGATTTCTAGACAAGTGTTTCAAGGACACTTGTTAATATTTCCTTTAATTAAAAAAATAAATTATTTTGATGAAAGATATTGATTGGTCAGAGCCAAGATAGAGACAAAGTCAACTACATGAAATCCGATTTTGGATTGTTTGACTTTGTTGTTTCTAAGCTTAATTGCAATTTCGGTCTCATTATTTTTATCATTTTACAAATTTGGTCTTCTTACTTTAAAATCTCATTGTTTTGATCCTCTATCATATTTTTGAACTATAAATAGGATATGCATGTATGTTTTAAATGTCGTGCTATATGATTTGATAATGAGAAAAGATCAAAATATATGAGCAAGAAATTCCCCTTAAAAATTTCATCTAAAACATCATATCACCATGTTTAGAGCAAATATTTGATAGTGATCGAAATTGTCAATTCATAAAATAAAGGGATCAATTTCAGAAAGGACACCTGTTACAAGACGGATGAAGTATTACGAATAGTGTATTCTCTTTCAAAATATCAACCAACGTTGTAGACATTCATTTGTTATATTAAAAATTTCAATGGATCTTTTAAAGAATATACTCTATTTATGGGAGAAGAAAAAAACAGAGAGTACTAGTAAAACTAAGTGTGGATTGAACTTAATAAGAAAATCATGTTTGGTTAAAATTTGGAGAACACTTTGGTTACTATTTAAAACGAGAGAATCCAATGACATTTTGGTTTGGACTGCATATTTGCAAATGGAAATTTAGGAAATGAGTCAAACCACTGAACATGTGGGAGTATACTGTCCCGTGGAAGCTTCTTCTATGTAACTTGCAAATAGTACTTGCAATGAAACTTGTATTAATGCATGGTTGACACAAATTTTAAATGTTCACTATTATGTGATAGTACTATTTATTTGGTTTATAAATATATGTCGTACGTATTGGATGATTTTGCTCAATAGTGAGAAATATATTGCCTATTAAATGAGTATTGCTTTAAAATTAAAATGATAGCAATTGCAATTTTGTGCAACTTTCCTGTCCTATCGCTTGAAGGTCATCCTCCTACTTTAATCCATTCAATTGTACTTCTAATGAAAAATGGTTTGAAGAGCACCAATATCGGTTGAATTTTTGAGTGTCTTAACTCTTCCCTATGCAACTTTGTCAGAACAGTAAGGATATTTGACAATTTAGAATAGCAACCGTTCCTCTGCATTGCTACCGGTGGTATTATAGATTGTTGAATTTATAAACTATTATAAAATTAAATTATGATTTGAAAAGGTGTTATATATTAATATAAAATACAATTGTGAGGTATATTGTGGGGTTTTGTGGGACCTACTTTAAAGTTTTAGATGAGTGGTATGGATATTTAAAAAATGTATGTGAGTGGTTTAAATAATTGGAAAGTGTAAAATAATATAATGTATTATGTGGGACCCATTCATACCACCCATATGGGTGGTATGGACGGGGATTCTTTGAGAAAATTGATGACAGAGAAAATACTATCGCTTGATGTTTCTCACAAAAAGAGAAAATTGATGAAAGAGATTAGTTTTACCTATAGAAACCATTATTAATTCTTTGAGAAATGATATATGTACAATCATTTTGCGACAACTTTACAACAACTTTCTTTTTCATTCATATTCATATTGTATTCTTATTCTCTCTCTTCTTTTTTCTCTCTTCGTTGTTTTCGATCAATAAGAAGAGAGAAAAAGAAAGTTGTCTTAAAAGTTGTCACAAAATGGTTGTACAAATATCAATACCCTAATTCTTTCGAGTTAGGATCATCTCTATTTATTAGTCTCTCCATTTCTCTCATTTAAAGATATAGTCAATAATTAATAGTGGTGAGACCTACTTAGTGATAGGATCCGCTATATATTTTTTTTATCTCTCCAACCAAGAAACATTATCCATTTATTTTAAAAAAAATGGAGAAGATCTGTACTCAATTTTTTCTTGCTGTTTGTGTGTATATTAAACTCATTAATGTGTGATGTTTTCTTTTTGAAGTAATTCATGTGTGATGTTATTAGTTGTGTTTGGGTAATAATAGTAATAATATCTAAGAAATTATAATATTTTCTTGTTTTTAATTTTAAATAGGGGAATGAATCATCCATTCTCAAGAGGAAAAATATTAATTTGAGTTAAAACTTTATATTAATATTTTATATTGAACACAAAGATCAACATGCAACAATCCCATTTGAAGTGTCCACGTATTGACACTCCATACCAGGAATTCTCAAAAGTTTGGCATCCATTAGCAAATTGGTTGGGGTGTCTACTTTTTTTCTACAAGAATAATAATATGGGAAATTTTTTTGACAAATATAATAATATGAGAAATATTAACCTGTGTTTCCGAAACATTGGTTAATGATATTTAAAAAAGAAAATTATACAATAGTTATTGTATTGAAAATTATGAAATTAATTCATAAAAAGTTAAAAAAAGTTTCTTTTTTGTATAATAATTTCTTTTTTTGGTATCTTTAACCAATGTCGGGGTTTTTTTTTCTACGATATATGTTTCAAGGGAAAAAAAATATTACACTCCCCTCCCTTTAAAGATGCTCGAATTACACTCCCCTCTCCTCTTATGTTAAAATATACACTCTCCTCCCTTGAAAAGTAAAATTTACACTCCCCTCCCCTATAAGATGCTTGAATTACAACCCCCTCCCTTAATAATTAAAGAGAAATGATATTTTGACAAGCATTTTTTGACAACTTTTGGACAACTTTCTCTCTCATACTCACATAATGTTGTTATCCTTTCTCTTCCTTTTTCTCTCTCCATTGTTTTTGACCAATAAGAAGTGAGAAAAACAAGGTTGTCAACAAAGTTGTCATCAAATGGATGTCAAAATATCATTACTCATAATTAAATATGGACTACACTTTATTCTATTTTAACATAAATAAATATTTGTATAATATATGATAATTTTGAATCACCATTTCAAAAATATAAATTCGTTTCATTATAATCTAAATGTCAATAACAATTAAATTTAAATATTTTGTTATTAATTTTATAATTTAGAGTATAAAATTCACTTTTAAATAACCATACTTAATCGACTTTAGTAATTTTTCACATATTTTAATTTTATTTTGGGTTGTTTCATATTTTATAATAGGGTTTAAGACTATATGTTAATGAAATTGTGAATAAAAAATAGTGAAAGATATCTATTCAAAATTTGATTATATTAAAATGAACCCGCAATGCTATTTTTCTTTTAAGTGTGTTAGATTATTTTTTTGTTAGATTATTAGAAATAAAAAAAAAATATTGAGGGACTAAAGCGTAGATTTTAACATAAAAGGGGAGGGGAATGTAATTCAAGCTTCTCTCAAGGGAGGGGAGTGAAATATTTTCTAATATGTTTTGAATAAGATGGGAGGGAAGTGTATATTTTAACATAAGAGGGAAGGGGGTGTAATTCAAGCATCTTTGAGGGGAGGGGATTGTAATTTACTCAAAAAAAATCGATAGAGACAATGATAGAGCAATGAAAATTGATTTGTTGGATATGATTATCCTAAAGGTGTGCCAATCCTATTTAATGATGGCTGGTGTGAAGTCTTTTTGTCTATAGTGGTGATTAGTTTTTTCCTTTTTCTGATAGGTTTCTTCCATTTGAAGTAATCCAATTAAGGAGTGTCAAACATTAAATGTAGTTTCTCATAGATTTCTTAGCTGATTTATTATGCAAAAGATAGAGATTAGGTGGTGATTAGAAAAATGGTTTCATTTAGGTTTTAGTTATTTTAGTGTTTGGTATTTGTGTTGTATTGTTGTTCTGCTTTTGAGGATTACTCTCTTTGGTCTATTCTTTGTATGACTTGTGTTATGGTACGACGTGTGATGTGAGTTAAGTCTCACATTCAAATTGTTGTGGTTCGTGTATGATAATTTGATTCAAAATAAGTTTTTATATCATTGAGATGAATTGATATCTAAATTGTAAGCTCTTGCACAAGTTTGGTGGAAATCAATTTTAATCAAATTTTCGTGGCTACAAAAAATATAAATAAAAAAGAGTGGCCAAGAGGAAAAGATTTTGTTTCAGTATAGTCATTATTTTAAGGGAGACGCTGAAGAGTGCTCTTATGACATTGATTATAGGAACAAAAATAAAAATATTATGTTGAAAATGGTAAAAAAATGGTCAAGGCAACTTTGTTAAAAAGGTTAAAAATTATTGTTTTCAATACAAAGCTACTAATTTTGGTTACCTTAACAAGTATCATAAGATTCATAACAGCACTTATTTTTTTTTTTTTTTTGAGCAATAACAACACTTGTTAGCATGACCCTTTAGCAGTAGAAAATTTTGAACGTTCAAAATAATTTTTTATATCATTAAACATGGATTGGTATCAAAATTGTAAGCTCTTGAACAAGTTTGGTGGAGATCAATTTAAATCAAATTTTCGTAGCTACAAAAAATCTAAATAAAAAAAGATTGGCCACGAGCACGATTTCAGTATATTTCATCATCCATGAAGGTATAGTTTCTTCTCACATCCTTTTTTACATTCAACTCAATTTATTTTTCATCATGTAAATTAAGAACACTACCTTATTGTGTGTGGAAGTTGAAAATATGTATGTTGACAAGCCATTTTAATTGAGTGGTTGGTGTTAGAAGTTACTTGAATATTGTTTTCTGATTTAATTCAATGAATTAAGATTTATTAACTCAGCTATCACAATTTGGTGTCAATTTCTAAAAACAAAAAGAAATTAGGAAGAGGGAAAGAAATGAAAAAGAAAAAAAGGAGGAAAATAAAGAGAAAAATAGGTATAATGATACGGTGTGAATATTAAGTTAAAAGTTTTATGTCAAGTTTCCATTTTTCTTTTTTGTAAAAGGATATTTTAAATAAAACCTTCATGTCAAAATGAAAAGAAAAAAAAACTACATAACCTTATCATTTAACGTTGATTGCTGTTTTTGCAAAGAAAAATTCTCTTTAAGCATGTAATGTTGATTGCTCTTTAAGAAAATTATAATTTATTAAAAATAAAATGAGTTAATGTGTTTTGATTAGTTACACGTTTAACCGCTCTAAAATGTCATACTTCGCTATTCGAAACAACGTGGTCCCACATGTGTGACCAGAAACATGAATACTTTGTTAAATCGGCTAAACGGATAGCCGATCTAAAAGGTAGCAATTTGGAGTTATCTTTTTCCCACAAGTGAACGGGAATTAGGACTCAATAGGGTTATTTTTGGTATTTTTTGAGATGTTTGTGAACAATTGAAGCCGTCTAAAGAGCATTTCTCTTTGTTTTTAGAGCCCTTGTTTAAACTAGGCTTTTCGACTCTTTTGAGAACTCTAATTTCAACACATCAAACAACTCCATTAACTAGAGTTTTTTTTTTTTTAAAGAAAGAAAGAAAACGCTAACTAGTGTAATTTAAAATAAGGGTTTAATTACAAATTTTAGCCCCTTATTTTTAGTCACTCGAGAAATTGGTCTTGCATTTCAAAATCATCCAGTCTTGATCCTTCCATAAAATTTTTGTACTTTAAAAATAGTGTAAAACTGAAGTTGAAACTTAAGTTTTTTATTTGGCTTTCTTGTAATTTCGTAAGTGTCAATTACTCCACATCATCATGTCGTATACATCTAGTTTTAGTAGTACTTTTTTGTAAATTGGTCCCTTCATTTTAAAAGTTTTGGACCAATTTCAAACCTGATTTTTATTCTGTTGAGCTTAATGCATTCACGTTATTTGTAAATTTGATAGAAGGACCAAAAGTGAATGATTTTAAAATGGAGGGATAAATTTCGTGAATGAGTGAAAATACGAGAGAATTAGGAAAAGAAAAACACCAACTACTATATTGATATAGGATAGAGTATATTCCCATGAATTCCTTCCAACGATAATTGAAGATATCACAATTAATACGTACCATCCCAACTTCACCTGCCTCTTTCCTTTGGTCTTGGTCTTGTTTTGTGAGCTGTCCAAACAGTAATTGCAGAAACATAGATATTTATTATTTAGGCAGCTCTATTACTCTATGTATAGCTTTGAAGTACCTTGTGCTTTATCTAGACAAAAATGATCAATTTATATGGATTCAGGTGACCTGACCTATAGGAAACTGACTTGCAATATCATTTGCATTTAAGATGTACATTTGTAGCTTATGCCAACTTAATAGCAAAGGTATAAGCTACATACAGATTTTCTCTAAAAAAATGGCTTATAATCTAGACTAATTTCCAAACTGATCAATCTTATTGGGTTGCTAGTTCATATTTATTGAAATGATGAGATTAATTACTAATACTATGCCTAAAAAAAGTACTACTAAAGGTTTGTTCCAGATCACCAATTTCAACTACAATAGAATGATAATCACTCAATAACTTCATAACAAAGGAATGCATTCAAAGTTCATTCCAACTAACTTACTACAATCTTTACTTGTTCAACAAGTAATGTAACAAAATTACCTGCCACAACAATCTAAACTAACTTCACTAACTTGCTTAACTAATAAAACAGTTAGCTTGTTAAGCAAGCAAACACACTCTAATACAAATTATAACACAACAGTTTTCTCTTTATCAAGGTGGAAAATTATCTTTCCACAGGTATGACAATGGAATTGAGGAAACATTTTTCCCAATCTTTCTATTATCGAGAACATATCCTACATGAGAAAGAGAGACAAAGCTTATAAATTTCATCTGCGATTCGAACGGAGGAGATATGTTACTACCTATGGTCAGAATAGTCTTATTTATTAGAAGCTAACCATACTTCAAGAACTTTAAGTTATTTATTGCAAATAAAAGCAATAACTTATGCTTAAACAACAATCATCGTTTCCAGCTTTATGGAATCCCTTCAAATGAAATTGTGTACTATTCTGACCAGCTTTATGGTCAGAATAGTCTTATTTATTAGACCATGTACAATGGGAAAAAAAAATTCAATAACCTTCAACACCTACTTTTTCAATTCCCAACACTCCACATCATTTTCTCTCTCTTAATTCAACACCCATTCAATTTTTACCACTCCAATGGTTTTCATTCAACACCCTACCCCACCACTTTTTATTTCTTATTCTTATTTAATTTTTGTTTTTATAATTACATAAAATTATAATTATCGATTATAATTAAATTAAAATACTACAATTAATTTTTTTTAAAACAATATTTATTTAAATAATTATTTTTTCTTAACTTAAAATGCAATACAACAAACTAAGCACGAGACACACAAATAGCTTAAAATGCAAGACAACAAACAAGCACACAACACACAACTAATTTATTTAGTCCGATACAAATCATCTTCAATCACGAAACATTCCAAACTTTGTCCATATGTGCTTCACGAGATCTGCTTGCAATTCGTGATGAACATTTGGATCACGCAACTCGGATCTAGCACGCACATGATTTGCAAAGGTGGGTAACACCTCGGTCGAGTATGGTTGCGGTGTACTAGATCCACTTCCCTCAGATTGCTCAAAATCGGTCCAACGTTGAGCATATGTATCTCGTTCATCTTCAACAATCATATTATGTAATATGATGCATGACCTCATGATGATACCCAAATCGGCTATGTCCCACAAGCGAGTTGGTTCACGGATGATTTTAAATCGAGCTTGAAGCACTCCAAAAGCACGTTCGATGTCCTTTCGACAGCTCTCCTGTTGTTTTGCAAATAACTTATCGGGTTCACTTTGAGGAAGTTTAATTGATTTGACGAAAGTTGGATAAGAAGGGTAGATACCATCAGCTAGATAGTATGTCATATTATAGGGACGTTGATTCACAAAGAAATTCACCCTTGGAGTCTTTCCCTGTTCCACATCATCAAACACCGGTGATCAGTCTAGAACGTTGATATCGTTCAACGTTCCTGGACATCCAAAAAAGGCATGCCAGATCCATAGATCATGAGATGCAACTGCTTCAAGAATAATTGTGGTGGTTCCCTTATCCCCCTAGTAAATTGACCTTCCCATGCTTTAGGACAATTTTTCCACTCCCAGTGCATGCAGTCAATACTCCCGATCATCCCTGGGAACCCCCGCATTTCACTAACATGGAGTATTCTTTGAAGGTCATCTTGGGTTGGTGCTCTCAAGTACACTTGCTCATACAATCGTATGATTCCTTTACAGAATCTACGTAAGCACTCCAATGTTGTAGTACCTCCTATTTTGATGTATTCATCGACCGCATCTGCTGCCACACCATATGCTAACATTCGCATTGTTGTGGTACATTTTGCTAAGGGTGATATACCTTCTTTGTTGGTGGCATCAACTCGCTGGGTGAAGTAGTTATCACTACTTGAAAGGTCTCCAACGATTTGAAGGAAAACATTTTTTTGCATCCGAAACCGACTTCGAAACATTACATCGTCGTATGTAGGCTCATTGGCAAAGTAGTCGTCAATGAGTCTTTGGTTAGCTGCTGCATGATCTCTATTTAAATATTTTCTTCTACCAGATCCACTACCTGATCCACTACCTTCCTCTAGTTTTTTTCGACGCTGAATAAATCGGTTGACCATATAAGTGTCTTCAGCATCACGTTTTTGGAAGTAGGCTTCCATATCAAAACCAAAAGGATCCATTGATAGTTTTTGGTGATATTGGAAGTAGATATGAATGCAATTTGAGATATTGGAAGTAGATCTGAATGCAATTTGTGATATTGGTAGTAGATATGAATGAGATTTGTGATATTAGAAGTAGGTATGAGTATCTATATATAAGCAAATAGTTAAAGTCACAGATGATATAATTATTAAAGTCACGGATGGTATAATTATTAAAGTCACGGATGGTGAAGCAACACTGACAAATAGTGGAGATAGCGGAGATAGTGGAGATAATAGTTAAAGTCAGTGATGGTTTATTTAAAGCAACACTGACAAATAGTGGAGATGGTGGAGATAGTGGAGATAATTATTAATGGCAAATAGAATGCATAATTATTAAAGCAAATAGTTTGTGAAATAAGTCACGGGGGACTAGACAACACTAAGGACTATCACTGAGGACTAGACAACACTGACAATTATTAAAGTAAACACTGGGGACTAGACAACACTGACAATTATTAAAGTAAACACTGGGGACTAGACAACACTGACAATTTTGACCGAATACAAACAAATATTAGTGAAATTAATTTCCAAACAGCTCACACTCCAAGTTTTCCAACATATTTTTTTCCTGTCATCGAGATGCTCTTGGGAACTTAACTATATGTACATGTCCATTTTCTTCAATCTGTTTTTCTCTTGTTGCACTGCGGTGTACTTTTCCATTTTTTCGGTGTACTATTTAAAGTGTTCCATCTCTTGCACCTTCATTTCTTTGAATTGAACCCACTCCTTTTCAACCTCCTCCAAGCCAGCGTCCTTGCTTTTCTTTTTTCCTTTTTTTTAGCTGCCTCCCTTCCCATTGGACGAGCACTAGATCCTACAGAGTCCTCGTGAGATCTCTTAGATCCACTACTACCTAAGCCAACATTTCCTCCCACTTGACTGCCTCCTACTTGACTGCCATAATGTGGTTGATCACGGAGAGCGCGTCATTCTTCCTTTAAAGTAAATTTACCATTCTTCCCACATGCATATATTTCCTGAGCTTTTGCCAAAACATCATCGTCCGACCAACCGCTTGCTTGCCGACGCTTAGCGGTATCATAAGCACCAACCCATTTATTTATTAATTTGCTCATATAATTAAAACGGTTTCGGCATGCAATGACATCGCGTGGAGAATCGAATGAGCAATGGTCATTACAGTACTCAGTAATTTTACCCCAATATGCTTCACTTGTCTGGTTTCTCCTGACAACACTGGATGTTCCATATTTTATCCACCCACTAATTAACACCAAATTTTGTTCAGTGTTCCATGATGGTTGGGGGTTTTTCTTGCTCTTAGGAGTTGTATCCTCTGGAGTGACTTCATTGTCTCTTGTCATTCCACCACGATTTATTTGTGATGAAAATTCAGGATATTCACCAAGACTCTTAAAATTTTCATTCATCATTGCCATATAACCATTAAATGGGGGTGTTTGAGATGGATATCCCATCATAGATCTAGAATATGGATGAAAGTTGTTTGGAACAGAGGATGGGTGATTGAAATTTGAGGCAAAACCAAAATTAGGCATGTTTTGAGGATTTTGGTTGAGAAATTGATTTGGGTTTTGAGGATATTGGTTGGGAAATTGATTTGGGTTTTGAGGATGTTGGTTGAGAAATTGATTTGGGTGTTGATAATTGTTGGGATTTTGGTAGCTAAATGGGTAATCAGAAGAATTTTGGGTGTTGAATTGATTGTTATTGGGATCCATTTCACTAATCAAAGACTAAAACTTTAAAAGAAAGACTAATAATGAGATTAAGAGAGTGAAAAACTTGATTTTTTTTCTGTGTCCAAATGAAATGATCCAAGTCTCTATTTATAGAGAGAAAAAAATCACGAATTTTGGTAAAAAAAAAAAAATTATTTGCAATGAAATAATTGAGTCCAAATTATTAAGAAGATAAAAATCCAAGCAGCCAATCCTAGCAAGCCACGTGTCATTGTTTTTATCACTTCCTCTTTCTCTTTCCGCGTTTCCTGTACCTCACCTTCCCTGTCAGCGCGTGACATGCACGCGCCATTTTCGGCCAATCTCGCATCGCCACGTGGCACTTCGGACAGCATTTCAACTTGTTGAATTAATTCACCCTCTCTTTCCTCCATGTCATGTTCAATAAGGGGTCTCCAATGGTTAAACATGTTGAATGTGGGATTCAACAACCCCATTGCATATGGTCTTAGAAGCTAACCATAGTTCAAGAACTTTAAGTTATTTATTGCAAATAAAAGCAATAACTCATGCTTAAACAACAATCATCGTTTCCAGCTTTATGGAATCCCTTCAAATGAAATTGTGTACTATGAACTTTAGAACAACTCTAAACCTTTGAAGCACGAACACTTCAGGCATTAAGCGTGTCTTGGTGTTTAACACATGTCAGTGTCCAACTCCCTACGACACTCATATGCCACACTTGTCTAACGAGTATCCTAAGAAACTTATTTTCCTTTGCTTTGGTACACTTTTACACTCCTTAGACACTTCTATGGGGTTTAAAGAAGTGTCGAAGTAGTGATGAACAATTAAGGGGTCAAAGGTATTAAATTTGATAATGTCATTTTTTTACTTTAAGTATAACATAGATGGATAAATGAGTTGAAAATTTGTCATATTTTGTTTAAGAACTTTTTGTATTGTATCAAATTGCTCAAGTTATATTAAGGAAAAACCAAAATATTGGTTATATTAAGGAAAAGATGCTGATGGTTGGATAATATATCATGGTCTAGAGTATATTAACCGAAACAGTAGAAAAACGATGAAGAAAATTAATTCATTGTTTAATTCATTGTTTGAGAGAAAGAGAGAAGTTCATAGGTGTGAATAAGAAAATTACTTAAAGAAACATGCATTTAATCACAATTGAAGAAAGAGAAAAGGATATTTTTAGTTAAAAGTAAAAAGGTGTAGGATGCTAACACGCACCTACTAAAATTAAGATGTGTGCGCATTAACATTAGCATTATATATATATATATATATATATATATATATATATTATAGATAATCTTCATATCTTATTTTAGGACTGAGCAGCCAATCCGGACCCGCCCGAAACCCGCCAAACCCGCATAGACAAGTCTGTATACGGGCGGGTGCAATCGGGTCTACGGGGCCATCGGGTGGAGGATACAGTTTCATATGGTTTGAGATGGTCGGGAACGGTTCTGCCAAAACCAAAACTCTATAACCGAACCCGACCGTGTGTTACACCAAATCCAGATCTATTAAAGCCCAATTATACCAGGCCCAAACAAATCTATCAAAACCCTAGTTAGAATGAGTCACAGCAGCGCGCCTCTCTTCCCTGTACTCCCTCTGTAACCTCAGGCTTCAATCTCCACTGTTCTTCAAACCCATTGTTCATCAAAACTCCATCGTCATCTCCTCTTTTCACCCTCATATTCTCCTTTCCTTCCCTTTGCTGCAATTTGTTTGCCTCTCTCTATCTCTCTCACACACATTCTTTGTATGTTTGTCGTTTCAGTGGAGGTAAAAAAATAGTGGTTCACTTCATGTCCACTGTGCTTCTTCTTCCTTGTTTCTCTGCTCTGTAAATTTTTTCCCTTACTGAGGCACATAACCGAATCAAACCACCCGAGCAACCCGTCCAACCGGCTAATCCGAGACCCGTCGAAACCGAGAAAAGATACGGACGGAATTGGTTCTTGATTTGGTGCCTTCGGCTTCGTCTAGAATGGCGATTTCGAGCCCGAACCCGCCCGAAACCGTCCGGTGCTCATCACTATCTTATTTAGTTATAACAAACAAATAAATAAATATCTATGTATAGGTGTTGGTGTCCTACATTTTTTAAATCAGCAATGTCGACATGTATTGTCCATGTCATATCACGTGTACATTGTATGTGTCGGAGTATGTGCTTTAAGCTCTATACAATTATTTCACTAGAAAATGCACGCTCTATACAATTATTTCACTAGAAAATGCACGTAAGTTAAAGACATAGCAATTCAAAGTGTCATTGTGTATTATCAAATTCAATTAGACTTACACCCGCAAAATAAGCATGTCACTAAGGAAATATAGTTCATGGCAGGGTCATAAAAGCAAGAAAACTTGATGGCCTTCTTCATGAAGATATCATTTTGTGATTATGATTTTGTGAAGAGGAGCGCAGCATTAAGAACTCCAAACATGCAATATGTCTTAAGAGTAACTAATATGGAACTATAAAGTCAGCACCAAAACTATAGAACCAACGTAAAATAAATAACAAGAAAGAGGAAAATACATGAGGAGAACCTTTGAGAGCAACATAGAAAAGATACGTAGGTCAAGGTGATATGAGACTTTCAACGTAGACATTAGAGGTGAATGAAGTAGAAAGGAGACTTTGAATGTTAGGAGTCTTTGTAGTATGATTCTTGTAATTGTAAACATGTACCTGACCAAAGAAGTCCAGAAACAATTGGCCATCCTCCTCAAAAATATAAAACTGATCGATAGAATCATCATGACCAAATTCCGTCGCAAATGAAACATTAAACAATTTAGTCCAAGAATCTTTATTTCCAAAATTCTTCATAACCCAAATACCCATAAAAGTTTTAGTCTGACCAAGGATGCATAAGCAATCCCTGGAAACACCCAAGTGGAATTCAAGCAGAGGTTCATCTAGACCGTAATCAGGCTGCGAAATCTCTTGATAAGACTCTTTTTCTAAATCAAGAGAAAGAATGACCCGTGAATTGTCATTCTTTTTATCTAGTATAGCCCAATTAATGGTTCCACTTACAAATTTTCCTGGAGAAACTTCGAGTTCACCAATGAGTTGAGAAGGTAAGCATGGAATCGTACTCCAAGAGTCGGTACCTAAAGTAAGAACCCTAATTAACTTGAGTTTCACAAGAATTATCGATTTGTTTGAACGAAATGGCAACTACCTTATAACTATCAGTGAAATGATCATACCCGATACTATATACAATATCAAATGAACTGTAAGGTAGATTTTCCAAAGGTGGCAATATCTTGAATTTTCCGGTAAAAATGTTCCAAAATACAAGATTACCATGGTTTTTATTGTCTCCCAGCGTTTCAAAACAGATGATGCCGTCGCAAAAGGCGGCTATGTAAACCCGAAAAATGCCACAAGGGTTTAGAGGGATGTTGAGCATCGTCTCCGTGATGGTGCTAGTTGCGTTGTTTAAAACTAAGGAAAGTCGGGAATCAAAAGAGAACAAACCCCTTTTCATTACGAAAATCCCATGGGCATATGAGGAGGTGGTAATGGCGGGTCTTTGACAAGCGAAAGTGATCTTTGGTGAATTTAGGATCGGAAATAATGGAATTCAGGGCTTGCAAACACACTTGAGTGTCAAGAGTGACTTCACACGGAGCCTATACAAGATTTCTAACATCAATTCGAGCGGTAGCAGATAAAACAAACCGAGAGGATTGATTGGTTGCCTCATCCTCATGGCAGCTAGTAATGAAACAAGGTAGTCAGTAGGGTTAAATTAACACGACTATCTATTGATTGAAACCCTACCTAGGGTGTGCATTTTTTTATGAACGAATTGGTTTTATATATACGTTCGGATAGTGTGGTTTTATTATATTTTTAAAGTGAATCAAGAGCAATATATATTGAAGATATTCAAGATTTGATCTGTTTATATGGCATTGAAAAAAGAAACGGTATCCATGGTACAAATATATATTATACCTTTAGATTCTCACCTATTTTGCTTCGTTTCAAGAAGAAGCCATAATATGTATCTCGCGGAAGGTGGTGCTGCATGGCGGGAACTGCATGAGAAGAAGAAATACTTTCCCACGAAGATGTAGCATGTTGGAGATGACATGGTGAAAAAGTTTGGGATTAAATGATTTGTTTTTTTTTTTTTTGACAAAACAAAATGATGTTGTGGGAAATTTGTTCCTTTTTTTGACAAGAAAAAAAAAAACACTTTTCCGACAACATCATTTTGTTTTGTCGAAAAAGTGGTTTCTTGCTTTTTTTTTTTATCAGTTTTCTATTTTAAAATACATGTCACAGAGTTTTACAACGTGTATTATTCACGTTTCTTACTTGACCATGTTTTTTAATTAATATACAAATATATATGTTGTTCGATCTGTCTTGATGCATACTTTCAAAACATCAATTTTTTTTATCATAGATAAATAAAGATATTAATGATCAAAATTGTGTAAAAATTAACTTTTTAGATTCATTGAATAATGAATGTATCTGGTCACTTTATATGTCAGATACATTAGTTATTCAGTGTACCTACAAAGTTGTTTTTTACTTATAAATGTAACCAGAGGGAGTATTAGCATTTGTGTCATGACTAATTGCGACACATTTTTAAGGAGTATTTTCAAACGGAAGGAGTATTATTTTGACAAAATACTATTTAAGGTTTTTGTTGGATTACCTTTAAAGAATTGTGGGTAGCACAAACAGCAATGAAAATTAATTTTCGTCACTGGGGTCAATGGAAATTTGTAAGTGTGAAAATGTACTTATGTGACTAATGTTCGTTAGTTGAGTAATTTACCCACCATTTTTTCATGGTAACTTAGGTGTCACCGGTCCCAATTGAAACACCTTAACCCCAAACTAGTATTTTTTTTCTAAATTAATAACAAATAATATTTAATCATACAAAAGTGTGACACATTCTCATCATTCAAAAACACTTCAATTTAATTAAAAATATATCTCCTATTGCTAACAATGACAATTACCGCCACCATTATAAATTTCAACTACTAATTCCCAATTTTTTTTAAATAGTTATTTAAAGAAATGGCAAAAATTAATATAAATGACTATTCTAAAACAATATCACGTAGGCATGGCAACATAACCTATATCCGCGCGGATATTCGTCTGAATCAAACTCAATTTGACGTGCTTTTTCCGCTTGAAGGAACACACCAACTTTAGTACACCGCATCACATCCAAGCACGCCTCGGCGCGAGGATCACCTTACACCTCTAACCGTTCCCTAATCACACGCCGCAAAACCCGGAATGATTCACTTTCACAACACTTTATACACACTCTTTCTCAGTTCCATTATTGACTTGAGCGTTGGATTGCTAACTTGCCTGCAGGCACCTTTCGTCCCACCGCGGAGACTCATCGCCACCGTACCAAAGCACATTCTGCCACTGTTGCCTCTCATCCATCCTCATCGGATAGATCAGTCATCGAACGTCATCATCTATTTGTTGGATAATACATTACAACGCACGGATATGAGATTTGAATTCTCGTCACCGTTAGGTAAGAATATGGTAACATATAAGTATATGATAGTAGTGTATGGGGACTGAGAAAGTAAAACTCATCTCCAACCCACCTCATTGCCATGCCTAATATCATGTGTTATAACAAGTACGAAAATTTGATTAAAATTGATGTCCATCAAACTAGAGCAACATCATACCGTTAAGGTATTATACCTTGTCATGTATATAATAACAAAGATCCAATTGGTTTCATCACAATTTTCTCTAGATCCAACTAAATCCCTTTCCGTAATTATTGTGAATTTTATAAAGCTTTTTTAACCAAAAAAAAAAGTTTTTATTTTAAAAAAACTCATAAAATTCAGAGTTTTATCGAAAAGTGAACAATTTTTGGAGTTTGGTCAGAATACAAATTTTGGACTGGTTTACCCGACAATGTATGTGGCTGTGACAATGTATGTGGCTGTGTGGCCTGATTGCTACGTTACCTAATGAATGAGTCAATCTTATCAATTGAGCCATCATTTATTAACAAATTTTGGCATGATTGATACGTTAAAGAATATATGCAAAAACCAATAACCATCCATTTTGGTCTGATTGAACCTCACCTTGCGGCTGAATCAAAAAGATATATGCAAAAGCAAAACAACCATCTTTTGCTTGTCAAAGAATATATGCTAAAATAGGAAATCAAAATTGGGATAAATATTTCTTAATAAGCATCGTAATATTTCTATATGAAAATAATATATTAATTTTTTTATAATATCAAATATTTCCCTTGTTTATTTTTTTTACAGATTTGTTTAATATTTAACTTTAAACAGTTCCGTTAAAAAAACTTTAAATAAAAGATTTCCTAATTAAAACAAATGAAACTTGAAACCAAAAAATAATTAAATGATTGCAGAAACACAACCCTGTTTTAGAGGCCAATTAATTTTTTGTGGCCACGAAAATTAATTAAAATTGCAACACCTTAAAAATAAGTTAACAGTCCATGTCAATGCTGTCATATATATGATATAAAATTATATTA
This sequence comes from Medicago sativa, assembly GCF_051527215.1. Classification (NCBI taxonomy): domain Eukaryota; kingdom Viridiplantae; phylum Streptophyta; class Magnoliopsida; order Fabales; family Fabaceae; genus Medicago; species Medicago sativa. Next base: position 652,699 of record NC_140754.1, read on the forward strand.
CAGCATTATATATTAAATAAAGAAATGCATTATTATGTAATGGATTAACACCCAACCCTCTGTCCTTAATTATAATGAGAAACAAAAGTGTTTAGTCTTACACTATACAAAGATACTTTGGTACGAGTGAAACAAGATTCAAATCTCTTAAGTAAGTTTTGAATAAGTAAAAGATAGAAGTAAATGCATATTACAAATATTGAGTTGGTTTTAGTTTTCTTCACAACTGTCAACAACAACTCTAGTCTTTTAAATGTATTGGAAGTTTGGCTAGCTAGTTATGTGTCTTTTAGAGGATTTACAATTTTTGTGTGCAAAATTGTGTAAGATTTACAATTTTTTCAATGTAAAAATTTCAAGTTGAGTAATATTTGCACAAAAGAAAAATTCCTTTTGATTTTTTGTGTTCAAAGTTCAATGTAATATTAAATATTGTATTCTCTAAATCATTCCTAGTTTTTTTTTGAAGAAGTCATTCCTAGTTATTTATTACAAAGAAAAAAATGTAAAATGATATAATAAACAGTTAAATATAGCACAAAGAAAAATAAGTTTATCAAAAGTAATAAAGTTTGATGGTTTTCTTGGTATGTAGTATGTACATACCACTTTAAACCGACAAAAAAAAGGAAATCGAAGGTGGTAAAATATTTTGTTTTGAAAGTGGGGTTATAGGTGAGGGTCAAACCACGTTAAATTTTTAAGTCATCTTTTATTTTTTTGGGTGGTTTTGCTTATGTCAGGATTTCATTTTCTTAAGGGTTATGCTAACAAGTTCCCTTAAAGCATTGTTAAATTCACACCAAACCCCGCGGAAGAGAGGCAGTGTATGTTGTGTGTAATATCATTCATTTAAAGAAAGGATAACACTTTAAAAAAAAAAAAAAAAGTAGATACATGTTATAGTCACATTTTGAATTTTCATTTGCTCTTGTCGGTCTTTGTTAAGTTGGTTAAAAAATTTGATAAAGAAAAACATCTACCTTATCACTCCAAGGGACCATTTGATGCAAAATAAGTTGCGTATGAAACTAGAAAATTTCTTCATTCAATTTTATATAAAGGACAAGCCCAAACACATCTAAATCATATATTCAATTAAGGCTTTTATTGATTTACAATAGCCATGTTTGGTTATACAACAATAGCTTGTGCTATCTTTTCCTTCCTATGCATCATTTTCCAAATCCATAGAAGACGATGTTGCAAATATCCCATCTTCATAGATTATACTTTTCTTGGCATGTTACCACCACTCCTTTGGAACTTGTGGAATATTCATGATTTCTTATGTGGGCTATTGAAAACACATAGAGGCAGTGGTGAGTTCATGGGACCTTGGTTTACCAAAATGAATTATTTCATCACTAGTGACCCCATGAATGTGCATCACATGATGAGCAAGCGTTTTGACAATTATGTGAAGGGGCATGAATTTCATGAGATTTTTGAAGCCTTTGGAGATGGAATATTCAACGCTGATTCAAAGACATGGAAATATAATAGGTCTCTTCTTCACTCTATTTTCAAACAAAGAAGCTTTGAATTTTTTCAAGAGAAAATCATTCAAAACAAGTTGGAGAGAAGTTTGATTCCTATGTTGGACCATGTACAACAACAAGGGTCGGTAGTGGATTTACAAGATGTCTTCAATCGCTTCACATTTGATAACATTTGTTCCGTGGTTCTTGGATGCGATCCTAATTGTCTATCCATTGACTTCCCAGATGTTGCTTGTGAGAAGGCTTTTGACCAAATTGAAGAATGCATATTCTATAGGCATGTTGTGCCAAGAAGTGTTTGGAGGTTGCAAAAATTACTTCAAGTTGGTCAAGAGAAAAAGATGACCAAAGCATGCAAAGAATTTGATCAATTTATATATTCAAATATAGAGTCCAAAAGAGTGGAGCTAAGAAAAGGTATCAAAAATATTGATGAAATGGGTGATTTGTTGACAACTTTGATGAATGAAGAGAATGGATCACAAGTAGTACAACATGATGACAAGTTTCTAAGGGATGCTGCTTTCAATCTCTTTGTAGCCGGAAGAGATACTATAACTTCAGCGCTAACATGGTTATTTTATCTCGTTTCTACACACCCTTCGGTAGAAACCAAGATTCTTGAAGAAATTAAAGAACATTTTGGGACCATTAATATTGATCAAAAGAAGTTAGGGGTTGATGAAGTTAAAAAGCTAGTTTATCTTCATGGTGCTATATGTGAGGCTATAAGGCTTTTTCCTCCTATACCATTTGAGCGCAAGAAAGCAATTAAAGGTGATGTACTTCCAAGTGGTCATATTATTAATCAAAATACAACTATATTATTTTCTTTGTATTCAATGGGGAGATTTGAAGAGATATGGGGAGAAGATTGCTTGGAGTTCAAGCCAGAGAGATGGATATCTGAGAGAGGTAGCATTGTTCATGAACCATCTTATAAGTTCTTTAGTTTTAATGCTGGACCAAGGACTTGTTTGGGAAAGGACTTGTCCTTCATTCAAGTTAAAATGATAGCAATTGCTATTTTGTGCAACTATCGTGTCCTATTGGTGGAGGGTCACGTCCCTATATTAAGTCATTCAATTGTACTTCTTATGAAGAATGGTTTGAAGGTTAGGATCACAAAAAGATGAATTTGATGGAGGTTTCAAGAAATCATTCCAACAAAAATACTAGAAAATATCATTGTCTATTTATGTATGTGTTAGAAAATTATTAAGTGAACACAGTCTGATACACTTAAAATATTTACATGGGAATCTGTATGTATCAATTTTATTTAACTTTTTGTTTGTATGTATCAACTTATATCATCAATATTATTCTTACATTAAAATGTTTTTTTGACAAAATACATTAGTAAAATGTTATTTATATGTTGTACCAAAAAAAAATGTTATTTATATGAAATATATAATTATTCTTTTTTTAAAGATAAATTATTCTTATGAGTAGATTTTATAAATATTAACGACTTGAGCGCACTTTTCAGAAATTATTTGAGTTTTCGTGACAAAAATAAAACTCTTATTAGTAGAGGAAAAAATGCTGAACTAAATCCAAAATATCAACAAACCGTAATTTAGCTGAGGTGGAATCTGAGAGGTGGCCGAAAGTTTATGAGCACAATGGAGGATGTCGGTGTGAAATCTCAACTAAAGACGGTGTACTTCCAAACACTATAATAGTTAAGTAAGTCAAAGTTTAAGGGATCCTTCCTTAAAACCAAAGGAAGGTTTAAAAAAAGTTGTCATAATGAAATGGTGAAGGTTCACATGAGAAGGTACAATCCCTTCCAATCATGGGAAGATTTTTTTTAAGTCATTAGATCAAACAAAAAACACAATCTTATCATACACTTTCAACACTATATTGTTTTCTAACACCTTCCACCATCCTTCTCTCTCCTTCCTCTCTACCACCAGCAACATCTTTTCTGGCAATTTTTTTTTTCCAACTATGGGGTCTGTTGTTTGTGCTCATCACCGCCATCCTTTTTCCCGCCGACCACTGCTTCCGCCTTCCCTCTGTTGTTTGCCATCCTTCACATGGGAAGGTACAATCCATGACTAGTTTAAATTACTTCCTAATCTTTTTGTTTCTAATTATCAATTCAAACATTTTCTGCAATAGGGCGTAATTTTTAAGGGTAGAAGAATTTAGTCTCAAAGTTCAAGCTATCATCCTAAAATGAGCTGATGGTATTGAGGATTTATAAAACCAAATTGAAAATTTCTTGGATCTCAAATTTATTTGACGTCTTACTTGGCCATTTCTTTAAAAAAATGAAAGAAGCAGGTTGTGGAGAGGGTGAATCTTGCAAAGGCAGGTTTGTAGTTGTAGACATGCAAGAACGGCAATACAACAAGGAACAATTTTGCGAAGAAAACATGAGAGTAAAACAGTAAAGATGGCTGAATAGAAGAAAACATGAGAGGATTCACATCCTGTGGTGTGTTTGATGTTGCTGGTGGTGGGAGGAAGGAGAGAGAAGGGTGGTGGAAGGTGTTAGAAAATAATATAGTGTTGAAAGTGTATGATAAGATTATGTTTTTTGTTTGATCTAATGGCTTAAAAAAATCTTCCCATGGTGGGAAGCGATTGTACCTTCCCATGTGAACCTCCACCGAATGAAATACGATGTTATTTGTTTGGAAAAGTTGTTTGTCGTTTAACCATGGTGTTGTTTATACTAAGATAATATATATTAAGTCGGATAAAGTTTTATAACTTTATCCGACTTAAGTGATTTTTTAAGTAGGTTCAAAAGCTTTTCTCTCTTAGTGATTTGTTAACTATTTTTCTTTTTGTGCATATGATGTTTGTAGCGATGTGGACTAAATACAATGGATAAAAAGTATACATCACTTTCTATGACCAAAAACACCTATCGCATGTGAGAAGCAACTGATGATGATGTTTGTATAATGACTTGTGTTATTTGAATATCATTTATATGACAACGTTTAAGACAATCAAAATTTTACAAAGAAAATGAGATATTGACACAAAAACTAAAACGGTAGAGAGAAAGTAAAAATATAAGGGTTAATAGGCTTTTACCCCCTGTAATATAGGTGACTTTAGGTTTTGCCCCCTAGGAATTTTTTTTTTAGATTCCGTCCTTGTAAAATTGAGATTCTTCAGTTTTGCCCCCTGAGCCAGTTGAGTCAGCAGAATCTCCTACGTGGCACGCTAGGTCAGCAGATTCTGCAGACGTGGCGCGCTGACTGTATAATTATTTTTATTTTTTATTTTTTTATTGGAGTACACGTGGCATTTTTGATTTTTTTTTAAAAAAATATTAAAAAATTTTGGAAAATTGAAAAATTAATAAAAAAAATTAAAAAAATTCTAGAAAAATGAAAAATTAATAAAAATATTGAAAAAAAATATTAAAAAATTCTGGAAAATTGAAAAATTAATAAAAATGAAAAAAATTTATAAAAACGGAAAAAATTTAAAAAATCTGGAAAAATTAATAAAAATAAAAAAAACTGAAAAAATTTAAAAATTATGGAAAAATTAATAAAAATAAAAAATGATTAAAAAAATAAAATAATCTAATAAAATCAAAAAATTCTGAAAAAACCTAAGCTCCCGGTTTATAAATACACAAAAGTTCCCGGTTTATAAATACACAAAAATTTCTGGAAAAAATACTAATGAAAATTTCGAAAAAACCTAAGCTCGGTTTATAAATACACATATTTTTTCCTTTATTCTCGGTTTATAAATACACAAAAATTCCAGGAAATTTTTTGAGAAATACTAATGAAAATTTCAAAAATTCGAAAATTTAGAAATTTTTTCATTAAAGTTTCATTTTTCTAGAATTTTCCAGAATTTCATTTTTATTTTCGAAAATTTAAAATTTCATCAAAATTTATTTTCCAGAATTTTTATTTTCGAGAATTTCCAGAATTTCATTGAAATTTAAAATTTCATTTTTCCATAATTTTAATTTTTTTAGAAAATTTCGAAATTTTATTTTTTCCAGAATTTTTTTATTTTTTTCAGATTTTTTTATTTTTATTAATTTTTCCAGATTTTTTAAATTTTTTCCGTTTTTTAAAATTTTTCCATTTTTATTAATTTTTCAAATTTCCAGAATTTTTTAATATTTTTTTATTAATTTTTCATTTTTCCAGAATTTTTTAATATTTTTTTTAAAAAAAATCAAAAATGCCATGTGTACCCCAATAAAAAAATAAAAAATAATTATACAGTCAGCGCGCCACGTCAGCAGAATCTGCTGACTTAGCGTGCCACGTAGGAGATTCTGCTGACTCAACTGGCTCAGGGGGCAAAACTGAAGAATCTCAATTTTACAAGGACGGAATCTAAAAAAAAAAAATTCCTAGGGGGCAAAACCAAAAGTCACCTATATTACAGGGGGGTGAAAGCCTATTAACCCAAAATATAATATAAATATGAGAGATAAAGTTGTTACTAAAGTTACCAAAAAATAGTTATACAAATAACATTTCTCTTATGTAGGGCCTGTTTGGTTCAGCTTCCGCCCAGCCAAAAGCAATTCTCTACAGTGCCAAAAGCAATTCTAGCCAAAAACAACGTGTTTGGTTTGGCTTTTCAGAATTGCTTTTATCCTCCAAAAGCAATTCTCCATGAAGCTACAAATCCTAGCTTCTAGCTTTTCTAGAATCAATTATAAACAGTAAATATTATATTTTATTATTACAACCTATTATTTTCCTTTATTGCCCTTTATCAATTCTCCTTCTTTATCAATTCTCCTTTAGCTATGTCTATTTTAGTAATTATACATTCAAAAGCAATTCTACATAATTGTATCCAAACACAAATCAGTTTGTTTAATCAATTCTACATAATTGTATCCAAACATAAATCAATTCTGTCAGAATCAATTCTGTCAGAATCAATTATATTCAAAGCTGAACCAAACACACACGTAATATAGGTATTGTAGTTCTTGATCTCATTCACATACTTATTAATAAAAAATACTCAAATATATTTTGTAAGGTCTCAAATTCAAGCATTTTTAATTGAACAATATGGTTGAGAGGGGAGACTTCTTGTTTGAATGTGGATAGTCATCCGAGCCTCAAATGAATAATGTAAAAAAAGAACAAATTAAAAATCATTATAAATATTAAGAATTGATTTAAGGTTTTTTCTACCACATGTCTAATTTTTTAGGTGAATTGTGTGTTTGGGTACATATGAGTCTTTTAGAGTATAGAATCATCCGTTTACAATTTTCTCCTAGTAAAATTTGCAATTTTTTTTTTCTTTTGGTCAAGTAGCCTAGTGGAGAAGTGGGTGTCCGGGGTTCGAACCCCGGCCCCTGCATATAATATGCGATATCCCTACCAACTGAGCTATGCTCACGGGGATGTAAAATTTGCAATTTGAGTAATACTCGATATGTTTTACTTTTGTGTGGGTGTGCTACACAAAAGTATCCTACACCCTATACCTCTATTTCTATTCTTATGAACCATCAAAATAAGTGGGTCAATTAACAATACCTCATTAAAAACAAAGATAAGATTTCAATTAACAATGCAAATGAGTCAAACAAAATCACACAACTTGAAATGATTTTGATATGTTAAGGGTAACCGAATTGGACAAGGAAGTAGAAGAGACGACAAACATTTACAGAGTTTTGTATATTTTTTAAGATAGGTAAATGATCACACAATGAAAAACATTACAAAAAAAAAATTGAAATAATAAGTGGCAGTCCAAATCAGATGTAACCATAGGTTTAAGGTACATTCAACTGATTTTAATTAAATATGTTTTTATTATATTTTTATATAAACAGTAATATAAAATGTTTTTGATATTCATATTTTACGCTACTAAAAATTCAACTCAATCAAGATTTCCACACACTTATTAAAAAAAAGTTAAACTGATCGAATATTTTTTATTAATAAAAACATGTCAATTATGATACTTTTTGAAGGAATGTCAATTATAATACTTAGGATCATGTTAACTTGTGCCCTTAGGGCACATGTTAAGGAATCCAAAAAAATGCAAAACATCATATTTTAACTTTTTATAACTTATTATAAAAAGTTATAACTTTTTAGTGACATAGTAAAATAAAAAGAATAAGTGGTGGGCCTTATACGTATAGGTTAGTTGCTGGCCAAAAACTTGACCTAACCCGGTTAATAATTTGAAAATTACTCTTCTCTCAATAGGAATTACTTACTTTCACCCGAACTTTTCAAAATGTCTCCATGTGATTTAACTCACATAGGTACATAATCTACGTTGGAATATAACCTACGTGATTTAAGTTACGTTTGATATCCAACGTGAGTTAAATATCAAACGTGACTTAAGTCACGTGACATGTATTTAAAGGTCAGACAGTACCTCATTTCTTCATTCTTTTTCATTTCACATCCAAAATTTCTAAAAAATCTCTCAAATCATCAAAATCCCCAATTTCTTCAAGTTCAAATCAACCAACACTCTAATAACAAGTAAGTTTTCATAATCAAATACCGTTGACATTTTATGTTTATATGTTACATTTCTCATCTTAAATTAGAAATATTTTAGTTTTAGGATTTGTTTAAATTTTGATTTTTTTTGGCAAGAATTGATACAATGTTTACATGTAAATGACTTATGTTGCTTAAATGTTTAGATGTTTTCATTTTTATGCTGTAGTTTTTAGTTTAAGGGTTTATTTATAATTTGCACTCCAAGTGTTTGATGAAATGTTTGAATGAGTTTCTCATTGACTGTTTAATTTCTTATGGTGTAGATATGTGGTGTAGATATGAAACAATGGACACTTTGTTTAGCGCCCAAGTATGCTTCAATGGTGGAAACCCTTATTTGTTCAAGGTTCGGGACGATGTCACGTTAAAAGATCTGAACGATCAACTGAATGAAATCAACCAAGGACTTAGCCCCGAAGACACAAGGAGGGTGGAAGACGTTCAATATTCACGTCCTGAGATATTGCAGTCCAACAAGATAATGCTCACAAACAACAACTGCGTGAGGAGCATGTTCTCCGTATTTCGTCAGCACAACATGTTCCGAGGATTGAGATGGATGCTATGTTGCTGAGATCACCTGGAGATATTCTCAAGAGTTTGATTCTGCCACAAGATTATGTTTAAGTAGAATCATTATTATGTAGTGTCTTTATTTTACTATAATTTAAGTTTAATTCATGGAAGTTTGTTGAGAATGTTGGCATTGAAGTGTCTTATACTCAGCGTAAAGGTTTGCAGGTCTACACGAAAACTCACAAGAATAAAGAGAACACAACAAGTATTCTGTCGAATCAACTATATAGGTTTTCATATCGAATTCCTTCATATATGATGAGTGTCACAAAAGGGAATGCACTTCTAAGATGTTGTTTTGTACTTGATCATGCTCCTATGTCAATTGAAACTTGTCAGTTGGCATGGCAATAGGATTAAGTTCAAAAGAATGTACTGGGATGCATTCCTTTTTGTCGTGGCTCATCTTCTATGAGGAAATTCGATTTGAGAATTTATATAGTTGATTCGGTAAAATAAATGTGTTATGTTCTCTTCATTCTTACATGCAAATTTTTAGACTAAGTATAAGACGCTTCAATGCCAACATTTTCCGCAAACTTTCAAGAATTTAATTTAAACCAAACATCAGGATAATACCACATATTTAGGAAGAATGTAATGTAACGTAAATGAAATTAAAAATAAATAAAATTGTATATTTTTTGAATTGATTTCGTGTACTTGTGTATTTTTAGTTATAAATTGTTTCATTCATGCATTATTCATTAAGACATAATTGAAAGTTATAATACATAACTTTATTCAAAGTACCAAAATGCGTATATCCAAAAACATAAAAATAAAATAAAAAACATCCAACAAATAAGACATTATTACAAGCCATTACAATAATCACTTTTAATCTTCTCCTTTGTCACTTAAGTTATCAGGATTGTCCTGGATAGTTGGTGGGGCACCTAGTTTTGGTTGTGGACCAAAATAACACGTTTTTCCCCTCCTTCTCAACTTGTTGAAATTGTACATTGTCACCTTCGCATTGTTTTTTTTTTCACGGATCCTTCGCATTTGATGTTGTTCCATGTCACAGTGATTTTTGCTTTCTTTTTCAGATCTTTCTCACCCTCTTTTTTCAATTGAGCATAACACTGTTTCTTAGACATATCTACACAATGCAAAAAATCAATGGTTTAATAATGCAATTCTACTTAATGGCACTCAGAACTAATTTCATCAATACAAACAATGCAAACAATTGCACTCAAACTCAAAATACATTGCAATATTCAACATAAGATCTAAAAGAAAATTCATTGAGACATTTTATCAAACACCTAGAGTGTAACATTCAACCAACATAAAATCTAACAATTTCTAGCACAATTTAAGTCAAGCCTAGTCTAATCAACATCTAAACAACATTTTCTAACTTAATTCATCATTAACAATCCTAAAAACTAACATCCAAATCAAATCCTAAAAACCTAAACATGTGAAATTTATACAATAAATCTAACAATTCAATCACAAAAAAAGTCAATGCAAATACGATAATAAACACTTATTTGATCTTAGAGTTGTGATTGGAGTTGATTGGCTTAAACTTGATGAAAATCGCAAGAAAAGAGAGCAAAATCGCAACAATTGAAGTTTTGAAAATTTCTATGGCAGAGTGATTGCCGTTTTGTTTTTATAACATAACCAAACCAACGTGAGTAATCTCATGTTGAAATCAACCAATATATCGGACGTGATTTAAGTTACGTTAGTTATACACCTACGTCACTTAAGTCACGGAAGAATATTTTAAGAATTTAATTCTTGGTGAGAGAAGAACAATTTTCTAATAATTCAGTGGTTTCCTTTTCTTTCTCATCTACTGTGCCGCGCCCATGTAACTTTATTTATGCAATTGCAGACTACGGCCACTGACTCTGTCCATGACTCCATTCCACTATTCTTTTCATCAGACTTCATTGATTACCTTACATTTTCATCGATATTTGTTCACTGTTCCACCTACCTATCTATCCACCATCTAATTAATAGAAATGATATTTGAACATCCATTTAGTGACAACTTTTACAACTACTTGCTCTCTCATACTTACATTACTTTTTATTTTATCTCTCTGTTGTTATGGTTTCCGTACAAATACCATTTTTTTCTTTGTAAAATATGGTTGTCAAATAAGTTGTAGTTGTTAAATAACACTCCTCTTACAATAATAATAGGAAACGTGAAGTGTACTAAGTCAAAAGAAAAACTACTCAATTAATTTCTTTTTTTGAGGTAACTCAATTAATTATAAAAAAAAGTTCCGTTTTAATATATAAATAAAGATATAGACACGTGTATTTAAATTTATTAAATAATTCATATATTTAGTCATATTGGTAGATCTGAAACATTTGTTATTTAAAGAACCTAAAATATTAATTTGTTGTTTATAAAAATGACCGAATAGAGTATATTTTTATCATATAAAAATATGATAAAAATATGTGTCCTATTTTTATAATGTATATTATTTATATACCATTTATTAAGAAGAATTTTGTAAAACAACTCATAATATTTTTATCCCATAGAGAATTAATTATATTTCTTAATACGTGTGAAGTTCCTAAAACGTCTTATCATTTTGGATGGAGGGAGTACTTGAAAATCATTCGTTAGAAAAATAAAAAAAGTAAAAAAAAAAAGTTATAATAAAGTCTTGAATACTTCTTCTAGCGACAACATTTCGAAGTCTCTCATAGAACGGAAGTTGGTCTTACGAAGATTTTTATAGATAGAAGTTATTTTTTTTTGGAAGATTCTCGTAGGTATGAAGTTAGTCTTTTTGGAAGATTCTCAGAGACAAGAAGTCGGTCTTACAAAGATTATCATAGAACAAATGTTAGTCTTTTGAAAGATACTTATAGATAAGAAGTTAGTCTTTAGACGATTTTCATGGACATGAAGTTAGTCTTTGGAAGATTCTCATAAAAAATAAGTTAGTCTTTTGAAAGATTCTTATAGATAAGAAATTAGTTTTTTGAAAGATTCTCTTAGGAAAAAAATTAGTCTTTTAAAAGATTCTTATAAATAAGAAGTTAGTTTTTAAAAGATTCTTATATATAAAAAGTCAATCTTTGAAAGATTATCATAAATAAGAAGTTAGTCTTTCAAAGATTATAGTAGAACATATATTAGTCTTTGGAAAGATTCTTATAGATAAGAAATAAATTGTTAAAAAATTCTCGTAGATAAGAAATTAGTGTTTGAAAGATTACAATAGAATAGATGTTAGTCTTTATAGAATGATTCTTATACATGTGAAGTCTCCTCCTATTGGAAGACTAAGTGACCGTTTGGTTCAGCTTTGAATATAATTGATTATGAGAGAATTGATTCTGATAGAATTGATTCTGACAGAATTGATTCTGAGAGAATTGATTTATGTTTGGATACAATTATGTAGAATTGATTAAACAAAATGATTTATGTTTGGATGCAATTATGTAGAATTGCTTTTGAATGTATAATTACTAAAATAGACATAGCTAAATGAGAATTGATAAAGAATGAGAATTGATAAAGGGCAATAAAGTAAAATAACATGTTGTAATAATAAAATATACAAACCTATACACGTTGTTCAAGGAGAATTGATTCTAGAAAAGCTAGAAGCTAGGATTTGTAGCTTCATGGAGAATTGCTTTTGGAGGATAAAAACAATTCTGAAAAGCTGAACCAAACACGTTGTTTTTGGCTAGAATTGCTTTTGGCACTGTAGAGAATTCATTTTGGGCTAGAATTGCTTCTCAGAAGCCAAACCATGTTCTATTAGAATCTTCAAAAAACTAACGATTTTTTTTTGTGCCCTACTTTTCGCCAAAAAATCTAAAACTACCCCATTTTTTCAAAAAATTGCATAAGAGCATCCACATCCATGCCACTCATATGGGTGGGATAAATGGGTCCCACATAATACATTATATTACTTCACACTTTACAATTATTTAAATCACTCAACTACATTTTTTAAATATCCACATCTCTCTGACACACTGTTTCTTGCCTCAGTAAAGACATGACATTTCTCAACCGATAATCATGCTCTAAATGCCCTACTTTTTCAGATTTTCTGGTACCACTCTACTTGGAGTTGCGGGGTACCTTCAAAAGTGACGAAATTTTTGGACTTATTATATCACTCTACTCCAAGTAGAGGGGTAGTTTCTATTTTTTTTTCGAATTTTTTATATAGGACTCCATCTTGACTTGCTTGGATTTTTTTAAAAAATTTTAAATACCCCACAACTCCAAGTAGAGTGGTATAATAAGGACAAATTTTTAGCTGCATTGATTTCCGTTCTTGCATGCATAAAATGCGAAAAATAATTAAAATAACTTAATTTTAATAAACTAATAAAAGTTATATAACAAATAAAATTACCATAAAATCTACAATTATTATAAATGGCCTGCTGTCCCACACCCTCGTCTTCTACGATTTCTTCCACGATTTACTTGAGGGCCGTGTTGGTCTTCGTCATTGTTATCTGTAGTTGATATTGTATCTGACTACCATAACCCAACGACAACGACACATCGTGTTCCCTTGTTGGTCATCCCAAATCCAGAAATTGTTCATTGGAGTTCAATGAAGCCGGAGAGAAGTGAGATAGTAGGTTCGTTGGTGTTGGTGGGTTCCCAACAAGTCCATGCGTAGGGCAAAGAAAGGTCGTCAACCAATTACTCGCAATAGGACTGAGATGGATGATGTGGAAACTGAGAGAAGATGCGGCGTGTGTAGGATGCCTGGTCATTCCCGCAAAGATTGCATTAATATTAGACATCAGTAGCAATCTAGTCTTTTTTTCATATTTATTGTATTTGGTATGTTTTTTATTTTATAAATATTATGATTATTAAAATTAAGTTTTTTTTAAGGAAATACATTAAAAATAAACTATTTTAATTTTTTTTTTATATATTATGCATGCAAGAACGGAAATCAATGCAGCTAAAAATTTGTCCTTATTATACCACTCTACTTGGAGTCGTGAGGTATTTAAAATTTTTAAAAAAGGGTTTGCTAGGATACACCCACTAGTTTTTATTAAGGTGTGTTTTAGCAAAGATATAACTAAAAAGTTGTTAAATACACCTTAAGGTGAATGTTGCTAAAACACATCTTCTAAAAAAGAAGTGGGTGTATGTTAGCAACTCCTATAGGCATTTGCTAGGATACACCCACTTATTTATTAGAAGGTGTGTTTTAGCAAGTTATAACTAAAAAGTAGTTAAATACATCTTAAGATGTAGCTTGCTAAAATAAAAACCAGTGGGTGTGTTCTAGCAAATCCCTTTTAAAAAATACCCCAAAAATACCATGCAAGTCAAGATGGAGTCCTATGTAAAAATTTCGGAAAAAAAAATAGAAACTACCCCTCTACTTGGAGTAGAGTGGTATAACAAGTCCAAAAATTTCGTCGCTTTTGAGGGTATCCCGCAATTCCAAGTAGAGTGGTACCGGAAAATCTGAAAAAGTAGGGCATTTATGCAATCTTTTGAAAAAGTGGGGGTAGTTTTGGATTTTTTGGCAAAAAGTAGGGCGAAATTTTTTTTTCTTTCAAAACTAACTTGTTTATTGTCGGAGCAATTCTTACTTAGACATAAATACAAATGAAAAATGTTTAGACACACTCACATAAATGAAAAAAATAAATAAGAAAAAATCTAATCACATCATTCAATTATTTTCTCATTTAATTTTTTCAGTTTATATATGTATGTTTAATAATTTTTTATTTGTGTTTATGTTCAAATAAGTATTTCTCATACTGTCTATGAAAAACTTCCCAAGTCAACATGCAGTAGACAGGATCTTATGAATTAAAGTGCTTTGGAATCAAGAGAGCTTGTGCCTTGTACATACTACATACATGGCGCAGTAGGCTTTGTGCAGTTATTGCTATCAAATCACATTTCTCTCATTGCCTTTATTTACATCACCTTGAAAGATGAGAACCCAAATGGCATGGTACATCATGCTTGATCACTTCTTGATGACGATGTTGATGTAAGGTGCAGCTAAAATATTATCGAGAGAAAAAATATATGTACAAATAATTTATGATAAATTTTGTGACAACTTACTCTTTCATATTCTTATTGAATTTTTAATTTTTCTCTATTGTTTTAATTCCGTATCAATACTTAATTTTCTTTCTAGATTTATGCAAGGCCGGGCCAAAATGTCAAGAGGCCTAAAACAAATTTTATAATGAGGTTTTTCGGAAGTTTAAAAAAAAAATTACACATTGCTTATTAAAAGCATGATAAATCAAGTTTTGTTGAATCCAATATTTAAACTTATGACCAAAATGATTTTAGGCCTTAAAATTGACTAATTAAGCTAGATAAATATTGATTATTAAAAGCATGAAGTTTTGTTGAATCCAAGATTTGAACTTATGACCAAAAGGATTTTAGGCCTTAAAATTGACTAATTAAGCTAGATAAATATTTTTTTTTGAAAGAAAGAAGCTATTAATTGACTAATTAAGTTAGATAAATATTGATCATTAATATGTCATATTATATAATTATAGCTATTTTGAGGCCTTTTTCAAACCCAAAATCTTGAGGTCTAAAGTCTTTGCTTGGATGGCTTGACCCTTGGGTCAGCCCTGGATTTATGGTGTTTAAAAATTTGTTAAATACAAAATTGTTCTAATAAATAACAGAACCTAATTATCAATAATGTATTACCCTATTTCAATGGTGCATACCTTACGGTATATTAATGTTTTTTATCCAACATTTTTTTTAAAGACGTTTTTTTATCCAAACCGTAGTCATTGTAGTGTCATAATAATCTTATACTCCGTATTCGATTATGTTTATTTTTGTATCAAATATTCCACGATATTTTAAATATGTTTTCATCATTATAAATATAGGGAAATGTTAACTTGTGCCCTTAAGGCACAAGTTAAAAAGTTAAAGATAGAAACATTTTCTTGGAACTTGTGTATTCATTGTTGTAAAAGTTAAACAATTTATATTTCCAATAAAAAATTGATTTATCATTTCCTTTTTTAGTTCCTTAACTTGTGCCCTTAGGGCACAAGTTAACATGACCCATAAATATATCAAGTTTTTTTTTGTGGCCGGGATTCGAATCTCGGACCTTGCATATATTATGCATTGTCCTTACCAACTGAGCTAACCTCACGGGGACAAGTTTTTGTTTTATATAATACAGAAAATTTGAAAATAAAAGTTTAAATTTATTTTTTTATATATATTTTCTCTTTTCCGGTCGAACTCCAAATTATCTAAAAATCGAAGGCTAACATGTTTGCAATCACGTCATCTCATATGACGGCATTGTAGTACTGTTACTGAATTCAGTGGTGGGCCTATACATAGGCTCATCTCATGTCATATCTTTTCTGTTCCCGCGCCCATGTAACTTTGTTTATGCAATTGCATGCAGACTACGGCCACTGACTCCCTCCCTCCATCCCATCCCATCCCATCCCTCTTTCCATCAGACTTCATTGATTGATTCCCATCAATATTTGTTCTCTATTCTATTCTATTCAACCTACCTATCTATTTAATTACTAATATTCTTCTTTTCTTCTTAAATTTACAATTCAACAAAAGAAACTAATAAATGAAATGATAGAGGAGAGGAGAGGAGAAGAGAGAGGTGGGTTGTTTGGTTGAAATAAGCTTTCTTTGAACTTCTTACCACTATTGCTAAAGCTTACTTCAACGGTCCAGATCTATCGACCGTTGCATCGCATTGCATTTCATTTTTATCTACTTCTTTCCTTCTCACACCTCCAACAGAATAAATTAAAGAAGCTCGTTTGAGTTAAGGCTCATTGAATCGATTCGAAACGCGAAAGTACAACCAAACTCAGTGAATCTCTCAGAAGCGCGGTTGTAGTGTAGATCTTTACCTACCGTCATGGAAGTTTACAATCTTTACTTTCTCAGCTTCGTTCGTTCTACAATCGCCGCTGAGATCCGCAAAAATCACCAATCCCAAGGTACCTTCTTCTCTATCTTATAACTACTTGTTTGTGTTGTTGGAGTTCAAATTGGAACTACTGTTTAGTTTGTTTGTTATAACTATGTTTATTGATTTCAGAATGACCGTACCGTGCCAAGTACAAAAGCATCGATCTAATCGAGATTTGGAGTTTTACTCAATGTCTAGCTAGGGAGTTTTACGAGCAAGGTAAAATCATGTCTTTCAATCTAAAACATCCAATGCCTTAATCAATCTATGACTATTATTGGGTTATGCAACACTACAATATACTATAATAGAAAGGGAATAAAGGTGAAATTATTAATAGTAAGAAAAAGTAATCATGTCAAATTTTGGTTTGTTACTGACTTAGATATTATAACTTGGTATGATTTAGGTATGAAAATAAATATTAATAATAACCTTATGAGTTGCAAGTTTTGCCGACTTACATATATTTTGGTTTGTTATTGGATATTTAATCTTCAATTTTTTTATTTTTATTTTAATAAATCTGTAGAATGAAAATAATTGTAGGTGGAAAATCGAGTTACTTACTGTATGCATTTCATACTTCTAATTTTTTTGTTTTGTTTTGTTAATGAAATGTATTTCTTTGTGCGTGATTCAAATTAAGTTATGTAGTTAGGGTTGAATTTTATACTTAACCAATTGGCTAGTGATTATTTTTTGAATCTCTTGGATATATCTGCGTGAGTGGATTCCCGACGCCAATTTGCAAGCTTGGGAGCATATTGGAATGTCTTCACAAGCTTATCTATGCCATCTCGCTTTGCTAAGAAGATCACCAATTTGTTGGTGTGTGTGTGGCAGGAGGATACGGTCTTAGCTAGCTAGTTCACTGTGTTTTTCCTAAATTGTAAGTACCATGCAATATTTTAATTGGAATTAGCTGTTAGTTAGTGCATTGTAGCTTGCAATACAACACCATTTGTATATAAATATGACATGCAAACTCTTGTTCAATCAATAAATTCACTTGCCAGATTTGATCACGACGGACATGAAGTTTTTGTAGATGCACTTGCCATGCATGAAGAGGTTTTTTACCGAGCATTGCTATAGCTAGCGACAAAAATATTATCAAGAAAGCTCGTGAATACAAATTCAACCAATACAAAAGCTCGCTTTTGCGGAATTCACGGGAGCCGGTGGAAAAAAACATGCTAGTCAATAATATTTGGGCGATGCTATTTATCGCGACAGAGTATCCCACGAGAATTTCACGAATGTGCTTTTTCTCTCAAAAAAAATATTAAACAATAAGTTCTTAATGCAGCTAAAGGTTTTTATTCCAACAACTCAAAAGAAATCACCGTCACTGCTCATATATGTGAAAATATATATCATCCATTTATCTTGAGACTATTGTTAATCCACTTTCATGAGTATATCATTTAGATGAAGTGGAGAGAGAATAATAGTGCCATGCAAAGAAATATGAAGTGGGTGGAAGACGTGGGATAACAAAAGACCAAGATTGGAAGAAACACATAGGGCAAAAATGATAAAAAAGGAGTTGGTGTGCCACATCGTGATATTCTCGTGATGCTTAACTTCGCGAGATTAAGCATTATCCATAATATTTAGTTACTGAGGGTGTGTTTGGTAAAAAGAAGCTATAAGCTAGCTGATAGCTGATAAGCTAGCTGATAGCTGAAAAACTAGCTTATAGCTGGTAGCTGATAGCTGGTAGCTGATAGTTGAAAAGCTAGTTTATTAAAATTAAAGTGTTTGGTAAAATTAGCTATTGAAATGACTGATAAATATAGAATGACATAAAAGGACATATTTGTTTATTTTTATTTCTTTATAAATCACATATATGATTTTTTTTCCTAATGTATTTCTTTTTAATATTTCAAATTATTTTCATCTTCAAGTTGATAAATGTATTTTATGAATTTTAAAAAGCTAGCTTATTAAAATTAAAGTATTTGGTAAAGTTAGTTGTCAATGTAACTGATAAATATAAAATGACATTAAATGACATGTTTGTTTATTTATTTTTTATAAATTATATATGTAATTTTTTTTACTAAATGTAATTCTTTTTAAATATCAAAATTTATTTCCAATTACTTTCAACAAATTTTCATTTTTTGACGAATATTGTTTAACTAAACTAGCTTCACAATTTATTTATTATTAAAATTAAATACTACATTAATTAAAAGCAATGTCATAAAAACAAGTGAACAACAAAATATAAAAAAGTATAACGTGTGGGTAGGTTGGTTGCAGTAAACTATAAAAACATGGGAACGTGGGTAGTTTATTTTTCCTTTATAAAATATTAAAATTAATGTAATAAGGTTAAAATTGGAAAAAGTTATAAAAAGCTACCAGCTATAAGCTCAAAAGCTACTTGAAATAGCTTTTCAAAAAACGCTATAAGCTAGTGAAAAAAGCTTTTTACCAAACACATCTTATTCTATCAAAACAAGCTTATAAGCTAGTCCAACAAGCTATAAGCTAGCTTATTTGTGTTACCAAACACAGCCTGAAACACACTTTCGGGATAGTTCGCTGAACATTTTGTCACTATATATATTATTTGGAAAATGCTAGATATCAAGAATGATTTTATCAAGAAAAATTCAAGAATGACATGGCAGAATAATCACCATTAGATTTCAGTCCCACCACCCCATGATTTCCGCACCACCCCATGATTTCCGGTCAAGTTGAGATTTTATTGGCTAACATTAATTTCAGGACAATTTCTTGATAAAATCTAAGGGTAATTATTCTGCCATGTCATTCTTGAATATTTCTTGATAAAATCTTTCTTGATATATAGCATTGCTCATATTATTTCCCTTTTTTTACCACGACAATTTATGGGAAGTACTTTCATGAGGTAAAAATCATGTTTTCAATTACTTTTGGCTAAAAATATTTACAATTTTTTTCCATGAGTATTTCTAAATTTTCTTGGCTTAATTGCACTTTTGGCCCCCTATCTTTTCAAAACTTGCGGTTACAGCCCCCTAATTAATTTAAATACAAAACAGCCCCCTAAGTATTGAATCTTTGGCAGTTTTTCCCCCAAGGCCAAAAAAAAAATGAAAAAAAATGACACGTGGCACCTCATTTAGGGTGCCACGTCAGCGTTGGGGGCCAAAACTGCCAAAGATTCAATACTTAGGGGCTGTTTTGTATTTAAATTAGTTAGGGGGCTGTAACCGCAAGTTTTGGAAAGATAGGGGGCCAAAAGTGCAATTAAGCCAATTTTCTTTTGCGAAACTTTTGGCAGGTTTCCAAATGCAAATAATGAGACAAGGTTATCAAAGTTCAAGAGGGTAGGTGTTTTTGTGGAAGTAGTCCTTGCACGGAGAGTGGCTATCAAGATGCTGCCATTGAACTTGGAAATGAATTGGTATGTATTAGTGATAATGATTTACCCTCATGTTAAGTTTTTTTTTTCTCTCTGTTGCGAAATTCTTGAAAAAGGTTTTTTTTTTTTTGCTTTTTTTTTTTAATGTGGTAGAAATGGTTAAACTTATGATATGACATGTTGAATATTGTAATTCCTCTGTAAATTTCAGTTGGGTGAGTTCCTTGTGTTCGTAACTATCCTAAAGTTGTAACTTGAAACTCTCTCTCTTTCTCTTGGTTGAGTTGGTTTCTAGCATCTATTTGATTTTAAAGATGTGATTTTTAGTTTACTCACATATTCTTAATGTTAAAACTACCCTAAAGTTGTTATCACATAATGTCTCAAAGTTTGGGTTTAATGCCGTGACCAACAAATTTGTATGGTTTTTATTGGTTCAACCTTTCTGACTCAACCGTTTTTTTTAGATATGTGATCTTTTCCCTTTCCTTAGCTTCAAAGTAATAATTTTTCATGTCAAACATTTTAGGCTTAAAAATAGTACGTATACCTCTCTTTTTTGCATTAATATGCGTATCTAAGTTGTACTTCATTTAAGTAGAAATTGTTTTGTCAATTGAGTTTTTTGGTCTTCAAGAAAATTATGAAGACAAATGGAACTTGTGAATAACTTGATATGCTTTTTGATTTGTTTTGATATATGAACTTCGTGTTGCTTCTCTCACAAAAGTAAGTAAGATGGTAACATCGTCTCTTATAATTGCTTGTTGAAAAATTAATTTTATTTTAGATACATGTTGAGTAACATCGACAAAATCGTAATTTCCGGAGACATCTTATGGCTGATGCTACTTTCTTAATCTATAAAAATATGCAGGTGATCATGTTCCTGTTGATATGCTTGCTTACATGCTTGCCTGGCTGCTTTCTAAACACTTTGAGAAACTGTCTGATGAAGGAGTTGTTGATATTGGCTTTCCACTTTTGAGTTCTCTCTCATTCATTCACTTTATCATTCAACTTTAAGCTGTTCTTACGAATTTTAAGAAAGTTTATTATTTATAGCTTGCATATGGTTTTTGATTGTTTTGTGCAGAAGAGGATAATGTATATCATGTTTTTGCACTGAATAATATATGCATACACGCACACACACATGCATATTTAGCCATATGACTCTGTTTTGCCCTAAGAATGTTATGAATGACGAGTCTATATGCATAAGACAATAAAGTGTTACAAGTACAATTATAGATATAATTATTAGAGATAAAATAGAGGTAGCTCTCAATGTAGAAAAGATGGTAGAGTATTGTCTTACGTGATTTTGTTAGGGGAGGAAACTTGTAGGAAAAAAGAGGAATGTGAAATCAATCATCTAAGAGAGAGTTAACAGTTTTATAAACAACTTCATGAGATAAATGTCAATTTTAGGTTCCCAATCAGGTAATCTAGCCCAACTTGCATAAAACTGAAAAATCAAAAGGTAGCATATTAACAAAAATAAATATATAAAAAAAAGCTAGCAAATAGAATTCTGGCGTCAACGTGAAAATAAAACTTACACCTGCATTTTTTTCACTTTCTTTTTGGATAATGTTTCAGCCATCTCAATTTTTATCTTCTTGGTTGGTCTGTATGTATATGAAGCACAAGAGGATGTGCTACTTGTGGTTCCTTTCCTGGGATTTTTTTCTTGTTGCCGGATTTTTGATATTGTGTTGCTCCATATGCAATGGTTCTAATAATCTATTGCACATTTGACACTATATATAGAATTGTAATATATAAAAATATACTAATTAAAAGGTAGATAGATGATTGAATTGTAATGAATAAAATTGGAAAAAAATGAATGAATAAAGTCCTGATAAAGAATGGATGGGATGGAGGCTCAGACAAAGCAGCGATGGAGTTGAGAATCATATTGATTACATTCTCAACTCCATTGCTGCTTTGTTTGAGCTTCCATTCATCCCCATTCTTTATTAGAACTTCATTCATTCGTTCTTTTCAATTTTATTCATTACAATTCAACAACTTATATCTACCCTTTAATTAATACATTCTTTTATATTACTCCCTCCGTCCCATATTACTTGACCTAGTTGACTCTGTCACGTATGCCAATACACAATTTTAAACTTAAATTTCTTTAATAATCTAGTAGAAAAAATTACGAAAATTTGATATTTTGAAAATATTAATCGAGACGAATCTAACAACATCTTATATGCTATATTTTGTTTTCATATATTAGTAGAAAAATAGAGTCAAAGCATGTTACATGAATAGTGCAAATATTCTAAATAGGTCAAGTAATATGGGACGGAGGGAGTACAATTCTATATATAGTGTTAAATGTGCAATAGATTATTAGAACTAATGCATATGGAAAACAATACAATATCAAATATCCATCAACTAGAAACAAAATCCGAGGAAACGAACCAAGAAGATAAAAATTGAGACGGCTAAAACATCATTAAAAAAAAAGTGGAAATGTAAGTTTTATTTTCACGTTGACGCCATAATTCTTTTTGCTTGCTTTTTTTTGATATATTTATTCTTGTTTATATGCTAGCTTTTGATTTTTCAGTTTTATGCAAGTTTTGCTAGAATACCTGATTGGGAACTTAAAATTGAAATTTATCTCATGAAGTTATTTACAAAAGTCGCGAGAAAGTTAGACAAGGTTGCCAACTTTGATCTGAGCCAACAACAATCTTGGGATGAAGCTGCGGAGCTTGTGATTTCTTATATTAAAAAGAAAGGATTTGGTCAGCTTGTGATTTCTTATATTAAAAAGAAAGGATTTGGTCATCTTCGCTTGAAAACGGGTAATGATGTGCGTGATAGGCTAGTGAAAATCTGAAACAATTATAAACGTGTAAGTTTCTTTTTTGTTTCTTTCCTTCATGTGGAACTTGTGAATAACTTGATATGCCTTTTGATTTGTTTTGATGTATGGCTTTGTGCTGCTTCTCACAAAAGTAAGTAAGATGGTAACATCGTCTCTTATAATTGCTTGTTGAAAAATTAATTTTATTTTAGATACATGTTGAGTAACATCGACAAAATCATAATTTCCGGAGACATCTTATGGCTGATGCTACTTTCTTAATCTATAAAAATATGCAGGTGATCATGTTCCTGTTGATATGCTTGCTTACATGCTTGCCTGGCTGCTTTCTAAACACTTTGAGAAACTGTCTGATGAAGGAGTTGTTGATATTGGCTTTCCACTTTGGAGTTCTCTCTCATTCATTCACTTTATCATTCAACTTTAAGCCGTTCTTACGAATTTGAAGAAAGTTTATTATTTTTAGCTTGCATATGGTTTTTGATTGTTTTGTGCAGAACAGGATAATGCATATCATGTTTTTACACTGAATAATATATGCATACACGCACACACACATGCATATTTAGCCATATAACTCTGTTTTGCACTAAGAATGTTATGAATGATGAGTCTCTGCATAAGACAATAAAGTGTTAGAAGTATAATTATAAATATAATTATTATAATTTTTGTCAAAAACTTTATTTCATTTCTAATGTCTATACAATTCTCCTTTTGCTTCATGTTTAGGAGGCTTTTGAAATATTTAAGAAACAAGAGGAGCCTAACCAAGCTGAAGTTGGTTCTAAGGTTGCTGAGTTTCATCAAATGAAAGCACTCCAATAGACTTCCCATGTAAATTTATTTCATTTATGTTTCACTTATCTATGTGGAGAGAGGATCCATTAATTCTGATAATATATTTGGTTCGGTTTAGTTAAATCTCAAAGACATTTCTAGAATTTTTAAGAATTTTCTTGCATCTCTGATGTTAGAAATGTTTTGCCAATTTTTTCTTCTTGGACTTTTATGTATTAAAACTATTTCTTCCTTTTGTTGCTTTTATAGGTTCAACTTACTTCTTTAGTGCCTATGCTATTGAAAAGGAGCATCAAGCAAACAACACGAGGCTTCCTACTTCAGGTTTTGCTAAAATTATTATGTTTATTAGGATCTGCAGAATCAATGAAGCCGCACGTGTAAATTATGGTTAAACAATTTCAAGTGGCAGAATCATTTTTTCTATGATATGAGAGATATAAATGTGTGTTTAATTTGACAATAGGGAATAGGTTAAAGCAATTTTCTGCCTATTGTTGTCTTTATTTTTTCAGTAGTGGAAGCCAAAGTATTGAAAATGTTGATAGTGTACATGTTTTGTTGTTCCTAATCTTGACATATCTTTGTGCATTGATTAATTTAATTTTTTTTAAATATTTGTGCTTTGATTAATGTTTTTAATATATTTTACTGTTTTTTTTTGTCAAAGTTTCAGTCATGCAGATGAGGTGGTGGAAACCCGACGCAAACAACCGGCAGTTTCCCCTTTTTTAGAAAGAAAACAATTTGTTAGAATTGATAGTCTTTCAAAATTCTAACTTTTTTCTTCCTTTTTTGAAAAACGAAAATCTTACGCTAAAAACGAAAAATAAGTTAAGTTTAAAATACAATGCATAAGTTATTTTATGCATAAAAACGAAAATCTTACGTTAAAAACAAAAAATAAGTTAAGTTTAAAATACAATGCATACACAATAGTTCTTTCATGTTTGTAAGTTGTAAAAAGAGCAATTCATTTCATGGTAAGAGCTCATATCTAATCTTTCATGGTACCTGCAGTACGTTCAAACAATTGAACATGTTTAGTAAAAATTTCATTGTAGGAGCAATTGAATCAATAGTTATAACATATACATGTGCAAGTATTTAGTTGTAACGTATTTATATGAATTAAGTATTTTAAGTGAAAGTTTTAGAAGCATATGTTAATGGTTATGCTAGTAAAATTTTCAATACCTTTGTTTTATTTGGATGCCTGATATCTTTTATCTCTATGCATCAATATATTCATTTCATTTATCAATCACTTTCTATGTTTTGTGCAGTATAAAAGCTTATTGGACAACCATGCACTGCTTGGAGTTGAGGGAGAACTTGAAAGGAAAATAGAAGATTATTAAACCGTGATAACGCTAAACTGAACGACTCACATGAGGTAATAACAGTACCAAGTTATTTATTGGTAGTTATAAAGAAACACATTTTAGCAACATAATAAAGAAACACAATGTAAAACATTTGGAACATAACACTCACATTTCCAGCACTTCAAAACCCTCTTTAGAAGTGTCTTCTTACTAATGCAATGCTGAAATTTTACAATGATATAGGAGATTGTGTTAAAGATAATGAAGGATTACATAAAGAAGAAAAGATGACATAAAGGAGAGAAGACAACACCTGTTATTTCTAGAAAAGGAGCAGCTCTTGTTTTGTTTGGAGTTCACCACTTACAAGAGGAAGGTAATCATATACTCACCCGACATATCATATGGTGTCCTTTTGTCCAATTCAATTGACTGCTATTGTAAATTGCTTACAAAGCATGAGATAATGCAACAAATATCCTTCCAAATTTCAATTATGTAGAACTTTTTATTAAACTACATTCATACCATGGACAGATTGCATACAAATGATAATATAAGGGATTCAAATCCAAGTAGTTTCACACCAAAATGATTCAATACACGTTTTTAAGAGATTCTACTTATTGTTATATCAAACAATGTTATATCAAATAATATATTTATAATTAATCAACTGATTATCAAACTTAAGTTTATATCACATCTGAGACCAAAAGTCTTCATATACTACTACTATATTGCATAGTGGAATTCTAAATGATTTGAATGGCTTAGTAAACCATTTTATTAGGAAAAGCAAAACTTGACATAAATCATGAGAAATCTAGAAGGTAGATGCAATTAATTATAGAGAACATTAAAAAAAACAGGCGCACAATCAGAACAATAAACAAGCAGACCACAAATGCTGCATACTGTTAAGGCATTTCTGCCTGGTTACAAACTGTTACAAAATTAATAAAAGAAAAATAAACGAGCATACCACAAAGGTTGTATATTGTCAAGGCATTATGTCTGATTACAAATAATTACAATCAAGTTAAAAAAAAAGCCATTCATGCATCATCATTCCTTCTTCCTCCACGATCAGTAGTGATTATCTATAATCATCAGAAAAAGACAGAAAACAGGACAAATTAGAAAGAAAGAAATACCCTTCAAAATCAAAATTAATTAACACACTTCTAAAAAAATCAACATAGTTTTTGGTTTCTTAAATCATAAAGGTATATAAATATTTTTCAAATGCGATCAATAAAAGAGAATAAATTAACATAGTTCTTTGTTTCTTAAATCATAAGGGTATATTTTAATAGAAATTATTCAAGAAAAATACCTCTCTTTTTCAAGTCAACTAACAATTTATCCACAGCCACACGCTTGTCAACTCGTTCATCTGCTACCAAAAACATGAGATCACGTTTCTCAGCTAGAGTGCAAATTATACATTTTGGTTCCTGTTCAAGCTTCAAGTCTTTGCAAATCTTTAAAACTTTACTTTGAAGAGCCATATTATCCACTTATTGGCCCATCATCAACAGATTAACAGCCGACAAGTGTGAAATAAGCAAATCTAGTGCTCATAGTTTTAGTCTTTCTGGAACTTGCAGTCTTGCTCTTTGCCTGAACACTTGTACCAATTAATTTTGGGATTGTGAATTTCTTATTTTGAAACAAATCTTTGGCTGAATAAGAGTTGGCAATCAGCAGGTGCATGAATCTGATAGAATAAAACAAACCAAATAAGCTTAATGTTAAATTTGCAGAAAACAGTGCATGTCAATTGTGTCACGAAGGATACAAAAAAGAAAAGAAAAAGGAAGTCATTACATTTTTTCTTTTCATGACGGTTCGAAGCGAAACGAGTCTCGCTCACAACTTCATATCCGTTTTCTGGGCACCATAGTTTTTCTTCCTTACGTAGAAGTTAAGGATCTTTGCAGCTCTATCCCATGCTTCAGTTTGGGACAAGTTAAAATCACTGTAGTGGCGATCATTTACAACTATCTTAGCAAATTACCTCATAATACCATTTCGTACTTTTCTCATTGAAACTTTAAGGGTAGCAGGCACGGCTGCCCCCGAAGCATAACTATTTATATCAGCTCATTCAAGAAAAGGTAAATACATAACAAAAATAGTTTTAAAAGTTGAAGTGTAAAAAAGAACATTTCCTAATAAATATAATAGGTATGCCTTGACATGTGAATCTAAATTCTCATTAGAAACAGCAACATTATGGAATTTTTCTTTCAATTTGTCTAAACTTATATCATGGATTGTTTTTCCCTACTACTAAACATTAGCAAATTATTAGTTTCGTCCGGATTTACTGAACACGGGGATGCTATTAAAACAATAGTAGATCATTTGTCAATAAAGGTATATAAATATTTTTCTAATACGATCAATAAAAGAGAAAATAAATCAACACAATTTTTTGTTTTTTAAATCATAAGGGTATATAAAACTTTTTTTTTGCTAATATATATATATATATATATAGAATTTTTAATAGAAATTATTCAAGAAAAAAATACCTTTCAACATATCCACAACGGAAGCCTTGTCAAGTAGCGCATCCGAAGCCAAAGACATGCGATCAGGTGGTAGACAACTTGACACTATGGTAAAAGATACCCTCGAATCATGTCCCAACCCTCTACATATTGCTATACACTTATCAAAAAGAGGTTGATTATCCTGATTCTGAATCATCATCGGAGCCTGACGATCAACAGCGGATAATACATCCAGTGCTGTAGAAACTTATCGGGTTCTAGCTGGTGAAGAAACTTCTCGGGTTGGTGACCTGCTATTTTTAATTGTTTCGGATCTCTAAGTTTAACCCCTAAACTTAGAGATGCCCATCGTGAAAGAAACAGGTCACCAACCCGAGAAGTTTCTTCACCAGCTAGAACCCGAGAAAGTTCTACGACACTGAATGTATTGGTCGCTGTTGATCGTCAGGCTCCGATGATGATTCAAAATCTGGATAATCAACCTATTTTTGATAAGTGTATAGCAACATGTAGAGGTTTGGGACATGATTCGAGGATATCTTTTACCATAGTGTCAAGTTGTCTACCATCTGATCGCATGTCTTTGGCTTCAGATGCGGTACTTGGCAAGGCTTCCGTTGTGGATATGTTGAAAGGTATTTTTTTCTTGAATAATTTCTATTAAAAATTCTATACATATATTAGCAAAAAAAAAAATTTATATACCCTTATGATTTAAGAAACAAAAAATTGTGTTGATTTATTTTCTCTTTTATTGATCGTATTAGAGAAATATTTATATACCTTTATTGACAAATGATCTACTATTGTTTTAATAGCATCCCCGTGTGTTCAGTAAATCCGGACGAAGCTAATAATTTGCTAATGTTTAGTAGTAGGAAAAAACAATCCATGATATAAGTTTAGATAAATTGAAAGAAAAATTCCATAATGTTCCTGTTTCTAATGAGAGTTTAGATTCACATGTCAAGGCATACCTATTATATTTATTAGGAAATGTTCTTTTTTGCACTTCATCTTTTAAAACTAGGCTAAAGTGCACTTTTCACCCTTAAGATTCAAAAAGTTGCGATTTTGACCCCTATGAAAAAAAATGACATAAGTGACCCCCCATGTTTAGGGAAATATGTTCTTTTAACCCCCTAACATAAGGGATATATGATATTTTGACCCCTTATCTTTTCAAAATGTTGCGATTATGGCCCCTTTTTTGGGACACGTGGCGTCTTCTCAGCAATTTTGGGACGAAGGGGACCAAAATTGTAATTTTTTTAATAGGGGGCCAAAATCGCAACTTTTTGAAACTTAAGGGGGGAAAAGTGCACTTTAGCCTTAAAACTATTTCTGTTATGTATTTACCTTTTCTTGAACAAGCTGATATAAATAGTTATGCTTGGGGGGCAGTCGTGCTTGCTACCCTCAAAGTTTCAATGAGAAAAGTACGAAATGGTATTATGAGGTAATTTGCTAAGATAGTTGTAAATGATCGCCACTACAGTAATTTTGACTTGTCCCAAACTGAAGCATGGGATAGAGCTGCAAAGATTCTTAACTCCTACATAAGGAAGAAAAAAATTATCGTGCCCAGAAAACGGGTATGAAGTTGCGAATCGTCATGAAAAGAAAAAATGTTATGACTTTTTTTTTTCTTTCCTTAGTGACACAAATGACATGCACGTTTTTCAGCAAATTTAACATCAAACTTCTTTGGTTTGTTTTATTCTATCAGATTCATGTACCTGCTGACTGATCAGCTCTTGACTCAGCCAAATATTTGTTTCAAAATAAGAAATTGACAATCTCAATTAGTTGGTACAAATATTCCGACAAAGAGCAAGACTCCAAGTACCAGCAAGACCACAACTAAGAACACCAGATTTGCTTCTGTTTCACGCATACCGACTGTTAATCCGTCGGTGATGGGCCAATACGTGGATGATATGACTCTTCTGAGTGAAGTATTAAAGATTTGCATAGACTTGAAGCTTGAACATGACCCAAAACGTATAATTTGCACTCTTGCTGAGAAACGTGATCTCATGTATTTGGTAGCAGATGAACGAGTTGACAAGCGTGTGGCTACGGATGAATTGTTAGTTGACTTGAAAAAGAGAGGTATTTTTCTTGAATAATTTCTATTAAAATATACCCTTATGATTTAAAAAACAAAGAACTGTGTTAATTTATTTTCTCTTTTATTGACCGCATTTGAAAAATATTTATATACATTTATGATTTAAGAAACCAAAAACTATGTTGATTTTTTTAGAAATGTGTTAATTAATTTTGATTTTGAAGGGTATTTTTTCCTTTCTAATTGGTCATGTTTTCTGTCTCTTTCTATGATTATAAACAATCACTACTAATCGTGGAGGAAGAATGGATGATGAGGCATGAATGACTTTTTTTTTTAACTTGATTGTAATTATTTGTAATCAGGCATAATGCCTTGACAATATGCAGCCTTTGTGGTATTCTCGTTTATTTTTCTTTTTATTAATTTTGTAAAGGTTTGTAACCAATGCCTTAACAGTATGCAACCTTTGTGGTCTGCTTGTTTATTGTTCTGATTGGGCCTTTTTTTTTTTTAATGATCTCTATAATTAATTGCATTTACCTTCTAGGTTTATCATGATTTATGCCAAGTTTTGCTTTTCCGAATGAAATGGTTTACTAAGCCATTCAAATAATTTAGAATTCCACTATGCAATATAGTAGTATATGAAGACTTTTGGTCCAGACGTGATATAGACTCAAGTTTGATAACCTGTTGATTAATTATAGATAGATTATATGATATAACATTATTTGATATTACAATAAGTAGATTCCCTTAAAAACGTTTATTGAATCATTTTGGTGTGAAACCAATTGGACTTGAAAGCTAACTTATATTGCTTGAGAATGTTGGAAACGATAAAGTATCTAACGAAGAAGAAGCACAACAAGTGGTAGATGTTTTGATGGATAAGGACATAGGCGAGGTTGTGAGTGAGAATGCTGTAAGATCTGGTCAAATTCCCTGTGTTGAATAAATTGAAGAAATTCTCTAAGAGACGAGCTTCAATTCCTGAGTGGCTGTATTCGACAAGAAATAGTCAGCGAAGAAGCGGAAACCTAATAGCCAGACAGCTGGATTTGAAGATGTTCAAGGTGTTGATTCTGCAAAAGTAGAACTCATGGAGGTAAATATGTTCAAATCCATTTGACTATTTTCCTGTTCTCATGGTTATAGGTATAATATAGCTTGTGGCATTTAGTTGGCATTGTCACAAAACAAAATTACTCCTGTCCTGATTGCATCAAAATATTCGACTTTGAAATGTTTTACGTGCATGGAGTGAGTATTCATTGATTTCCAATCTGTATTGCTTTGATATTTGATCATTACATCTGATGAGCTACCCAGAGGAGTATTGCTAGTTGGTCCTCCAGGAACTGGCAAGACATTACTTGCGCGCGCAGTAGCGGGGGGAAGCAGTAGGGGTGTGCATGGTTAACCATATATAAGAACCAATCCACTTAAATGGTTCTAGTTTGAGATCCAAACCATTTTTCTGGTTCATGAACAGACCGGTTCCCATATGGCTCAAAACCGGTTTAAACTGGATTTGATTAAGAACTGCTGGTTTACAAATGGATTAGTTACAAAATCTGATTTTTTTTTCTTGAATTTAGTTTGAAACAACTTTTATTGAATTGGTACTGAATAGTTTTTCATTCAATTGATAAAAACCAAAGTTAGAGAATGATAAAAGGGTATCGTCGAATTGGTACTCTTCTCCGATTCCAGTTTTCATTCAATTGATACTCTTCTCCGATTCCAGTTTTCACCAAAGTGTATCGTCGATTCAATGTGGTTGTCGTCTCCGCCGTTGTTGCGGTTGTTGTCTCTATTGCCGTCTTTGCAGTCGTTGTCTCCACCGCCGTCGTAGCGGTTGCCGTCTCCGTTTCTCTGTCTCCATCGTGGTTGTTGCAGCCTTGTGAAAATACTGCTTTTCTCTTTCAATTTCTCCTTCTCTTTCTACAATTATTGAGCGACTTTTTTTGTTTTTTCAATCTCACCTTTTTTGTTACAACAGAGAAGTAACTCTCTTGTTCTCTGAAATGCAGGATGCAGTTAAAGAATTGAATATGGTTTTTTTAAGTGGATGCAGTTTATAACTGTTTCCAATGAAATGGACTGGGTCAGTTTTGGTTCAAGAGAAAATGGTTTTTCCAAAACAGTTTACTGGATTTCCAGATATAGTTCACATGATCCAGTTTTTTTGCACACCCCTAGGAAGCAGGTGTACCCTTTTTCACAGTATCTGCTAGCGAGTTTGTAGAATTGTTTGTTGGAAGAGGTGCAGCTAGAATCAGAGACCCGTTCGGTACAGCAAGGAAATTTGCACCGTCCATCATATTCATTGATGAACTAGATGCGGTTGGCGACAAGCGTGGAAGAAGCTTCAATGATGAACGTGATCACAAAAGCTAAACCAGGCAAGTTTGGTCATCATTTTTGTATTTCTTTCCTAGCAACAAATGATTTAACTCATGGTTATCAATATCTTAAGATGCATGTGAGACATATCTTGATGCGATACTAAACTGAATTAAATCAATACAAATCTCTGGTGTGTATATTTTTGGGACATGAATCTCATCTTGAATCTTGATTCATTATGATGATTCTCAATTCTTTTTTACAAACCACTACTTATACTTAATGTAGCCAACCACTTTTTTTTGTCAACTTTGTATAACGAATCAATTTTCTTATGTCATTTGATTTATGATTTGAATCTTGAATCACTGTAAAATTCACATATGATATATCAGCTTATAATTTTTACTTAAAAAAATGACATTAGTAATGTATTCTGTGATTCGTAGTATGATTTAATTCATGATTCGGAAATATGTCTTCGGATTCATGATTTGAATCTCAATTTGATAACCATGGTTGAAATTTTAAAAGTTCAGTTTCTTTATCAATTATTTGATTGTATTAGATTTCTAGTATATTCTAGTATATACTATATACTATCTACATGAACAATCATCAATCGTGTGCGCTCAAGTCTCAATTGCTGTCGTTTTCCCTGAGCTGACTTTTTAAAGAATTTTTCCTGTCTATGTAGTTGCTGACAGAAATGGATGGATTTGAATCAGAGATTAGAGTCGTTGTTATTACAGCAACTAATCGACCAGAAGCGTTGGATCAAGCGCTTTGTAGCCCCGGTCGTTTCTCGAGAAAAGTATTTGTAGGGGGACCTGATCTTGCAAACATTGTCAATGAATCCGCATTGCTTGCCGCTCGAAGAGGTATAAGACCGACTTACAGTTTATTGTGACTATAGCATTTTGCATTCACCAATGATAATTCCTTATTAGATTTTGTCTCCCCCTTAATGTTAGTAGTTAACTTGTTAAAGAAGAAATGTTAATAGAAGAGATTGAACCCTAGGTTTTCTGCCTTCAATGTCTCTACCAAAACCACTGGACTGCTTATTAGATTGTATTTGCATTCTGTACTCTTTACCATATATCAAGTCGTGTACGAATTGGGTTTTATGCTGTATAAGTTGTTTGGTGATCAAAGATTAGAGTTTATGGAGGTAAATTCTATATAATCTGTCTGATTATCTCTTCCGAGTTATATTCAGGGATGCCTGCATAAAAATCTTGAAATGCTTTTTCAAGTCTATCTTAAAAATGGTATTATGGAGTCGCTTAGCTCTTTCATTCTATTCATATATGTTTGTTCGATGTTATGACAGCGAAGTGTTGTGACCACTTGAAGAATTTTAGAAAGAGTTGCTGTCGATTATGTTTCAGAGTGAATGTCATGGAAACATCTTATAGGTATGTTCTTGGAATCTGTTAACAATTTCATCTATGTTTTAGAGATTATATTCTTTTGTATATGCCTAAAGCGGTCAAAGCTTAATATATTAAAATTGTATAAACGAGAGTGATATTTTTTTACTTTTGTTTTGTATGCTATCAAGGGATTTTACATGCACTCATTGTTCATGATTGCTGCAAGGAAAATGCCTACTTCTGTTTACTTCTTTTCTGTCGGCAGAACAACATTCAGAGGTCAAAGATTTCCTTGAATAATCCGTGCATTTTTTAGATAACCTGAGCATTTAATATCAACTATATAGTCCTAACTCTTTGTTCATTATGCACAGAACACATGCTAGGAGTTGCAGCATTATGCGTTTTCCAAGTAGGCATGTAATTGTATCGATTCTTTAGATCCATTTCCAATACCGGTGATGAAGGCAGTAATGTCGTTACAACCAAGCAAGTTCAATTTCTTGGACAGAAGGTTTCCCTTACTTCAATAAGGCGTGGTTCATCTTTAGTTTCTGCCTCCCATAGGGGCAGGGACCGGTGCTACCCTTGTTCGTCCATCACTTGGTCGGTGGATTGGTAAGATCATATAATAAACAACGCATGCAGAAAATTATTGCTTCAATCTTTTTGCTTGAATTGTGTTGGCCTGATTTTTATTCATTTCGACTTCCTAAAGCAAAACCTTGTTCTTCATTTCAGGATGTGCAGCTGGTGATTTGGTTGGTCCGATCATTGTAGCATTTTGTAACAACAAAGCATTTCAAGTGGCGCTTTAGTGCTAGTTATTTTTCCGACTTATTCTTTACAAACCTCAAAATGAATGGTGCATCTTCAAAAATTTGCACTTCTTATCTGTCATGTCTTAATGAGCTACTAACTTGAACTTGGTTTACCTCTTTTGAGCCGAAAGAGTTGTAACATTATTCCCATGATGGCGACTTTGTTACTGTTTCAATTGATATTCCACTTTCTAAGCTGTTTCAATAAAATGACTAAATCTCTCATTTTGTAGAATGATATATATAAGCAAAATCTATATTATCCCTCATTTAATTTAATTTTATATATTTCTAATGACTAAATTTATTAGTCCTAGAGGATGACTTAGATAAGATATTTTTTTTCATCGAATGTATTGATTAAATGTGATCAATTACTTTTCCTAATATATGTAATTTAATCAATTTTGGCTAATATTCTGGGTGGAGTATTTGAAAAGGGCTTTGTTTCAACAATTTGGACGTTGATAACTCGATTTATTTCCAACTTATATTAACCAGTATTTGTTGGAGTGTCACTAGCTACTATGATTGATCCAAATACTAAAATAACAAATAGATTGTGATCTAGGATCTCTTATAGCATGTTTGGTTCCACGTTTTCTACTCCAATCTTGCATCCCAATGACCTTTTTGCCGTGATTTTCAGAAGTGATAAATACAAGCTTCTCCGTCAATGCGAAAAACGATTATGCTTTTGAGAAATGTGACGAAGTACTAAACAAACACTTAGTTATTAGTCAAAAGCATATCTTTACCCGTATAGCATTTCTCTTATAATAATGAGATGAAATTACATATGGATAGGTAAATGATCACACCATGAAAAACATTACAACAGTAAAAATGAAATAATAAGTGGCAGCCCAAATCAGATGTGATTATCAATCTCAGTAACCAACTATGTACAAATCAAATGAAATGGCTTCGCTTATCCCAGAGGCGGTGGTGGACGGAGGTGTCGGTTGGATTTTGCAAACTTGGCCGGCCAATTTAACCATGCCAAGAGCTAGGGTTACGCATCTAAGTATGTCATACGTCAGACTATTGTATTTTTGTTTTTGAGCCTGAAAATTAACAAAATAGATTAGGCGAAAAGTGAACACAACTTACATATGAAGATCTAAGACCTATCAGTTTGTGCACTAATTTTTGAACGTGTCAGCGATAAGATATTATTGCATACATAAAAAAGAATATTTGAGCTTATGTCTAAGTGCAAAAACATATACTGTCTATTGGGGAGATAAAGAGAAAGCATTGGTGAATAGAAACGACATAAACTTTTATGTCTTGTTACCTTTGAAGCAGAAGATGGCCCGTGATGATTGCTGAATTAGTGATTTGCAGAAGAAACAAGAGAAACGTGTATGTTTTGTTACCATTTTTGCAGAAGAAGGCCATTCTGGACCACGAATCTTAAAAAAGGTATAAGAAGAATAAGTTAGTGTTAAATTTGAAAAGCCTATATGAAAAGTAAAGTAAAAGAGAGAATATTACCTTTGTAGGAGTACAAAGCCCTCGGGTTTGCTCATGAAACTTAAAAAAAAGTATAAGAATAAGTTAGTGATTTGTGTTGTTAAATTTGAAAAGCAGAAAAGCATTACTACTAAATGATATAATACCTTAACATCAGCGAGTTCGGATGAGAACCGGTAAGACTGATGCGAGGATAATCTTAACAAAGCGACAGCCCATCGAGTCAAATTCTGCGGAATCAATTCAATAAATGGATCATTAGAATAATATTCAAAAGATTCAATAATAATAATTTGGAGAAGAAGGAGGAGACGATCAACTCACCTCGGCATCACGAGGAGTTTTCTTGTAGGTTTTTTCTGCCAACATACATACAAATTCCATTGGTAAATTGAATTCGAATTTCGTCACAAGATAATCCATCAGCGCTGGCTGCTAAATTGATTGATCGATGTGTTACAAAACGGGGACTGATTGATGATTGTGAATCGCAAGAGAGAGTAAATTGAGCAAAAACCGTAACACAATTGCGCGATTCAGTATCTCAAATCTTTCTTTCTTTCCCTCTCTTAATTCAAAGAAAATTATATATATATTGAAACATGATAATGGCCCGGCCCATCAAATAATAGTATGGTTTAATTGGTCAACTAGGCACAACGAGGACCACGCAAAAGATCTTATCCCGAACATTTTCGGATTATATAATTTAAAATAAAGTGCAAAGTTTATCTCATTTTCATCCGGTATTGAATATTTTCGGATTATATAATTCGAAAACTAAGTAAAGGAATTCAAATTATATAATCCGAGCCAAGTCAATGTTTTTGGCCGGTGGTGCACCACATAAAACGAGTTTGGGTATGCTCCATTTAAGTAATGCTCAATTTACTCCATTTAGGGGTTTGGATGCATGACATGTGACAAACAAACATCCAAAGGCTGAGATTTTAAATTAAAATAAATATTTATTTAATTAAAAAGAAAAAGAAACTCTGGTAGTTTTTCCCCTTGAACACATCGCTTCCTTTTCCGTTTCACCACCGTCATCTTTCCTTCTCCGTCGCCGCTACCCTTTTCACCACCGTCCTCTTTCCTTCTCCGTCGACGCCGCCCTTTTCACCACCGTACTCTTTTCCTCTCTCTGACGCAGCTACTTTCCACCACCGCCTTCAATTTTGCCATTCTTACATCTGTCGTAATATTTCAGCAGGTTCAATCTCAAATCAATCAAACAGTTTATAACACCAATTGATTCATCAACCTTTATTTGATTTTCACCTCCATTAGAGTAGTGTTTGGATTTTGTATTTGCTCAATGGTTCTTCAATTACCTTCTTTGTTTATTGCTCGACATTTTATGTTCCGGCGGCCGAAGGAGTGAGTGTCGCAGCAATGACGAGAGTAAGATGAAAACACATGAAGAAGAAGAGGTTTGCGATGATGATACATGTGGTTTCAACGGAGGCGACGGAGAGCGGCGGCGGAGAAGGGGAAGAGCGGCGGTTGTGTAGAGGAAAAAGGCAGGGAATCTAACACTGTTTGTGAGGAAGAGAAACAAAACGTTTTTTTTATTTAATTAAATAAATGATTATTTTAATTTAAAATCTCAGCCTTTGGATATTTGTTTGCCACATGTCATGCATCCAAACCCCTAAATGGAGTAAATTGAGCATTACCTAAATGTAGCATACCTGAGCCCACATAAAACACGTTTTCAAAGGTTTTTACCAACATTAATGGCTGAAAAAACCCTCTTTGAAACACGTTTTTTGACTCAACATTAAGTGTAGTTTGATAGTTTAAATAGTGTTGTTTTTAGGGTTAATTTGCAGGTGTGCCATGTACTGGAATTGAGTAGTACACGAAGCTAAAATGGCACTTTAGGTGAGGTGTCCTTGGACTCTGCATTGGACCAGAATGCCTTTAATGGCTGGACAGAAATGACAAGGACAAAAAGGACTTAAAACAAATAATTAGAAAGATAAATAAAAATAAAATTTTTAAAAAACTAATAAAACAAAAAACGAAAATTTAAAAAAAAAACAGAAAGAAACTTTAAAAAATAAAAAACAAAAAATCAAAACTTAAATGAGGTATCTTAAAATACCTCTCTGCCAAAATTTTGTTAGAAACGACAAAATAAAACGGTTTAAAAGACAAGAAATTTTCTATGAAATAAAATGACTTAAAAGAAGAATAAAAGATAAAATTTTACAAAATAAAATAACGCGAAACACGAAAATTAATTACGGGATAAAAGAAAGCGTAAAAGACGAATAAAAAAGGAAATTAAATACGAAATAAAAATAGCGTAAAAGACGGAAAAAAATTGGAAATAACTACAGAATAAAAATAGCATGAACGACAAATAAAGGGAAATTAATTGTGAAATAAAAAGGAATTTAATTGCGAGATAAAAGTAGCGTAAAAAGTGAATAAAAGGAAATTAATTATGAAATAAAAACAGCGCAAAAGACGAATAAACAGGAAATTAAGAATGGAATAAAAATAGCGTAAAAGATGAAATGAAAAAGAAATTTAACGTAAAAGACGAATAAACAGGAAATTAAGAATGGAATAAAAATAGCGTAAAAGACGAAGTAAAAATAAAATTAGCGTAAAAGACGAATAAAAAAGAAGGATATTAAATACAAAGATAAAAGGTGTGAGATATAAATATTAAATGGATTTTTTAGTCAAAAATTGAGGTATGACAGATGCCCCTGTTTAAGTTTCTTTGCCAGGAGACTCGAAGATGAAATCTTTGATTTGATGGGACGAAGAGACTTAAATATCAAATGCACCATTTTTGACCTAAAAATACCATTTTAAACTCTAGAAATGCTATGAAAGTTATGTATGATATGTGATGCTTGTAATTATGAATGCAAGATGATGAAGATAAACTGATTGAGGAAAAAGACAATTAAAGGATACCCAACCTCGTTAGAGAAAAAGGGGTCCGACTCAGCTCGGGAAAGTGTTGTTTCATTGTGTCGATATGCTTGGATATTAAACTCTTATTATGGATCATATTCAAAATTTGAGGAAATAATGATGCTTTACAGGTTAAAGCTCTCTTGTAAACTAAAGTGTGTAGTAGTTTGTTATTGTTATTATGTTTGGTTCTAAAGTTGCAAAATATGATTTTGAATCTTTGATTGATTCAGTCTGTAAGTTCAACATTTTCATTTCTCAAGACATCTCAATGTCATAATGCTAGAAATTAGAGATTCTCATCGTCGCGTGATTTTTGCTAATAAATCTTTAACACAAACTTAGTGTGAGTTTCACAAGTCACTTATATTTGCTTCATATACTGATTTAAATAATAAATTTTAGCCTAAAATTCACGTTTGGAGGCAAACTTCCAGTCACGGCTGCAAGTTAGAATATATTCTACAGTCAAATGCAATGCTGCCCAAATGATTCTACATTTATTTGTTGCTTCCAAATTTATCTTCATGCAAGATATGGATATATATATATATATATATGAGTTAAATGGAACTCCTACAATTACTTTTGCATCAATTACAAGTTTGATGACAACCGCCTTAGCAAGCTAATCAAAGCCGGGTTTTTGTGGTCTCCTTTGTCATTCTTTTAGGTTGTGGATATATGGTTTATTAGGGTTTCTTTCAGGTTCCTCTAATATTCTTCATGTTGAGCTCCATGCATTAAATCAAGAGAAATGATATTTGTACAACCATTTTGTGACAACTTTTGAACAACTTTCTCTCTTATACTCACATTATATTCTCTCTCTCTCTCTCTCTCTCTCTCTTCCTTTTTCTCTCTCCATTGTGTTTGACAAATAAGAAGAGAGAAAAACTATGTTGTCATCAAAGTTGTCTTCAAATGAATGTACATATATCACTACTCTTAAATCAAGGACTTTTGATGGCTAAACAATTACTCCCTCCGGTCATTATTATAAGCAAAAAACTACTTTTTAGGTTCATTGAATGAGTGATGTATATGACCATTAATATAGACCACATACATCATTTATTCAATGAACCTAAAAAGTAGTTTTTTGCTTATAATAGTGACCGGAGGGAGTACATCACCATGACATTACATGTTACACATATTATCTTCATTGTGTCGATATGCTCCAGGTTCAAACACCAATGTTTCACAAATATTTGACTTTGATCCAAAATATCAAGGATCTTTTTCATCAAGATTGACATGTGAGAAGGAAATAGTTATGCAAACTTCCTTTTTAAACTAGAATCTTCTAGTTTGAATATCATAGTCCACTCTCCCTTCTCACTAACATCTTATATCCTTCTTTTCATATATACTAAGAGAACTTGGTTTCCTTCTTATCTTAATAAAAATCAAAATTCAAATTTGGGTTAATATGTGTTTACCCCCCTGTAATTTGGGCGAGTTTCGGTTTTCCCCCCTGTAAAAAATTTTGTTTGAATTACACCCTTGTAAAATTTTTTTTTTCCGGAAAACACCCCTCCCCCCTCCAACTCAGCAGATTCGCTGACGTGGCGCTGACAGGGCGCTGACTTGGCTTTTTTTTTTCATTTTTTTTTTTTAAAAATGCCACGTCATATTTTTTTTTAAAAATATTTAAAAATAAATTTTAAAAAACAAAAAAATCCAAAAAATAATAAAAAAATTTAAGTTTTTTTTCCAAAAATTTAAAAAATCGAAAAATAATTTTAGAAAAATAAAAAAAAAACATAAAAATATTCAGTTTTTTTTTTCCAAAAATTTAAAAAATCGAAAAATAATTTTAGAAAAATAAAAAAAAACATAAAAATATTCAGTTTTTTTTCCAAAAATTTAAAAAATCGAAAAATAATTTTAGAAAAATAAAAAAAAACATAAAAATATTCAGTTTTTTTTTCCAAAAATGTAAAAAATCGAAAAATAATTTTCAAAAATAAAAAAAATAATAAAAAATTTAAAAATTGAAAAATAATTTTAAAAAATTTTCCACGTCAAATCGAAATTTTTTTTTCAATAATTTAAAAATTATAAAAAAAACTATTAAGATTTTTTTGGAAATTTAAAAAATTAGAAAAAAATCAGAAAATATAATCAGATTTTTTTAAAATTAAAAAGATTTTTAAAAATTCTGGAATTTAATTTTCAAAATACAAAAAAAGTAAATTTTCAAAATTAGAAAAAAAGGTCAGATTTTTTAAAAAATATTCTGGAAAAAAATTAATTTTTAAAAATCTGAATACAAATTTAGAGGTTTTTATAAAAGTCGTGGAAATTCCATTTTTCCTATAATTAAGCTCTTCATTAGAGGAGGTAGAATTCATAAATCATAAATCTTATAAAATCTTTCCACGACGATGACAAAACCCTCTGATATTATTTGAGAATAAAAATTCTTATTATAGCCCCAAAACAGATTTTTGTTAGAATCATTAGGCAAAAAAAATTTGTGGAATGAAATGATTTTTTTCCCAATATTTTATTAAAATTGTGGTATAAAATTTTCGAATAAAAAATCTGACTATTTTTCTAATTTTAAAAATTTTTGAAAAAAAATCTAATTTTTTTCGATTTTTAAATTTTTTGGAAAAAAAAATATGACTATTTTTCTGCTTTTTTATATTTCGGAAAAAATCTTAATATTTTTTCTGAATTTTTTGGATTTTTAAAATTTTGTAAAAAAAACTGAATATTTTTATGATTTTTTGGAATTTTTTATTTTTTCAAAAAATTATTTTTCGATTTTTAAAATTTTTTGGAAAAAAAACTGAATATTTTTATGTTTTTTTGGATTTTTCTAAAATTATTTTTCAATTTTTTAAATTTTTGGAAAAAAAACTTAAATTTTTTTATTATTTTTTGGATTTTTTTGTTTTTTAAAATTTATTTTTAAATATTTTTAAAAAAAAAATATGACGTGGCATTTTAAAAAAAATGAAAAATGAAAAAAAAAAGCCAAGTCAGCGCCCTGTCAGCGCCACGTCAGCGAATCTGCTGAGTTGGAGGGGGGAGGGGTGTTTTCCGGAAAAAATTTTTTTTACAAGGGTGTAATTCAAACAAAATTTTTTACAGGGGGGAAAACCGAAACTCGCCCAAATTACAGGGGGGTAAACACATATTAACCCTTCAAATTTTCTAGAATAATTTTTTATTCTACCCAATAATTCAAAAATTGGTAAAAAAATAAATAAAAGTAATTTTGTAATATGTGTGGGTTGGATGATACTTTTTGCATTTTTTGATTGTAATAATCCAGGCCCAATTATTTTGAAGAGGCCCTTAAAATAAAACCTTAAAATCACAACCGGTTCATCCCTGCACTTTCGCTCGCACCCAGCTGAAATACCCAAACCACCTTTACGGTAGTTAACTAACGTAAGTGTAAAAATGTGCAAGTGACGCTGCGTGACTACAGTGGCTGAACTGGGGGTGGCAAGGGGGAGCCACCGCCACCCCATCCTAAAAAAAAAATTTTATATACTGAAAATTACAAAAATACCCTTTAGTAATACCAATATTTGCTATTCAGTCTCATATCCTCTTCCCGTTTCTCTTTCATCCGAAAACAAGTGAGAAACGCGATCCCTTTTTTCTCCCACAAAGCAAATCGATTCACCAGAACACTACCACTATCACCGCCGCGAGTACTCTTCTCCTTCTTCAGTTTAGAGAGCTATCTACATCTCTCTCCACAAACCCTTGTAAGGTAATGTGAAATTGAATGTAATTTCCTTCAATTATGATTCGGATTTAATGATTATATGTTCTTTAGTTGATTGCCATGAGTTTTTTAATTGATTGCCAACCCTAATTGTTGTTAAATGTTAAACCTGTTGAATGTTGTTCTTTGCCCCTTTGGTCGTAACCTTAGTTACTGTCCTTTGTTCATTGATAAATTCATAATTGCATACCCTTTACTCTCTTTACAAAGATTTTTTTGTTAATCATAGTTTTAATCATAGCCTAGTGATGGTTTCACTTTCTAATGAAATTAGTTGTTTAAGTCTTTGTGAAGTATATGTGAAGTATAATGCGAAGTATAGTATTATATGTGAAGTATATTATTATTGATGTAGGACTACTTGTTTAAGTCTTTGTGATTAATTATATGTGAAGTATAGTATTATTGATGTAAGACTAAACTCTTTAAATCTTAAACTGCTCCAAATTCAAAGCTTATGTGAGCTATAATGCGTACACAACTTTACAGTACTTCATGCTATGCTGAAATCAGTTGTTAAACCTGTTGATTACCATAAACAGTATGTTAGTTAAAACAACCTGCTAAACCTGTTATATATTATATTTTAGTTTATTTTGATGGCGGGATGGCGGCCACCCCAAATTTTTTGTTTGGCTCCGCCACTGGTCACGCATAGTGACTTAACTCACTTTTTTTAATTTATTTACTATATTCAAATTATTTTATTTACTTTATTTTAATTTATTTTTTCACTTTATTCTAATTTATTTATTTTCTAAATTATTTGTTCACTTTATTCTAATTTATTTACTTTATTAAAATTAATTTATTTATGTATTTACTTTATTCTAATTTATTTATGAACTTAAAATAAATATTGATTCGAATTTATTCATTAAATAAATACAAATATAAATAAAAAGGAATGAACAAAATTGAGGCATATAACAACATCTCATTTTATTAATAGAATTCATACAATACAATAATTGATACAATAATTTATTTGAATTCACTAAATCTACTTATTTTCTTTTTACCCTTTTGGGGTAAAAGTGACCAATCATCTTGGGGGTAAAATAGTGAGCAACCTTCTTGGGGAAAATACATCATCAATCTTTGGGCTAAATTTAAATCTGGTTCTTTTTATACCCCAAGAAGATTCTTTTTACCTACGGTAAAAAGTTTCTGGGGTAAAAAAAAACAAATTTAATCTTATCCTAAGGGTTGATCACTCCCTCAAGTCGGCTACTCACTATTTTACCCCGAAGAAGTTTGATCACTTTTGCCCCCAAAGAGACTATTGAAAAAAAAAAGAGGGAAATAAAGGGAGAGAGTGAGGAGGGGGAGAAAGTGATATGATGTAAGGAATTAGAGAAGTATGGAGGGGTATTTATAGGTAGGAATGGTAGTATAGGTTGTAAATACCATTAATGTGGTCAAAAAACGTGTAAAATTTGGTAAAAAAACGTGTGGATTGAATGTTGAAAAATTGACACAAAAAAACGTTTGTTCTTCAGTTTTGACCACCGGCCAACGTACGTGAGTTAACTTGCGCACATGCCAGTGGTGCGTGA
The DNA here is from genome assembly GCF_051527215.1 of Medicago sativa. Lineage (NCBI taxonomy): Eukaryota > Viridiplantae > Streptophyta > Magnoliopsida > Fabales > Fabaceae > Medicago > Medicago sativa. The sequence goes on from NC_140754.1 coordinate 696,525, forward strand.
CTTAACTAACGCAGGAGCATTATTGTCTTTTCAGTTGGGTGCAAGCGAAAAGTACAAGGGGAACAAGAGAATTCTTCATCCTTTTTGCATGACAAACTCTTTGGATTGGAATTCGTAGTCTCAGTGAACTCAACGCCGCGCGGGCAGCCACAAACAAACAGTAAGAATCTCTGTCATTTTCTTCCTTTCAGGTTTTCAATACTTCTTTATTCGACAAGATCTATGCTCCTTGTCTTCTTTTCAAGGTTAAAGTTTTGATTTTCTAATTCTGAGATAATGTATGTGAGACGAGGCGACGCAGGATCCTTCCTTGATTATCAATTGTTCTGTTTAAGTTTGGTCTCTGTTAAATTACTTTGAAGGATTGATTTTTATGCCAACTAGTGGTTAAAGCCATTCAACAATCGCTTCATTTCAATTCAAATTATTAGAGACAATTTTCCTTCTGTATTCAAATTCTGAAACTGCTTATAAAATTAATCAGGTTTTAGGAGCGGAACTGAATTATATATAAATTAGTGAGAAAAAGTTTGGTTTTTGAACCATAAACACCAGTAGTGAGAAAGTCCCTGCTTTTCCTATTTTTGGGGATTCCTTCTTCTCAAAAGGATTTCTTATTTTGTTTTGAATGGATTCGAAAGCTAAATTTTCTTAGATTGGGATGTTTCGATAGTCTTAAACTACACTTTTTCTTAATCCCTTGTTTTCTTTGTTTCATTCTATCTGATTTTGAAGAAAATATACTTTTACTAGGTATGGTTTTGAGCATGCATAAGTTCAATGCGTTATCACATACTGCCCTTACTTCACTGGTCCTTATTTTATGGGCTGATTACACTCCAGTTTTTGGTTTTGAGCTTCTGGGGTTAAAGTAGGTTGGACAATTGATAAAATTCCAAGTTGAACCTTCAGATTTTTGGCTTCAGATTAACTCTTTATTTAGTTGTAGTTGATGTTAATTTTTTATTTCAAAAGGCTGGTTACACTTTAGTTATGATTATTCTCAAGGGTTAGTCTTGTTCCTTTTTGGTTTAAAGTAAATTTGCTATTGCTCTTAACTTTTGGGTGGTTAAAATAAGTTGGATGAAATTCAAAATTGTTAATCTCAAGCCCTTTTTCCACCTTCAGATTTTTACTTCACGGGTCCATTGTAAATGGATATTTTATGGGCTGATTACACTCCAGTTTTTGGCTGAGCTTTTCGGGTTAAAGTAGATTGGAAATTTGATAAAATTCGAAGTTGCAAATTTTAGGTCTTTTATTTCAGTTTCTTACTCTAACACTACAGATATTTTAAGACAAAACCTTATTTACCTGATATTCATTGATATTCATTTGTAACATGATACATAAACTGTCTTTTGAGTTAAGCTCTTGGTTTAATTCCTAACACTTGTCACACACACACACACACACACACACACACACACACACACACACACACACACACACACACACACACACATATATATATATATATGGAAGCACTGTGAAATGAACTCAAATCCACAAGCTTGTGTCATTTTACTTTTTATTTTTCGTTAAATTTGCTCTCATTATATAAAATCTAAAGCATTGATTTTTAAACTGTATGAAAAATGCTTATATAGACTACTTTCTGAATAGTTTCCATATTTCTCAGTTATTATCATGATTGTTTTACCCTATTTTATTTTATTTTATTAGCATTATGAGTTTAGATCGAGTTTAGATAAAAGTTGGTGTTTAGTATTTTATAATATCAAAAATCATGCCAAAGCATATTCATAATGCAAAGTATTGATTCTTTCTGTGTAGTGTTTTAAAACCCTCTGAATTTTAATAACCCAATCTAGAAGTTCATCTTTTAACTTTTGAACCTTAAGAATGCCAAATCATGAATTTTTTAACCCTCTTCAAAAAAACCTTTTGAACCATAGGAATGTTTCAAATGGCTATTATATGACTTAACATTTTTTAATTGATAAAGTATAGAGCTTGATTAGTATAGCATTACATGATAAAGTATATGACTTAACTTGGAAGTCTTTAATTTTTCTAGTTTAAGAGATGACAAGTTAACGTGTGTGTGTCCCACTAATAATGCTTATATAGACTTTGAATTATCAGCATGGTTTTTATTATGATCTTCCAAAAGACTAAAAATTGAACCTTGTTTATTTATTCTAAAACTAGACTTGTAATGCTAATTGAATTTAGGAGCTAACTGTGGCATTTACTAAATTAATTACCCAGGAATAATCAATGATACCTTATGGTTCTTGTGATTTGACAAATTACACACTCTCTGCAATCTGCAAGTTATACATATAAGTATAATTAAGTCTGCAAAGTGTTGATCTCAAAGTGTTGAACGTGAGTACTAGTTTAAGAGTAAAGTACACCCTTGCACTTCGCTTGCTCAGGAATGCAGACCTTATGTGTGTGTTTGTGTGTTTTATTGTCTCTTTATTATATGCTAAGTATCTTAAGTGTGTTATATTATGTGTGTGCTTGATATATGGTTTAGGGTTTAGGGTTTAATTCCCAACACTTGTCATGTATATGTTTTGGAAGTACTGTAATATGAACTCAAATCCACAAGCTTGTGTTATTTTACTTTTCATTTTTTGTTAAATTTCTTTTCATTATACAAAATCTAATGTATTGTTTGTTCTTTTCTATCTATTTAAAACTTTAGTTGATAATTATATGAGCTTGTTATCCGTTTTGTGAATATGTAAGCCAATTTTTTTTCAAGGTTTTTTTCTCTCTTTTCATATGTTTATGTTTCTTTGGTACAGACTGGATTTTGATGGTTTTGTGATGTGTTATTTTTTCAGATATGGAGATTTAATCAAACACAAGTGGAGATCTAATTCTGAAAGCTTAAATTAAAAAAAGAGAGAAACCTGGTACCTTTGGGATTCACTGCACTACTGTTGTGGTGTTTCTATTCTTTTAAGGGTGAGTTATCTTTAATCAATTGCTTTGTTTACAGTTTTTTTTTTATCTTTAAGCTTTTGGTCTTTGTTAAATTACTTGAAGGTTTTTTTCTTTAATATGAAAGCTTATATTTTTTTTTTTATCTCTTCTTTTAAGGTTGATGTTAATTGATGATTTCAAAAGGCTGATTACACTTTAGTTATATTTATTCTCATGGTTTAGTCATTTGTCTTTTTGGGTTAAAGTAAGTTTGTTATTGGTCTTAACCTTTGGGTGTTTAAAATAAGTTGGATGAAGTTCAAATTTGTTAATCTCAAGCCCTTTTTCTACCGTCAGTTTTTTATGTCACTTGTGTTTGATGGTTTTGAAGGATTTTGAGACGAATGAGTTGTTGGAAAAATATTTTATTGAAGTTTATCATATTTCGGAGCGTGTTGAAATTTCACCTAAAATGTGTAGAAAGCTTTAGAGCCGTTATTTACATTAGTTATTGTATTGCGCTACACCTCGTGAGCATCTACAATATATTTTTGGCGATTTAAAATTCATATTTAATTTATGTTTTGTTATAAAATTCTAATTTATTTTGGAGAGATTTTTACAATATTCTACACATTTCATTATAAAATACAAAAGCCGACTTAAAAATAAGGACCAAAAATAATTATTGAAAATTTTATAAGAACTAAATGTTGAAGGAAAATTTTAGAGGAATTGAAATAAAAAATTGGTATATTTACAGGGACAAAAAAACATATTTAACTTTTAATTCAAACAAAAAAATTCCAATTGATCTCTATATGTCGTCACAATCATAGCTTCTCTCTCACCATATGTAGGGTTTATCTCGCTCATATATTAAATCTAACGGCTGAAAACACCACAGTAGAGACCGTAGATGATAGAAGCGCAGCAGGTGATCCAAATCATTTTCCCCTTTCTCCCATCTTCCTAATTCCCGCGACGTTAACCCTGAAATTGAAATCTGAGATGAATAATCATTGAATTGGTGTTTCAATTTCAACCTTCATGGCCTTGATTCTCATAATCACATCTCTCATTTTCCTTTGGATTATTTCTCTATGCAAAATTTTCCTTCTCCCTCGCACCCCTTTCACCAAACATTTCACGCTCAATGGTACGCTTCTCTCTCTCTCTCTCTCTCTCTCTCTCTCTCTCTCTATTTTTTTTTTTATTTCATTCTAAAATTTATTCTTTTTATTTTATTTATTTTTTCTTAATTTTCATTTTGCAGGTAGAGCTTTTCGCAAGAGAAATGTCTTGTTGGCTATTGCTCACCCTGATGATGAATCCATGTATATTCTTAGCTCTCAATATTGTTATTATTTTTTAATCTGCTAATGATATTGATTGAAACACTTTATATCTATGTAGTACTGACACTTCAAATTGATTGATGAGTGTCTGACGCGTGTTAGTATCCGACACCACAGACACAATGCCTTAGAGGGTTTATTGGAAACTTTATATGGTATATGTCCATTCATTCGGGCCACACACCAAGCTCAATAGTGTTCACATAGAGGGCGTATTGGAAAAATTTAAAGTCCGTCTGAAATAGTCTATAAAGGGTGAGTTAGGCCCAATATAAGAACCTGATAAATGCATTGTTGAATCCTTGTATGGCTTATAGGGGTATTACTTGGTAGCAGGGACATATCCATAAACCTTTCACATGGGGGGGCTCTAATAAAAAGTGGGAGAGACTTGAAAAGTCAAGAAAATGAAAAGATGAGCTATGAGAGAAGTGAAGAAAAATTACGGTAGTTCCCAGATTAAACATGAACATGAATTGAGATAAAAAAAGCTACTATATGATTCCTCATATAAAAAGTCTATTCTTAGCTTTAATTTTGAAAATTGTTTACTCAATCTGAAAAGTTTTTGATGATTGATTACTTAGACTACTAAGCGCCTGGCTATTTTATCAAATTAGTGTTTCTTAGTTTTTTTTTGTATATCACTGACTACATTTGAATGAAGAAAAATAGCATACAAGCATTGGCGGTTCTGAGATAGTCACATATTATGCATTGATTAGTTGTTGTTTGCCTATGAGTTATCTGAAAATAAAGGCTGATTAGAACTGGCTGGAACTATGTATATGAAGTTCAATGCCCAGTTGAATCCTTTGTATGACTCATAGGGCGATGGTAGCAATTTAGTTTGAGCCGAAGTTAACTTCCAGAAATCAGTGAGAAATTTGGGAAATAACTTTTGCGTTTCCTCTCATTCAATTAGAGGAAATATATAGACCGTTTGTAATATTCCTGATCCTGATCATCCTTTCATTTTGTAATGCTAAGTTACACACTCAAACAGACCATATGTGCTAAACGAATTCAACAACCTATTTTCCCCCATGAGGCTTCTCAATGAGTTATGACTAATTCTAGAACTGCATTCCTTTCATTTTAATTGGCGTTTCCTTTACTATTTGCTCCAAACAGGGATACAAAATATGTCTTTTGAATTGTATTCATCATTGTACTACTGAGGCTAATGAATACTAAATAAATAAGTAAACCTTGAAGACTAAGCCCCTAATTGAAATTGTACAAAAGTGATTCATGTTACACTTAAACGACAATTTCTGGGTGTGAATCTAACAGTTTTGAAGTTTATATTTTGAAACTTCATTATGATTTCACATTGTCTTGAAATTTTATTCCATTTCTGCAGGTTTTTCACTCCAACTATAAATTTTCTGACTTCAAGAGGGCATAATGTTAAAATACTCTGCTTATCTAATGGTGATTACTTTAGAAAATCTGTTCATATTGTAAATTATAGCAGTAATGCTATGTGTGTATTTATGTTGATTTTTTTTGTGATCATGACTTTTAGTTATGCTCATTTTTAATTAATTTTAAATTACTGTATTTTCTTTCTCCCCATTTTGTAGTTGAATTTTTTTCGAGTGGAATCTTTGTATATGAAGCGAGTTCAAATTTTACAGAATATAATTTTTATCCGTTTTCACTGTATAGAGTCCTATATTATTAATGAACCATCTGTTGCCACTAAATACATCCACACCTTGTCAATGATAGCTAGATTAGGTAATATGGAAAAAGAAGTCCAATTTTGTTGATCAGATGATAATTGACCTGAATGTTATCAAATGGAGGTCATAGTAGAGTGCGGTAGCAGATCTTTTCCTAACCACTAGGCTAATTTGTGAAGGATGGCAACGCTATGGCATTTTATGACTGAAATGGTAGATATTTTGCTTTTGCCATCCGCAATTGATAACAGTGGTAGATGTGTATGTTATCATCAAACTAATAAACTATAGTAGCATTATGAATCTGATTTTATTCTTAGCTGCATAATTCATATTAATTGTTGCATGTTTTCACTGTTTGCATGCAATTAGAATTTCTTGTTTATGTTTATCTGTTTTTCTATAATTCTATTTAAAAGCCTTTAAATTATGGAGGATTTATTTTTATGTGTGAAAGATCTATGGCTTGGAGTTTTTCTTTGAACGGTCTATGGGATTCTGGATGTCACAAAATCAAAGATTTTACCTTAGACTTTAAGAATGATTAGATGTTTATATTTCAATCCTTTAGATAGTTTTTATTGTTTTAATTTTTAATTTTTTCTGTAGGTGATGCAGATGGCAAAGGAAATGTCAGAAAACAAGAGCTATTTCAGGCCTGTGTATCTCTCAAGGTGATTTACAAATTAGATTGAAATTGATGCCGTTGAAGTAGTCATAGCTATACTTAGAGCAAAATTTTCTTGGGAAACCTAGGATGCCTTTCACTAGATAATGTTATTTACTTAAGTTAAAGGCAGTCTCTATCTAGCAATTTGATAAGGGTATTGTTTGTGTAACATTGACACTCAGGTTCCTATGCAACAAGTGAAGATTGTGAACCATTCTGATCTGCAGGTTTTGATTCAATTTGTCTATTGGAGTTATAAAATTTAGTATTACTAAAATTATTTTTGTTAGTTCCTTATATTGCCCTTCTTTATCCTGTTTCATACGTAGGACGGTTTTGGTAAAGTTTGGAACCATAACTTATTGGCAAATATTATTGAGCCAGAGATAACTAGTCACTGCATTGATATGGTAAGGTCCTGCCTCTGTAAACATAGTTTGAGTCCTGAAGCTTCGATTTTTGCTGCCATAAGCATCTTTTGGCAGATTACCATTTCTGTTCAAATATATCTTTTAAGGAGGCACTTCTCATTTATGCCCTTTTCCCCAGATTATTACTTTTGACAAATATGGTGTCTCGGGACATTGTAATCATCGTGATGTGCATTATGGAGTATGGTAAGTTGAATTTTTACTATGTACGACTATTGATTGATTAATATATAAGTACTGCAACTGGAAAAATCTGGAGATTTAACACATACAGTTTGAGATTTATTTTACAAGATATAGTTGCAGAACTAAATTAACAATAAACGAGTGATAATGGTGTGCACAATATTCTAAGGTCATTTCCCCGCCCCTCCTTTACCATGCTATGATCCCATTTGCATCTCTGTAGGTTGCTTTATCCTTGTTATAAGATGAGTGGCTTGGTTTGTCTTCTTAAAACACTTATAAACTCAGATAATCTTCAATAGCCTTTCTAATTCCTGTCGGTACCTTTTTCAAACATGGTGAAATAAAGGTGAAATTTTATTTCATAAGTTCCTTCAAGATAAAGTGGTTCAGATTATACCATCATGTTAAACTTGATATGCTTCTGATGGTAATTGTTTGAATTTTAGAGTGATCTCTGTTTATTGTGCCTTGCTGATCGTTAGAATTGTCCTTCTGGATTCTTTAACATTTCTCTTATTCCTCATGTCATGTGTGTGATCTCTAGCACAGTATCAAAGCAAATGAAAGATTATTAGGTTAAGTGAAAGAAAAAGATTATTATATTCATATTTAGATTTGATTCAGTAGACCAATCACGTCATTTTCTCTCATTCTACTGCTGCTACCTCTGACATCTAAAACATTTCCCTGTTGTAAGCAGCCAGCTACTACATGATACTTCACGAAGAGATATTGAAGTTTGGGAGCTTGTATGTTTTTGCATTCTTAAATTCTTAATTTTATTCTCTTATCTTATTTTGGCCAAGTGCTTTATTAGAATTTGTTCAAGTTGACTTACTCTCCTTGTGTGTCTTTGTTATTCTCAGGTCAGCACCAACATATTGCGCAAATATAGCGGTCCAATTGATATATGGTTGTCCATGTTTTGGGTCATGCTGCCCTCAAATGGAACAATGCAGTGTTTGGTAAATGAACATTCCCGTAGAAGTTTTATTGCTATGGCCCAACACAAAAGCCAGTGGGTTTGGTATGCATGCTTTACCTAATTTTTATTGTGAAGCTGTATGCCGCATTACATAACAAAACATCATTTTTTTCCCCTCATCTAACAATTGATTTCGTTTCTGCAGGTTCCGCAAGCTTTTTGTAATCTTGTCTAGTTATACCTATATGAACACTCTTAGAAAGATTGAGTGAAGTTACAAAGTGAAAAAGTTGTGTTGCTTGTGGGATCAACTTTCATTTGTTGCTATTCTATTTGGATCTTCATGATCAGACATCAAACTTCTATTGGTTCAAGCTATTCATTATGTGGATCTATGGTTCAATCTTCAACGACCTTCCCACTTTCTCTCAACAAGATTGAATAGAATCTGCTAATTTTCTTCAAATTATCCTTAGATGTTATATGTTCATTAACGGTGCTCTATGTGAGGTTTTGCTTGCTTAGTTTGTAATTATTTGTATTCATAAAGTAGCACAATAGTTTTTCTCATTATAAATAACTTCAGTTTTTCTCATTATAAATAACTTCAAATTATTCTTCAATGATTTGAGGAGAATAAAAATCATTATGAAAAGTCTTCCTCATTATAAATAACTTCAGTTTGGTCTGACACTCATGAAACTTCGGTCTGACGTTTTTAGTAGGATTCACAATCATCTTGAATTTAGAAGAAAATGCTGTCTTGCTTCTCAAGTTTTGTGTACATGCAATTGTCACAAATTCATGGATCAAAGGAAGGAGGGTCGAATGCATAAGAGAAATGTAGAGCATATTAAAACTCTGAATGTAACATTGTATTGATTGATAAAAAAAAAATGGAAAATGAGCTACACGGGTCTTTTATTCATTGTGGTTTTGTATTTCTCAGACGACTAATGGTAGATTTTTAGAATATTTGATAATTCGGTCTGAATGGAGGTCAAGTGAATTACCTTGTCAATTTTCGAATTTTACTTGTTTTTCGACCCTTTCTCACTTAAACGGTCATAACTTGGGATGTCCTTATCCGTTAGGAGCGTGTGAACATTCATTGGAAAACTAACAAGCATAGCTACGACTTATTCCCGTCGAACATTTTTTTAAATGAAGAAATTTTTATGTAAGACAACAATTAAGAAATATGATTCTCATCGGAAACATTTCAAATCTCATAGGAAACACCTATGAAAAACCCATTTATCTCATTTTTTGCATAACTTATTGGCCAATTATTGTTTAAGAAAAGAAGTAGGCATTTTCCTTGCAGCCTTGAGAGTAGCTGATCTAGAAACATCTGTTGACAACAATCATGAACAATGAGTGCATGTAAAATCTCTCGATAGCATTCAAAACAAAAATAAAAAAACATCACTCTCGTTTATATTAATTTTAATATATTAAACTTTGACCGCTATAGGCGTATGCAAGAGCATCTAATCTCTAAAACATGGATGAAATCGTTAACAGATTCCAAGAACATACATATAAGATGTTTCCATGACATTCGCTCTGAAACATAATGGACAACAACTCTTTCTAAAATTCTTCAAGTGGTCACAACACTTGTCTGTCATAACATCGAACAAACATAAATGAATAGAATGAAAGAGCTAAGCGACACCATAATACCGTTTTTAAGATAGAGTTGGAAAAGCATTTCAAGATTTTTATGCAGGCATCCCTGCATATAACTTGGAAGAGATAAAGATTACCGAGAAACTTACTCCGAGTTTCCTTGTCAAGTGAAGGGGGATAGATGCATGACAAATGGGATTAATTGAAGCTTAATATGGCAATGATGCATGTTTGAATTATTATAGAGCCATGTGGTTTAAACTATTATAATAAAGCCCTATACTACTTTACACAGATGATTACATTAATTCAAAGGGATATGATTTGTTCAACCAATTCTAGCCAAAACTTGATCCAGATATTCCAATCTAGGAATCAATGAGAGAGTTAAGAAACTTGAAGGAGACACAAACATGATTTGATGGGCTGATGACAAGAAACTGTGAAGATCATATGAGTAACAAGGGAAGACTTAAATTTTTTTAAAACCAAACAGTTCGACCTAGATCTAAAAGGAAAGAATACTACCTTTTTTTGAAAATGGAACTGAACTTGTGTTACGGTGTGTGTGTGAATCGGTTTGGACTTGTCTTGGGTTTATGGGTTAGTTATGTATGGAATTTGTGGACGTTTGTGTCTGATGTGGTGTTGATTGTGTTGTGAAATTGGTGTTTTGAGTGAGTTGGTTTGAATCGACGGTTGAGTTGTGTAGGATTGGCTAGAAACGTGTTGGTTTCTGTGGTGTTTTGGAATGGCGGATTTTTGAGGTTTAGGAGTCTGTGTCGGTTGTTATAACGTGTTGTTTGATTGCTGTTTGGATCGAAATTTTTGCTCCCTATTTGTGTGTATTTTTTGCAGGTTTTGTGAGGAATTTTTGTGTGTTGATTTTGGTTGCCTTGCAAGTCTTTTTGCGTGAAAATTATTCTTGAGAAATTGGTTCTTTTTGTTGATGTTTTTTTTTTTGGAAAAAATTGTTCCTCCTCTTGTGGAAGTTTGCAGGTTATACTTATAGAAGGGTATTGAGACATTGTGTCTGTGAATACAGGAACAGAAACTGCCCTGGTTTGGGGTTTGAAGAAACATGACAGGCCTTGGATATTTTGGACTTTTGATATAAAATAAAGGAAAAAATACACTCACCTCCCTTAAACTCTATGAATATGTTACTAACCTCCCCTCTATTTTCTCAATTGACAAAGACCTCCCCTACCGTTAACAACAACTTAGGTTCCGTTAAAAACCTGAAAACGTTGATCTCACATCTTTCCACTCTTCTTTTCTTTCCCTGGAACACTCAAGAGATCAAATTTATACCTGGCTTTTCAGTTTCCTCCAAAGAAATAATACCAACATCTCTCTTCCACCATAGAAGAATCACAAAACGTATTGGGTATCTTTAATTCGCATCTTCTTTATTCTCTGTAGCTATGCATTTATTTATTTATTATGTTCTTTAACCATCCCTTCCTATCATACGATGACATTCCCATCCACTCAATTCTTTTTTGGTGCAATTATGTTGCAAGTTATTTGGATGAAAAAAAAATGGGGTGCTGTTCATAATTGGTTCGGTCAAAACAAAAACCAAATAATGGTAATGAATTTTTATGCAACTTGCTCACATGGAAATAAGATTCTGCAGGTTTCTTACAGGTTTTTTCATCAATTGAGAGCAGGTTCAACAATAGATTTGAAATAAGGGAAGAAAAAAAATTAAAAATTGAAAATCTTACAACAATGGAGAAATATTCAATCGTTTGTAGAGAAAGATTGCCATCATAAAAAGACAGAAATATTCAATCGCTTGTAGAGAAAGATTGCCATCATAAAAAGGAGAGTACTGTTTTAATTTCTAACAGAGTATTAACGGTGTTAAGTAAGAAGGGATGTACATGTATATTTTAAAAGAACTTAAGGGAGGTTAATATCTATTATGAAATTAGAGGGGATGTTTGTGTCATTAAAAGAGACCTCAGGGGAGGTCAGTGTAATTTCCCCTAAAATAAATAATAATAATGACAACAACAACAACAACAACAACAACAACAACAACAACAACAATAATAATAATAATAATAATAATAATAATAATAATAATAATAATAATAATAATAATAATAATAATAAATAAAACTAAAAGTAATAATAAATAAAAATTGAGAGAAGAGGGTCCGACTCGGTACCAAATATGAGGTATTTTAAAATATCTCTCTGCCGAAATTTTTCGCTGAAAAGTCAAAGATTGATCAGGGTCAAAAGACACGTGTCAGTGGTATCTAATGTCAAAAATTAGAGTGTAACAGTAATATATGCAAGGTTTGGGGTTCGAACCTAGACACCACCAAAAAAGAACCGAACAACCCTCGTAACTATAACCATGTTATCTGAACTTTCACACGGTCCTCTCCCATCAAAACCACCATCAGTCACATTAACACCATTGTTCATTTTATCACTTCATTGTTCCACGGCCACCTACCCTTCAATCACATTAACTGATTTACTCCTCACTCCTTCAAACCCTCCTTCTTTCGTGGCCTCCCTTTGTTGCTATATATAAGTCTCGGTTGGCTGCGAGATCAACATTATCTTCCTCCCTTTTTTCCATTTTAGACCGTAAATTCATGGTGTGTGTGTGTGGCAGGAGGATATGGTGTGTTTTTCCTAAATTTACTTATAGAAATATCATATTCAAGCCATTATTTCTGTTCAAGACATCAAAGAACTTTCCAAGAGAAAAGCAGCCATAAACCTTGGCCAAAGTAAAAAGCAGTAGCCTTCCACATTGAGCTCATGACGTTTTAGCCCTCTCACTCCCACGCACCGAACTAACACATTTGTTGAGGTTTTACTTTCTTCTCATGTCTATGCTCCTTTCCATTTTTCCTTTTGTTTCCACTTTTAAAAGCATTTAAACGTGCATTAAAACCAGCCATGAAAACACAATACCACGAAAATATTTCCACGAAAATATTGAGTGTTAATATTATTATTTCTAAATTATGTGCGTAAAAATATTTTAGAAATATTTTCCTACCAACTGAGCTAAACTCACGAGAACATAAAAATGTTTTGGAGAATGTTAACCACTACTTATACTTAATGTAGCCAACCATATTTTTTTTGTCAACTTTGTATAACCAATCAATTTTCTTATGTCATTTGATTTATGGTATGAATCTTGAATTACCGTTAAGTTCGCATGTGATATATCAGCTTATAATTTTTACTTAAAAATGACATTAGTAATGTATTCTGATTCGGAAAATATGTCTTCAGATTCATGATTTGAATCTCAGTTTGATAACCATGGCTGAAATTTTAAAAGTTCAGTTTCTTTATCATTATTTGATTGTATTAGACTTCTAGTATATACTATATACCATCTACATGAAAAAAAACAAATATTCCTTATGTTCATTGGAATTTAAGTAAAAAATAAAATAATCATGTGCGCTCAAGTCCGTCGTTTGCTCTGAGCTGCCTTTTTAAAGGATTTTTTCTGTCTATGTAGTTGCTGACAGAAATGGATGAATTTGAATTCTAGATGAGTGGTTTTCATTGCAGCAACTAACCAACCAGAAGCGTTGGATCAAGTGCTATGTCGCCCAGGTTGTTTCTCTAGAAAAGTATTTGTAGGGGAACCTGATCTTGCAAACATTGTCAATGAATCCGCATTGCTTGCCGCTTGAAGAGGTATAAGACCAACTTACAGTTTATTGTGATTATTGCATTTTGCATTCACCAATGATAATTCCTTATTATATTTTGTTCCCACTTGATGTTGGTAGTTAATTTGTTGAAGAAGAAATGTTAATAGCAGAGATTGAACCCTAGGTTTTATGCCTTAGATGTCTCTACCCAAACCACTGGACTGCTTATTACATTGTATTTGCAATATGTACTCTTTACCATATATCAAGCTGCGTACGAATTAGGTTTTGGGGTGTTTGAATAAACATAATTAAGTGCTTAAGTTGTTTCGTGATCAAAGATTAGAGTTTATGGAGGTAAATTCTATATAAGCTGTCTATGTGCTGATTATACAAGCTACTTGGGAAGCTTTTGAAAGTAAGTTGAAAATAACCATGAACACATGATACGCAACTTTTATAAGCTCTCTTATTTAAGTGTATTTGACGGATTGTTTGGATTGACTTATTTCAGCTTATCTATAGGCATAAGCAGTTGTGAGACTGTTTAAGAGAGCTTATTAAAATAACTTATGACATGTCCATAAATTGTTTTTAGCACACTTGCTAAAGTTCTTTAGCATAGCTTATGGAAACATCTTGTAGCCTATTCAAAACTAGTTTGGCTTTATTTTATGATTAGTAATAAAAATAATGTAATCATGAGTAGTTGTATGAAAAGTGCTTATGCTATTAGCCCTTAATTAAGCTGTCTATGTGACATGATAAATAAAAATAAGCTCTTCCGAATACACCCTTAATTTCCCATTATCCTCCCACCAAACATTCTATCAAATTATGTTTATGTCTCTACTTTCCTACCATATTTGCTTTATTTTTCATCTTTATCATCATCATGTTTGTGTCTGCTTCTTGATTCTACTTCAAGATTCTTAACTCATTGATTCCTAGATTGGAATATATGAATCAAATTTTGGCGAGAATGGCTTCAACAAATCATATCCTTTTGAATTAATGTAATCATCTGTGCGAAGTAATATAGTACTTTACTATAATAGTTAAAACCACATTGCTCTATAATAATTCAAACATGCATCATTGCCATATTAAGCTTCAACTAATCCCATTTGTTGTGCATCTATTCCCCTTCACTTGACAAGGAAACTCGGAGTAAGTTTTTCGGTAATCTTTATCTCTTCCGAGTTATATTCAGGGATGCCTGCATAAAAATCTTGAAATGCTTTTTCAAGTCTATCTTAAAAATGGTATTATGGAGTCGCTTAGCTCTTTCATTCTATTCATATATGTTTGTTCGATGTTATGACAGAGAAGTGTTGTGACCACTTGAAGAATTTTAGAAAGAGTTGCTGTCGACATCTTATAGGTATGTTATTGGAATCTGTTAACAATTTCATCTATGTTTTAGAGATTATATTCTCTTGTATATGCCTAAAGCGGTCAAAGTTTAATATATTAAAATTGTATAAACGAGAGTGATATTTTTTTACTTTTGTTTTGTATGCTATCAAGAGATTTTACATGCACTCATTGTTCATGATTGCTGCAAGGAAAATGCCTACTTCTGTTTACTTCTTTTCTGTCGGCAGAACAACATTCAGAGGTCAAAGATTTCCTTGAATAATCCGTGCATTTTTTAGATAACCTGAGCATTTAATATCAACTATATAGTCCTAACTCTTTGTTCATTATGCACAGAACACATGCTAGGAGTTGCAGCATTATGCGTTGTCCAAGTAGGCATGTAATTGTATCGATTCTTTAGATCCATTTTCAATGCCGGTGATGAAGGCAGTAATGTTGTTACAACCAAGCAAGTTCAATTTCTTGGACAGAAGGTTTCCCTTACTTCAATAAGGCGTGGTTCATCTTTAGTTTCTGCCTCCCATAGGGGCAGGGACCGGTGCTACCCTTGTTCGTCCATCACTTGGTCGGTGGATTGGTAAGATCATATAATAAACAACACATGCAGAAAATTATTGCTTCAATCTTTTTGCTTGAATTGTGTTGGCCTGATTTTTATTCATTTCGACTTCCTAAAGCAAAACCTTGTTCTTCATTTCAGGATGTGCAGCTGGTGATTTGGTTGGTCCGATCATTGTAGCATTTTGTAACAACAAAGCATTTCAAGTGGCGCTTTAGTGCTAGTTATTTTTCCGACTTATTCTTTACAAACCTCAAAATGAATGGTGCATCTTCAAAAATTTGCACTTCTTATCTGTCATGTCTTAATGAGCTACTAACTTGAACTTGGTTTACCTCTTTTGAGCCGAAAGAGTTGTAACATTATTCCCATGATGGCGACTTTGTTACTGTTTCAATTGATATTCCACTTTCTAAGCTGTTTCAATAAAATGACTAAATCTCTCATTTTGTAGAATGATATATATAAGCAAAATCTATATTATCCCTCATTTAATTTAATTTTATATATTTCTAATGACTAAATTTATTAGTCCTAGAGGATGACTTAGATAAGATATTTTTTTCATCGAATGTATTGATTAAATGTGATCAATTACTTTTCCTAATATATGTAATTTAATCAATTTTGGCTAATATTCTGGGTGGAGTATTTGAAAAGGGCTTTGTTTCAACAATTTGGACATTGATAACTCGATTTATTTCCAGCTTATATTAACCAGTATTTGTTGGAGTGTCACTAGCTACTATGATTGATCCAAATACTAAAATAACAAA
Organism: Medicago sativa; assembly: GCF_051527215.1. NCBI lineage: Eukaryota > Viridiplantae > Streptophyta > Magnoliopsida > Fabales > Fabaceae > Medicago > Medicago sativa. The sequence goes on from NC_140754.1 coordinate 712,699, forward strand.
TAGATTGTGATCTAGGATCTCTTATAGCATGTTTGGTTCCGCGTTTTCTACTTCAATCTTGCATCCCAATGACCTTTTTGCCATGATTTTCAGAAGTGATAAATACAAGCTTCTCCGTCAAAGCGAAAAACTATTATGCTTTTGAGAAATGTGATGAAGTACCAAACAAACACTTAGTTATTAGTCAAAAGCATATCTTTACCCGTATAGCATTTCTCTTATAATAATGAGATGAAATTACATATGAATAGGTAAATGATCACACCATGAAAAACATTACAACAGTAAAAATGAAATAATAAGTGGCAGCCAAATCAGATGTGATTATCAGTCTCAGTAACCAACTCTGTACAAACCAAATGAAATGGCTTCGCTTATCCGAGAGGCGGTGGTGAACGGTGGTGTTGGTTGGATTTTGCAAACTCGGCCGGCCAGTTTAACCATGTCATACGTCAGATTATTGTATTTTTGTTTTTGAGCCTGAAAAATAACAAAATAGATTAGGCGAAAAGTGAACACAATTTACATATGAAGATGTAAGACACATATAAACTGATTACGGAATCAAGACCTTAACCTATCAGTTTGTGCGCACTAATATTTGAAGTTATGTGTAAGTGCAAAAACATATACTGTCAGTCTATTGGGGAGATAAAGAGAAAGCATTGGTGAATAAAAACGACATAAACAACTTTTATGTATGTCTTGTTACCTTTGAAGCAGGAGATGGCCCGTGATGATTGCTGAATTAATCCATGGGTATTGATTTTGGCATGTTTACCCTCATGAGCCGCCTATAATAAAAAGAAAGGGTAAATGAAATGGTTGAGTAACATTATTATATTATTACATAATATTACTAGTTAGCAAGAGAAATTTGAATGTCTTGTTACCTTTTTTGCAGAAGGCGGCCAAGAAGGCCATTCTGGACCACGAATCTTAAAAAAGGTATGAGAAGAATAAGTTAGTGCAAGAAATTTGGTAGCATATGAAAAGTAAAGTAAAGAGAAAGAATAGAAATTACCTTTGTAGGAGTACAAAGCCCTCGGGTTTGCTCATGAAACTTAAAAAAAGTATAAGAATAAGTTAGTGATTTGTGTTGTTAAATTTGAAAAGCAGAAAAGCATTACTACTAAATAAATGATATAATACCTTAACATCAGCGAGTTCGGATGAGAACCGGTAAGATGGATTGGAAGGATCCTGACGAAAAGCTCGTTTGAAGTAAGCAGCTGCAGTGTCAAAGAATAGTTTGGCATCCTTGTCGTCTGGGGTTAAAAGTGCCTGCGCAGTGAAAGCCATTCCTAGAAGCCAAAGAACATCGGTGTTTTTGGGATTGAGAGGAAAAACCTCAAACAACTTCAAAATAGATTCTGAAAAAACAAAATGAACGAATGAATGATCGAAACAAAATAGCATATAATAAAAAAAACCGATCATTGAGAGAGGCATGATGAAGGAATGATCGAAATAAAACAGTGATGCCAACAATCACGAAGCATATTCGCTATACATGTGTAGCATTAGTTGTCGAAAAAACCATCAAATTAATCCCCGACTGAGACTGAGACTATGAATAATAATATTTCTAGGAATTAAACAGCAAATAATAATAATAATAATAATAATAATACCTTCGACGGTATGTAATGAATCAGGAAAAGACTGATGCAAGGATAATCTTAACAAAGCGACAGCCCATTGAGTCAAATTCTGCGGAATCAATTCAATTCAATTAATGGATCATTAGAATAATATTCATTCAAAAGATTCAATAATAATAAATTGGAGAAGGAGGAGGAGGAGGAGGAGACGATGGATCGACTCACCTCGGCATCACGAGGAGTTTTCTTGTAGGTTTTTTCTGCCAACATACATACAAATTGAATTGGTAAATTGAATTCGAATTTCGTCAGAAGATAATCCATCACGAAGGGGGAGTGATTGATGATTGTTGGTTGATCGCAAGAGAGAGAGAGAGAGAAATTGAACGAAACCCTAACACAGTTGCGTTGAAGAAGAAAGGCGCGAGATTCAGAATCTCAATTCTTTCCCTCTTGAAAATTCAATCAAATTTCTATATATAATGGGTCATTAATGGTAGGTAATAAGACATCTATCTATTCTCTAATTATAAAACTTAATATCGATCAAAAATACAATCTTACCCCTTTTTAATTTTTTGATACGTCATCAAAATTATATCCTTCTGTGTCTTTTACTTCATCCTCCCTCTATTTTTTCTCTTTTAAAAACAAATTAAAACAAACTCATTCGATAAAAAACACTAACTTAATCTTTTTTTAAATAACAAACAAACTTAATCTTTTATTTTCTAATTATCTATTCTCTAATTATGAAACTTAATGTGTACCAACAATACAATATTACCCCTTCTTAATTTTTTGAGTCGTCATCAAAAATATATCCTTTTGTGTCTTTTGCTTTAACCTCCTCCTATATTTTCTCTCTTAAAAAAAAAATTAAAACAAACACACTTGATAAAACACTCTAACTTAATCTTTTTTAAAAGAACAAACAAACTTAATTTTAATCCCAATCAAAATAAATTTTTCTATAATTCAACTTCTAAATATTTACATAGTTAAAAACAATTTACAATCTATTATCTTTCTCTAATTATTAAAGTTAATCTTTCTCTAATTATTAAAGATGTAATTTTGTAACAAAAAAACTATTTTTTATAGTTGTATCCAAACAAATTAAATTATTTAAAACATGCGATTTTAATTACAATAACCAAACAAAATAAATCGTAATTTGTTTTTATAAATTTTCTTAATTAATAGATATCAAAATCACTTTTATTTATTAGTAACAAAACGGGTCATGACTCTCATGGGACCTTGGGTATCGATTTATCATCATGGAATCTGACTCTCGGACAGCTTTGGATCTTATTGTGGATACTGATCAGAATGACTTTCATCCTCATGCAAACTTGCTTTCTCTCATTAGGAAGCTTTCTTCTCTTCATTGGTCGGTCTCCTTTAATCATACTTTGAGAGAAGACAATGAATGTGCTGACTGGTTGGCCAAGTTTGGTGCTAAAAATGTTGATTCCTTGAAGATATGGATGTCTCCTCCACCTTAGCTAAATATCTCTCTGCTTGCGGATGTGATAAGTGCTAGGAAGTGTTTAAATCATGTTACATTTTAGGCACTTTTGTTGCTTGCTTTGCAAGTTATTGAGGGAAAAGCCGAGAGATAAGTGTTAATTGCCTTATTACGCTTTATATATCTTACTATACCCTTTTGTGCAGGAACTGACCTCAAGACACTAAAACAAAGGAGAAAAATGGAAAAAGTACAAAGAGGCAGAAAGCACCCCATTGCTCGCGAGACGAGCAATCCAGCTCGCAGTGGCGAGCACAGCAACTCGCAGTGGCGAGCAGCAAGGCGAGAAGGAAACAGAGGACACCCCTTTGCTCGCGAGGCGAGCTCAGCAACTCGCAGTGGCAAGCATCAGAACAAAGAAAGAAACAGAAAACACCCTATTGCTCGCGAGGCGAGCAAAGCTACTCGCATTGGCGAGTAAGGGCGGTCTAACCCCCTAGAGGTGACATGGCAAAAACTTAATGGTGAAGAAACATCAGCTCGCCATGGCGAGTGGAGTAGCTCGCGAGGCGAGTTGATGCAGATTAGATTTTTCTATTTATAGGTCACTTACCATTCCTTGAGGGGGGCTTCATATATGATACCATATCTTAGTTCTAAAAAAGTTTTCACTTGTAACATCTTTTAGAGAGAGAAATAGGGTTGGATCTCATAGAGTGAGAGTGATTAGAAGTTGGATTCTTCTTTCTTTGTTGAGACATCACAAGTTGTAATGAATCTTTCTTCTTCAATCCATTCTTGCAAGGCTTCCATGACAATGAGTAGCTAAATCTCCTTTGTTGGGATTAGAGGTACTTGATCCTTGCTAACATGTAATCTTTTGATCTATAAATATATGGTTCTAGCATTTGATTTGATATAGATGTTATTCTTGCACTTTAATCTTCATGTTTGATTTATTAGTGATTGAAAAATACTTTTGAATCTAGATCTAGAATGAACATCTATCAAAACATAGATTCTAGACATGGAATGGATGTTTTGGTAATCACCTTTTGTATCTAAACTTAATGCTTTCTTATCATTCAATAGATTGAGAAATCGTCGATTGAATGATAAGAACGACTCTTGGATCGTTCAATAGTCTGAGACATCGACGATTGAATGAAACAAGAGATCTCACGATATTGTTTGGACACGAATGATGTCGTTGAGGGATACGTGATAATATCAAAGAAAAGCTAGAATCCGTATATGATCGTTAGGTTATATGTGATGCTTGGTCAAGGAACTCTAATCCTAACAAGTTTTAAACCTTATTACTCTCAACTTTTACTTTTGCAAAGTTGTTAACATAGTTTAAACTTATAACTTAGAATGATATTTGATGTTGAATTGTTCATGATATCGCACTAGTCCTTGAGGAGACTATTTATAAATACTTATCTTGTTTGATGCAAAAATACTACATCAGGATGCCTCTGGGATATTTAGACAGCGATTTGCTTAGTTTTTTTTAAAAATTTTCCCCTTGATAAAAAAAAACGGGTCCTGAATTGTTTTCTTACAAAGAGGTGGTTTTTATCATGATAAAAAAAATCCATAAATTATTGAATGTCGTTTTTTTAATTCGTAACAAATTTGTCATATATTTAATTTACATTTACTAAAAATAAACTTTATGGCGTACATGTGATTTCATCTCATCATGTGTTTCTAATAAAAAAACATTAATAAATACATTTTATACTGATACTTAAAAAAACACGGGAAAAAAAAGGGTAAATAAAAAAGAAAAAAGCATAGGACTATTTCTCACTCATTTTTACATATAAATTTATTCAATTATATCCAATTGAATGATCACAAATAACATAATTTGGGAGAGTTACAAAATCTTTCTCATTTATAAATTATACACGGTTTTTTTTTAGGGAAAATTATACACGGGGTTAGTGTTTATTATGAGAAATACAATTACTTTACATAAAATTACACATCTTCAAGATTACTTCTTTTGTATAAATGATTTTCATACGTTTTTTTTTTGTTTATCTTAATGTCATATTATAAAATTATTATTTTTAATCGTTATTCATTATTAATCATTATATCCTTTTAAAGAATGACTATAAAAAAAAACACAAGACAAACGTTACTCTCTAATTAATTAGATACTAACTAATATTGTTGTAGGAAGAATAGAACTTGCGGCCTTTATCTATAAAAAAAAAAAGAACTTGCGGCCTTTAATTAATCTATTAAAAAAACTTATTTATCAATTTATTAAAAAATTAATCAATATTTTGTCAAAAAAAAATTAATCAATATTGTGAATGTATTAATTTTTTTTAAGGAGTATTTAATTTTTTTTTTGTTGTTATTGTAAAAGCTATTGTCAAAAAATTATTGTAAAACTAAAAACTAAAGCTATGTTTGATAAGAGATATTCATTTGAGCTTATAACTAATAGTTTATAGATAGACTCGTATAACTAAAAATACTCATTTGATGATTGTCATTTACTCACGTTATTGTTTATCTTAGTGAACTTATAGTGTTTTTATAAGCTAAATCAAGTTGTTTATAGATTAAAGCTTAAAGTTTACAAATTCAATTAGATAAGATAATTAATCAAATATAAATCATTCTAAACGAGCTTACAGAGCGTTGAGTTCATTCGCTAGTGAGTGCAAAAACAAAAAGTGATTTCACTTTTCTCCTTCTTCTTCAGTTTTTCTTTCCATTCTCATGCTTCTTCTTCAACGAGACATGAACAAATGAAACAGCATTCCTCATTCTTCTTTCACATTGCCATTTTTCTCCTCTCATCAAAGTAACGTTCTTTCTCTTTCCCTTCTTTCTTTATTGCAAAGAATCAAGCTTTTTTTATTGGGGTGTTTTTATTATTGCATTTTTCATCAAAAAATTGTAATTTTTTGGTAGGTTTAGATTATTCTTCATAAAACAATAATGGGTTCTTGGAAAAACTTGTAAAAATCAAATTTTTTATATCAAGAACGTTGTAAAACAATATTGGGGTGTTTCTGTTTAATGCATTTTTATTCAAGAACGTTGGTGGGTTTTGATTATTCTTCATGAACAATCATGGGTTCTAGAGAAAAGTTGTAAAAATCAAACTTTTATGCTATGTTGATGATGCCTTGTGAGTGAAGTTTCTTGATGTTTGTTTCTATTTTTATCTTTTGTGGAATTCAAACTTTCTGAATTTGAAGACTTTTTATTTTGGGAATTTCTAAATTGGATCACATTATGAATTGTTGATTGTGTCTGAAATTGGTCTTTTGAATTTCATTATCCATATTGAATATTGAATGCAACAATAGGTGATTGAGAATTTGAGATTATGTTATTTTAAAACTTTTTAATGATTATTTGATATGGTAATTCATTGTGTTGAGTTGATTTTTTTTTTTCTTTCTCTATTTTGATTCTTAAATTTCATATCAGTGTTAACGAGTATCAAATGTCTTTTAATCTCAATCATTATAGTTAAGATTCTGTTGTTTCGGAACTTTTTGAATTTTTGTTACATATTGCTAATTTCCCATTGTACTGTGTTAGGTTTGATTTTTAGGTGTGTTTCAGGAGCTTAAGATTATGTTACTTCAGAATTTTTTTTAATGACTATTAGATATTAGTAATTGATTATGTTTAGTGGAATTTTTAGGTGTGTTTCAGGAGATTGATACTATGTTATTTCTGAATTTTTTGAATGATTATTACATTTTGGTAATTTACCGTGTTGAGTTGGCTTTTTAGGTTTGAGATTATGCTAATTCAGAACTTTTTTGAATGATTATTAGATATTGGTAACTGACTATGTTTTGTTGAATTTTTAGGTGTGTTTAGATATAATATCTGTCATGGAGTCTCCTATGACTGCAGTTGAAACTATTGCAGAGGTTCAGAATTCAGTTTCTGAGGTACCGATACGCCACAGCCTTCCTATAACATCAGGGATTCCCCGTTCTTCGCGGCCTCCCTTATATAGAAATAGTCAAGGAGCTTCTTCTTCTTCCAGATCTTTTTTGGAACAAAGACATTATCATCATAATTATGGAACAAAGAAGATTCACCATCTAAACAGCTATGTAGTTAATCAAAAGCATTCATATCACGAAAGAAACAATGAAAGGTTGCCGGCAAAATTATGCAGCAAGCAACTGTTTGATGATGATTCTGAGAATTTTGACTCAAGTTCTGAAGTATTAGAATCTGACAATAGTATCTTAGTTCCATCGAAACGAGCCGTTGTTAATCAACCGAAGAATTACTATTCTCAGTCAGAGACTAGTTTTTGTCCTAGTCCTCAGAACAGTTACTATTCAGCCACCGTCTATTCGGAAGCGAAACAAAGTTTCACAAGTACTGAAGTCAGTGAGTGTGTGAGTGTTGATGGTAAGTCGTGTGAGAGCGGAGAAGTTCCGAATTTCAGTGATTTTAATGAGAGTAGGAAAACCAGTATCTGTAGAGCGAGTACCGGAAGTGATGTTAGCGATGAAAGCAACACAAGTAGTTTGAGCGGTGCTTTGTATAAACCTCATAAGGCAAATGATATAAGATGGGAAGCGATTCAAGCTGTCCGAGCTCGCGAGGGGATGTTGGAAATGGGGCATTTTAGAATATTGAAGAGATTGGGAAGTGGAGATATAGGAAATGTATATCTAGCTGAACTTAGTGGCACAAGGACTTCTTTTGCTATGAAACTCATGAACAAAACTGAGCTTGCAACTCGTAAGAAGCTACTAAGGGCTCAGACGGAAAGAGAGATATTGCAGTCTTTAGATCATCCTTTTTTACCTACATTATATACACACTTTGAGACTGAGACACTCTCTTGCTTGGTAATGGAGTTTTGTCCCGGTGGCGACCTTCATGCAATCAGGCAAAGACAACCTAGGAAGTATTTTTCAGAGCATGCTGTCAGGTTAGCTTTTCCTTACAAGAAGACATGTATCAAATGTATCTATCTCCTATTCAATTTGATTTGTGTATGTAGTTAAACCTAGTCAATGTAATTTCTTTAGCCCTGTTTGGAAAACCAGTTTAATTAAGTACTTGGAATATAGCGGAAATAAATTACATGGATTTAATTGATGTAATTTATTTAGCCCTGTTTGGATAACCAGATTAGTTCAGCACTTATAGTGGAAATCTTTATACCAACTGAGCTTTTCATAAGATAAACACATGACACCTGAGATTTATACCTAGTAGCCGATATAATCTCTTAGTGTGCTTAGGAATAGCCAGTTTCTTGCTTCTTTTCACTTGAAGCATCGTGAATACTATAAACAGCTTCTCTTTCACTCTTGCTTCTTCTTTTTCCTTCTAATATAATGGATTTTACAAGTTTTGACTTGATTTATGTTTGAGTTGAAAATATATGCTTTTAATATTTTTCTTCTTCAAATAACTAGTATATTCGTTCTCATCAATACTTTCTGTACTTAATCAACAGCTACGGAGAAACAGATATCAATTAATTTGGCCTCTCTTATAGCTTTCTTGATATGAAACCACATTAATGAAAACATATTATATGAAAGTAGTTTTTGCTTTATGTCATCTTTTATTATAGAAATAGCTTATGCATAAGCACTTGTATAATAAACACTTATGGTATAAGCACTTAAGTAAGATGTTTATCTTATAGGGTCCAAGTATATTGACATTTCTCTAATTTTCGTTTTCGGGTTTTTGCAGGTTTTATGTTGCAGAAGTTCTGCTTGCTTTGGAGTACTTGCACATGCTTGGAATAATCTATAGAGACCTTAAGCCTGAAAATGTGTTGGTGAGAGAAGACGGTCATATAATGCTTTCAGATTTTGATCTCTCTCTAAGGTGCACCGTCAGTCCAACTCTAGTGAAGTCACCAAACCCGATCACTGAAACTAAAAGCTCCGGATACTGCATTCAGCCAGCATGTGCAATGCAGCCAGACTGCATCCAACATGCATGCTTTTCGCCACGGTTTCTATCCGGAAAATCCAAAGAGAAAAAATTCAGACTAAAGAATGACATGCATCACCAAATGACACCTCTCCCTGAGCTAGTCGCAGAGCCAACAAGTGCGCGGTCAATGTCCTTTGTAGGCACACACGAGTACTTGGCGCCTGAAATTATCAAAGGTGAAGGACATGGAAGTGCTGTGGATTGGTGGACGTTCGGGATATTCTTATACGAACTCTTGTTTGGCCGAACACCATTCAAAGGTTCTGGGAATCGAACCACGATGTTTAATGTTGTTGGGCAGCCTTTAAGGTTTCCAGAATCTCCTACTGTCAGCTTTGCTGCAAGGGACTTGATCAGAGGCTTACTTGTGAAAGAGCCCCAACACCGTCTTGCCTATAGACGCGGAGCTACCGAAATCAAACAACATCCATTCTTTCACAATGTGAACTGGGCACTGATCCGCTGCGCTAATCCGCCAGAGGTACCAAGACAGACCATGATGATGAAACCAAACTCAACTGAAAATGAAGTTGGAATGAACCCTTCTGGTAATTATTTAGAATTTGATTACTTTTGATTCTAAAAATGCTATGTGTAGAGTTTGTGGACCATGATTCCTTCCTCTATTGAATAAAAGATTGCAATGCAATTTTTTTGTTCAATTACATTGATCACCAATTGATGAACTGTTGTAAGAAAATTCCAAATGCCTTAACTTGAGGAACAAAGTTTATATTCTTTGATATACCTCTATTCCCATTTTCCTATATAACATACTTTCTCTATAGTCGCTCGAATTTTGGGGTGTTTCTCACCAATTAATTATTAGAATAGTATTTACTCTTTTGTCGGAGGTCTAGAGCATTCATAATGGACTAACTCTCTCCAAGGGTTGATGCCAATGTTTATTGAGTGTGATACTCTTAGGGTTGTCAACATGATCTAGGTGGTGTTCCCCCGTCGAGTACCTATTACCAGATTATTTGCCAAATTGTTGATATTGGTTGTGTAATTTGTGACATCAAGTGGATACATGTGGTTCGTGAAACTGATCAAGTAATTGATACTCTCATCAAACACGAATGAACTTAGTTTAGACTCTCATTTATATGTTTTTTATGTTGTTCCAGGTTTCTTGGCTGACTGTCTTAGGGGCGATTTTTTGGATGTTGTTTTTCCTAAGTTGTCTTAGTTTGTTTTAAGACTTTAACTCCTTTTTTCACTCAAAAAAGCTTAGATGGTAGCGGCAGAGATATTTAACGTGTTAAAGTGCAAGCTCAAACATGCAATTCTCCATTTCTCTCTCTATTAAATGTGTGATTTTCGCGCTAAATTATTTGACTAAAAAGAATCAATTTTTGTCATCAAAACTAAACAAAACATAGTTAAAAGAGGCATGTCCGTGCGACTATTCTCTTTGACCGTGAGCATGAAGGAAAATTGAAAAGTAGGCAACAAATTATTATTTCATTAGATCAACCTCTCATTTTAAGTTCAAAAACAATTCTCACTTTCTTCTCCTTCCTTCTGCTAAAAGGTATTGTTCATCTCATATCTCAAAGCACTTACAACGGACACTGACATAGTTGAACGTAATCACATGTATTATGTTAGATAGTGACACTTGTCAGAAGTGTCAGGTACTACAGATATTTTTATTTAAGTCAACTATTCTTTTGTACATGGTCTGTTTGATAAGCCATAAAGACAAAAAAAAGTAACAGAGATAAGCTTAGAACAACTCAGAACCAGTATTTAAATTTATGACGGTTAAGAAAAGTATACATGTATTTGAATTCATCAAACTCCTCTTCGGACCACTCAGTCCCACTGTTCTGACAAATACTCACATACTTGTTGTAAGAAATCATAATCATAATATTTGATCAAGCTGAAAATGTTGATATTTTAATTATGTTAATATTTTCTCTCTTGTCATGATTCAAATCATAATCATTTAATCAATTAGCTCAACCAAATGAGCTACTCATACCCATTTTAAAAAAATAGTATTGCGAATAATAATATTCAAGGCAAGGTTGCAATGATTTTAAAACATACACTTTCTAATACAATATTTTCATTTTTTTATTATTTTAAAGAGTGTCATAAATCACACGTTAACATTCTATCAAAAAGAATTACATAAGTTTAACTTTGAAACAGTCACAAGTCAACATTTAGCAACATTTTTTTTACCCAAAATGGATAACCACTTTAACAAGCAATAACAAATTTTAAGGTAAGAGATTCATGAACCACTTTTTCCCCCTGCTTACATTGCTCTCTTGGTTTTTATCAGTTTCATCAACCACTTTGTTTTGCTCAAAACTTTCACTTTTGCAACAAGAAACCCCATCAACACCTTGGCAACAACCAACAACGTTTTCATTGTTACTTTCTTCTACATTAATATTCTTTCCATTACCAAGCTTCTGGTCATTTTCTCCCTTAACTTCAGCAATAGGTGGCCCCATTTGACCTCTGAAACAATTCATACAATTAAATTCAACATTGATCATCTTGACAAGTCCATTCAATATAATATATAAGATGGCCAAATAAACAAATTCTAATGTCGATATCTAACATTGATCAACTAATAAAATATCCATGTGGAAGTCAGAAGCACACATTAAGTGGTTACCTCCATAGTTTTTGTATGACCTCTCCCTTGGCAATGTGTTGGTCTAGTAAGGCAGGCACATCATTAGGAGTAACATAGCCATACCTGTAATTCAATATTAGGCACGCACTACATTTTAACCAACAACAATAAAATCTTTTAAAACCTCTGCAACACCAACACTTCTGATGAAAGACGTGTCTGATGTTCGATATGTGCCGGTGTCTGATGTCCGTGTTCGTGAGTGTTTCATTGTTCAAAACAAATAAGAGGATCAAAGAAACAAGTGTGAATGCTTACCAATGACCCATGATTTTTCCATCTGGTCCAGGACTAAATGTGATTAAATTGCCAGCATACTTATGACCACCAATATGAGAACAAGCCATAACAGAAATCTGATCTTTCAATCCTCTAAGCTGAATTTCTTCATTGAGTTTGTCAATGAGAGCAGGCCCACAAACACCACACCTCACATCGCGACTTCCATGAGCACACACAAAAATATATGAACCTGCTATCACATCTTGCACTCCACCATCCCATGGTTTACAACTCACCATTACATCATTGAAGAAACTATCAACGTTTGATTCCTTCAAACCCCTTTTCAATCAAACAACAACACAACAACACACACACCATTCACAATATAAAACATTAAGTAACAACACTGAAATCTTAAATCACAATAAAATACAAATCAGTTTCGACGTGTGTCGTTTCATTATTTTATTGCGCTAACGAGCGTAAATTATAAAAATAGTTTTTCTAAAATTCAATTTTGATTAAAATTATCTTTCTAACAAACATGCTTATATGTTTGTGACTTTCAAATTGTAACAAGCATCTTTAACAAACGTTACTTTCAAATTCTAATCACGCCTTATCATATATCTTGATCGAGATAAATTCTTACTACTAAATTTTTTAGAATTTCCTTTCAACAAAAAAAAAAAACACTTTAATTTTTAGAATTAATTAACAAATAATCCAGTTAGAGAGAGAACCATAATAAGAGAATTGATTTTTTTTTTACTGAGAGCATTGATATTTGAATAGACAATTTTAATGCTGTATATCTAAGTACGTATAAAATACACTTAGTTTTCGTGTTTTCATATTCCAAGGAGAGAAAGAAAGAATTAATATACAAGTGGAAATCGTAAAAAATGTGGTAGGAATAAGACATCTTATAAGAATGATGTTTAATCCCTAAAAAAAAAGAATGGTGTTTAAAAAACATTTCTTACTTAATAATGGTTTACTTATGTAATAACAATATAACATACCTGTATTTGATCATTTCTGGGAAAATTAAGACGTCGCCGTCGGAGAAGCCGTCCTCTTCAATCGTCTCACAAACTGTGATTTTCGTCTACAAACAACCAAACTAACAATCGTAAATCCAAAATGAAATTTGAGTTAACATCAAAATTGGATACAAATTAACATGGCCGACCTAAAGGCCAATCAACACATGTTAGGGTTTAAGCCACATGCTTTTGGATAAAAAATACGCCTCAAAATATCAATTTAGTTATAAACATATAATACGATAAATTAGTTATAAATTTTGCTCAAGTCAGTTGTTCAAGATAACAGCCTCAAATCCTCCCTAATGCAAGTTCACATCTTGGACTAGCAAAACTTAAGTCTTTAAAAATGTTGGACCGACTCTACAAATTTTGTAGAGTCAGTGCAAATTAGGAGGACTATGAAGCAATGAATTAACAAGTAATACCTTGACGACGATGTCATTTTTGCGAGCTTTGAAAGCGGTTGCAACACTTTTAGGAAGGGGATGGTCATCGGAGGCTTCAACACGCGGAGGCCAAGTTTGGTGGTTCTTGTAACATAGAAAGACATGACGATCGTAGGATTCAACGGTTCCAGCAAGGTTTTGCTTGTACATCTCATAACGGGAGAAACCGTATTTGGCGGTGTTGACGACTTTGGAAGAAGACATGGTTGCGGAGGAATGGAGAAGAAAGTGAGAGTTGTTTTTGAACTTGAAATGAGAGGTTGATCTAACAAAATGAGTTAACAACATTATTTATTTATGGCATTTCCTTAAAAAAAAAACATTATTTATTTATGGCATTATAATTAATTAATAACTTGTTGGCTACTTATTCAACTACTTTTCAATGTTCCCTCATGCTCGAGCTCACAGTCAGAGTCAAAGAGAATAGTCGCACGTACATGCGTAGTGAAGAAGAAAAATGACTCACCATGCTGCGTTACTTGTACGTACATGCCACTTTTTCATCAAGTTTTGTTTAGTTTTGATGCCTCTATATTAAATATTGATATATTAAATGGATAATCTTGCATCCCATGTATAATAATGCTGAAGAAGCTATCAAAATCAAGTTTTGTTTAGTTTTGTATAGTGACAAAAGTCACACATTTAATATATAGAGAAATGGAGAGAATTGTATGTTTGAACTTGCATTTCAATATATCAAATGTCTCTGTAGTCGTAGATATCATCCGAGCTTTGGTAAAAGAAGAAGTCAAAAGATTCAAAACAAACTGAGACAACTTAGGAAAAACAACTCCGAGCAAATCACCTAGAAAACCTGGAACAACATGAAAAAACATTTAAATGAGAGTCTAAACTAAACTCGTGCATGGTTGGCGAGAGTATCAACTACTTGATTAATTTCAAGAACCACGTGTTTTCATTTGACGTCACGAATTACACAACTAATGTCAATGATTTAGCGACCAATCTGGTAATTGGTACCAGACGGAGGAACACCGCCTTGGATGTTGATTGCCCTTAAGAGCATCACCCTCAATAATCACTTGTCTTAGCCCTTGATTCATTGCGAGAGTCGGTCCATGATAAATTCTCAAAAACTCGAATGAATGAGTAAATATCAATTTAATAACTAAGTACTAACATTTGTCATTAAAAGAAAGCCCAAGAAAGCCCTGTACTTATTGATTTTAAATAAAATAATTTTGTAAACTATGTATACTTTTGGTTATGCGATGACAAACGATAATTTTGATTAATTAATTTGAACATCAATTAGTTAAATGTGAGTTGAATTTAAAATGTGTCATTTTTTTTTTTTTTAGTATTAGTAAAATGAAAGGAATTAAGTGTTAAAAAGAAAATATGACCCGCGAGTGGTGAATAAGGTGCGCGTGGGGGTGATGGATACAGTTGGAAAATACGGCGCGAACCCAACCAATTTTTATTTCATATTATTATTATTATTATTCAAATTATTATAACATATTTATTTGTTCTAATATAAGTTTATGTATTAACATGAAAAATGTCCTGGACAAGGTCATGACATAATGTCAATGGCTTCTAGATGATTATTAGGATCTAGGATGATTATTGTTTCAATTCCAAATATTTGACTACCTATGTTATTTGCAGAAAAAATATTAAAAATAATAATATTCAAGGTTGCAATTATTTTAAAACACACATTTTCTAATAAAATATTTTCATATTTAAGGAGTGTCTTAAAACACACGTTACCAAGAATTACACAATTTTAACTCTGAAACAGTCACACGTCCTTTATAAAAAAAAAATGTCACAAGTCATATTAGCTAAGTTTTGTATCCAAAATGAATGACCAAGTGAACCATTCATTTTAAAATCTGAAGTAAATAATATTTACGGTTAATGAAACATGTAATTGTTTGTTCTATATACTTTACGTACTTCTAATTAAATATTACATCTTAAAATATTATGGATTTATTTCTTGAAACCACTACACAGATAAATCATAGTTAAATAAATTGTAAAATTTTATTATACTCGTGATGACTCCTTAAATTTTTAGACTAGTAAGTAAACTAAACTATATCATTACTTGATCATAATAACATCCAAAACAAAGTATTATAGGATATTAGGAATATATATAGGTGTAAATGAAAGAATATAAACTTTGTTCCTCAAATTAAGGCATTTGGAATTTTCTTACAACAGTTCTCATTTGGTGATCAATTCAAAAACACCCCATAGAATATAAACTGTATTGGAGTAATTAAAAAGCACCCCATGATTGTTTTTTTGCTATGGGGTCTGAAGGAATATGTTTTAGGTAACAACTAGACTCTAACCCGTGCGATGCACGGGTTTTGTAGAATTTTGTATATAAATATCATATTGATTATACATTCAATAATATGCTATAAAATAACTGCAAAAAGCAATAAAAAAATGCAAAAATTATACCAATTTAAGCTATATTAACTTTATTTTCTTATCAAATAATATTACCAGGTTGTGTTCCTGAATTTGTTCTTTCTCAACATATGAATCAGTCAAATTATCAACAATTTTAAAAATGCAAATTTAATATCATTGCATGTAGTAAGCATACACCAAGAAACGGATCTTAACCGCAATGATTGTTAAATCTATAAAAATGAGAAGAAAAAGGAAAATAATAATAATAATAATAATAATAATAATAATAATAATAATAATAATAATAATAATAATAAAGAACGATCATCAATAAAAGAACTGTTAATAATGAAATGAAATTGCTATCAGAAAAGGAACTTTTAGGGTAATTGTGGCTTTAAAAAAAATGCTTTAGTACGGTATATCAATTTTAGGAGCAATAATATTTCAATCAAAATGGAGGTGGCTTAGTGGTGAAACTTGTATAGTGCAGTCATATGGTGCCCGGTTCAAATCCTTGGAATACCCCTTTTTTTCATTAAAATTATTCAGACCCACCAAAAAGGGCGGGATTAGGGTTAGGTCAAACTGTCTAACATTTATATATATTAAGATTAAGATTAAGATCATTGGTTAAATGTGGATTCTGTGTGTTTTTTTTTACCAAAAAGTAATTAAAACAGAAAAGCACGGTTACAGTTAGGATCATTTCTAATTCAAAAAAACAAATCATCAAATGATGATGAAATCAAAAACAAAACCCTAATGGCAGATTATGCAGGAAATATGAAACCAAAAAGTAACAAGGAATGAAATGTCTACTACCGGAAATTTTCGGCGCTGGTAAGGAGTTCCTATGTACGAAGCTACGATCATCCGAGCAAGGCGAAAGCGAAGGTAGGTTTGAAAGAGACATTATTGAGACCTGTAAATCAAAAAACACAACCACAATACTTAACATAGAAAAAAAGAGTAACACCAGGTCAAATTCAATTTCTAATTAAAAAAACAAATCAAATCCCTATCCCATCGTCATCTGAAACAAAAAAAAAACTAACTAACCCTAATACTAGATAATCAATTGAACCTGAATGTATAGATGAAATTAACGTAAGATATTGAATCTAAAACCTGATTAGGGGAAATTAACCTAAGATGTTGATTGAAAATTAGTAAACGAACCCAGTTGATAGAGGAAATGGAAGCAGAAAATGAAAGCACAATGAGAAACCGATTTATTGGTTTGTTTCAGTTTTTTGTGAAATGGGCCAGGCTTTTAAAATGTGGAATGGTTCGGTTACTAATTTGGTTAAGAGTCTCGCACAAATTAGTATTGCTTTACTGTGCACTCTTCACACATATATATTAGGTTAGGGCATAAACAGAAAAGGAACTCCCAAGCTTCTCTATAATGTATTGCTTTATTTTGTGTTGATGCACTCTTCACAGTCACCACTGTTCATAAATCACTATGAAGCACGGACACTCTTCGAATTATATGATTTTTTTTCAAATTATTAACTGTGTCGGTGTGTCGGTGTCGTGTCATGTTCGGTGTCCGTGTCTGTATCTGTTTCATAAATCACTACCTTAGAGTAATTATAAACCCATCTTAGTTATTGGATATTATTTACCTACATTATGTTTGTTTATGTAGTAATTCTATTTTATTTTGTAGTACCTATTTGTTGTGTGTTCAGATGATTGCTTTTATTGCTTTCTAAATTTGGGAATTGCATTTCTAAGGTTTTTTAAAACTTCAGTTTGGTATCAAAATAGATTTGCTTAATGAATGAATATAATCTTATTTTGAATCATTTCCTTGTCATCAAGGATAACTTGGGAAGTTGAACACTTGTTAATGTTGCATACTAGTGTGTATACATGACGATGAAACCAAACTCAACTTAAAATGAAGTTGGAATGAACCCTTCTGGTAATTATTTAAATTTTGATTCCTTTTGATCCTAAAAATGTCATGTATAGTGTTTGTGGACCATGATTCCTTCCTTTATCTACTACAATATATGAAAACAAATGACTACCAATTTTACTTAACTACTCTTACCTAATTTTCTTCCAAACTTTTTCCATCACACCTTCACAATTTCAAGGTTCTTTAGGAGATCTTACAATCACTTTTCTATCAAAATTATCTTACTATCCTTTTGCCATAATCTGTCCAATTCATTCTTGCTCAATTTTGAGTGTTATAATCGACATTCTATTCCCAATTTAAGCTTTTGTGAGACGATTGAAGAGGATGGCTTCTCCGACAATTGAACAATATATGACCCATAAAATCAATGCCTTGAAGTTTTCAGAGGCCAAATGGGGCCACCTATTGCTGAAGTTAAGGGGGAAAATGACCAGAAGCTTGCTAATGGAAATAATATTAATGTAGAAGAAAGTAACAATGAAAACGTTGTTGGTTGTTGCCAAGGTGTTGATGGGGTGGTTTCTTGTTGCAAAAGTCAAAGTTTTGAGCAAAACAAAGTGATTGATGAAACTGATAAAAAAACATGAGAGCAAGGGAACAAAGTGGTTCATGAATCTCCTACCATAAGCTTTGTCAGGGGGATTTGCTCAAAATACTAAAAAAAAACAAAAATTTGTAATTGTTTTTTAAATAATATTTCCTCGGATACGTTTGAGATTCTTCGAAAATACTTTTAGAATATTTTTGGATACATATTCTAGAAGTATTTGATTTATTTATAGTATTAGTGAATACTATTGAAATACGTCGTGAATATGTCTTCATTTTCGTTCGGATACGATATATATAATCGTTCGGATACAATATATACATAAAAGAATGAGAGATTTTTGTTTTTGATTTTTTTTTTTTACATATTTTGTTGATATGTTTGTTATAAATTAAACTAGTAAAAAACTCATTCGTTCACACGAGTCCGTTTCTTTGTACCTATAAATGAAGTTGATTCTATCATTTGTTACTGCTCATGCCTTCATTGAAAGGTTATGTACCTTCAATGTGTTTTTTCCAACTCAAATTTATTTCTCTTAGAGCATACAGTTTGTAAGCACTGGTTAGATGGTATCCAATCAAGATCATAGCTTGACTTGTATAATCTAACTTTTCTTGTTTATTCAGGAATAAGTTTGAAACATAGTGAACCAAGTTTTTTAAGATGGCTATAACACTTGGTTTCTTACTTGTCCAAGTCTCATATGGTGTCATATACATCATTTTTTCATCAATTTGATTTTCTTGAGGTGTGTAACTTACAAATAGATTATGAAATGAATTGTTGACTTTAGAGACTTTGCTAAATGTTGACTTGTGACTCTTTCAAAATTAAGCTTACGTAATTCTTTTTTTTTTTTATAGTAAATGTTAACGTGTGTTTTATGACACCTAAAAATAATAAAACAATTAAGATAATGTATTAGAAAGTGAATGTTTTAAAAACATATTGCAACATTCGTAATATTTTTTTTTTTAATGGAGACGAGTAACTCATTTGGTTAAGCTACAAGAATAAAGAAGTTAAAGGTCTTGATTGAATCATGAAAGAGAGAAAATAGGTATTGAGTTCGATACTTGTTTCACACTAAAAAATACTCCTTCCATTTTAAAATAATTGACTTTGTTTGACAACATGCATTATTCAAATCACATATTTTAATCATTTTTTTTTTTACTATTGTGCTCCATAAGGATATTTCCATTGCCATAACTACCACCACCAACCCAATTAAATTAATTATATACATGCCATAACTACACGTAGCTGCACATCTTTGGCAATAAAGGAAAGGAACCAAATCTGAGCACTTACAAACACCTACCATAGCAGCTCCACAAACAGGGATAAGATCACACCAAAAGGAAGAAGAAGATGGTATGCACCTCAGACGAAGGAGGAGAAGAAGAAGAAGATGGGATGCACTCCCATTTCAACCATGTTTTCGACCGTAATTTCCTTGATTAAATATAGGTAACAAAGTTTCTACACATATCCAAGCTTCTTGATTAGTTTGATTTTAAAGTTGATTTATTTTGTCATTTTTTTTTAATAATAACATATTATAAAAGAATTTGTGACCAATAAAAATATTACAAAAGAATTTAAGTTAGTTGACTATTAATATCTTGCCTTCCCTTTTTTCTTTTACCTATTTGTAATCACAGTGGTAACATTACATAGCGTAACTTTTACAAAATCACCCTGGCTCACCCTTAGTTTAGGTAAATAATCATGATACTATACATACACATAGCTTTAACTGCAACTGTTTGCGTTGTGGAGAAATAAAATTGGTACACTAAAATTATGTCACAAGTTGCATAGTTTAGTCAACATAAAAGACTGTTACTCTAGATATAAATTAGGGCTCTATGAATCACTTTTGGTTTTTAGTTTTTCAAATCTAATTTAAAATTAGTTTTAAAAACTCTTTTTAAGAAGAGAATTAAAATTAAAATGTGTTTAATGATTTACTTTTTTAAAATATTTTTAGAGATGAAAATAAATGAAAAAATCCGTTTGATAGTTATGTTTTTGAAAATGTTTTTGAATTCATAGCCAACTGAAGCGGTTTCCATCATTGGATGTAAAGTTGAGAATACGGTTAAATTCTGGAAAATCCATCCAAGTTTTGGTGACGGATATTTGAAAATAGTTAGAAACGTGAAGGCTTTTGGGATTGGGCGTCTGGCCTACTGCCTAAATGGTGAATAAAAGTTATATATATTTTTTTTGTATTTTTGTCTCTCAAGTGTTTCAACCTAATACATGTTGGTTGATTTACAGGGAAAACACGTATTGTATTTTGCAAGGGAATGAAGAAAGCAGATGAATCAAAGAAGGGAGGAAAAAATGCAAAGAAAGGCAAAGGGAAGAGCAATAAGAAATGAAGGTTTTAATTTATGATCGAAGAAGTGGAGGGTTTCATTGATTGTAATTATTATTATGAATTTTCTTTCCGGTGTCCATATAAAAAAGAGGTCTACACGTTTTCATAAATTGTTGTGTGTGTAAAAAGTAAATAATGCACAGGAATACATTTTCATTTTTATTCAGCATCTTTTATTGTCAAGAGAAAGTAAAACTAGAGAAATCTCCAAAATGACAATAGGTTGAAAAGGAACATGTGTGTCCAATATAGCTCTAGGCAAACTTAGAAATTACAAGAGGATGTAATTAAAATTATTATACATACATACATACATACATACATAATGTGATAGTGAAGGTACAAATTATATTCCATGTTGGAAATTCAACAAACAGCAAAATTTAGCAAGAATTCACAACCTTAGAAGGTTTACTAAGCTTTGCTTTAGAAGCCTTTAGCTCCAATCTCTTCCTCTTCAACATTTCCATTTTCTTCTTTTAGTTTCTGTAGAAAGACAAAGATATCGAGATTGATGGAAGTTTTTTAGGAGAATTGAACAAATTAAATTGGAAAAGAATGAAGCGTAACAAAGATAATTAGCATACTTTTGGAAATCTACAACAATATAACAAAGGACTTATTATAATCTCCGCGAACTTAGCTCAATTAGTAGGGATAATGCATAATATATGCAAGATAAGGTCTCAAGGTCTGTGGTACAAATCTCGGACACCACCGGAAGAAAAAAAAAAGGACTTACTATAGCAACTACTTAGGAAATTTATGGCAAATATATATTGAGGACTTATCATAGCAATTTCATAGCAAGAACGCCTAGATGGTCCGTAAAATTGATTTTGACTTTATGAGTTGATATTGTTGTTGTAAATAAACAGAATAATAAAAGAAATTTTTGAGGCAATGGCGTCATCACTCTGCATATATGACCGCCTATTGTGCTTATTCTTTCTATAATAATTCGAAACATGAAATAAGTGGGTGTTTGATGGAAGAATAGGAGTGGAACTGGATACCAAGCTTGTGAGTATGATCTGAAATAAAAAAGAATTAGTGCTAATAATAAAAACTTTCAAGCGATTTTCACTGTAATCATCTAGTTTACAATTGCTCAAGCACACAAGTAAGAAACTTCGTTGTAACACTCATACTAAATTTATCTAGAATATTTAGCATACATGTTAAAATTAACACTAGATACATTAAAAATTACATCATAAGCAAATTTGTCCAAATGAATTAAATCAAATTCATGTTATTATATAACAGACATTTACGTACATTTTAACAAATATACATAATACATGAATTTCATCTGAACCATGCACACTAATTACTAGTATACAGATACAAAAGAACATCTGCTACGTCCGAAGCATGATGTGAACTTGCACATCATTCAGCTTCTTATGCCTTCATCTTGTAACTTCTTAATGATACTTTATAACTTTTTATGTAATAGACGTAAATTTTCTCAAACTCTGCAACTTTTTGAACATTTTTTCAGGGATAGTTTCAAACATTTTTTCAGATCTTGCAATTTTGCAAAATAACTTCATAACTAATCACAAAAATATTTGTAACATGAACCAATATTAATGCAACTTTCCTTATTATTTGACGCTTATATATGATAAAATGCCTCAAGCAAACCAATGTTTCGACCCTCCCAAATCTTGAGGGCATGACATGTTTAAACTTGTTTAAAAATTCGTATTTATTCAATGTAGTCACATCATCGTGTTTAAACTTGTTTAAAATTTTTGATATGAAACTTATGATTTCCCAATAAAACTATTTCTTCTATCACTTAATAAAAGCTTCAATGTTAATATCCTATGGCTGCAACAGTTATGATTCAGATAAAATTAACTTTGCCATCTATAAACCAACAATTTGAAAGGTAACATTTGTTATGTAGCATGGCCACAAGCTCAACCTAATCAAGTTTAGCCCCCTATGTAAATTACTAGGTTAGGCAAAAGGCAACTACGCGCAAGGTATATAAACACAGTAGAGAAACGCAGAACAAGAATGCAGCAGAGAAAAATTTGCAAGTCATAAGACAGAACTGTAGTTCAAATGAAACAAACAAATGCAAGGAGAAAACCAGAATCTTGCGCTTGCGCATATTGCAGAGTAACACAGAAATACAAAAGTGGTGAAGGTCTAAAGATCTGTGCTATTTCCAAAGCCAAACAAAAGGAGAAAAATAAAAGATCTTGCAAAAGTGCACAAGCAGTTGATAATTGGATCTGTGTCCCATTATGCAATGCTACTTTACTGGTTTCGCAAACTAACTAGAAAGTTTCTTTATATCTTAACAAATGACACAGTTTGAATGCCAAAACAGTGAGCTAAAATACCAAACTAGTGAACGAACCAAAGCATCTGGTTAAGTAGGATCATTTCTCTGGAATCCATTCACAGAAGTCATTGCCCATCTAACAGATCCATCAGTTAAAGTATCTCCTGGTGCACAATCAACATCAAATAGAGCCACAATTTGTCCAGCATGAGCCACGTTAACATCCTCAATTAACTCTGCATAACGTCTCTTAAACATACGAGGAACCTTAATCTTCTTACCAGTGTTAACATTAGTAATAAAATCCCCTTTTCTAATAACACCCTGATAGATTCTTAGATATGTCAATTTACAAAGCCTCCTATGCTCCATTGTGAAAGCCAATGCCACAAATGGCCCATCAATACTTGCAGACAATTCAACTTTCTCACCATTCTTAGTTTGATCAAGAGCATAATTACTTACTTTGTCCGGACTCGGTAGATAACGAAATACACCTTTGCATAAGTAGTCTTAGCCCCATGGATTGGGTAGCACTACCCATGAAAATCGGCACAAATTTCCTTTCTATTGTAGCCCTATAAATTGCAGCATCAAGATCAGAAGCTGATATGTCGTTGCCACTATGAAAAGCTTCAGCAAGTTCATCATCAACCTCGGACACAGTTTCAATAAGCTCACGTCTTTTTTCTAACACTACAGTTTTCATATATTTAGCAACTTCTGCTTCATCGAGAATATTTTTACTATAATGAAATTTGTGGTACTCTAAATTCACAAGATCGACGAGGTAATTAAAACAATTATTTCCCATACCTAATGGAAGTTGAATTGCAGCACAACAATGATGAAGCTTAGATTTGACTTCATTTACAATGACGAATGGATCTACTCGTTCCTGATCAAGATCATTGATATAAGGCTTAAATATAACATTAGTCCCTGCAAATATGGCCCGGTTGAGTTTTGGTCCTTGTAAAATAAAAATTCAGAAATCAGTCCCTGCAAAATTTTCTGTCTTTTAAAAAAGTCCCTGGACCCACTTAAAGTGCCATATGTCATTGAGGAGCTGACGTGGCGAATGCTGACTAGGCGTAAGTTGCCACGTGGCAGGTGAGTTGGCATATATTATTTAAAAAATGATTTTTAAATTATGAAAATGTATTTTCTGTTTTTAAAAATAAAAAACATTATTTTAATTATGTAAAAAATATGGAAATTAATTTTCCAAAATTTTAAAAAACAAAAAATACTTTTTAAAATATTTTTTTTCAAAAATCTGAAAAAATCATAAAAAATAAATTTAAAAATCATAAAAAATTTCCGAAAATTTCGAAAAATCTAAAAATAAATTTAAAAATCATAAAAAATTTTCAAAAAAATCTGAAAATTATAAAAAATTTCCGAAAAATCTGAAAATAAATTTAAAAATCATAAAAGATTTCCGAAAAAAATCTGAAAATAAAAAAAATTTCTGAAAATAAAAAATTTCTAAAAAAATCTGAAAATAGAAATTTTTTATAATTTTCAGATTTTTTCAGAAATTTAAATGTTAATTTTCGAAATTTTAATTTTTTTTGTAAATTGCAAAAATCAATTTTCATATTTTTTACGAAAAATATTTTTAATTTAAAAAAACAAATGAAAAATTATTTTTTTCTAATATTTGGAAAATATATTTTATTTTTCGATTTTTGTAATCCTGAATTTTTTTCCAGATTTTGAAAAATGTATTTTAAATTTTTTTAAAAAATAAATTAATAGTTTTAAATTTTGAAAGAAAAATCTGAAGATAAATTTCCTTTTTTTTTTTAATTTTAAAAAAAATCTAATTTCTTGTTCTTTTATGAAAATTCTAATTTTTTTTTTTGATAAGTCAAGAGTCCAACGACATAAAAAAGGAATAGAAGACAGTCCAACAAAGTTGTAGTGTCTTGCAAATTCTAGTCTATGTCAGGTGCTCATATATATATTATTAAAAAAAGGAAAAAATAAATACAAAAAAAAACTGGGGGGACATAAACCTAACCCAGTCAATCCACACAAAGTGTATGCCAACCCAATCGGGTGATATAAAAAAATAAAAACAACACTGGTGGATTCTAATTTTAAAAAAAAATATTTTTTTCAGAAATTTCAGAATATATAATATTCAAAGAAATTAATTTTATTTTGAAATTTATACAAAAAAATAAATTCAGAAAATTATTTTAATATTTTAAAATTTATTTTCAGAGTTTTTAAATTTATTTTCATATTTTTTTAATTTTAAAAACAATTTTCAGATTTTTTAAAATTTAATATTCGAAAATTTTTATTTTCAGATTTTTTTCAGAAATTTTTTATGATTTTTAAATTTATTTTCAGATTTTTCGGAATTTTTTTTATAATTTTTAGATTTTTTTCGGAAATGTTTTATGATTTTTTAATTTATTTTTGGATTTTTCGAATTTTTTTTATAATTTTCAGATTTTTTCAGATTTTAAATTAATTTTTTATTTTTTTAATATAAAAATTGACACATCAGATGCCACATGGCACTTATGCACAGTCAGCATGTGCCACGTCAGCATCTTGGTGACATGGCTGAGCTTAAATGGGTCCAGGGGTATTTTTAAAAGACAGAAAATTTTGCAGGGACTGATTTCTGAATTTTTATTTTACAAGGACCAAAACTCAACCGGGCCATATTTGCAGGGACCAATGTTATATTTAAGCCTTGATATAAATAAGTCTTGGAAATTTAAATCTTGTCATTTGTTGATCAATAAGAATGGATTGGTTTTGAACACCTTGAAGACAAGAAAGAACAAGAATGGCAGCGTCAAAAGCGCGCATAGCGGTTTGAACATCAAAGGTGAAATCAACAAGAGAATGAGAGGTGTCAAGTAGGGTTATTTGATTCCCTCTGTAAGTGATAGCTGACTGGATAGTAGTATTTTCCATAGGCAATGATGAAATAACCAGATTTCTTACTTCCTTGCTTTCTCTATAGTTGTTTGCCAAGTGGTTACAACCTAAGTAAATACTTGCCCTCTCTTCTAGTGACGTCTTGCTAGGGTCGATGAGTCCCGAAACCCATACGTTGCGAAGCTCCTCAACCAAATCATTCGACAAGTGACGACGAACGATAAGGGAAGGAGAAGAAGATTGACAGGTGTAGTAGAGAAGGCGCGGCACAGAGAAGGAGGACCTCCAGAAACAATTCATGGTGGGCGAATTTGTTGGGTTTTGGACACTCAAAGCTGTCAAAGTGAAACCCTTCTTTTTGAACAGCGATTCTTGTGTGAGACACAAGCAAGGATTTAGACATTTGGTCAAATAGAAATGGCAAAAAATAAAGGGCAAAATAGACAAATTAGGTATTAGGGTTTGCATTCTCAATTATATCGAATAGATTCTAGCTATCTAAACCTAGCCGTCTCCATGACACAGACAACTAACTAAACCGAGAAGATGATGCCGAGGTTGGCAGCAAGACATCGAAGGAACTATGTCGGTTCTTTGATTCGTAACCCTATTAAGGTTGTTTTCTCTATCTCTAACAACTTCCTACGTCAATCGTCGTCATCATGTAATCCAGACTTCACTTCGGAAGGTTACCAGAAAGTGATGAGTATTCTTAGCAATGCTCCTCCCCGTGGCCATGGCTACCAAATTTATGCACATCTTAATGCCCTTGACTTAACCACTCTACTTCAACAAGATCAACAACACTTTCCACTCAATGTTATTCACAACTCTTGGCAAACCAAATTCGTTGAAACCCCAGAGATTTCACCTCATAATCTTATCCACTTTGTAAGGTGGCCTTGGAAGAAAAAGAGTCACCTCATTACTACCCATGTTCTTGAATCGCTTGTTTCATCAATATGTTCTTGTTCTACTCTTCCAGCCACGGATCATAAACAAAGGAAGAACGACATATATTTTCTTTGGGACTTGCTTAAGAGTATTGGTCAATATCAGGCCGGCCTTCTTAACGCTCGGATTCTAAACAAACTCATAGAATTCTTCTCAATTATGGGGGGCCGAGAAGGGAAGGCTGCTGCACTCGAAGTTTTTCATAAGTTTGAGGCATTTCAATGTGTGCCAAATCAAGATACGTATTACTATACACTGCAAGCTCTTTTGAATACACGCGGTAATGCTGATATTATCGAGCAAGCCGCTTCAATCTGTCAAAAGATGCTGCTCCTTCCTCATGATGATAATGGTGACCCTTCTTCTTCTTATGACTACAACCATGATGATGATGATGATGATGGAGAAGAAGAAGAGGAAGAAGAAGAGGAGGAAGAAGAAGAAGAAGAAGAAGAAGAAGAGGAAGAAGAGGAGGAAGAAGAGGAGGAAGAAGAAGAAGAAGAAGAAGAAGAAGAAGAAGAAGAAGAAGAAGAGGAGGAAGAAGAAGAGGAGGAAGAAGAAGAGGAAGAAGAAGAAGAAGAAGAAGAAGACGAAGAAGAAGAGGAGGAAGAAGAAGAGGAGGAGGAAGAAGACGAAGAAGAAGAGGAGGAAGAAGAAGAGGAGGAGGAAGAAGAGGAAGAAGAAGACGAAGAAGAAGAAGAAGAAGACGAAGAAGAAGAAGAAGAAGAAGAAGAAGAAGAAGAAGAAGAAGAAGAAGAAGAAGAAGAAGAAGAAGAAGAAGAAGAAGAAGAAGAAGAAGAAGAAGAAGAAGAAGAAGACGACGGAGACTTCTGGACCGTGCTGCAGCTCCTTAGTGACGCCCCTCCTCTCCATAAATATGTGTGCAAAATTCATGAAACACTTAGTAACAAAGACTTGACCACTTGTCACATACTCAAAATTATTGAAACCTCTGGTCAAAATAAGTTAATTGAAACCCCAAGGGTTTCGTGTCATCATCTTATCCACTTTATGAAGTGGGTATGGAGTACGAGGAACAATAATGTATCACTTTATAAAGATCTCGTCACTACTCCTGTTCTGGAGTCCCTTGTTTCAGCAATATGCTGCGATATTCCCACACTATATTCATATGATTATCATGATGAACTAAGGAAGAATGACATAATTTTTATGTGGGACTTGCTTAAGCATATCGGCCACCATCAGACTGGCTTAATTAATGTTCGTATTCTCAATAAACTCATACATATCTGTCAAGGTTGGGACGAAAAGGAAAAGGTTGCAGAGGTTGCACTTGAAGTTTTTCATTAATTTGAGGTCTTTCATTGTGTTCCAAATCAAGATACATACATCTTTACACTGGAAGCTCTTTTTAAAACAACAAGTTGCAGTACTTATATGCTCCAGCAAGCGGCTTCTATCTGTCAAAAGATGCTGCTTCATCCAGAAACCCTTCTTCCTGATGACCATGAGACGCTTGATTACATGTTATTTTGGTTTTCTCAAAACAATATGATCAAAGAAGCCCATGATCTCTATTTGGCTGCTATCTGTCAAAAGTCACTGGAGTTCGATGTGAAGTTACATTCTGATATGATTGCAAGACTTTGCTCAAAAAAAGAAACTGTACATTTGGCTTTGAAGATGGGGGTGGAAGACTGGGATGAGGAGGCTAAAAATTTTCATTTTTGGGATGTTGTCGAGTCCTTGTGTGAGTTCCAACATCTCGATGCAGCCAAGCAGTTAATCTTTAAAATGATTTCTGACGGACCAATACCGTATCCTGAAAAAGTTTTCAGTGCAATTATTATTGCCTATGTTGAAGCTGGGGAAGTCGGACAAGCTTTGGAGATGGTGGTACTAATGGAAAGTAATAGTTTATGCACTTGTTGTGATAGTCTTATGCCTTCTGATTTATGTTCAATTAGTATGCTAAAAAATGTTAGGGAGATCTTGGAAGAAGCCAAAAGGAAGGATTATAAGTTAATTATTGCTTTGTTGCACCATACGCTTACTGTTGGATATTACATCCTAGAGAAATTTGATGAGGCTCTCAAGCTATTGACTCAGATGAAGGACTTGGGTGTTTCCTGCATCAATCATGATGAGTTGATACACTCTCTTCACTTGAAGGCTATGGATAGGAAAATGTCAAGAGAGCAACTAGAGGAAATGGAGCCTATGGATAGGGCAATGGCAGAAGCGCAGCTAGACAAAATGGACTATATGGATATGAAAATGAAAAAAGATATCTTAGAGCAGCCACTAGAGGAAATGCATCTTAATATCAGGGAAACATTTTCATAGGATGTTAGAGTAAATTTTAACGTTTTCACGTTACCTTGCAGCCGACGAGGACCGATGTAGTAGTTTACTTGATCATTGCTCTTATTCTTGTCATCAATGATCTGAAAGGAAAAATAAAAGAACTTTAGTCTTGTTTTTATACTCTATTTCAAAACATCCTAATGTACTAGCTTTTCATCTGTTTTCTTTACATGTATGTCCACATTTTTTTCATCTGAAGATTAAAAGCTTCTTTCTTATTCTCTTTAATGATAGGGATGTGTAGCCAAGCCACTTCAATCTGTTTTAAATTTGTCATTATAATTTGAGGAGTTGAAAATAAGCCATAAAAAGGCTTATTCTTAGCATTACATTTTCACATGTGAGCATCACGATTTAAGCAAGTCTCTTTGATTTCTCTAACTCATTTGGAACAATTTGTATTCAGGACATTTCTCATGTGGAAAATTCTGATATTACTCAATAGACTAGTATCCAGTCCTTCATATTCCGCCACTGTTTTGCGCGGTCTAACAGACACTAAGGATATGTTTAGTTTATCCGATGACGTCGCAATCAGATTATCTCAGAAAGGAAATGAAAAGATGCAGCAGGACAGCATGACGAAGCAAATAAGACGAACTGAAATTGTCAACCTTGCTTGTATATTCAAGAAAAGGGTATGCACATAAATTAGAAGATTACTTGCTATGAAATTATGAATCTCCTTCCAATTCTCTTGTTCATTTTTTTTTTTTTGTACATATATGCATGCATGTATCATTCTACTTTGGTAGGAACTGGTTCCTAAATAGTGATATGTAGATAGGCAGCAAAAGTACGGTAGTCTTGTTGGAGGAGTAGAGATCTTCTTCATTTCTTTAAAGTTCATTTTTTTTTACGGAAAGAAATGAAGTTCTTCGTTCCTATAGTCTTAGGTGTTTAGTTATGTTTTGTAAAAATGTGTTCTTTTACTAATGAAGAATTTTGTTTCTTTTGAAAAGTAAAGAAAGTTTCTACTATTTTTGGAGGACTACGTTCACTACGCTTCAAATTTTGTCAGGTTTCAGAACTTGTTCATGGTTTGTTAGTGTCACTTAAATTGATGTCATTAAACATTAGTAGCATGTGTATGTTTTAATTTTTAGGAATCGTATTCTTAAAATATAATCTTGAGATCAATGAGTTGGATAGAATATTTTTAAAATATCTTTCTTTTTTTTTTTTATGGTGGCCGGGGTTTGAACCTCGGACCTTGCATATTTTATGCATTGTTCATACAAACTGAGCGACTATTTTTAAAATATCTAACTTAATATAATTTGTTTCTAATAATTAATTAAATATATTAAAAATCTAAATTTATTTATTGTCACATGTGATATAATCAATTAAGTTAATTATTTACTTTAAAAAGGGGGAGGACTAATGATTTTCTAGAAGCCATTACTTTTCTGCCATTTCCATCTTTCTTGTTGAAAAAGTAAGTTGTTATAATACTTAAATAAATGGAAAAATATTTATTTCTATATATTGACCAAATAAATAATAAATAATTATATAGATGATGTTGACCGACAAGTGGAAGAAGAGCATGAAAGTTAGTTGGGTTCGCGCGTGAATGAAAAGAGGCGCGTGGTTGTGAAAGTAACGCGCGCGCGCATTAGTGGTAAGTGTTTTCTTCTTCAACACGCAAAATGTAACTCATTCTATTTCTGTGACTATGAACAAAAATTGAAAACTAGTTTAACAAAGTAGTACAGTAATTAAATTTAATTAATTAATTATAATTATCCCATAAATAAATATAAATGCTCTCAATTCGTTTCATTACATCATTCTCTCATTTCAATTTCAAATCTCACTTTCTTCTCTTTTCTTCCGCCGCCGCAACCATGTCATCTACCACCGCAACCGCCGCCGTCTCCGCCGTGGATGATGCAAAACACGGTTTCTCGCGTCCTGAGATGTACAAAGAAAACCTCGCCGGAACCGTAGCTTCTTACGATCGTCACGTTTTTCTCTGTTACAAGAATCGTCAAACTTGGCCTCCGCGTCTTGAAGCTTCTGATGATGATCCTCTTGTTAAACGTGTTGCTTCTCAGTTTAAATCTCGCAAAAACGATATCCTCGTTAAGGTTCTCTTTAATTTCTTAATTTGTATAACTGACACTGATCTATCAAAGTTGTGTCTGGTGTCTGACTCCTGTCATTTAATTAATTTATTTTTCTCGAGTATTGTAGTTTAGTAGGACACCTCTGATCGAAGACATGTCTAGTGTCTGACACGTGTTAGTGTGTGATTACATTCAACTGATTCATTTTTATTTTTCTTTCAAATTATTACCGGTTTGTGTGAAGGTGTTAGTGTCGGTGGTGTGGTGTCTGTATTGGTGCTTCATAGTTTGTATACAATTTTGATGTAGTAGTTTTATTTTGGATTTGATGATTTGATTGGTTTGGTTGGACGTGTCAGTGTGTGATTACATTAAGTTAATTCATTTTTCTCAAGTTAGTATTGATCTCGATTTGAGGATTTGATTGATTGGTTTGGTTGTTTGTTTGTTTGTTTGTAGACGATGATTACAGTTTGTGAGGCGCGTGAGGAGGATGGATTTTCCGAAGGTGATGTCTTGATTTTTCCTGAAATGATTAAATACAGGTATGTTATTAAAAAACTAAACCACCGCTGTAATCTACGAAGCACTGACACATGTAAGAACATTGGATGTAATCAAATATGCAAGTGACATGTCTCAGATACGGGACACACTTTCGATCTAACGGGTTGGTGCTACTTAGGTTATGCTTCTCTATCTAATTGGATTTTGGCATACAAATAAGTTCATATGAATAAGTTATTTCTATTCCGCGAGATAAAATAAAGTTAAATTGTTTTTGTATAAGCTATACGTTGTTTTTATTAGCTATAATGGAAAACAGTTTATGAACATTTCATATATAAGCTGCTACTGTAAGTTCTCTGAAACAGTATCACAAGTGCTTATACTAGTATATAAGTTCAAATATGTCAATCTATATAAGTCTATTTGCTAATTAACTCTAAGAGTTTAATTAATAAGAGTTTAACTCTTAAAAAAATAGTAAGAGTTTAAGGGTAAATACTCCTATTGGTGGTCTTTTTCGTCTCATGGTCTTTTTTGTCCTCATGGCTGAGACGATGATCTGTTTGGTGTTATTTTGACAGAAAAGAAAGAAAAAGGAAAACAAATTTGAGTTAACTTTTGATGTACATATTTGTTTTATTTGATTTTGTTAAACATACATGGATCGAGTCGGAGTCTCAGATGTTACAAACTTCTGATTTTGAGGGACGATTTCAGCAACTGTTGAAGTTTTGGACGATTTTCAAGTAATGGTTCAGGATGAACTACTATCAAGATGTCTCACCATATACTTTAGTTTAACAAATATAACTTTTCAATACCTTGTTATCGAATTTTAATATATTATAATGATATTTGATATGTTACTTTCTAAAATTGAAGATCTAATTGAACTTAGACTGTTAATGCATAGTTTTTATACTCCAAGTCATAATCATATTGCAGTTTAAACTAGGATTATTAATGTGTTTAGAATTTAGCAAGTGTTGTTTGCGTATTGGTTTTTTAAGCAGAGTACTTTAAACAATGATGAAGTATAGTAGACACCAACAAGATTGTGTGTTTCAATAAGCATTGGACAATAGATTTTGTTAAAATTGAATTTGTTGTTAATTTTTTTTATGTTTTTACTGTAAAAATAACCTTTTATACGAAACTTGGTGCACTTGTTTCAATCAAATGCAAAAATTTTCAATAAATAAACTCTGATAATTATAGTCAAAGTTAAGACTTGTGTCTTTTTAGTTTTTACTAAACTCTGATCATTTTCAAAGTGATGCCAAATATACACACATACCCATTGCAAAAGAATGAATGAACTGTGCAAGTGACTTTGTTCTATAAATTATATATAGACATCCTGAGTGACTGACTGTAACTGAATTTGGTAAGTGGAAAAACTAACTCAATGATCAACAAATCAAATTACTTAATCACGAGCGTGAAACAAATTTGACTATAAAAGATTATATGTATTTTATTTCGATTTAAGATTTCATTTTTTTTTACTTAATCTCTTTATATTGAGAATAGTGTGTTGTTGTTTGATTGAAAAGGGGCTTGGAGGAATCAAATGTGGATAGCTTTTTCGATGATGTTATGGTGAGTTGTAAATCATGGGATGGTGGAGTGCAAGATGTGATAGCAGGTTCATATATTTTTGTGTGTGCTCATGGAAGTCGCGACGCGAGGTGCGGTGTTTGTGGGCCTGTGCTCATTGACAAGCTCAATGAAGAAATTCAGCTCCGAGGATTGAAAGATCGGATATCAGTTTTGGCATGTTCTCATATTGGTGGTCATAAGTATGCTGGCAATTTAATCACATTTAGTCCTGGACCAGATGGAAAAATTATGGGTCATTGGTCAGCTCTCACACTTCTATTATAGATCCTCTTATTTGTTATGAAGGATTTTGTTGTTGCTTGTTAAATTGTAACCCCTGATATTTAATTACAGGTATGGCTATGTTACTCCTAATGATGTTCCTGCCTTACTTGACCAACACATTGCCAAGGGAGAGGTCATACAAAAACTATGGAGGTGACCACTTATTTTTTATTCTGCATTTTCTATCCTTTAACATGTGATTTTTTATAATGGCAACACACACACACACACACACACACTAAAGGCTCTAGGCAAAACTCATGACGTAAAATTATAGCACAGATATTTTATAGTCCCTGTGCTACGCAGGAAACAGCAATGCAACTAACAAATGGAAGCAGAACCATGAACTAACATAAATCGGCATAACATCATTATACACCAAACCAAAAGCACGAGAAAGAAACACCCTTGTTAACTAGATGACACTAATTGTTGTAACTTGCTGTTGTTATGTGATTCATATTGCTGCAGCAGCAGATCAATTGTTCCTCTTGATACCAACACAACACATATTCCTTTTTTGTCACACTTACTCCACCTGCTACTTCTATATTGTTTGACCCCATTCTTGTTAAGTTCTTGTCTCAATTGCCTTGAGTACTGTTGTTTTTTCCACTCCACTAGTAATACATTACATGTTCATCATCCCTCTCCTTGTTTCATTTTCCACATGAACTTGTCTCCCTACACAACACCATTTAGCGAACTGATTCAATAGCCATGTCTTCCGTAGGTTGCCACATTACGCCAATGTTAAACAATGTACCACTGTGGTCATAAAATGGTGAAACTATTTGTCCATGAAGATGTTGCACTGCTGAGTCGTACAGCTTTCAAACGGACAAGCTGACTGCAAACAATACTTTCCATTCTCCTTCGTAATCTCAAGTTTTAATTATCCGCCTTACTAATCTCTTTTCATCACAAACAAATATATTCAGCTACCTACAGTACGCTTATTTCACATGCTCAGAACATGCTATATTCTCTTTTTTAACCAAGCCTTTTCCCTCAATTCTTCAATGCTACTCCGGTCCAAATTCACTCTATATGATGTTGCCGGATATGCCCTAATTTCTTGTCAACCTGCTTCACACTGGTACAGTAAGGTACAAACACTTTTACAATTTACCCACCACCATTCAACCCCATGCAAATCAAAGGATTATCACACCTTTGTGTAAGGTCGTATCCAAAACCTTTGATCTTTGCATTTAGCCACTCCAGACACTTACTTCCGCTCTTTCTACTATTGAATCTGCTAAGTTCAATATTATAAAAATGGACTTATCAAACTAGTCTTCCACATGGATATATACATTAGTTGATTTAAGGAGTGTTTTGCATCCTTGGCTTGCATTATATTATGTATCTTACAACTTTTATACTAAAACTGAGTCTCCATTTTGTTTGTTACATGGGAATTAGTTTTTGTAAGTTCTGCGCAAACAATGTTGTGGATGAATTTTCAATTACTTAAAATTTGCTTCTAAGTGAGAATGATTAAATTGTGCTGTATGAAATTGTTTCAGAGGTCAAATGGGGCAACCTGTTGCTGAACTTAAGGGAGCAGATGAGCAGAACAAACTTGCTAATGGAAATGATACCAAGAAGAATAATGTAGCAGTTGAAAGTGACTCTCTGAACAACAATGAAAATGTGGTTGGCTGTTGCCAAGGTGTTAATGGGGTTTCTTGTTGCCAAACTGCAAGTTTTGAGCAAAAAAAAGTGGAAACTGATAAAAAGCAGGGGAGCCAAGTATGTGGGAGTTGGCCTATATTACAAAAACGCGATATTCTTGCAGCTACCGGTATTGTTGGCGCTTTAGCAGCTGTTGCCATTGGTTACAGATTTTATAGAAGGTCAGGCTGAGAGCTTGAGGGTTCTATAGTTTTAAAGTTTTCATCAAGATATAATAACAACAATAATAATGGAACCATTCTGAGAAAGTTATAATTTTTTGGTAAAAATTCTGTGTTATATGTACAAGCTTCTATATATTGGAATTGAGGAGATAGCAAAAGCTTGCTAGAGATGTAATGATGAAATTTTATATGTATTTTTTTATTTTAAAAATTTTCAATACAAAATTTAGTGTGATAATTGAACTTCAAAGCTGTTTGTTTCATTTTTGCTCATTTGTTACCTACCAGTTTTCTAGTGAATCAGATTTTGTGTGCTGGTGGTCACTTCTAAAACTCATACTAGTTTAACTTTAGTCTTCACATATCTCAATTCAAGAATGGCTTGCCTAAAGTAAATATCCACGTTCAATACCACATAGAATAGAATGGGTTTCACCCGATAAGAGAGTGGGTGAATGTTAGAAAAAGAGTGTCCAAAACATTCTACACGATAATTGAACTTTAGTTTTTATTTTTTTTATTTTTTTTAAAGCTTTTACTGACATAATTGAACTTTAGTTTTGAATCAAACTAGAAGATCCAGAACCAATCATATATACATTGGAATACATAGAAATGTAAACAATTCTACATTGTCTCACTGAATTATACCTTCCTTGTAGTTAAGTCCTAAACTAGAAGTCATTATCATTAAAAACATAATTGATACCAGAAAAATGTAGAGAAAACCAAGAGATGCATGAATACTTTATGATCCGAACCTATTTCGAAAACCTTATTTACTTGAAAGATTATGTATTGAGCTTTGCAATCATCTCCTCTACTAATCTCAAAGTAGTATCTGTCAATTTCTCTCCTTCTGCATCAATTTCTTCCATTACCTGTTCTATAAGCTCGTGATTAATTTGTGTACATCTCGAGCTATAACTGGAGCAGTCTCTCAGAAGCAACAGCAGTTCTCTAGCCATGGATTTGGCCCTCCACGTTCCATCGACGCTTAACTGAAGCAATCCTGGCATTACCCCATCTGTCAAAATCAATACTCTATATTTTTCTCTGCAGCTTTGACATATAAGCAGAAGTATGCCAACTGCATGCTCTTTTCCTAGTGAAGTTCCATCTTCAATAGTTTCAACCAGTATCCGAATTGCTCCTCCAGTACTAGCAGCCTCACAAAGTGCACTCTCTGATGAAGAAACAATATTTTCCAGCAAACCTATCGCTTTCTCAACCAATGGAGATGATTTTACCGAGTCATGGATAAGTTCAAGCAAGGAGAATATAACACCAGAAGATGCAATCAATGGAATAATCTCTCGACAAGTTGTGAGGTTGTGGAGAGTAGCTATAGTGTCTAGTTGAGACTGAGTTTCAGTGTTACTATTATTGATAAGTTCAACCAAAATTTGAACTGCACCAGCTGAAGCTATTGCTACCTTATTTCTCTTGCAAGAAGAAAGTGTTAACATGGCTGCTACTGACAATTGTATCACCGTCTGACTTTCACAATGAAGGAGGTTCAGCAAAATTGGTAAAACTCCATACCTTACAATCCGAATCTTGTTTCTACAAAAGTTGTGAAAAAGTTTCTGTAAGATTTCATCAACTTCTAAGGGAAGCTTTGAAAGCATTCTTACAATAGAAGAAATTTTAATTCTCCCTTGTGTTTTATACATTCATTACTTTTTCGTAAAGAATCATAGGATCCACAGTTAACCAATGAAAAACATTTATTACTTAAAACATATTCCTTTAGACCCAATAGGAAAAAAAACCAATCATGGGGTGCTAAAAAGTTCAAACTTTTTAATTACTCCAATACAGTGCTTGGTTGAGTAAGTTTTAAACTCAATTTCTCTAATCATGTTATTGAGGAAAATTTTGTTATGTACTCTTGATAATTTTGAGGTTTTCGACAGTGTTATCAAATAACATAGCAGAATTTGAAAAAACGTTAATTTTCGTGATCATAGTTATAAGACTAAGAAGGAATGGAGAAATTTTTACATTGAATGTTGAATATTAAGGGAGAAAGTGAATGTTCTAACCTTTCACTGCCAAAGGAGAGGCTGAGAAAAGCACAAAGAGAAGCTTCTATGGCTTCATAGTTTTCAGAATGAAGCATGGAAACAAGAGGAACCATAACTCCACTTTCTGCCAAATTGTGCTTTTGCTTATTGGACAATCTACTAAGTTTCATTGCTGCTTGAATTTGAGCTTCACTATCACCATTCCAAAGATTTTCCACAATCTCTTTCTCCATTGAAGCTCTTTCTATCTAGTTTCTTCTTTGTTAGGGAATAGTAAATGTAGCATTGAGATTGGTTGCTTGAAGAGGTAACTTTGAGATTTTGAGGGTATTCCAATCCATTGTTTCAACTAGAAGCAACATACAATTCTTTTTATCACCTTTATTACCTCTTTGGTGTGTGTGTTGGTATTTTTTTAATATATTCTCAAAAAACAATGTTGATTCCTAAAAATGAATCTTTAAATTTCTTTATATAGAAGCAAACACTATCAGCTTTTGTTGGCCGCAATTTTCTGCTTTAATGTTAGGTTAGCTGGTAGTGTAGGAGCTTGAAAATAATAGTTTTTTTTAGTAGTCAGTCAATCATTGTTGTTTATCACATTGACAATATTTATCATTCTTTTCTTCAATAATGCCAATTCTCTTTTGTTCAATGTTCCTAGAAGCTAAAGCCACCTTATAGGATTATATATATTTGTGTTCCTATAAAATACATAGATGTTTTTTCAACACAAATTTGGACCCCAAAATTAGACATTTAGATTGTTAAAACAGTTCAAATACATAATTAATTATGTTTAGTGGATTATTCTTAGGTTAGTTTATTAGATTTATGGAGAAATTGTTAGCAATAGTGCTTGAATTTTGAACTTTCTAATACTTTTTTCATGATCCCAAATTCATACCATTGGTTACACCTTCTATGGACATACTTAGTGAAAGATTAATGAATATAATAAGGTATCACAACTAATTACCGATCAATTATATAAAACCACAATTTTGAACGTCGTTAACCACATTTGTAAAGTGTATATTTTTCAGGGATATCATGTATATTCCTGAAAAATCATGTGTACCTTAATGACTAATTGATATATTTTTGAACATTTGGTTAATGGATGTCACAAGTTTTTCTCGAGACATCCAAATCACGACTATGATCAGTTGCAACAGATGGAATTCATATTTTGGCCGGAGTGAGCATGAACAAGAAGGCATTTATGATCATTAGAGCAAATGTATTTTTCTTCTTTATTATATTTATTTTAATTTTTTTTATAAAAGTTTATATGATATGAGTTTCGGTCGGGGCAGGTATCAAGGTTTAACAAACGTTAAGAAAGATACTTATACAGATCACCGACCAAAAAGATCATCACGCTGATAGCCGGATTTGAGGCCACGGCCTTGCGGATAAATATGTAATTTAATTAATTATGTGGATATACTTATAACATAACAAAATATGAAGTTAGTCTATTTTATAAAATATTATGCACGACTAAGCCGTGAGATTAGACCTATCAAAATAGGCTACCCAATTTGTTTAAGGCCGTGCTAACAGGTATCAAGTTTCATCAAGTCGGATTGAAAAGCTTTGTTTAAATATACGGGCTGAAAAACACTATCCAGTTTCGACCTTAAACGGATTGTAGGCTTGGTGGGCACCATAAAACTACGTTTTTACGATGGCACAAATATATCACTTTAGTTTTAAATACATTTTTTATGCTCTATTAGTTTAAAATTTGAGGAAATTACCTTCATCTCCCTTAAGTTTTCCTCAGATAACACTCACACACCCTCTAGTTTTCACATTAATTTTCAAATACATTGTTGAACATGAATCAAACAAAGAAAACTCATTGTTCAGTACTAAAGCAAATGAATTTGGAGAAGACTCAAGTGGAATTTCTTAATGTTTGGTTTCAACACAATTGTTAGAATGACTTAAACAACTCATCTAATGTAACAATGTAAGAAACATGTCCACTCTAGATCTATTAAAATAAAATAAAAAATAAGACAGTATTTGAATCGTAATTGAGAAAAGACAATAATAAAACTAAATAGTCATACTAGTTGTATGTGTTCTATTCTAATCTCAAGTCTTTTAGATAATCCTTCAAAAGATTTATACGATCATGTTATAAGCAAAATATATTGGTAAAGAACAAATCGTAACATTTTTTTTTTTAATTCTACAATTTGTTCTTTACCAATATACTCCCTCCGTTTCAAAATGAGTGTCGTTTTAGCAAAAAAAAATTGTTTCAAAATGAATGTCGTTTTACATTTTCAATGCAATAATAACCTTTTCTTTTCAATTGTACCCTTCAATTAATACTATGTTACACTACTTCCAAGGTATTATTTTTGCTTTAATGAAAAACAAACCAATAGTTGATTAGGATAATTTGGTAAAATTGCTATGACATTTGACTACTTTATTCCATTCCTTAATCTGTGTGCAATTGGTTAAAGCGACACTCATTTTGAAACGGAGGGAGTATAACATTATTTTTTAAATAATTGGATAAAAATTTATACTTATTTTTATTGATAAAAGCGGAAAAACAGATAGGTTAGTTCCTGACAAGAGAAAAATGGATAAAAGTATTTTACAAATCATGTTAAATTAAAAGGTATGAAAAACCTTATTTTACCTCATATAGGTTAGAGTTTCACTAATTGGGTGTATTTCAAATTTAAATGATTCATCTCTTTGAATTTTTTGTTGCTTTTTTTTTTTCTTTTTCAGTTTCATATATGCACTCCACATATTTGATCAAATGCTACACTCGATTCTCATCAACACTTAGGTTTCATGTTGTTTTTTTTCTTTATTCACGAATGTTTGTGCTTATTTGTTTGCTTTCCTTGACATTATGGCTTTGTTTTATATATTGCAAATGAGCAATGCTATTTATCAAGGAAAAAAACATCAAGAATTCTTCAAGAATAAAGAGTAGCCAATCACAATGCACTATTTGCCACAATTCAAGGAGGTGTGGCTAAAAAATAGGAAGTGGACAAATAAATCATGCAATTAAAACTTGCCACATGTGTCTTGAAAAATTTTTGATGCTATTTTTCTAGATAAATAGCATTTTCCATTGCAAATATAACTTTATTTTGCACAACCATCATATGTTATATGCAAAATTTCAACTCACTTTAATTGTTATTGTGTTCAAATTGATATTGATATATCATGGTTCCATGATTGCATAGCGTAGGATTAAAAGAAATGTGTATATTTAATTTTGTTATGGTTTAACATATTTTATAAGTGGCTTAAATATGTTATTCGTCCCTGCAAATAGGGGTCGTTTAAAATTTCATCCATGCAATCGCTAATCCTTTTTTTTTGCCCCTGCAAAGTTTAATCAGTTAAAAATTCGTCCCTTGACCAAGTTAATGACTGCCACGTCATCAAATTAACAAAATGGCATGGGAATTGACGAAAATACCCCTGGCTTATTTTTTTTTGTTTTTTTTCCTTCAAAAAAAAATTCAGTTTTTTCCCGAATTTTTTTTACGATTTTTTCCCGAAAATTTTTCAGTTTTAATTTTAACAGTTTTTTTCCGAATTTTTTTTTTACTTTTAATTATTTTTTCAGATTTTTTTAATTTAAAAAAGAATTTTCAAAATTTTGGAAAAAAAAAATTTTTGAAGGAAAAAAAATTAGCCCAGGGGTATTTTCGTCAATTCCCATGCCATTATGGTAATTTTGATGTCGTGGCAGTCATTAACTGGGTCAAGGGACGAATTTTTAACTGATTAAACTTTGCAGGGGCAAAAAAAAAGGATTAGCGATTGCAGGGACGAAATTTTAAGCGACCCCTATTTGCAGGGATGAATAACATATTTAAGCCTTTATAAGTTAGAATTAATGATAATTTGCATGTTAGCTTGAATCATGATATTTTAAATCTTTTAACATGTTTTGGGCTTCCATCACCAACCAACACCAAAGCGTGTGTACGCATAAATGTTACGGAACAATCAATTCAAACATGTAATAGTTCATCTGATATAATGATAGGTTATAACAAGATCAATTGTACAGAAATTCATTATGGATATTGCGACCAACTGACTTTGATCAATTTGTATCTCTATACCTTTTCTAACTAACCATTGTCTATTATCAAAATAATTTATTTTAATCACTCATCAATTAATCAATTAAATAGACTAAAGTCACTTTTGTTCCACGATACACTAGTACAAAATATTGTTAAATAGAGGAATGCTATTGCTAGAGAGAGAAGTAGTTAATATTTTCATAAAGCATTTATTATAGAGGAATGCTATTGCTAGCGACAATTATAATCACGATAGCATAGCGAATGAATTTCTAGCGTTAGATTATGGTTGTTAGTCTAACTAAAAGTAAAGGTTGCTACAGTGTAAATATGTGTATCGTGAAATATCCGTGAAGCTTTTTGTGGCAATAAGTAGCATTTTCCTTTATTATATATTGTAAAAAAATATGGGAAAATGTTATTTCTCTAGAAAAATAGCATCAAGAATTTTTCAAGACACAACTAGCAAGTTTTAATTGCATGATTCTATTTTTCAGTCACACCTATTTAAATTGTGGCAAATAGTGCATTGTGATTGGCTGCTCTTTATTCTTGAAGAATTCTTGATGTTATTTTTCTAGAGATATAGTATTGCTCATAAATATGTAACATAAACATGGGTATATTGATAAAGAAATAATTAATACACTTTAAAATTTGCAAAATGTCTTATAAAAAGAAACAAATAAAAAAACACAAAAGGGTCTTATTTTGCGAGAGAGAGGTATTATACTAATATATAATAATAAAAATGTACAAAATTTATATTAAATATCTTGTATATTTCATTTGTTGGGAATATATGTCATTTTGTACATTTTCACGTCTACTCTCTAGCATAGTGGCTAAAGATCAATCCTTGAGCTCGTATATACCACATTCGAACTTTTCTTGGTAGTCATTTTGGAGAATCTTTAGCTTTTAATTTCATTTGTACTATAAATTAACAAAATTCAAAAAACTTAGTGTGTGCGCACTTTGACTAGACCAATGTGTACCGACATATTTGACTATAGTGTGCTATCAGATTAAGAGTTGTAGAGAGAAAAGTGCAATTGGTGCAAATTAAAAAAGTCGAGGGTGTGCTGCTACTAGATAACTCAATACTATTCCTACTGGAACTTAAGAAGAGCCTATGCTTGATTGGCTATGAACTGAGAGTTTAACCATCCATTGCATATAACGTGTCCCTGCATTAGAAGACATAGAATTGCAATAAATGTTGCTATAAGCCCAAGGAATTTGGTATTCACTACCACTCCCTCCGTCCCTATATGTAAGCACCCTTTTATTAGAGGGAAAGGGTGGTTACATATAGGGACGGAGGAAGTATTTTTATTCTAAAGGTTCTCGATTCTATATCTCTTTCTTAATTTTCTTGAATGAGCACACTACTACTTGTAGGAGTTGTTAGGAAACATGATATCCATGAAGGAATGAGAGAAAACTCAGAATCTTTCTATCATACTTATTATAAAAGCCAGTTAGGTCAAGCAAATGCTTAACCCTAATTGCTTTTGTGTTTTCCCTCCCAAACACATCTCCTAGGTGTGTTATGCAAGCTTTGGTACCATCATTTAATGATGCATTTAATGTTGATTTCAAGTTTTCAAATTTGAATTTCCCTCCCAAGTGTGGATGTC
The DNA here is from genome assembly GCF_051527215.1 of Medicago sativa. Lineage (NCBI taxonomy): Eukaryota > Viridiplantae > Streptophyta > Magnoliopsida > Fabales > Fabaceae > Medicago > Medicago sativa. The sequence goes on from NC_140754.1 coordinate 756,056, forward strand.
ATCATTAATGTCTCCTTGGTGAGTTATGCAAGCTTTGGTACCATCATTTAATGTTGATTTCAAGTAAATATTTTTTCGTAAAAAAGTTTCGGTAAAATATTTTTTTACTTTAAAAAAAAAATTTGGTAAAAAAAATTCCCGGTAAAAAAAAAATTTCATATTTTTTTCAAGTAAAAAAAAATCCCTGTAATTTTTTTCCAATAATTTTTTTTTTAAAAATAGTTTTTTTCGGTAAAAAAATTTATTTGTAGAAATTTTGGGGCTTAGGGCCTTTTAGATTGATTCACATATGAAGGTCATATGCTAATGCTCTCCATTAGTTTCTGTGGTGTTTTTGTTTATTGATGCACTTCCTTTACATTGCTCTTTTTTGCCGTTGTTTAGAAAAGTTTAATTGACGTGTTTTTTTTAAGCAATAAATTTATTTAGATCGATTCACAAACTAAGGTCATAAGATATTGTTGTTAGTTTATGTGCTTTTATTGTTTATTGATGCACTTTGTTTACAATGCTCTTTTTGCCGCTATTTAGAGAAGTTTAATTGACATTGCATTTTTTTTGTTATGCAATATGTGTCGCATGATTATATGTTTTTGGGTACACACCATACAAAAGACATTGGTTATGAGTTGTACCGTTATGTAACTTTGGTGGATCCAAAATGCAATCATACAAAAGACAATATTGTAGGTTCATTCATTTAATGATGTATGTGGTCTTTATTATAGACCACATACATCATTAAATGAATGAATCCCAAATGTTAATTTTTGCTTATAATAGTGACCGGAGGGTGTATATATCAGCAAGCATGCACTGGTTTTACATCTATAATTGTGCAGTACTTATGATATGAGCCGCATGTGTATGGGAGGACTCCACACGTGTGTGTGTGTATACCTAACTGATGGACAACTAATAAGCATTGCAAAAAATGAACCATTGACTTTGTTATCTAAAGCATAGAAGGAAAAAAAACCAAACTGAGCATGAAATGGGCAACAAGTTTCACAAGAATCCTCTAAAGAGAATCATTGTATTCATATGAGGTAAAAAAGTCGTAATATAAGTTCGCGCACTCCTTTTGCCGATATCACTAATGGAAAGCAATAATAATACTATAAGTTATAATGAACACAAAGAATTCTATTGCGACTATTGTCAAGATCACCTATCCAAATATATTAGATAGCATGACTGATATAGCTTATTTTCAAGACAAGTCCATATTAACTCCAAAGCATTCAATTGTCAAACAAATAAACGATTATATATTGGATTTGATTCCAGGCGAAGCAAAAATGTATCTGAGTTAAGATTCGTCGTTAGCAACAAACCCGAATGGCGATGTAATTGATGTTGTCCACACTCCTGAATTTCTCAACACAATTAATACACCTGGTCTTCCAAATCACAAACTCAGGTTAAAGGTTGGTGTTCCAGTGATGTTGTTAAGGAATACAGATCAAAGATCAGGATTATGCAATGGCACAAGACTAATCATAACTAGAATGGGTAAATTTGTGCCTGAAGGAAAGGTCATATTTCTAAGAAATATATGCAAGAAAATTTTTTATACCAAGATTATCTCTTACTCCTTCTGATGTTATGATACCTTTCAAATTTCAACGGAGACAGTTTCCGATAGTTGTTTCTTTCGCAATGACTATTAACAAAAGTCAAGAACAATCTCTGAAGAAAGTTGAGATATATTTGCCAAGTCATGTGTTTTCACATGGTCAGTTATATGTTGCAATATCAAGAGTTACCTCAAGAGATGGATTGAAGATGCTTACAATGGATGAAAATGTTCAAGATGCCAATGTGACTTCAAATGTAGTATATCCAAAAGTATTTCGTAATGTAAGATAAGTTGTGCTAAAAATCAATGATTTTTGTACGATATTTTGATTTATTGCATTCCAATGGTAGCAACAAATTATATTACTAAAGTCACCATTATGCGACTAATATTTATCGTAATTGGAATTTTATAAAATATTACTTACATATTGATTCAGTTATAACCAATTAATATAGGAAGAGACTAATAATCGTAACTTCAAACGCGCATGTGTAAGCTGGTAGGACCCGTGCGGAGCACGGGTCGATGGTCTAGTTGATGATAAAAGTGAATGATACAATTGAATGTGAGAAAAACACGAGGGGGGTTGAATTGTGTTAGATTTTTCTTCGTTTTCTCCTTAGCTGAAAACACTGATCAGAAGCAGATAGACTTCTACTTCTAAAGTCATGTTCAGGACTAATTGCAGCGGATAAAAACAGAGAGAGAGAGAGAGAGAGAGAGAGAGAGAGAGAGAAGAAAGACACAAAACAATTATACAGGTTCCTTCCACAAACCGGAAGTAGTCCTGTCCTCCTTGCACTTCCAATGAAAGTTCACTAAAATGTAATATCTGATTACAAATGCTCACTGCTAAAACTAGCAAGAGAATTCAAATTACTCAAGCACAACTGCAAGAGATTTCCTATGCTCCTGAACACAATCAAGAGACTTATGCTTAAGCACAACTGCAAGAGACTTCTATTCAAACAGAATTACAAAGAAAAATGTTTGAGTTTGAACACTTGATATACAATCAGTGGTGCTCACAATACAAATCAGATACAGACTCTTAAGACTCTAGAATTTCAAAGATATGAAAGTTGTTAAGAAATTCTAAGCAAACTTTTGATGCAAAACAATTTTGACAGAGTTTTGGCACTTGTAAATTGTTGAGTCCTTGCCAATCTCTAAGTCTTCACTTCTTTATATAGAGGTGTGAAAGAGACGTTGTGAATTGTCAGCACATCAAAATAGAGTCGTTTGAAGCTTTGATCAATCACCAATGATCTTTTGCCTGATATGGTTATTGTCCTATGAAGGATCAATTTCAAATCCATTCCAAGTATGAAAGAACATCGTTGCAGGCATAGCTGTTTTTCTTGTCTTGTAGTAGAGACAAAAACAGAGTAGTGGAGGTAGTGGTTGTACACTTCGTACAATTGTACTTTGTCAACGCTCTTCAAAGAACAAACATCCAATTCTTTCAAATCCTTTCAAAATAGTTGTTGTTTCACTCTTCTGGTCTTCTGCAATGCTTTGACGAGATTAAATCCATTGAACAGCCTTTGGAGTTTTAAGTCTTGCATCTCCTGGTGAACTTCAGCTTCCGGTGATCTTCAACTTCTGATGAGATGTTTCTGATGAACTTGCTTCTGATGACGTCATCACTTCAGGAGCACTAAACTTCAGGAGCACTTCTCTTCAGATGCTTCAAGCTTCTTTTTTGTTGATTCCTTAGTTCTCTTTTGTTCTTTCAGAAACTAATAAAGATCAAATTTTTGTCTATGGTCCTGTACATTTGAACAAATATTAGCATATCCAATTGACAATTTTTAATACCTTGTTACCATCAAAACTCTTAAAGGGTAATGTTAAACACATTTTGTTCCAACAAAGTTTTCTCCTTGAATTAAATTTATTCTTATTTATTTATTACATGTGTTATTTATTTAAAATTAAGAGTATTTTTGGTGAGAAAAGTCCAACCCAAAAGTGCTGAAAGAGGTAGTTTTCTTTATATATACAGTTAAAACTCTATAAATTAATAATGTCAGGACCGGAGAAATTTATTATTTTAGAGAGTTATTAATTTATCGATAAATTAATAATTATTAATTTAAAGAGTTTTTAAGTAATTATACTGTACTTACCAAAAAAAAAAGAATTACGTTGCAGCGAACCTTGGGACTCAACGTAAATTAGTAACTACTGTGTTCATATGCATTGGAAATCAATAATGACTTTTGAAGTATAGTAAATGTAAACAAGAGGAACAAATGTGTTCAATGTATTCTTCAAATATTTTTTTCAATTTCTATGAATTATTAATTTATGATTTTCTTGGGACCGAAAATTATAAAGGGATCTCCCGAAAAATTATTATCTTATTATTTTATCGAGTTTTTCAATTTTTTACATTGGCCCAAGTCGGGACCGGACAAATTTATTATTTTAGAGAGTTTATTAATTTACCGAGTATTAAATTAAAGAGTTTCTACTGTAGTATAGATATACTAGCGAAAAGAAGGGTGCCCGTCTTTTCGCTCTTTTTATTGTGCTAAGGTTTGAAAATTATGAACGGTGTTTTTTTTATATGAAATTTTGATTTTGATTAAAACTAAAAATATAAATGTTTGTTGCTTTCAAATTATAACAATCCAAACTAATCATGATTATCTATTTCAATGACATCAATAATCAAATTTTTTTTAATGACATCAACAACAATCTTTATATTAGAAAAAGTTAATTAAGAGTATAATTGAGATAATGAAAAAGTAAGTATAAATATACTCATTTAATCTTGGTTGTTACACTCTTTAAATGATAAATAAAAAACATATATCCGTATCGTATTTGTTACATTTTTTTTAATATTTAAACTTATTTTTATTTATTTGTTACATGTGTTATTTATTTATAGAAAATTTAGGGCATTCTCAAATGAGTTAAGAAGGGTTGTTGTTTTTATAATACTAGTTTAGAGACCTGGCGTTGCCTGGGTTAGATATTAAAAGTGTTTTATAAGTTTGTGTGCACGAATACACGTGTCAATATATTAGATTGAATTTATTTAAATTTACAATTATAATAATATCATAAAAATAAATATAAATGATGAGATGAATGTCCAATGCAAGAATAAAAAGTGTGACAAAATCAATAATGAATTGGTCCAAGTGGTAAGAGTTTTGGGTCCCTTTAAACAAGCGGTCATGGGTTTGTTTCGTGGCCCATGCGTATGAGAGAGAAAAATCGATTGAAAATGAAGAAAGTGGTTGGAATATATATATATATATATATATATATATATATATATATATATATATATATATATATATATATATCAAAGTATATGTATGAGAAATAATAAAATTGGTGTTTGACAAACCTGAAGAAGGAAAAATGTTAGATTAAAAGAAGGTTTGGGGATTCTGCTTGTGCTCAAAATATGTAAATATGTGATTAACGAAAATTTATTTATTTATAGTTAACATTTGCATTTGAATATGCAGCTAAAAGATAACATAATAACTAATCGAACCTTTTTTTCCCTCAAAAAACTAATCGAACCTTTTTTCCCTCAAACATAAAAATTAATTGAATGATATAGTGCTAAAAGATTAGTAATAACTAATTGAAGCTTCTTTTCCTAAAAACAAATAAACAAAATGGAGTTTTTAATCATAAAATAAGATCGTATATGTAAACTTTGTTGAAAGTATTATGTGTAGTTTGTTCAGATATTTCTGCTACATAAAATATTAGAAATTCAATAAAAATTAAAAAAAAAATACTGAGTGCATAAGATCAAAAGTTTGTTGAGATATTTCTGCTACATAACATATTAGAAATTCAATAAAAACAAAAATAAAATATTGAGTGCATAAGATCAAAAGTTTGTTGAGATATTTATGTTAAATAAAATATTGGTTTTTAAAAATAGAAAAAATAATAAAAATATTGAGAATGAACGTGGAAGTGACACGTGACATAAAAAACCTTACTTTATATATATATATATACTCTTGATTGATAATAACAACCTTAGTTCATTGTTCTCTCTGATTCATAACCCTAATTGTAAATCATCATCTCTCAACGTGCCGCGGCTGCTACTTTCATTGCCTCTCTCTTCTTCTTAACTCAATCAACAACTTGGTCTTCGTTTTGTCTTTCTTCTTCTTAACTATTAATTCGGTCCGACCTTTCAACCGACCCCAACCGCCGGTTTTGTCCTGGTTTCCGGTTATTCAGTTACTATGAAGACCGCTCGTCTTTTATACTACTCAATTGGCATACATAAAGGGCCCGTGATGAAGTGGTCGAAGAAGAGGAAAATGTAAGTACTATCAGTTTTTTTTTTTTTTTTTCTTTCTCTCTTCTGGTTGATGTTGCTGTATTTTTGTTTTTGGGTTTGTTGGTCGTATGCTGCTTGTAGGTTCTATGGCTGATGTTTTTTTGTTGCTTGTATTTTACTGTTTTTTGATAAATTTGGCGGTTTCACAAACTGATAGTAAAAAAAAAAAAAATTAAAACTCTATTCGATTACATAAAGAAAAAAAGTGTGTACTTGAATTTTCTACAAAGATTATAGGGTTAATTGTTTAAATTGACTATGTAAAATAAAAAATTTACATTCTTCTTTTTGACCCAATAATATATACGCTTTTGGTCCAAAATTGTGGTCTAGGGATTGAATTTTTGTCACAGATTTATTATGAACTTTTATAGAGATTTTTTGGACTTTAAATTATACTATAGGGTCAAAAAATAATAAGAATCTCAAGTTAGAATATATGATTGTTGATTTACAGAGTCATTTATCTTTCTTCGCATCTTCGCATTTGCATATATTATAGTCGCATATATTACAGGTCAATTCCAATATTTAACCCTAGATTATATAAAAGTTGTTTTTGGACTATTTATATCAAAGATTTTCTAGTATTTTTTGGATTTTTAAGATTTCCAAGAATTCAATAGATTTTTAGAAAGAAATAAAAATATATTGGAAGATTAGCATGTAGAAGTAAATTAGTACTATTTATAACTGTTTTGTTGCATGAGTATCGGTTTGACATTGCCATGTAGAAGTTGTAATTAGTGATAAAGCAAATATTTCTCTTCTCCTAACTATTGGAAGATTGATATTCATTATAATTTTTTTTTTTTTTTACATCAGAATCTTCTTGTTCTCTAACAGGCTTAGGTGTTTTAGCATGTATAGAGAAGACCGATGTATGTCGTAATACTAGGTGTTTTGGTTGTTATTGTTGTTGTCTCTCTCTCCTTCATCACAAACAACACAACAAAGACAACAATTTTCTCCAGATTGTCCACCACCACCACCACCACCACACGTCCTCACCACCACCACCCTCACGCCGTCCTAACCGCATCTTTATTGGTGAGATAGATCGGGATAGAGAGCGAATTCCGGCGAGAGAGGGTTACGTATGACTGATCTCGGGACTCAGAATTGAGAGGTTTCACAATGAGAGATTTTGGGATTCATCTAAGTGCTTCAGATTTGGGGATTTGATGAATTTTGGTTTACTCATGTTTGTTTTTGCTTTTTCTGATTTGTTCAATTATTTAAGTAAACGTTAAATAAAAGTAAAGTCATGTGTCCAAAAAATTAAAATAAAAATGAAATGGAAATGTCCATCAAGAGTGTCACATCAGATGTTTTGCATAGTCAGATGCATCAAGGTCCAAAACCAAAGAATCTTAAAATGGCCATGGGTGAATGTAAAACTTTTTTTTCTTTCTTTTTTTGGGTAAATCAAAATTCGCCATGTAAAACTAGTTTAACCTGTTGTTCATAATTGATCAACTTCATCGATATTTTGGCCCCAGTGTCTAGGTTTGCTCCAACTGTATTGTTTGGAAATAGCTCTTATAGTCATAATAAGTGTGGGGTGGTGCATATAGAAAGCAAAATTTGGCTTCTATTTGCCTTCGTATGTTGCTCAGGCTGAGGCAAGTAGTGTTGGCCCCTCATATTTAATTTTTACATGGACTCTATTTTTGCACAATATTTCTTTTGCTTTGGGGTTTGTTTTTATTAATAAAATTTGCTTCTTAAAAAAATGTTAATTGACTGCTCTCTCTTTGTTACTCTTAGGATGGCCACATTACTGCCTTGTTTCGACATGCGTTTGAGCAAAATAACAAGAACCAAGAAGAAGACCAAGAAGAAAAAGAACAAAAAGTAATTTAATCTTCTAGCTTTTGCCTTATTTGTTCTCTTCTTCTTCTTCTCACTCTTTTGTTATATTCTTTCTTCTTAAATTCCGGCCAACCCTTATTTTGATTTGCTTACAAATTTATGCAGGAGAAAGAGTGAAAAATTGGATTATCTTCACGTACATGTTTCAAGCTACCAAGAATTTAAGAGTCTGGTTGAGCAGTATGTGAATAAGGGAGGTGTATCTGCAGTCTCTTTTGACATATCCGACGACGTGGATGCAAAATCTTACAGTTGTATGTTGGATGATATACTCACTAACAACTCAAAATTGGGTCGATTTGACAAAGTTAAAAATCCAAGATCGGATCACCGCCCATTTCCGATTGTGCGTTGTTACACTGTAAAGGAGATGGACAATGTTTACAAGGCTATTGGCAATCTTTGGAGGGTCGTTATGGCAGAACGGTCAAGATACAACTTTTCCAAGAGTAACAAGCATATGGAGAAGTTGTACGCCTTTCGAAAATTGAATATGATTTTCGAGCATAACGCTGATCCATATTGGGCATGATGGAAATCTCTATGGTAAGTAAAAGGCGGGGATTCAAATTCCCAACAATTTGCAAGTGGTTTATGGGGCTTAAATAATAATAATACTACATAAGCAAAAGTTCATTTTTTTAAATTTATTCTGGTTTATAATTGAGATCTGACGGAGAAAGTTTCTTCACAATTTTGGTGTTTATTATTTAATTCTGAAGCAGTTTAACTTTAATGCTCTTTGTCTTTTGCAACTTATTTTATTGTATGAAATCTTTGTTTAGTTCGTTCCTAACTTCTAAATTATGACACCATGTTTTGTTAATATTTAAAACAGAAATGACCGCAAAAGTTTCTTCTCAATCTTTGTTTAGTGCATTTTATTCTATTAAAACCAGCGGAATGATAAACGCTGCATGTTTGTCCATTAGTACTATTTTTAGTCTAATTACTGGGCAAAAAAAAATTATTTGGTTTTGGACCCTGAGACATGTGACTGTATATTTAAGTTGACGTGGCACGCTGAGTCACCTATGATTGTGTAAAAAGGATGATGTGGCACACTCATTTGACATTTTTAATTATTTTTCATTTAATTTATTTTTCACACTTGTTTTTATTAAATTAATAATAATTTTAAAAAATCAAAATTAAAAACACCATTCATCTTCATCTCTTTCTCTTTCTCTTTCATGTTCATCAAACTTTTCATGTCATCATCAAATTCAATCAACTCAATAGAGAAATTAAAATCAAATTTAATCAAAGTTGAATTTTAATTTTTTACAACACAATGGCTTTACGTTATTTCAACTGATTTTCCATGGGACCAAGCATGAATTGCCATTTTTTTTACAACACAATGGCTTAACCGACCCAACCAGAGTGTGTGTCAGATTTAGAAGTGATTCAGCCTCAGCAACCTGCTCTCAGGGTTTCTTCACTTGCTCGTGTAATTTGTCGAACTCGTGAAGGACTGAGTCGAACTTGTCCGAAACAGGGTTCATCAACTCCTAAAGGATCTGCGAATGTTGGAGTCACGATGTATAATATCCCGCTTAACAACACCGTCATTTAACATTTATTTGTGTCAACTATTTTTCATATTGTCTATGAAAAATTTTAAGCAGGGGCAAAATGGGTAATTGCCAACCAAGAGAAATGTTTAATAGGAAAATTATAGAATTTTCCACACAATTCCAATTCCTTTCTCTCTCTAAAAATTTCCAAAACTTCTTTCCCTTCTCTCACTAAGCCCATCGGCCACCATCATTAGGGGTGTAAGCGGTTCGGACTAAACCAACGAAACCGAAAGTCTAAACCGAACCAAACCGAAAAAATATCCGACCTTGTTTGGTTCGGTTTGAAACCAATCCGAACCAATCAAAACCGATCTAGTTTGGTTTGGTTTATGGTTTTTCATTCCGAGATCCGTGAAACCGATGAACCAATCCGATGATAACTCCACTCTTTATTTTACTAATATTATCCTACCTCACACAAACTTATGGTTAATCCAAAAATTAAAGTCCAGCATAAAATACTTTTTAATCCATTCACTTTCTCTCATCATTATCTTCATCTCATATCATCAGTCAGACTCCTACTAAAAAATAAACCCTAGCCATCAACCACACCTAACCAATTGTTCATCACCACCGGCCACCACTGCGATCGTTTATCTCTTGGTTAGTGTTATCATGTTTATGCCATTGATTTGTTATTTTGACTATGTTTTAATTTTAGGATGTGCTTTTTGGAATTTTTGTGTTTGTTGATGCATGATGCATGTATGTATCATGGATGATTGAAATATTTAAGTTTGATGAAGTTGTTTTTGAAGAATGATGGATGAATGAATTTTGGATCATATGTATGAAATATTGAGTAAGGTTAGTTATGAAGAGTTGTTTGAAAAATAGAGGACATGAAAAAACAAAATATGAAATACAATTATACAAAGTTCTATGAAATATTTTTGTGAGAATTTGATTTTTTTTTATTGTATTATTAAACAAACCGATCAACCGAACCAATCCAAACCAAACCAAACCGATTAGTTTGGTTCGGTTTCTTTTTTGAAAAACAGTGAAAACCGAACCAATCCGAACCGATGAAGATTTCATCGGTTTGGACATTTTTTTGACTGAAAACCAATCCAAACCGAACCGTTACACCCCTAACCATCATCCTTCAACTACCACCATCACAAATTTTTCATTCTTCATGAAATCATCAAAGTTAAACATCCAATAGGTTCCTTGTGGTGTTGTAGCAAGTGTGTAGCAAGCAAAAATCCATCCCTCCCTCTTAAGAAAGCAAACCGCCCCCTTCCTTTATTTTTCCAATCTTCCATTTTTGCCTCCTAATCCTTGGTAAATCATTTGGAAGCTTGATTTTAGGAGTACCCATTAAATATTAAGCTATTGGTAAGCAACAAAAAATGTTTTCCTTCCATCCCTCCATGATTGGCCGCCCCTTTAACCCTCATTTTTGGGGAAAAATTGTTCTTGGTGTAAATGTTCCAATTCATGCTTTTAGAGTGTTTAAAATGTTATGGGTATTATGATTTTAACATGTTTGATGATGTAGGATCAATTGGTGTAAGAAAGAGCTTAGCTAGTAGCTTGGTTCATGAAATGAGATAATTATAGAATTGTTGTTGAAGATCATTGTTAATGGTTTGTTGTTGATGTAAGAAAGATGAGTTGGTGATCAAAATGGTGTATTATTGTTAAAAATGAATGTACTTGAACCTTAATAGAATTGGGTAAAATTCAGTATGGCGGTGCTTGTATTAATCGAGTCATATATTTTGTTGTGTGGCTTGGAATTGAATGATTGTTGAAGTTTTAGATTCTTCATTCAATTCCCTTCAGTTTGATCATAAATTTTGTATGTTTTGGATTAGAAACGAATTCGGAAAACGCAATTGAAATTGGTAAAAATCCTGCTGGAATTTGGTTACGGGTTTTGGGATAGAGCCCCACTAAACCTTTGAGACAAGCATATGACTACTGGCAGGATCAACCAGGTAGCATCCATTAATGACTCTGCACATCGTGAATGTTTTGAGCCCACGAAAGGGGCACAAAACAACCAATAGAGCATGCATAATTTAAGGCAACCATTAATTAATTAGGGACAAATGGAAAAACCAATTATCACTTCTGAATCAGCTGTTGAAAATTCCATACCCTTTTCTTTGGAAGGAATTTTCTCGATGAACCCCATATAACATAAGGTCCTGCTATTGATAATCTTGTCAGTAGTAGAAACCTTAAAACATTTATCAGAAGCAGCCTTTGATCTCCTCAGAATCTCCAGCAGTTTACCTTGGTGGAAGATTTCAGACAACAACCTCCCACATGGTACTTGTTTTCTATCTTTGTTGATACCTTCATTGATTGCCCAGCATAGATGATGCATAAGGTATCTTGGGAGATTAATCTTTTCGAAGGTAGCCATGAAGTATATTGCCAGCTTATGGTCCTGATTAGGTTGGTCAGACCATCCTCCTCTCTAAAAGAAGCAGTTTGTGCAAAACTTCAGGAGCAGACTGTGATGAACATCCATATCCGCAGATTTAGCAGCTGAGTTTCCTTTCAGTAGCAAGTTTGTATAGCAGTCTAACAAGACATCATCCTTGCTGACATCCCACTGAAATCTGCCTTCAGGAGCCACCTTGCATGCTTTAGCAATAACTTCTTCTGTGATGGTTACTGGAATACCCATCACTGCTGACCTGATCTCTAAACCATTGACCGGTTTAAGACCCTTTTCCTTTCTGGTCTTTCCCTTCAGGTTAGCCTTTCTAGACACTGCTTGTCTTTCTTCTATCTTCGCACCTTTCCCATTGTAGACTTCAGCCCTAACCCAGAAGTCTTTAACAAGATTTTCATAAGTTGGTCCATTCAACATATGAAAGCAATCAAAAAATTTCTGAGCTTCTACCAAAGTTTCCATGTCCACCTTGTATTTCTTGAGAGAATCGAAGTCCACTGGTGATTCCTTTTGAACGACCAGTGATTTGAGTGGAATGGACATTGTTCTTGGCTTGTTTACAGAACCAGATCCTGGTGCGCTTTGTTGTTGCATGTTGGAACCGCTTGTTGAAGTTGCCATAAGATGAAGATGATGATTTAGGGTTCTAGGGTTGAGAATTGCGCTTACTTCGCAAGAACAGGTTTGAAAGATGAAGTGTTTGTTGTGAAGTGAGTAGTGTGTGAATTGACAAAGTGTTAAGAGTAAAAATGATTGCAATTCAAAAGAGACAAACAAACATAACATTAATGACATTGGGGGCACGTGAAAGTACTTTCAAAGCTTTTAAATCATCATTTCCCTTTTTAGTTATACACCAATACAGTTAAGCTGCGTCAGAAGTTCTCATAGTAACTGCCAAGTTAGTGGGCCAGTGTTACCAAATAAAGTAACTTCCAGCGTTTCCACTAACTCAACTATTCAGAAGCATAAAATCCAGCTTCTGAACTTCAGATGTTGATGTCATCATCAGAAGCGTATTTTCCTCAGAACCTCAATAAAGAGCTTCTGATGGACCACAACTTCTGAACTGACTTCAGAACCTAAAATCCTATTCAAGAGGAAGCACACTTTTAATCAGACACAAAGTGCATGTTCAAATTTTTCTTTATAAAATCAAACCTTTCAACAGTTAAAGGCTTAGTAAATATATCAGCCCATTGATTCTCAGTATCAATGAATTGTATATCTAAAATTCCTTTTTGAACATAGTCTCTGATAAAATGGTATTTGATTTCAATATGCTTAGCTCGTGAATGCAAAATTGGATTTTTAGACAAACAAATAGCAGCAGTATTATCACAATAAATGGGAATACTGTTAGCGAAAATCGGATAGTCTTCCAACTGATGTTTCATCCAAATAGTTTTGTACAACAACTTGCAGCTAAAATGTATTCTGCTTCTGCTGTAGACATAGCAATAGTTATTTGTCTTTTGCTAGCCCAGGATATAAGATTATCACCAAGAAATTGATAATTGCCACTGGTTGACTTTCTTTCAATCTTATCACCAGCATATTCAGCATCACAGAATTCAATTAGCTTATAATCTAAGGATTTCCTATAAAGGAGTCCAAGTTTAGTTGTTCCTTTCAAATACCTGAAGATTCTCTTGACAGCAGTTATATGAGATTCTCTAGGATCTGATTGGAATCTTGCACACAAGCATACACTGAATAAAATATCTGGCCTAGATGCAGTGAGGTATAACAAAGAATCAATCATACCTCTGTACAGCTTCTGATCTACTTTTGCTCCTTCATCTTTTTTGCTTAAGGTGCATGTAGGATGCATTGGAGTGTTCATCACTTTACAGTCTTCAAGCTTGAACTTCTTCAGAAGCTCCTTTGTATACTTTGATTGATGAACATAAACTGCATCTTTGCATTGATTAATTTGAATGCCTAGGAAGAACTTCAGTTCTCCCATCATGCTCATTTCAAATTCATCCTGCATTAACTTAGAAAATTCCTTGCAAAGAGATGCATTAGTAGAACCAAATATTATATCATCAACATATATTTGCACAACAAGAATATCTTTCCCAAGGGTCCTTCAGAAGAGTCTTGTGTCAACCAGACCTCTTTTAAAATCATTTTTGATTAAGAAATTACTTAGTATATCATACCAAGCTCTAGGAGCTTGTTTCAAGCCATAAAGTAATTTCTTCAGTTTAAAAACATGATCAGGATACTTAAGATCCTTAAAACCAAGAGGTTGTTTGACATACACTTCTTCTTCTATGACACCATTAAGAAATGCACTCTTGACATCCATTTGATATAATATTATGCCATGATTAACTGCATAGGAAAGAAGTAACCCGATTGCTTCCAATCTTGCAACTGGAGCAAATGTTTCAATGTAATCAATGCATTCTTGTTGACTATAACCTTGTGCAACAAGTCTTGCTTTGTTTCTTGTTACTTCTCCTTGCTCATTCAACTTGTTTTTGAATACCCATTTTGTTCCAATAATGTTCTTGTGCTGAGGTTTGGGAACCAGATCCAACATCATTTCTTTGAAATTGATTTAACTCTTCTTGCATAGCTAAGATCCATCCATCATCTGAAAGTGCTTCATCAACTGTTGTAGGTTCAATCATTGATATTAGTCCAATCATTGAATCTTCTTGTCTGAAGTATGATCTTGTTCTTCTAGGACTATCTTTGTTTCCAATGATTAGATCCTCAGGATGTGAAGACTTATGCTTGAATGTGTTTCTGGGAGGATCTACTTGATGTGAGCCATCTTGTGCTTCATCAGAAGCAGCTTCATCTTGAGCTTCTGATGTGGGTTCAGCTTCTGGACTGTCTTCAGATTCAGATATCTGATCAGGTTCTGGAGTTTCTTCAGGAACCTGTATCTCTGCAAAACTTGCATCTTGCTTTGAAGTTTTATCTTCAAGCTCTTTGTCATCAAATTTAACGTGCATAGATTCTTCAACACAAAGTGTTTCTGAATTATACACTATGTATGCCTTTGACCTTTCAGAGTAACCTAAGAAGATTCCTCTTTGGGCCTTGGCATCAAATTTCTTTAGGTAGAGCTTGTTATTTAGAATGTAACATGTACATCCAAATTGATGAAAGTAAGAGATATTGGGTTTTCTTCCTTTAAAGAGTTCATATGCTGTTTTCTCCAAGATAGGTCTGATATAGATCATATTCTGGACATAACATGTTGTATTCACTGCTTCTGCCCAAAAATGTTTTGCTAAATTGTTTTCATGGATCATGGTTCTGGCCATTTCTTGTAAAGTTCTATTTTTTCTTTCTACAACCCCATTTTTTTGTGGAGTTCTAGGAGAAGAGAATTCATGGACAATTCCATGTTTTTCACAAAAAACTTCAAATGGCTCATTTTCAAACTCTCCACAATGCTCACTTTTGATTTTCAAAATCTTTGATTCTTTTTCATATTGAATTTGAGTGCAGAAACTATTGAATACATCACAAGCAACATCTTTACTCTTCATGAATTTTACCCAAGTCCATCTGCTATAATCATCAACAATAATCAATCCATATTTACTTCCATATAAGGATGCAGTGCTAACTGGTCCAAATAAATCAATATGAAGTAATTCCAAGGGTCTGGAGATTGAAACAATGTCTTTAGTTTTAAAAGATGATTTCACAATTTTCCCTCTCTGGCATGCACCACAGAGTGCATCTGAATGATAGTCAATGTCTGGTAGGCCTTTGACAAGTTGTAACTTACTAAGCTTAGAGATTAACCTCCAGTTAGCATGTCCCAACCTTCTATGTCACATCCATTTCTTATCATTCACTGATAGAAGGCATATTACCTTCTGATCAACCAGTTCAGAGAAATTGATTTTATAGGCATTCTCCACTCTCTTTCCCTTGAATATTATGGATTTGTCTTCCTTGTTGATTACAGTACAGTTGGCTTTCTCAAATAACACATCATAACCATTATCACAAAATTGACTAATGCTTAAAAGGTTATGTTCAAGACCATCTACCAACCATACATTATTAATTGAGGTAGAGGAATTACCAATAGTTCCTGTACCGATGATCTTGCCTGACTGGTTGCCTCCAAATTTCACATTTCCTCCCTCTTTCATTGTCTTATGGGGTCCTCTCAGGTTAGTACTAGAAGTTTTACTCTTCACTTCTTGTACCTTGTGCTGTGAGTTGGGTTGCTTCTGATTAACCATCACCTTAGGTTTAAAGACCTTTGGTTTTTGTACTTCAGGAGCAGTAACTGTCTTCTTCTGAAATTTAGACTTCAGAACCTCAGATTTTGGTTTCACCAGACTCTGAGGAACAGGTTCTGATCTCTTCAGAATCCTGATCTTTGAAGTCTTGGAATCAGAGTTGATCATAACCTTTAGCTTAGAGTTCTTTGGCTTTGAAGTAATCTTAGCCTTAGAGCTAGAAGCTTCAGGTTCTGATTGAACAACAGTTTCCAACTCAGCATCTTTAGGTACAAAGAAGGTTTTCAATCCTTCCTTGATGCATTCACAACATGCTTTGAGACTGATTTCATTAGGTTTCCCTCCTGAAAAACCAATCCCTCTGCCATTGTTTCTGTAAATGCTGTAAATCATTGAAGCAACTCTCCTTCTGTCAATGCCAGACATGATAAAATCTTCAAGAGCAATTTCATGGTTGCTTAAAGGTTTTCCATTACACTTTTCTTGTAGCTTCTGACATAAGAACCTGAGCTTATCTTCATAAGTTTTACATATGAAGTCAAAGCCTCTAAGTCCTTCTTCAGAAGCCTTCAGATCCAATAGAGTTGATTCTTGTTGTTTCATTAAATCAACATATTTTTCTTTTAAGTCCTTCAACTCATTAGTTCTTACTTCAAAATGTGTAAGGAGTTCTTTAAGTGACTCAACAAGTTCATCTTTGGGAATTTTAGAATATACCTCGTTTTCATCTTCAGAGTCTGATTCTGATTCAGCTTCTGAAGTTGTTGTAGCTACTAACCCAACAACTATCTTTGCACCTTCATCAGCTTTCTCTTTATCAGATCCAGATTCACTTCCTAAATCATCCTAGGTGGCCATTAAACTCTGCTTAATCTGCTTCTTGAATTTACTTGGTTTGAAAGATGACTTATTTGACTTGTCCTTTGACTTATCCTTTTGAAGATCAGGGCAATCAGCAATGAAATGTCCAGGCTTCTTACAGTTGAAGCAACCCTTCTGATCTTCTCTCTTTGATCTTCTTGAGTTACTCTTTTAATTTGGTCAGAAACCTTCTATTCTTCTTGGCCAGATACTGCAGTATGTTGGAGAGCATAACCATCTCAGCAGCATCTTCTTCAGAATCTGAACTAGATGGTTCTTCTTCTTTAGATTCAACTACTTTGAGAGCTTTTGATGACTTGCCTTTGGATTG
This sequence comes from Medicago sativa, assembly GCF_051527215.1. Lineage (NCBI taxonomy): Eukaryota > Viridiplantae > Streptophyta > Magnoliopsida > Fabales > Fabaceae > Medicago > Medicago sativa. Next base: position 773,284 of record NC_140754.1, read on the forward strand.
AAGAGCTATTGATTTACTCTTCTTAGTAGACTCATGTTCATTAAGACTTAACTCATGAACTTTGAGAGAACTAACAAGATCTTCGACACTTAAAGTGTTTAAATCTTTAGCTTCCTCAATGGCAGTCACCTTTGGTCTCCATCTAGCAGGCAAACTTCTGAGTATCTTGCTCACATGATCAGAAGCAACATAATTCTTCTTTAGTATTTGTATTCCAGAGACTAGGGTTTGAAACCTTGAGTACATCTTCTCAATAGTTTCATCATCCTTCATTTTGAACAACTCATACTGATGAACCAGCATAAGAACTTTTACTTATTTGACCTTCTTCCTGCCTTCATAGTTTGAATAGAGAGAAGCAAACATAGCTTTAGCAGTGGACTTGTCACTCATCTTCATGTACTTTGTTTTTGGTATAGTAGTGACAAGTGCTCCTCTGATAATATGATGCTTCTTGTAGAGTTTCTTCAACGCATGAGTATATTTCTTTCTATCAACAGCAGCTCTTTCTTCATCAAGAACCAAGTCACCAACACCATCTTCAAGTATATCCCATAGTTCTTCATCTAAACTCATGATATAACTGTAGAAGTTGGTTTTCCACCAAGAAAATTCTTCAGCATCTCCATTGAACTTAGGAATCTTTCCTACACTGGATTTCTTGTTCTCATACTCATATGGAACATCATTCATGTTTACTTGATCAGTATTGGAAGATTCACCAGACATCTTTTTCTCAGATCTTTTTCTGTTACACTATTAAGTGTTAAGATAACAGACCAAGGCTCTTATACCAATTGAAGGTGAGGAAAACACAAGAAGGGGGGTTGAATTGTGTTTTGAAAATTTCTTCGTTTCTCCTAAAAACTGAAGCACACTGGTCTGAAGCTAAGTGAGACATCTTCTGAAGTAATAATTAGAATCTAAATGCAGCAGATAAAAATAGAGAGAGAAAAAGAAAGACACAAAGCAATTATACTGGTTCCTTCCACAATCCAGAAGTAGTCCAGTCCCCCTTGCACTTCCAAGGAGATTTCACTAAAAATGTAATATCTGATTACAATTGCTCAAGCACACAGCAAGAGACTTCTTTTGCTCAAGCACACTTTGCAAGAGTCTTCCTATGCTCAAGAACACAATCAAGAGACTTCTATGCTCAAGCACAACTGCAAGAGACTTCTAAACAAACAAAATTACAGAGAAAAATGTTTGAGGTTGAACACTTGATGTACAATCAGAGGTGCTCACAATACAAATCAGATAAGACTCTAAGACTTAAGAATTTCTAAGATGAGACTTTGAGAAACAGAAATTCTAAGTGAATGCAGAACAATTTCAGCAGAGGTTTGGCACTTGTAAAAAAAATATTGAGAGTCTTTCGTTCAGCATTACCAAATCTCTAAGTCTTCACTCCTTTATATAGAGGTGTTAAAGAGACGTTGTGAAATTGCCAGCACATCAAAAGAGTCGTTGTTGAAGCTTGATCTTTCACCGATGATCTTTTGCCTGATTTGGTTGTTGTCCTATGAAGAACCAATTTCAAATCCATTCCAGTTGAGAGGGAACAATTCTGCAGGCTTGGTTGTACATTCAGAGTTGTTATTAGGGGTGTAAGTGGTTCGGACAAAACCAACGAAACCGAAAGTCTAAACCGAACCAAACGGGAAAATATCCGACCTTGTTTGGTTCGGTTTGAAATCGATCCGATCCAATCAAAACCGATCTAGTTTGGTTTGGTTCATGGTTTTTTATTTCGAGATCCGTGAAACCAATGAACCAATCCGATGATAATCATACTCCTTATTTTGCTAATATTATCATTCCTTACACAACTTATGGTTAGGCTCAAAGTTAAAGTCCAACATAAAATACTTCTTAATCCATTCACTTTCTCTCATCAACATCTTCATCTCATCAGTAAAACTCTTTCATTTCTACTAAAAAAGAAACCCTAGCCGTCAACCACACCAAACCCATTGTTCATCGCCACTGAGATCGTTCATCTCTTAGTTAGTTTTATCATGTTTATGCCATTGATTTATACTCATTATATTTCATTGTTTTCTATGCTCATTTTCTATGTCATTGATTTATACACGTTATATGTCATTGTTTAGTGAAGATTAGAAAAAACCATTCAAAAAAAGAAAGCATTGCGATTTGCGATTATCTTAGAACTAGAAAAGGAAATAAAACTAAAAAGAACACCATAAAATTTTGATTGCATGTGATGTGTATCGATAAAAATTGAAATAAAATTATAAAATATATATATATACTACTTAATGAAAAGTGCATCCCTAGAAAATTTTCAAATTTGCACGCATAACTTTTTATTTGTTGGTTCAGAAATAATTTTATAAGTTTTAGAGATTTAAAAATATTAGAGATTAACTAGTCAATTCTAAACTTATTTTAATTTCGATTTGTTTTGCTTCAACTGGTTAGTGTTCTTAATAACTTTATTAGTTATAAAAAGTTGTTTGAAAAATAGAGAACATGAAAAAAACAAAATATGAAATACAATTATACGAAGTTCTGTGAAATATTTTGTGAGAATATGAATTTTTTTAATTTCATTTTTAAACAAACCGATCAACCGAACCAATCCAAACCGAACCAAACCGATTAATTTGATTCGGTTTCTTTTTTGAAAAACAGTGAAAACCGAACCAATCCAAACCGATGAAGGTTTCATCGGTTCGGACATTTTTTTAGTGAAAACCAATCCAAACCGAACTGTTACACCCCTAGCTGTTATTTTGTCTTGTAGCAGAGACACAAAACAGAGTAGTGGAGAAGGTGGTTGTACAGTTCGTACAAAGTACAATGTCAACTCTTTTGTTCCTTTTGCAAGCAAATGTCTTCAAACACTTTTGAAATGACCGTTGCAAAGTTCCACTAGTCTTCTGCTATCTTTAGATGAATTTCGATCCATGAAACAACTCTTGAATCCTTGAATTTTGCAAATTCAGTTGATCTTCAGCTTCTGGTGAAAACAGCTTCTGATGACGTTGTACTTCAGGACCTCTAGTCTTCAGGAGCTTCAAGTCTTCAAGAGCTTTCTAGACTTCAGGAGCGTTTTGCCTTCAGGAGCTTCTAAGCTTCAATTCCGTTGATTCCTTTGCTCTTTATTTGCTCATTCAGAACCTTTGTATGATATAAATTTTTGTCTATGGTCCTGTACACCTGAACAAATATTAGAAATTCCAATTGTCAATTTTTAATACCTTGTTATCATCAAAACTCTAAAGGTTCATTGTTAAACACATTTTGTTCCAACAATCACCTCCTTAAAAATGGAGGAGATCAACTGATGATCTCATTTGATTTTCTTGATTTTTATGCGTCCACCTACATTGACCAATTTTTATGCGTTCAAGAGTGTGCATACGCATCCCCGTGAGCTTAGCTCAGTTGGTAGGGATATTGGATATTATATGCAGGGGCCGGGGTTTGAACCCCGAACACCCCACTCCTCCACAATTAAATTATGTGAGTTCTAGCCACTAGACTACTTGACCAAAAAAAAAAAAAGAGTGCATACGCAAATCCAATTTTTGTAAATACATTTGCCTTGATGAGCCCATGGTTTTTTTATTGTTACATGTAAATACATTGAGAGTTGCTTTTCTGACAAAGAACACTTCCAATTGACACATGGAAATGACCTTAATACCCCCAGCGGTTGTTAACTGCCGCTGGAAAACAAGCCGGTAGTTAACTACCGTTGAGTGCCAGCGGTTGTTAAAAACCGCCGAAGTTGAGTGTAGCGGTTGTTAATTGCCGCTACGTGCTTAACATTTTTCCAGGAGCTCATTTCCATCTTCCTTATTTTGTGTTTTTCCTAACCAATTTTAACTTTCATTTTCATCTAAATTTTTTATCAAATAACCAATTGAAAAATCTTCTAAAATTTTCATCTAATAATACATAAACATATTCATCCAATATTTAACAGGAACATGGTTAAATTAAAACGCAAGAAATAATATATAACGAACGTACGTATATGTCATAAAAATAGGAAAATGTACGGAACATGTCATAATAATACATCATGATTATCATACTCAAAAAATACATAAAAAAATCCTAATACTAATCAGCCCTGCCTAGCCTGCCTCTGCTGCCCCCTGCGCCGCCTGGAAATCTGATAAGTAAGGACAGGCTCAGTAGCACTAACTATCCGCAAGACCTCCTAGACAACCTCCTCTTTGGTCATCTCGCCATGCCTGGTCGCAATATCTCGGGCTATGTGCGCCACATCCCGGACGATCGTCAGTGTGTCAGGCATCTCCCTGGCATGCTCCTCCTCAATTAGCTGCTCCACATTCGCCGGCCTGGGAGGGGATCCCTCATCAGGTGGGAGAATGCGAGGGTGAGAGACTGTGGCATACCAAGCCATGTAGTCAGGAACATGATGCCATGGTGTCTGACACCCATCTACCCAACCACCTACTAACCATGCAGCAGCGTCCATCAACACAGTAGTCAGCATCTGTGTAGGCACCTGAGGGACAGCTGAAGGATGTCTGGGAATGTCCTGCACAAAGGAGAACTGCCTCTTCACCCGCTCAGGCAAATGACGGTACACCCTTTCCTTCCCGCACATGAGCCATCTAGAGTAAGTGCACAACATCTGAAATGGGTGGACGTCTCTGCGATCACCATAGGTAGAAAACCTGACGTCATCCACCTCCATGTGATCCATGCATGATCGGTAATGGTGCACACTCGTATGGCCTTTGGTAGTGAGCCATCTCCCAGCACATGGTGTCCGCGGGTCCCAATCCAGGTTACGCCTCCTTGGGTAAGGACCTGGCAAATGCTCCAAAATCCATCCCTGCAACAAAATAAATAATAGTCTAACATTATAAATAATAGTATAACATTATAAATAATAGTCTAACAAAATAAATAATAGTCTAACAAAATAAATTATTCGAGTTAAATATTCAATAAATCTAAAACATTATAAAATAGTCTAACATGATAATAAAATTTATAAAATAAACTCATAAAGAAATTAAGATAAATATTACCATCAAAAGAGTCGCAGAGCCAGCCATCGTTCTGTTATTCAAGATAACAGAATCATCCAGATAATCATAGAGGTAGGCTAAGGTCATCCCTCCCCACGACCACTTCCCAATCGCCCCCAAGTCCGCCATGCAATCCAGATATATCAAGTCGATGTGTCTGTTCGTTTTGTTAGTGAACAGCGCACAACCGACAAGATATAAAAGGAAACTCCTCACACAGCACGCCCTCCTCCTGGCTCTCTCCTGCATCTCCTCCCTCGACTGTGGACGCTCAAGCCGTCTAGCCTCAGTCAGGTGCTCCTCATAAACCCGCTTCAGTGCGGGATAACTGATATGACCAGGAGATTCATCCCTAACCTGATCTCTGGCATCATCATCTGACATGCCCAGCAACCTAGTCATCATATCAATCGATCGGTCCCGATCCATCGACTCATTGTGCTCCAACATGCGGCCATAAATAGGAATGTGCAGAAGATTATGCACATCGTCCAGAGTGATTGTCATCTCCCCCACAGGTAGATGAAAACTACTCGTCTCCGTGTGCCACCTCTCGCATAGAGCACGTACCATCGCATGGGTCACAGTCGAATACCCAACGTGTATCAAACCAAGGAGGCCAGACCCCTCCACAGGCTCCCAAAACCATCTCAAAGCCTCCTCCGGCTTATCAAGCTCCTTCAACCTCTTCCCTGCGTTTACGCACTTATAACCCGCTTGATCATGCCACATCTGAAATTCAAGTTAAATAAGACATTGTCACTATTTTAAATGATTCAAAAACTTACGCTACGTTATATTAATTAATTAAATCACTTACGCTACGTTATATTAATTAATTCAATCACTTACGCTACTTTATATTAATTAATTAAATCAGTTACGCTACGTTATATTAATTAATTAATTAAACAACTTACGCTACCTAATTTTAATTAATTAAATCACTTACGCTACGTTATATTAATTAATTAAATCACTTACGCTACGTTATATTAATTATACAAAACTGCTTATTTATGCAAAACAACTTATTCAAAACAAGTTATTTATACAAAACAGCTTATTTGTGCAAAATAGCTTATTCAAAACAGCTTATTTATACAAAACTGCTTATTACGAATTCATTTTAAAAAACAACTTATTTATGCAAAACAACATATTTATGCAAAACAACTTATTCAAAACAACTTATTTATGCAAAACAGCTTATTCGAAACAACTTATTTATACAAAATAGCTTATTTGTGCAAAACAGCTTATTCAAAACAACTTATTTATACAAAATAGCTTATTTGTGCAAAACAGCTTATTCAAAACAACTTATTTATACAAAACAGCTTATTTATGCAAAACAGCTTATTCAAAACAGCTTAGTTATACAAAACAGCATATTCCGATTTAATTTTAAAAAATAACTTATTCAAAACAGCTTATTTATGCAAAACAACTTATTCAAAACAGCTTATTTATGCAAAACAACTTATTTATGCAAAACAACTTATTTATGCAAAAACAGCTTATTCGAAACAACTTATTTATACAAAATAGCTTATTTGTGCAAAACAGCTTATTCAAAACAACTTATTTATGCAAAACAGCTTATTTGTGTAAAACAACTTATTCAAAACAGCTTATTTATGCAAAACAGCTTATTCGAAACAACTTATTTATACAAAATAGCTTATTTGTGCAAAACACCTTATTCAAACAACTTATTTATACAAAACAGCTTATTTGTGCAAAACAGCTTATTCAAAACAACTTATTTATGCAAAATAGCTTATTTGTGCAAAACAGCTTATTCAAAAAAACTTATTTATGCAAAACAGCTTATTTGTGCAAAACAGCTTATTCAAAACAGCTTATTTATGCAAAACAGCTTATTCGAAACAACTTATTTATACAAAATAGCTTATTCAAAACAACTTATTTATACAAAACAGCTTATTCAAAACAACTTATTTATTCAAAATAAGTTGTTTTGTATAAATAAGTTGTTTTGAAGAAGCTGTTTTGCACAAATAAGCTATTTTGTATAAATAAGTTGTTTTGAATAATCTGTTTTGCACAAATAAGCTATTTTGTATAAATAAGTTGTTTCGAATAAGATGTTTTTGCATAAATAAGTTGTTTTGCATAAATAAGCTGTTTTGAATAAGTTGTTTTTGCATAAATAAGCTGTTTTGAATAAGTTGTTTTTTAAAATGAAATCGGAATATGCTGTTTTGTATAAATAAGCTGTTTTGAAGAAGCTGTTTTGCACAAATAAGCTATTTTGTATAAATAAGTTGTTTTGAAAAATCTGTTTTGCACAAATAAGCTATTTTGTATAAATAAGTTGTTTCGAATAAGATGTTTTTGCATAAATAAGTTGTTTTGCATAAATAAGCTGTTTTGAATAAGTTGTTTTTTTTTTGCATAAATAAGCTGTTTTGAATAAGTTGTTTTTTAAAATGAAATCGGAATATGCTGTTTTGTATAAATATGCTGTTTTGAAAAGTTGTTTTGCACAAATAAGCTGTTTTGTATAAATAAGTTGTTTTGAATAAGCTGTTTTGCACAAATAAGCTATTTTGTATATATAAGTTGTTTTGAATAAGCTGTTTTGCACAAATAAGCTGTTTTAAATAAATAAGTTGTTTTGCACAAATAAGTTGTTTTGTATAAATAAGTTGTTTCGAATAAGCTGTTTTGCATAAATAAGCTGTTTTGAATAAGCTGTTTTGCACAAATAAGCTATTTTGCATAAATAAGTTGTTTTGAATAAGCTGTTTTGCACAAATAAGCTATTTTGTATAAATAAGTTGTTTCGAATAAGCTGTTTTTGCATAAATAAGTTGTTTTGCATAAATAAGCTGTTTTGAATAAGTTGTTTTTTAAAATTAAATCGGAATATGTTGTTTTGTATAAATAAGCTGTTTTGAATAAGCTGTTTTGCATAAATAAGCTGTTTTGTATAAATAAGTTGTTTTGAATAAGCTGTTTTGCACAAATAAGCTATTTTGTATAAATAAGTTATTCAAAACAACTTATTTATTCAAAATAAGCTGTTTTGTATAAATAAGTTGTTTTGAAGAAGTTGTTTTGCACAAATAAGCTATTTTGTATAAATAAGTTGTTTTGAATAATCTGTTTTGCATAAATAAGCTATTTTGTATAAATAAGTTGTTTCGAATAAGATGTTTTTGCATAAATAAGTTGTTTTGCATAAATAAGCTGTTTTGAATAAGTTGTTTTTGCATAAATAAGCTGTTTTGAATAAGTTGTTTTTTAAAATGAAATCGGAATATGATGTTTTGTATAAATAAGCTGTTTTGAAAAGTTGTTTTGCACAAATAAGCTGTTTTGTATAAATAAGTTGTTTTGAATAAGCCGTTTTGCACAAATAAGCTATTTTGTATAAATAAGTTGTTTCGAATAAGCTGTTTTGTATAAATAAGTTGTTTTGAATAATCTGTTTTGCACAAATAAGCTATTTTGTATAAATAAGTTGTTTCGAATAAGATGTTTTTGCATAAATAAGTTGTTTTGCATAAATAAGCTGTTTTGAATAAGTTGTTTTTGCATAAATAAGCTGTTTTGAATAAGTTGTTTTTTAAAATGAAATCGGAATATGCTGTTTTGTATAAATAAGCTGTTTTGAAAAGTTGTTTTGCACAAATAAGCTGTTTTGTATAAATAAGTTGTTTTGAATAAGCTGTTTTGCACAAATAAGCTATTTTGTATAAATAAATTGTTTCGAATAAGCTGTTTTGCATAAATAAGCTGTTTTGAATAAGCTGTTTTGCACAAATAAGCTATTTTGCATAAATAAGTTGTTTTGAATAAGCTGTTTTGCACAAATAAGCTGTTTTGTATAAATAAGTTGTTTTGAATAAGCTGTTTTGCACTAATAAGCTATTTTGTATAAATAAGTTGTTTCGAATAAGCTGTTTTGCATAAATAAGCTGTTTTGAATAAGCTGTTTTGCACAAATAAGCTGTTTTGCATAAATAAGTTGTTTTGAATAAGCTGTTTTGCACAAATAAGCTGTTTTGTATAAATAAGTTGTTTCGAATAAGCTGTTTTTGCATAAATAAGTTGTTTTGCATAAATAAGCTGTTTTGAATAAGTTGTTTTGCATAAATAAGCTGTTTTGAATAAGTTATTTTTTAAAATTAAATCGGAATATGCTGTTTTGTATAAATAAGCTGTTTTGAATAAGCTGTTTTGCATAAATAAGCTGTTTTGTATAAATAAGTTGTTTTGAATAAGCTGTTTTGCACAAATAAGCTATTTTGTATAAATAAGTTGTTTCGAATAAGCTGATTTGCATAAATAAGTTGTTTTGTATAAATAAGTTGTTTTGCATAAATAAGTTGTTTTGAATAAGTTGTTTTTTAAAATGAAATCGTAATAAACTATTTTGTATAAATAAGTTGTTTTGAATAAAAAAAACTTTAAAAATAGTTTTTTTTTTAAAAAAAAAACTTTAAAAGAAAATGTTTATAGAAATTTTGGGGCTTGGGGGCTTTTGATTTGTGGGCTTGCATGAATGTGGGCCTTTTAATCTTGTGGATTTTTAAGCCCCATTACTATGTGGGCTGGGGCCAAAACTTCAAGGCCCCATGATATTGACACCTCTAATAAATATAATAAGGGTTTTTCCTTTTTGGACCAAGAATCTAGTAAGGGTTAGAACTTATAACTAGTAAGGATTGCAATATATAATATTCATTCCCGTGTGACATGTATGATTCAAAGAATCATATTTAATACATGAATGATGAGAGAAAATGTAATATTTTACATGATATATCGGTGGTTTCATGTGCATGTAGTAGTTGATGGTTTCCATTGCGAGAATCACAATCCTTGTGAAACTAATCTCACCTAACCACATGTTGAAATTTTACTTGCCTTTTGTTTTTACCACATACAATAAGGGTTTCCTTTAAATAACAATTGATCCTTACATAACCAACACATGTGACAAATTAATTTCATCCCTTCTCCATTGTTTGATTTACATTATTCTCATGACGTTCAATCCTAGCCATTCAAGAAAAGCACAATTTGTGACACCCTTTTTTCATCAAGCAAAAATTTACAAATTCTTCATCTAATTCAACTAACCCATTTTTCCCCCCGCAAGGTTCACCTTAAACCAATGGTACTTTCACAGCAAAAAAAAATGTTTTTTGGGTTTAAGGGCAATAATGGACAATTTTTTTGAGTTATGTATCAATATCTTATGGGTGAAACTTAAAGAAAACTGTTTTTTTTTTCCTCCTATAGTTCTTAAAAGCTCCACACAATCATTTTTTTAATTAAATTTTTTATCCTTTCTAGATTAACCATGTAGTTTATCTGGATTGACAATTTGAATATGATTCAAAATGCTGAAAAATTTGAAATATTTTTCACATACGGATGTGTAAAAAGTTATAAAATTTGCTTTAAGTAAGCATTTTACAAACATGGATTCACCAATCTGTCAGGATGTGTAAAAAAATCTTTTTTTTTTTTTTTAAGCAAGCAATCTAGTTATTTTTTTAAGCATTTTACACATCCGAATATATTAGTCAATCTTTATAAACATAAGTGCATAGAAGTAGCTCTCAAAATCAAATATATGATTCAATCATAAGCATTGTGAAGAACTTATAAAATATTGACATTGAAACAAGATATCAACCCTGACACTTAAGCATCGATAATTATTTAAGAAAGTGAAAGGGATTGTACGTAAACACGTGTGTTAGTATCATACGAGAGTCGTACATTTTCGGAAAAGCATTCAATTTGAAATGTTGGTGCTACATAGTTAATTAAGAACCATCATTAAAAGTTCTCTAAGATTAAAAACATGCAAAGGTATCATTTTCATTTATTTATTTATTTATTTTGCCAAATATTTGATTCAATCATAAGATTTCATTAGTGTACAGTTACGCATTTACAAGGTATCCTGGTCATAATGTAAATCAAGACATAGTTTCATGTGCATGATATAGTTCCATGTTTCGACCAAGAATAAAACATTGAATTTCTTGAACCCTGTTTATTTAAGAATAAACGGATTTATGCTCAAATACTAAAGCACTAATTCCAGCATTACAAAGAGAAAAGGAATTTCTATTGAAGTCATTTTTAGCATTTCTCTCATTGTTTCTCCCTTAAACTAAGCATAGACTTGAAATTGATTATTTGGTCTACTAATTCAACAATAAATAAATTAATCAATGAAAAACTATTATTTGCTTCTTCTTTTTTTCCTTTCTTAAATCAATCTAAGTTGCTAACAAGATTCAACCTTCCCTCAAAAAAAAAAAAAAAAAAAAACAGATTCAACCCATGCGGTACATATATAACTCTACTGATTAAGAGTTGGTAATGTTCAACCCACGTGCCAAAGGCGAGCTTTGGAATTTGTGATAAAAGTTCATAAACATACTCCCTCCGTCTCTAAATAATAGTCGTTTAAGGTTTATGCACGGGTATTAAGGAAATGATTAATTGTGTTGATTTTGATGGTAAAATTAGTATCATTTACTAAAACACCCTTATTAATTGTAGTTAGTGGAGTAGTTAAGTTGGATGAAATTCAATAAATAAGGGTATAATATTGGAAAAAAAAATAATAAATGTTGCATTGGTATTCTAAAGTGACAATTATTTTGAGAAAAAGAAAAAATGGTAAAGAGACAATTATTATGAGACGGAGGGAGTAATTGTTAAGAGTTCTACCATCGAGTTAGATTCAAATAACGTAAGAAAGGTGGCACCAAAGGGCCACGCGAACGAAGAAACGTCTCGAGAGCTTCACTTTTTTCCTTAGGGAAATGATATCGGCATTCCACGATGTCAGTCAGTATAGAATTGTCTACCTCCTCTTGTGCATACAGCTTCTTCTCAAAATTCCTGAATTTGTATCAATACTCCCTCTGGTCACATTTATAAGCAAAAAACCATTTTTAGGTTCATTCAACACCTAATGTATTTGGTCTATAATATATACCAAATACATTAAGTATTCAATGCACCTAAAAAGTAGTTTTTTGCTTATAAATGTGACCGGAGGAAGTACATGAAAATGTCATTCAACATCCAAACTCTCATAACCTATTTATACCACTCAAAAGTAGGTTTTTATGAATAATCAAATTATGTATCAAAAAATAAATAATCATCATTTATAATTATAATTTTACAGGTTCTCCTTAAAAAATTTCCCTCCAAAACTCTAATTCTTTTAATTAATTATTAAATTAAAAAATAGAAATAATAACTTATATATCCCCCACTAACTCTTGTCACTCACATACAACACATAAAAAAACTTTTATTATCCCACTAACCCCCGATTCTCATGACCAAATTATCCACAAACAATTGCAACCGTTACACGGTATAAATGAGTAAATTCATAACCAACAAACTCTTCGGACCACACCTATTACATGCAACTGTTACAACAATTGCATGTTTAGTTTCCTCATTTCTCAATACATTTCTATTTTTCTTTGTTTGTTATTTCCTTCTCTCTTCATGTATCATCTCATCATTTCATTGTCCTTATATTAGAGTTGTTGTTTATTGATTCTTATTTTTTATTTATTTTTTAGAGATAGCACTTTTGATGAATGCACACAATATTGGATGGGAAAGTTCAACAACTTCTTTAGTCATTCTTATCACATGTTATTACTTTCTATAATATTTGGTTTTCATTTTGCAACGTTTGGTACAATATCTTAGTCCAACTTTTTTCTCTTGAGGATTTCACTTTCATTTTTCTATATTCCTTTAGATTTGATTTTAATCTGTTTGATACAATCTTAATCCTACTCTTTTGTATAATTGTGAAACCCATTTTTATATTGTTCTTGTTTTTTCTTTCTATACATTAATTACGAAGAGATTTTACAAATGTGTGATTTGTTTTAAACAAAACAAAAGGTACAAGAGAAGGCAAATCATCCCAGCTATATTAGCATCCTACACAATCTACAACAACTTTTTTCTCCCTTACTCTCATTCTATTAATTAAATTATAAAAAAAATAATTTATTGTTATAATCATATGCCTACCCTGCCTCCACAACTCTATTGTTATAATCATACAAGTTCTACCATAACTTTTCCCTTCAAAACTCTCATTTTATTAATTAAACTAAAAAAACATTTATTATTATAATTGTATAACTACTCACCCTCCACAACTCTATTTCTCTCTTTTAATTAATTAAATAAAAAATTAGAAATGAGATGAGAAACTGAAGAAAAAAAAGATTAAATAATGGAGAGAAAATAGGTACCCATGATATAACCAACATTTTAATTTTTTTTAGTTTCACAACCCTACAAATTCTCCCATAAATAGAAAATCATTTAATTGTGTGTGTAATTTTTTCATTAAAGTCATATGTTCAATAAAGTTGTGATACACTACAAGATTATTATAATTTGTGATATTCAATCCAAAAAATAATTTGTGCATGTTTTTAATAGGATATAACTATTAAAATAATGCATGTTTTTAATTACAAAATTTCTTATGCATGACAATAACGATTCGAACAAGCTCTACAAAGTTTTTTTTATTCTATTTTCATTTCAATATTCTACCTCTCTTATGTTTCATTTATTTTTCATTTGAGAGTGTGACACACATTACATTTAAGTTTTTTTTTTTTAACCATGTAAGTAGTTTATTTAGCTTATTTGTCAATTTTATACCATTTTTATTTTTATTATTCAAATAATAAAAAAATATATTAGAACAATTAAGTTATATTCTTACTTAAAAAAATCTTATATTCTAAATTGAAAGAAAAAACTAATATAACAAACATTTATATCAATATATATATTCTATAATGTTTCTGTAAACTACAATAATTATCAATAATAAAACTGGCCAGTGCATCGAATGCATAGACGTCTAGTTAAATTATAAAATTGATATGTTATTACAAAGCCACATCAATATTGTAAACAAAAAAGCCACATCAATATCATTTTGAAGGGAAAAAAACTTCCTTTACATAACTTGATCTTTTATATTGTGTCATGCATTAAATTAAGGCTTAAATAGGCAAACCGTCCCTGTAATTTGGGAGCGTTTTGATTTTCGTCCTTGTAAAAAAAAAAAATTTAATTACATCCCTGTAAAAAAAATTTTGTTTTAAAAAGGTCCCTGGCCCCACTTTTTTGCTGACATGGGATGCCTTTGGCCACGTGGCAGTTGCTGACTGTGCAACTTTTGCCACGTGGCGCTGACGTGGCATGCCACATAATTAATTTTTGTTTTTTTTTCAAAATTCTGAAAAATCATTTTTTAAATTAAAAAATCCGAAAATAAATTTTAAAATCATAAAAAAATTAAAAAATCGGAAACAAATTGAAAAAAAATCTGAAAATTAAATTTTCGATTTTTAATTCTGAAAATTATTTTTTTAAATTAAAAAAATCTGAAAATTAAATTTTCGATTTTTAATTAAAAAATACGTTTTTATCAAAATTCTGAATTTTTTTTAAATTTTAAAAATCTGAAAATAAATTTAAAAATCATATTCTGATTTTTTAATATTACGATTTTTAAAAATCATATTCTGAAAATTCTTTTTCGAAATTAATATTTCGATTTTTAAAAAATCAGATTTTTTCATATTTTTCGAAATTATATATTCTGATTTTAAAAAATTATATAATTTTCCATTTTTTTCATATTTCCAAAAAATTATATTTTTTAAAATTATATAATCGGAAATTTTTTTCGAAATTATTATTATGATTTTTAAAAAAAATCAGATTTTTTTAATAATTTTTGACTCTCCAGTTGATATTCTAAGCGACAGGCTAAACAAAAAAACAGACAAGTTCAGTGTATTATCAACTGGGAAATCATATTGTTTAAGGATTTCATAGACTGATTCTGTTGAATTATCGTTTAGGATTAATGCATGTGAAAGTGTTAAGTAGACCAGAATAGGAAGAATTTTGTGTATTTCGAAAAAATTTAATTTTTTTTCAGTTTAAAAATAAATTTTAAAAAATAAATTTTCAGTTTAATTATTTGAATATTTGTGTATTTAAAAATTTAATTTTCAGTTTTTTTCTGATTTTTTCATGATTTTTAAATTTATTTTCAGATTTTTTAAATTTTTAAAAAAGAATTTTCAGTATTTCGAAAAAAATTTAATTAAATATGGAAAATTTAATTTTCAGTTTTTTATTAAATATCAAAAATTTAATTTTCAGTTTTTTTCAGATTTTTAAATTTTTTTATGATTTTTAATATTATTTTCACATTTTTTTAATTAAAATTTTTTTTTCTGAATTTTGAAGAAAAAAATTTAATTGAAAATCGAAAATTTAATTTTCAGTTTTTTTTTTCGATTTTTAATTTTTTATGATTTTAAAATCTATTTTCGGATTTTTTTAATTTAAAAAAAGAATTTTTAGAATTTTGAAAAAAAATAAACAAAATTTAATTATGTGGCATGCCACATCAGCGCCACGTGGCAAAAGTTGCACAGTCAGCAACTGCCACGTGGCCATAACCATGCCAGCTCATGCTAGAAGTGGGGTCAGGGACCTTTTTAAAACAAATTTTTTTTTACAGGGATGTAATTAAATTTTTTTTTTTTACAAGGACGAAAATCAAAACGCGCCCAAATTACAGGGACGGTTTGCCTATTTAAGCCTTAAATTAAAAGAAAGAAAATAATTTCTTTCATACAAAAAATTCAAAATAAAATAAAAAATTTACAACATGTGCACTATGCCATAATAAACAATGTAGAGTTGGACACGGATAAAAGTAACGACTAATAATGTCCACTTTATGCTTGAAATTACTCTATCTGCACCTGCATTAATTGCATTAATGCATCACTTGCTTATTCATCCGGACAATAATTGAAATTAGATGCAACCAACCGATCAAAATGACGATAGCAGCATTCCACGAAACAAGCTCACTTCTATGACCGATGTTGCACTTGATGTAGCAGTATATATAAATTGAATAGATGCTTCTGTTAACAAGGAGGTCTATTACAACAACAAACAGTGCAAGTTAAAACATAAAAACATAAACAATGAAAAAGAAATCATTGTGTCGTGTCTCGCCATTATTTGTGTCAAAAATAAAAAATATAGCAAGCATACACACAGTAAATGTTTGGCTACTTCGTTAAACCTCTTTTTCCTCTTTTTATCCATATTTGTGTACCTATACATACATATTTACAAATGTTTATCGAATCGGACTACATAAATATACATGTTGATTGATTTATAAGTTTTGGAGAGTGCTATATATAGCGAAAATAACCTCACCCAAGCGTACTTTTAACATGTATAGGCTACTAGCTTTCAATTTTTTTAGTGCACACTAACATTCAATATTTACAAGTTTTTAAACACATTCAATTTTTACAAGTTTGTTTTGTTATTTTTTAGTTTAATTTTGGTTTAATGGCGCATGTTTGGTCTCTGCTGTTTATTTTAAATTTTAAGTTGGTCCCTTATATTTTAAAAGTTTCAAGTTGATTGAAAATGTTACTCACATTGAAATAAGTTAATCCCTTCCATCACTCGACCGTTTAAAGATTCAGGTTGACAATATGAGTGATGAAAATTTAACTTATTTAGAAATTCAGTTTTAATATATTTTTTTATTTTTTTTTGTTTTATTAAACTCAATATCATGTCGCGGAAGGGACTAACTCAACGTGAGTAAACGATTTAGACCAACTTAAACCCTAAAATAAACATAAGGGTTCAAACATGCAATTAAGCCAAAATATGTCTAATTTGTATACATTTAAAGTGTAATTCTTTTTACACTTGCATGCTAAAAAATCACTATATGATGTCACGTTATTAGATAAATTCCTAATATATATATATATATATATATATATATATATATATATATATATCTATATGTATATACATACATATATACATACACACACACATATACATATATATATATATATATATATATATATATATATATATATATTTGGCGTGATTTGATTGAATGTCTGAATAAAAAATTTACACCATCAATACATAAAAGTTAAGGTGAACAAAATTGTATCATGAAGTTTGGTTTGATATATACACATCATTCAATTATTCAGTGTCATATTATATTTTTATATTTATTTATTTAAAAAACATTTGAAAGAATTTTGCCTCTAGGATACCGATACTCAGCCAAACTTTAGGGTATCTCAGAATTTACTAAAAATTAATTTACTTTCTTTTTTATAACTATATTTTTATTTTCTATTCCAATAATAAAAATCATGGAGTATCTCTTCAAAAACAAAAACAAAAAAGGAACCCCTCAAAAAAAAAAGGTAATTGAGTAAGTAACCGCTTTTGCACCTGTGTCATGTGTGATGAGTACTAAGCCAAAACGCAGCATTCCACAAAAATAAATGTCGTGAGTTTATCGTGAAAATAAGTGTCGCGACATTAAGCATTTCCCTTTCAAATATACATGAATGATACCAATATTTCAGAAATGGATTATCATATGAACTAATATTGTATTTTATCATCACGGTTAATTATTATGTAATTTTCAATGTTTTGATGTAGGATATGTGTCAAATTTACATAGTTTTCAACATATATTTTAAGACACTCATTAAAACATGTGATTTTTCCAACTTTATTGTATAGATTCAATTATTAGGGTTTGATACATAAGCATGGTAATTGTCAAAAATCATGACCAAAATCATATAAATCGTATAATTGGTGAAAATTATGAACATCGTAATAGGATTTTGAACTATTTTTTTCCTTTTCTGAGGGACTTGTATATCACAACGCATAGGATATGTTTGCAATTTGTTGGCTCATTCCATTTTTCTCACCAAACTCCCAAAATTTGTAGTCTATATAGCAAAAAAAAAAAAAGAATATCAAGAAACCAAACAAACAAATATTTTTTCCAGGGACTTCTATCAAAATGCATAAAGCGTGTTTGCAAGTTTTTGGCTCATTTCATTCTTTTACCGAAATCCCAAAAATCTTAACCTATAGTATGGGAAAAAAACCTAAAAACCCTACCAAATAAAAATCTTGACTGTTCTTCAAAAAAAAAAAATCTTGACCGAGGAATAAAATTTTGAGCTTTTTTTTATGTCAAGACTTGTATCTCATTGCATAGGTAGATTGTCTCTTCAAGTTTAGGGCCAATTACATTTTTTCACTAAAATCCCAAATATCATATAAATCGTACCGACGAAAATTTTAACCGAGAAATAGAATTTTGAACAACATTACATTCCTAACATTCCCAACATTTGAAAACATACATGCAAAAATCTTAACCGATGAGTATGATTTTGAGCTATTACGTTCCCAACATTTTGTATCACATCTCATTGAGCATGACTACAAATTTCCATCCCATTGCATTTTTTTCACCAATATCCTAAAATTCTTAGTCGATCTATAGTAAGGAAAAATCCCTAGAAATCTTATTAGCGAAACTAATGACCGTTCTATGAAATATTGAACAATTATTTTTTGTGGAATTTCTATCACACCACATATTCTGTAAATTTTAAACCCATTCTACTTTTGTCATGTATGTAAATCCCAAAAATTGAACTCTATATGACCGAAAAAAATCTCTAGAGAATGTGTCAACGAAAATCCTAACCAACCGAGAATTTCATATGGTCTTTATTTTTTCTTTTTCGAGGGACATGATCTATTTCAAACCAAACAAGGTGTGTTTGCAATGTTTTGGCTCATTCTATTTTTTTCACCGAAATCCCAAAATTTGTAGTCTATAGCAAGGAAAAAAATATCTAGAAACCATATTAACAAATATCTTGATCTTATTGCATATATCATATCTTGAACTTATTTAATCTTTTATTTTTCAATGACAATCCTAGTTTGAACAATAAATGAGACAAGGGGCTCACAGGGTTGTTCCTTTTAGGGGGAAAAAAAAAAAGAACTTATTTAATCTTTTATTTTTCATAGTTGAATTATATTTTCATTTACTTTTATGTATTCAATTGGGTAACTTGTAAGGTGAAGGTTGAATTAAGTTCCTCATAGATTGATCATAAAAATGAGCAATAAGGTGTACCATACTAATCTCAATTCCTTTTACACAACTATTCTCATCTAACTAAATAGAGCAACTGTCTTATGATAATACTCACAAAAATGATTTGACACATTTTCTAGCTTCATTCCAAGTCAATCTATACTCATGTAATGAGTCACATTCTAACGGTTAATATTTGAGGACACAATCAACAAGATTTTTTTTTTTTTTTTACTCAAAATCGAAGAGATGAACTTTTTTAGGGAAACTAGTGCACTTAACTATATAGACTAATTTCTCGAGCCAATAAAACCGTAATGGGTGGTAAAGCTCTCCCTCTAGAGATTTAACATTGTTGTATTCACAAAGCTGGATTCGAACCAAGTCCTCTAGTAATGAGAAGAACTTGAATACTCCTTAAATAGCATTCTAATTATTCTAACAATATTAACAATATTGATCTTGGCATGAAGATCATTATGACTGGTAAGAATATTGAGACTGTTATTAACTCAACACCTGCATCATGATATTATTCATGAAATGAAAATATATCAACCTTTGGAGATATGTAAATCTCTTTGTATTAAAATGTCATCTCAGTAACAATGAATCTCAGCATCGGCAGACCAAACTCAATATAATAGAATATCCATCCCATTGAAATGATACTAGTGATTTATTTATGTCATGTATTCAACCCTGAATAATAGAATCTAATATTGATATACAATATGAATAAGGTACGCAATTGCTTAATACTTATTGATATTGCTAGAAAAATAATAAAGTAAGAATAGCACTTAAAATCCAAGAGGACAAATTCAAATTCACTTATCGTAACTATATATAGACTATAGTATATAGTCTGCTTCGATGACAAGCTAAAAGTGATTGAAATAAAAATAAAAAATTACAAAAACAACAAGACAAGATTAAAAGCAAAAACGACAAAAAATAAAAAAATTACAAAAACAACAAGACAAGATTAAAAGCAAAAACGACAAAATTAAGCAAGTTTGATTTACAGGTGTAGTCATTATAACTTTTCTCATAGAACATACCCTCTTGCCCAAAATTTGTAACATGTAACATGTGAAATTTTTTTCTGCCCCTATCACTAAAAAAAATGATATATCTGCCCCTAGTTGAAAATTATTGCTCTAAATGCCCTTGTTCTTCATTTGAAATGGCGAGCATGACAATTTTTCAACCATCCTCTCCAAGCTTGCAGGCTTTCTCAGACTTTCTCTGTACAACTCTGCGTGTTCCTAATTTAAGTTGGCGAGCATGAATTATTTAAGGTTTTTTCTTGTTCTCTCTTTGAAATGGCGAGCATGCATTATTGTTTTTTTTCATATTTTTTCTTGCTAGTAGTTTGAAATGGCGAGCAATTTGGTTGACAAGAAAAAAAACATCTCTAGTTGCCAAAGCAAGAATATCAGCACAAGAAACTTTGTTTCTGCACTGTGGAACAACATCTAATGCAGCTTTTGCTTTAATCACTATGTCAAAACCATCACCAGCCAATGACAAATTTTCAGGATGATCCTTTTCAGCTTTGTTATTTCCACTTGATGCAACCAAAACTGAAGCATCACAACCCTATAACAAAATAATGCATGCTCGCCATTTTATATGTGGAGCATGGGAAAAAAAAATAAACATGCTCGCCATTTCAAAAAGAGAACAAGAAAAAACCTTAAATAATTCATGCTCGCCAATTTAAATTAGGAACACAAGAGAAAGTCTGAGAAAGCCTGCAAGCTTGCAGAGGATGGTTGAAAAATTGTCATGCTCGCCATTTCAAATGAAGAACAAGGGCATTTAGAGCAATAATTTTCAACTAGGGGCAGATACATCATTTTTTTTGGTGATAGGGGCAGAAAAAAAAAATTTCGTAACATGTTCCCACACATGTATATTTGGTTCCACTTTTTCGAGTATTGTTTGGTCACAACCGCTAATAAATAATATCCTAGGGCACACATACGAATGAAAAAAAAAATTAAAAGAGATTAATAATTAAATCATGAAAAATGATGTTACTAAAATTTTTCTTTTTAATTTTGTTTTCATGTGTCTGCCTAACCTTTTACTATTTTTTCAATATTGATAAAATCAATATCTAGATTTAAACAATCAAAATTTAAACACATATCGTTGCTCCATAAACTGTTACCATTACTTCTTTTTGTGCATGAATAACACGGCTTTGCTTCCTTCTTAAAAAGCTCAATAATGGCAACATCATCAACAATAATGTTGAAATTCTTAGCACGTTGAACAAGAGTTCAGAAATCTTATTACGAAGTGTAAAAAGCTCATTTGCATTATACCCTGCAACAAAATCCTCAAGAACCACGTTAGCAATAGAAGGAAGAACCCTATCATACTTATAATCAAGACCAAGATTCTGAACACTAGTAGAAAGACTTTGAGGATCGGGACCAGAGACAACACAGACAGAGAGGTTCACCGTGTGAAGATCTTTGGTATTGGTGGAGATGCATGAGAATGTGTGAGGACGGGGGCTGATGTCGAAGATGTAGGGTTTTTGAACCCATGCGATGAGGAAATGAGTTCCTTCGCCGACGGATTCTGGAAGAGTGCCACGAAATTGGTCGACGATGACGGCCCGTTGGTCGCTCTTGACGGTGTAGGTGAGGAGTAGACGGTGGTTGCTGTTGCGGCGGCACCGAGACCAAAGGACAATCGTGCCTTTTTGGAGAGGATGGATGCTATTGCTTGGATGCTTCCCATTTTGGAATGAAAAATGATGAGAGAGAGTGAGGGTTTTAGGGTTATACGGTTTTAGGGTTTAAGGAAATAGAGGAAGAGAAGAAGTGAAAACAAGGGTTTTGGTTTTCTTTTACGTGAATTTTTTATTATTTAATTTAAAGAAAATGTAAAATTACTTGCGACATGATGTAGTGAAGTGGCTTGTTGAAGGGGAAAAGGGTGTGACTTGTGGAAGGGGAAAATAGAGTTGAGATAAAAAAAATAAAAAAAAGGTTTGAGCTAAGTGATTATGGGTTGGAGGTCGTCGGTTTAAATCCGGACAAAGTGTTTACAATTAATCTAAAATTGATTAATTGATCTAACAACTAAGTTGGGTTGGGTCAGCTAGGTTTGAGCTAAGGAGAAAAATTGATCTAACAACTAATTACTAATATTTGTCATTGAAAAAATAAAATTTCGATTTTCTCAATTTATAACATCAATTAAATTATTATTAAAAAAATCAATCCCCATTAAAATAGGGACAGCATCACTGTAATAGGAATTCAAAGCTGATCGGATCCATATACAAAATAATTCAAAATAAAATTAAAAATTTGTGCCATAATAAACAATGAAGATTAGGGCATACGGATAAAAGTAACTGCTAACAATGTCGTTTTATGCTTGAAACTACTCTATCTGCATTATGGATCACTTGCTTGTTCATCTCGATAATAATCGAAATTACTCGCGGCCAAAAACGATGATAGCAGCATTCCACAATACAAGGCTCACACCGATGTTGCACTTGATAGTAGCAGTATATATAAGATGCTTCTGTTAACAAGGTGGTCTGTTACGATCAAAGCAGTGCAATTTGAAACATAAAATCATAAACAATGAGAAAGAACATGATGATTGTTTGTATAAGTAAAATGAATTGAAGTTGGGAGTGTATTACCAACTGAAAGTGTCAATTGAAGTAAAACGTTTTGTTTTTTATATTTCATTCTTAAGTAGAACGTGCTGAAAATATTTAAGAGATAAAAATATAATTAACTCTACATCAACGATAACTTGTCCCGTGTATATTAATTATTTTTACTTCGTTGAGGAAATTTCTATTTGCAAGTTAACAACGATAACTTGTCAGTTAATTATCTTCGATGAATTTTACGCGAAGGATTAAGAGCCATGAGCAAGTTCTCTACACTAAAAAGTTCAAAGACATTAGGAGACTTAGCCAACATAGATGTCACTTCTCAGGCATCCTTAAAACTCCTGAGATTAATAAAGTATGTATCAAAGTTGTCACGGCACGGATATTGAATCATAGAACTTGCATTTGACACGTCTATCTTTTTCTAATTGTTCTTTGTTTATCGATAATAACTGATAAACAGACAAAATTAATTATTATAAATAAACAGACAAAAATTAGAAAAGGACAGGCGTGCCAAAGGCAAGCTTTGGAATTTGTTGTAAGGTTCATAAATATAATTGTTAAGAGTTCTCAGGTAAGAAAGGTGGCACTTCCAGAGGAGCTAATGGAAAACGAAGCATCGCCTGCCTGGTCAAAGGGCCAAACGCCGAACGAAGAAACACCTCGAGATCTTTACATTTTTCCTCGGGGAAACGAGTTCGGCATTTCATGATCTGAATCAGTATAGATACTTCTACATCATCCTCTTGTGCCAGCAGCTCATGTGCCAGCAGCTTGTTCTCAAAATCCCTGATAATGGATCATACAGAGAATCAGTACATGAAAATGCTGCCACTTCATGATTAAGTAGAATAGATTAGTTAGTTGGTTAGAGGTAATGAGTGAGGGTCTAAAGCCTATTTGTACGTTAATGAAATTGTTACGGTTATTTTAGAGTATATGTTAGTAAATTAATTAGTTAGTTGCAGTAAGCTAGTGAAACACCAATTGGTCCATGAAATAGTAGGCACAAACAAAATGGTCACTGAAATGAAAAAAATTGACAAAAACATCTTGATATGATGTTATTTTTAGTTAGCAGATATCTCAGATTACTCCCTAAAGTCACTTATGAATATCAAATTCATCCTTATATTTGTTATTTCATTATAATCTTAACTCTATTCAAATGTATGAACTAAAATAAACAGTTTACAATTGAGTAAATACCCACCCAATTCAGTCTCTTTGATGTAAAGCAACATCATCAAGTTAGTCATATTGATTATTTTTATTTTTATTTTTATTTTGCTAATAACAAGTCAATAAATTCAACTCTTCAATACAACTCTTAAGTAAGTTACAAATCCAAGAGGCTCACTGGGATAGCGCTTACGGAAGTACTTACAAATCACCTAACAAGGTTTTCACTCCGTCAACTGGAGTTGAACACACTCTTGCATGTGACTCAACTGATTACCAACTAAACCAACCTTCATTGGCTTATTAATAAAGATTATCAATATTTCAAAAGAAATGATTCTTAAATTGTAAAATTCTAGATCAATTATAAAATGCATGCATGTAGAAGTGAATAAATTCAACTCTTCAACAGAATGATAATAGACAAATAAATATTTACCTAGAGATATGAGTAATGTCAACCTCATCAATAAGAATATTGAAATCCTTAGCACGTTGAACAAGAATATCCCTAAGAAGAGCAGAAAACCGAGAACGACCTACAGAAAGTCTTCCCGCACTCAATTGACCTACAACGGCCTCGAGAGACTCATTAGCAATAGAAGGAAGAACCTTCTCATACTCAAGACCAAGATCCTGAACAATAGTATGAAGATGTTGAGTATCAGGACGACAGACAACACGGAGAGTGAGGTTCACCGTGTGATGATCTTTGGTATCGGCAGAGATGGATGAGAATGTGTGATGACGGGGGCCGATGTTGAAGATGTAGGGTTTTTGAATTTGAACCCATGGGATGAGGAAATGAGTTCCTTCACCGACGGATTCTGGAAGAGTGCCACGGAATCGGTCGACCAGGACAGCGCGTTGGTCGCTCTTGACGGTGTAGAGTGAGGAGTAGACGGTGGTTGCTGTTGCAGCGGCAGCACCGAGACCAAAGGCCAATCGTGCTGTTTTGGAGAGGATGGATGTTATTGCTTGTATGCTTCTCATTTTGGAATGAAAAATAATGAGAGAGAGAGAGAGAGAGTGAGAGAGAGACAGAGAGAGAGAGAGGGGGAGTGTGTGAGGGTTTTATTAGGGTTATACGGTTTTAGGGTTTAAGGAAATGGAAGAAGAGAAAACATAAGGGTTTTGGTTTTTCTTTTACGTGGCTTATTAGAGGCCAGGGGAAAAAGTTGTGACTTGATGAGATAAAAAAAAATGAGGTGAAAATAGTACTTTAATTAAAAGGCAAGAGGACAAATGAAACCCTTGCAACCATGGTATATATAGGACTTGAATCCTCTCCGGTGAGAATCCCCTCCACATCGGATAGGAACGTAAAATTTGCTTATATTTACCTCCACAGAGTCCTCCATAACGTAAGTGAACTCTCTTCAAAAGTTGTAGATGAAGTTGTTGTTTCCAACGAAGCTTTGTTCCCACTACCAACTGAGTTAACTTTAATGGATTTTGGCTTTAATGGAAACCTGTGTCATGTAGTTGAATTTTAGTTTTGATTTTGTAAAAGATTACTACTCTATTTTCATATTTCAAAAATTTAAACCAATTTTTTTGAAACAATCACGCCTCAAAAATTTCCAGTTACACTTAATTTCAATTAAAATGTAATAATAATACCATTATTGTCCTTGTTTAGATAAACTGAGTTTACTTATAAGATGTAAAGGGAAATGCTAACCGGTACCCCCGAGACACTGATTAAGCATACTAAAAAAGAAATTATATATTAATTATTGCATTGAAAATTGTTTAATTAATCCATAAATAAGTCAACAAAGCTTCCTTCCTTTTATGGTAAGAATTTCCTTTTTTTGTATGTTTAACCAGTGCCCGGGGCACCGGTTAGCATAACCCAATAAATATTAATTTTCAACGTTTAGAGTGCATAAACCTAAATTATAAATTTTGAAGTTATAATAAAATTTGTTTTTCAAAAAAATTAAATATTTAAAGTTAAGTTATTTAATTTAAAATGAGGTCAATGAAAAAATAATAAGGATGCTAGATAGACATCAATCTTTTCCACAAATCAAATGGTACATTTTGATTCTTGATATAACTGCAATCACATGGATTCTGAACAAGTTGTCTTCATGCATGGGTACGTTCTTAAAATTAACTTCCTCATGCATGGGTATTTAACTTGCATGTTTTCCATTTTTAGAGTAAAATCATAAAGCAACTTTATCTTTGTTCCTCATTTTTGGCATATAATACAACTTATAATCACAAGCTTTCAAGATCTCTGTTACAACTCCTCCTCTATAATTACAAGCAATCCACCTATATGGAAATTAACAGATAGTGGAAGTATAGCTTGACTTGACCCATCAATTGTACATATGATTCTTGCAGTTAGTGTGTGCTTGGGATAAGGATCACATGTGGCTTATTTTATTGAGTTGAATGATCTAGTTATTAAGGTGCAATCTAATCCATGCGTATATAAATTTGCCAAAGCTCTTTGTTTTTTTAATGAGTAAAAGGGTAATTAAACCCCAACAAAAAAAATCTTAAAACTATAATCAAAATTAAAAATCTTAAAATTTAGATTTATTGTCAAACCAAACTTTCCTATATGATCAGCTATCTGATTGGCTTTTTTAAAGCTATGATTACAAACGACCAAACCTAAGTTGCGATGGATTTGATGAATATTTTCCACTAACGTACGTTGGGGATGAGTTGGAGGACAACCATATTCTGAGTAAATTAATAGAATTAACGAATGAGATACAACTTGAATTCTGGTAGTCACACTATAAAGTTTTTTTAGACAACAATGACATCTTTTTTTACACAAAGATAACAATGATATTTACACATCTCATATTCATCTACACTCATTAAACACATTATTTTACATTCATTCATCTTTTTAGAGCACATTATCAATATATCTTGTATATCACATCACTATGGAAACAATACAGATAACCGATGGGAGCGCCGTCTAGCACCAAACTCCTATCCTATCCATCGTCCTTCAATTCTCTTAGAATTTGTTGCTTTTGATTAGTGTGAATTGCACCAATTCCTTGTTGTTATTGAATTGGTGGATTAATAGGTAATTGTGGGCTTGTTACGTTCGGTGCTTTAATTGTTCCTCCACCAATTTTCATTCAATTGCCATTTAATCTTTGAAGCTTGCTGTTGCCAATTCCGTGATTCATTTTCATCATTCGGTGGTAATTGAATCACGTGTGGTTCCAATTGGCATCGTTACCCATTGTAAATTGAGACTGCGTTCTTCCCTTCCCCACACAGCTGCGGCCATGCCTTTTGACCGGCAGGCTGAGCTGGCCGCACCATCCGCTCCACCAATCTCAACAGCTATGGCGGCTCCTCCACCCAAACCGGTGCAACGTTCCTTCGTGCAAGCTCTGACAGCCGCTCCAA
Source organism: Medicago sativa (assembly GCF_051527215.1). Taxonomy (NCBI): domain Eukaryota; kingdom Viridiplantae; phylum Streptophyta; class Magnoliopsida; order Fabales; family Fabaceae; genus Medicago; species Medicago sativa. Next base: position 800,669 of record NC_140754.1, read on the forward strand.
TGGCTTCCCCTGATGATAACTTGCCTAAACCTTTAATTAGAGGGGAGTCGGTTAGCATCACAATTACACAGCAAATTTATGAAAGAGGACTGGAGATTTGCAAGCATAACCTAAGAGGTCGATTGGTTCTAAACAAGGGAGACAAGCCCTACACAACCAAAGGATATTCACCTAAAGTTACAAAAGCAGTGGAAGACATCGGGTGAATGGAGCATGAGGCCTCTCGTGAGGGGATTTTTTGAATTCACATTTGCTAGTGACGCTGATTTGCGCATGGTGTGGGCCTCAGGAACCTTACATCTCAAGCCGGGGGTTCTACGATTATTCGAATGGACCAAAGATTTTAACATGAATAAGCATAGGAATACTCATGCTCAAGTGTGGATTCGTTTGTTGGAATTGCCACAAGAGTACTGGATGGATAGGACGTTACGTGAAATTGCTAGTGTCCGGGGCACACCGCTCATTGTTGATAGCGCAACGACCAAGAGACTTTTTGGACACTATGCTCGCATCCTAGTCGACATGGATTTTTCTCGCAAGATGTTTCATGAAATTACGGTTGTAAGGGAAGGATACTCTTTTAATGTCGAGGTGGCCTATGAGTGGCTCCCTGAGTTTTGTTCACACTGCCAAAACATTGGTCATGACGTCACAGTTTGTAGATGGTTTTTCCCCCGCCAGGACAATACGGCTCACAAACAATTAGTTGCACAAGGAAAAAAACCAGTACCAATGAAGAAACAAACATGGATTCCTACTACTGAAAACCCTTTCGGTATAAGGTCATCTCTTGCATTCGCTGGCCCTCAACCTCCAGAACCGATAGCAGCGGTACTTCCACCTCCAGCACCGCACAATTCAGCTACGGCTGTCCCTTCTATTCAGGCAGCCACGGAGGAAGTAGTTCCTTCGGAGGCAATTCCTTTGCAACAATTGGAAACACATCTGTTTTATCTTGGTTTTCGGGTGTCAAACATTGATTACGTTTGAACCTTTTTAACCGGTGATATCTCATTTTTTCTTGGGAAGGGAAAAAGTAAGCAAAACCCTTGAGAATCGAGGTCCGGGAGTTGTTTTCGCTACGGGAAGGTGTTAGGCACCCATAACGATTATAGTAACCTATAGGAATCGTCTTTAATTTCTACGCGCGCTTTAATTTTAAATGCTATTTGAAAGTGTTTATTTATGCCTAAAGGTTTTCTAAGTGAAGAATTGGAGGGAGAAGAATGTGTTTGAATTTTATTTTATTTGAATTGAAGGAATTTTGTCCTTGCCTACGTACCCGTTTAAGGGATCAAATCCACCGTAGTTCTCTTCCAAAAATGTTTTTGTTTTTGTTGGTTGATTTTAAGTTTGAAAATTGGAATTTGAAGAATGAGAGAGAGAGGCCTCAAGGGCATGAGATTTTAAGAAAAAAGTGAGGTTTGATTAGTTATTTTGGAAAAAAGTCAAGTATGATTAATTTTCATTGAAATTTGATTAAGAAAACAAAAGGGAAAATTCAATGGGATTTTGATCCCAAGGTTTCTTTGGAAAATTATTTGAGTGATGTTGTTCAAGTTTTTTGGAAAATTGATTTTTCTAAGTGTAAATCCTAAGCATTCATCTAAACATACAATCCTAACCATACATCTAAACATGCATATCCTAGCCATACATCTAAAGTGAGGTGTGTGCATGTGTCGGTGCTTGTGTCGGTGTACATAATTAGAGTCCATTGTCCTTTACATCATTGGCCTAGATACATTCTATGGTCTTGCAAGAAATTAAAGGCATGAAGTAAAGTACAAAAATTCCTAAGTTTTTACATGCTAAGTCTTGGCAAAATTTTAAAATGCAAGGGATAAAGTGAAGAAAGGGATGAAGTGTGGAATGCTTTATGGAGTATGAAACATGAAATGAAATGGTTAGTAGCATAAGGTGTAATGGCATGAAAATTGTAAGCCAAAGACATACTAAAAACTTGACAAAAGGTAAAGAAATTCTTGACCTAAAAGTGGCAAGATACACTTAAAATTTACCATGACATCAAGACAAATATGTGACCTATAATCCTCACACCATGATAATTTTCTAAAGGACTTCATTACAATTAATGATGTGAGAATCATAAGTACACATTCAAATCAAGGTTCATGATATATTTTAGGCATATTTGGCGCTTTCTCTTTCACAAACAAATATTCACATAACTTGTAAAGCAAGTAATCTACCACACTTATTCATATACAGCAAGAAACACATCCAAACAGTAGCTAAAACTTCACAAAATCATATGGTATAGGTCACAAATATGTATCAAGAACATTGGAACTAAAATTAAGCAATTTTCACAAATTTTTGGTACAAAACATCGCAAAATAGCAAGAAAATCATCACACCATTATTTCCAAGTCTTAATATGCATAAATTATCACAAAAATACCACAAAACTATCAAGGAATGTGTATGAAAATTTTTAGAATTTTTAAAGGATTTTTAAACTCGAGAACATGCAAAATTTCACAAGTTTTAACAAAAATAACAAACAATTGACAAGAAAATACCACACATTTTTTAATCAAGATTCAACACACGACAACATCACAAAAATATCAAGAAAATGATCAAGAACACATAGGAATTTTTCTATGGATTTTTAAAGGAATTTTGAACATGCAGGGGTGCAATTAGCAAGAAACTAGTAAAACATGCAAGGAAAAGGGGGGCGCATAGCAACAGAAACAAGAAAACGTTGTTGGGCTTAGGGAGAAGATGGATCAGGCTTGATCCATGGGTTACGGGTCAGGCCATGGGCTGAACCGACCCGCCCTAGGCCTATATAAGCTTATGACCCAATTTTCTTTCATTTTGATCCACTCTTTCTCTCTCTAAAGTTGATAGACTCTCTCCCTCTCTCTCTAGGACTGGTTGAACGGAGAAGATGAAGACAGGTGCTCCGACGCGATGGCCGGCCGCCCTGAGGCGGCGACGCCGCCGCCGGAGCTTATTTTTTGGTTTTTTCTTACAATTTTTTACATCGAAAGCTTCGTCTTCCTCTCCTCTATTCAAATCCAGTACTGGATTTTCGATACAAACCACATATGAGCCTAGATCTACATTTCTTTGATTCGAAAATAACAACACACAAGTAGATAGAGAGGAAAAACGAGGTTACCTCAGTGTTTAATGGTGAAGACGACGAACTGAGAAGGATAACTTCACGAATCTTCGAACAAAACGGAGAGATCTTCGTCTTCTCCTTCGTCCCTGGCACGATCGGTTTTCCTCTTCACTCCTTCTGTGGATGCTGTTACTTTGCAGCTTGAAACTGTTTCACCAATTCGTTGTTGTGATTCGGTTTTTGGCTTCGAATTCGTGAGTTTGTGGTTCGGTTGTGATAGATTTGTGTTGTTTGTGAATTTGTGAATTTTGCTTCGGATTTGTGTTGTTGTGGTAGCTTCGAACCGTTGTTGTTCGTGGATTTTGGTACTGAACTGCTAGATTCGGATTTGTGATGATTTGGTACCGAAATTGCTTGATTCGAATTCGTGACGATTTGGTGCTGAAATTGTTCAGTTCGAATCTGTAGTGTTGAATCTTGGTGAATTCTGGAATTTTGTGTTGCTTTTGGGAGAAAATTGAGTTTGTTAGGGTTTGGGATTCATGTGTTCTTGATGAAATTCATCAAGTTCATATGAATCTTGATGGTTTGATCTGTTTCTGGTGGAGAGAGAGAAAGAGAAAGTGTTTGTGATGATTGTGCAGAAAATGATTGGTGAATCTGACTTTGACTGATGAAGTGGCCTTTTATAGGCTGCCACTTGTGCAATCTGGACCAATAGGACACTGCCACGTGGCATAACTAACTCTTGGACAAAAATCTGCAAAATGAACAAACAAAAGGACCCAAATGCAAATGACAAGACTAAAAGGACTAAAATGCAATTTTTAGGAATTTTAGGATTAAAAATTAAAATAAAATGAATTAAAATTGGTAACCGGAAAATAACGTAAAGTGAAACGATTAAAATTGACAAAACGGACTAAAATGAACCAATTACCTAAATGAGGTACTTTAAAGTAACCTCTCTCTGCCAAAATTTTGGGTGAAATGACCAAAATGCCCCTGGGGCTAAACTGACTTAAAACGACTCAAATACAATTTAAAAATGGATTTTTAACAAGAGAATTGAAGCAAGAGTTTATACAAACAAATTAAAAGACTCAGAGACAACTTTAAGAGATTAAACAGAGCTTTAACACATGAAAAGACTAAAATGCCCCTAGGGGCTAAACTGACTCGAAATGACTTCAAATACAATCTTTGAAATGGATTTTGACATAGAATTGAAATAGAAACTTATTCAAACCAGTTGAAAAGACTCAAACAATTTTTCAAAGACTGAAAGAAATTTTAACACAGGAAATGACTAAAATGCCCTTTTTCATGAATTTTGCAAGCAATATTGAAATAAAATGCAGAGTGATGAGTCATAGATAGTCTATTTTATTGCTTTATTTAGTTTAGTTTTATTTAAGATTTGATTTGATTTTATTGCATTTTATTTCCTTTTAGAATATTTTACTTTAAATTGTCTTTTATTATATTTTAGGAACGAATATATGGTGGAAGGTGTCTTGGAGCAAAAGAAAGAGGACTGGAGCAAATACAGTACAAGAATACGAAGATACGAGACAAAAATATGTCTCTACCAAGTCAGAAGCTTGGCACGGCCCGTGCCAACATGTGGCACGGCCGTGCCACCCTCCAGGACCACTTTTGCTGCTTTTCTTCAAGCCCAAGTTACTCCATTGCAGCTTTACTGTTTTGCCCTTATAGTAGCTTAGTTTCTAAGTCAATTGTAAAGCTATAAATAGAGTAGCACTCCATCATAAACATTCATCTTTTGTTCTTGGAATAAAAGTTCACTTTTATATTATTGCTCTTTTATATTACTGTTTTCTCTCTTCTTCCCCCATGTCTACAATGAACGTTAGTGAGTAGACTTCTTCGTCTTGGGATTGTTGGTAAGTCTAATGACATAATCCTAAACAAACCAAGCTTAAACCCTAATTTCTATGTAACCCTAATTTCTAATCTAGATTCACCGTCTTAACGTGGATTAACAATTATCAAACTGTGGAAGCGAAAGCGGAGGGTTTGATAATCGTTAATCCATCATCCCAAACATCAATTCATAAAGCGAGAGCGGAGCTTTGATGTTGGAACAAGTGAATCTAGACAATAATTGCAAAACAGTGAAATAGTCTTTGCAATTATTGAGACAAAGAGTAGTTTCAATCCTCTATGCATCTTCTAGTAATCATGTCAGTGAAATAGGCTTGGTTACTAGAAGTAAACTCTCATCGGACTTTCATCGGAAAGGTGAGGGGCTAAGGGAAACCGGTCTTTAGAAATTAAGGTGTAAACCATGAAATTAGATGTTTAAGTCTTGTCTAGTGAAGGGTTTGTTATTATGATAAACCAATAATCCCAAGGCTCTTTTATTATTATTGTTATTTATCTTCAGCAATTAACCCCCTATTTCATAATCTTTCTTCTCTTCTAATCATTCTCTAAAAGCTAATTGGATTCACAACTCCCTAGCGGAACGATACTCTTCTTACTACTATTACTTCGATAGGCCGTGCGCTTGCGGTTTGGCTCTATCACAGAGAAAGATGTAATTGATCAGAGATATATTCAAGTGACTTGAAATGCAAGAAAAGAATGAAGCTAGTATTTTTAGGTCCAAAATTAGGGTATAACAGCTGCCCCTATTTAAGTTTCTTTGTCCGGAGAGTCAAGAGACGAAGTCTTTGATTTGACGGGACGAAGATACTTAAATATTAACATTTGCACTGCTTTTGGACATAAAAATACGTTTTCAGATTTTCAAAAATATGAATGCCATGCAATACTTTGATTATGAATGCAAGACAAACGACTGGAGTCTATGGAGCATGTCATGTCATTGGGGATCCAGGTGGACATTGACAGGGTAGACAAACCAGGGGATAGAAAATAGGGTACAAGCTGTTCTTTGGATCGAACTAACCACTTGACAAAGGAATACAAAACAAGAGATAGGTGCAAGCTGTTCTTGGGATCGAACTTGGCACTTGACCGGAAACATAGGCATATAGGCAGACACAAGCTGTTCTTTGGATCGAACTTGACACTTGGTTGAAAATACAAACTGATAGGCAGGTACAAACTGTTCTTTGGATCGAACTGGCTGTTTGGCTGGAGATATAGACGAATGGGTAGATACAGACTGTTCTTTGGATCGAACTTGCTGCTGGATCATCACCACATCATGTAGGTAGGTGCAAACTGTTCTTTGGATCGAACTTGTCGTTTGACTGATAACAAAGCATAAGCTGGGTACAAACTGTTCTTTGGATCGAACTTGTCGTTTGTCCGGAAGTATAGGTATATAAGCAGGTACAAGTTGTTCTTTGAATCGAACTAGCCACTTGACCGATAACAAGATATAAATTGGAAGTTTGATTTGGACAGATACAAATTGAAAGTAAGTTGATATTGATTTGATTTGGAGACTGACATGACCATTTTGTTGGCCCAGAAGCAAACTGAGAGTGGATTAACATTGACATAGACATTGAATTGAAAGTTTGAGATTGAAAGAGAGATTGAAAGTTGAGATTGGTTAGAGACACAGACATAGACATTGGACTGAGAGTTTGAAATTGAATTGAATTGGAGATTTAAATTGAATTGAATTGGAGATTGAAATTGAATTGAATTGGAGATTGAAATTGAATTGAATTGGAAATTGAAATTGAATTGAATTGGAAATTGAAATTGAATTGAAAATTGAGATTGAATTGAATTAAGTTAGAGATTGGAATTGAACTGAGTTAAATTGACATTGAAATTGGATTGAAGGTTGAAATTGAATTGAATTTGACAGTTGAAATTGGATTGAATTTGACAGTTGAAATTGAAATTGTGATTGGATTGAAATTTGGAGTTTGAGTTGAGTTGGAAGTTGAAATTGAGTTGAAAGTGGAAACTGAGTTGGATTGAAAGTCGAAGTTGGAAATGCAGTATGTATGTATGGTATAGCAAGATTAATGAATGTATGAGCACATAAAATGCATGATTATGCATGTATGAATGCTTGAAATGCATGATTGGTTTGTAGTTTGACAAGGAAGTTTCACAGAGATAGACAAAATATTGGAAGATTGGGCACGTAGTGGCTCGTGCTGCAACATATTCACATAGAAATCCTCTTTGGAGAGACCGTCGTTGAGACGTATCAAAACCATGACTGAGGGCAATATAAACTTGTAGAGAAGGGACCCTTGGAAGATTCTTGGATACAGGTCGCCGTTGTTAGGCGTGTCAGTGCTGGGTAAACATTGGATATTTGCATCTGTGGTCAATGCTTTTCAATATTTCATTCTTTCATTTTTCATTTTTCAATCCCATTTTTGCCTGAACCGCCCTTTCGGGTTTTCGATTCACCGGGGAGTAAAATTCTTTTCATTGCCCCATTTTTACCTGAATTGCCTTCATAGGTTGTCAATCAGCGGGGTGCTCATTTTTGCCTAAGCCGCCCTTTCGGGTTTTCAACTTAGCGAGCTTTTTATTTGCATTTTTTTCAATTTTCCATTTTCATTCTGTTTTTCATTCTTGCCATTGACCACAGATCATCCTGGGGAATAACCTGCTTGTAACATATATTGAAATAGACATTGACATTCATTTATTCATGCATGTTTCATTGAAATGTACCCTATTGCTCAGGTTTGCTTTCAAAATAGACAGAAAAAGATTTTTTCCAATTTTAAAAGATATTTGTTTCAGACATTGACATTATCAAATAGAAAGGAAATATTTTGTATATAGCATTGAAAATAGAAAGAAAAATAGAGTTTCAAACAAAAGCACATGCTCAAATTGATGTAGAAGAGTGAAAGTCAGCCAAAGGCATAACCCCACGGATTTACAAAGCTTGGAAAATGGTAATTTTATTGCTTGGTGATACATTGAACACGATGACCGCTACATTTCATAGAAATTTTGAATTCACAAGTACAGAAGCTTCTGATGAAAACGATCTTTGACAGTTGCAGATGCCCCTAGGAGTGATGGTGTTTTGCCAGATATAGTTACTTGTCTTTTATCAACCTCATTTTTGCATGAACCGCCCTTTCGGGTTTTCGGCTCATCTAGGCGCTCATTCTTGCCTGAGTTGCGTACAATCTCAGCGAGCTTTTCATATTCATTTTTTTTGTCCCTAACTTTTGCCTGGATCGCCCTTTCGGGTTTTCGATCCACCGAGAAGCGCATTTTTGCCTAGGCCGCCCTTTCGGGTTTTCGACCTACCACACTGTTCTTTTCTTTTTCGACAAAGTATTTCTTGACTATATCGGCATTAACAGGATTTGGGAGTTCAACACCATCCATGTGTGTAAGAATCAAAGCACCACTAGAGAAAGCCTTCTTGACAACATAAGGACCTTCGTAGTTAGGTGTCCACTTGCCCCTTGGGTCGGGTTGCTGACTTATCCTTCTTTTCAATACAAGTTCGCCTTCCTTGAATTCTCGAGGTCGGACTTTCTTGTCGAAAGCATTCTTCATTCGTACTTGATACAACTGTTCATGAGCCATAGCATCCATACATTTCTCTTCAATCAGATTCAATTGATCATACCGACTTTGACACCATTCAGCCTCAGTTAATTTTGCTTCCATGATCACTCGAAGAGATGGAATCTCCACTTCCAGAGGGAGAACTGCTTCCATACCATATACCAGAGAGAAAGGAGTTGCCCCGGTTGAACTGCGCACTGTAGTACGGTAACCATGCAAGGCAAACGGTAGCATTTCATGCCAGTCTTTGTAAGTAGTGACCATCTTCTGAACAATCTTCTTGATGTTCTTGTTAGCGGCCTCAACTGCATCATTCATCTGAGGTCTATAAGGAGAAGAGTTGTGATGTTCAATTTTGAATTCTTCACATAAAGCTTGCATCATGCTATTGTTCAGATTGGAACCATTGTCAGTGATGATCTTGTTGGGAACACCATATCGACAGATGATGTTATTCTTGATAAACTTGACTACCACTTGCTTGGTCACATTTGCATAGGAAGCGGCTTCAACCCACTTGGTGAAATAGTCGATAGCCACTAGAATGAAACGATGTCCATTGGAAGCTTTTGGTTCAATTCTTCCGATCATGTCAATGCCCCACATAGAGAAAGGCCATGGGGAAGACATAACATTGAGAGCATGTGGAGGCACATGAATCTTGTCAGCATAAATTTGACATTTGTGACATCTCTTAGCATGTTTGTGGCAGTCACGTTCCATGGTTATCCAGTAATAGCCGGCTCTTAACAATTTTCTCGCCATAGTGTGGCCCGAAGCATGGGTTCCAAAAGTGCCGTCATGTACATCATGCATCAATTTCTCAGCTTCCTGTTTGTCAACACATCTCAACAAGACCATGTCATAGTTCCTCTTGTATAGGATTTCTCCGTCCGGAAGGAATCTACTAGCCCATCTTCTCAAAGTCTTTTTATCCCTGTTGGAAGCACCAGGTGGATATTCACGATTCTGCAAGAATTGTTTGATGTTGTGATACCAAGGCTTTTTATCATTCACATCTTCATCAGCTTGATCTGGCATATTTTCAATAGTAAACACATGAGCGGGTCTGTCAAGACGTTGCACCTTGATCACGGGCACGTCATTCCAATGGTTCACACGAAACATGGAAGACAAAGTAGCAAGAGCGTCAGCCATCTGGTTTTCATCCCGAGGGATGTGGTGCAGCTCAACCTTGGTAAAGTATGTCAACAGACGTCTTGCATAGTCACGGTAAGGGATCAGCTTCTCATGATGAGTCTCCCATTCACCCTTTATCTGATTAATAACAAGTGCAGAATCTCCATAGATGTCAAGGTGTTTAATTCTCAGATCAATGGCTTCTTCAATGCCCAAGATGCATGCTTCATATTCAGCTATGTTGTTTGTGCATTCAAAAGTTATCCGAGCGGTGAAAGGAATGTGGTGCCCCTGCGGAGTTACAATGATGGCCCCAATTCCTTTACCATAAGCATTAACAACACCATCAAACACCAACCCCCATTTGCTATTGGGATCTGGCCCTTCATTGATCAGTGGTTCTTCACAGTCTTTTGCTTTCAAATACATAATCTCTTCATCAGGGAAATCAAACTTAATTGGCTGGTAATCATCAAGAGGTTGACAAGCAAGATGCTCAACAAGGATGCTTCCTTAGATTGCTTTCTGAGCTTTGTACAAAATATCATCTTCAGACAACAACATTTGCCAACGTGCAATCTTTCCAGTAACAGCAGGCTTTTCAAAGATGTACTTGATTGGATCCATTCGGGATATCAACCAAGTTGTATGATTCACCATATAATGACGCAGGCGTTTGGCAGCCCAGGCTAAAGCACAACAAGTCTTTTCAAGCATTGTATAGCGAGTCTCACAGTCGGTGAACTTCTTGCTCAGATAGTAGATATCATGCTCTTTCTTACCAGTCTCATCATGCTGACCGAGAACACAACCCACTGAATCATCTAACACTGACAGATACATAATCAAAGGCCTTCCTTCCACTGGTGGGACAAGGATAGGTGGTTCTGTAACACCCACACTAGACGTATCTAGAAAGTCTAGCACGTGCATTAGTTTAGTACTGGATACATTAGAAATTTACAACATAAAAACTTCGAATGAATATCATATACAACAAATGTGTTCGTACATTAGATTACAACTCAACTTTTCTAAGATATGATATATATACATCCTTGAACTTCCATGCCATGCTGCAGCTGGTACGAGCGAACACTTGCTGAAACATCCATCCGGCTACTAGCTTGCTAAACCATCCTGATATCTGAAACAAATAAGGATTGGGATGAGACATAATGTCTCAGTGAGTTCCACCTAACCCTAGGCTATAGGCAACCTCGGGGGAAACCTACGGTCACCACGTGTCTAAAATACAACCTTCCGGTTGATTATACGTGTGTGGGGACTTGCTTTCTTAGACGGCGGTGTTTGCTAGGGCCGTCTTATTATTCTTAACTTGCTATAGGCTTCTCTTCTTATACGTGTCATGGCGGTCAAAAGGGAAAACTAAACCGCAATGCCAAGATACGCTCTATGCATCAAGGACTTCACATACTAAAGTCATGACACGATTCTAAACCGGACGATTAGGGGAAACCTAGGATCGTCGTCGGTATAACTCTCTTATCTTACTTACTTGCTTACTCGAATAGGTTGTTGTTTTATCTTGGTTTTCGGGTGTCAAACATTGATTACGTTTGAACCTTTTTAACCGGTGATATCTCATTTTTTCTTGGGAAGGGAAAAAATAAGCAAAACCCTTGAGAATCGAGGTCCGGGAGTTGTTTTCGCTACGGGAAGGTGTTAGGCACCCATAACGACTATAGTATCCTATAGGAACCGTCTTTAATTTCTACGCGCGCGCTTTATTTTTAAATGCTATTTTGAAAAGTGATATTAAGCCTAAGAGTTTTCTAAGTGAAGAATTGGAGGGAGAAGAATGTGTTTGAATTTTTATTTTATTTGAATTGAAGGAATTTTGTCCTTGCCTACGTACCCGTTTAAGGGATCAAATCCACCGTAGTTCTCTTCCAAAAATGTTTTGTTTTTGTTGGTTGATTTTAAGTTTGAAAATTGGAGTTTTGAAGAATGGAGAGAGAGGCCTTAAAGGCATGAGATTGTGAACTTGTGAGGTTGAATTAGTCATTTGCAAAATATGGTCTAAGTATGATTAAAATTCATTAAGTTTTTATTTAAGAAAAGAAAAGGAAAATTCAATGGGATTTTGATCCCAAGGTTTATTAGGAAAGTTATTTGAGTGATGTTGTTCATATTTTTTGGAAAATTGATTTTTTCTAAGTGTAAAAACCTAAGCATTCATCTAAACATTCAATCCTAAACATACATCTAAACATGCATATCCTAAGCATATATCTAAAGTGAGGTGTGTGCATGTGTCGGTGCTTGTGTCGGTGTACATTATTAGAGTCCATTGTCCTTATTACATCATGCCCTAGTTTACATTCTATGGTCTTGCAAGAAATTAAAGGTATAAGCAAAAATATTACAAAAAAAACTCCTAAGTTTACATCCTAATTTTTGCATGAAAGAAAATAAAAGCTAAGAATGTGAGATGGAAGATGAGATGCTTATGTATGAAACCAATAGATGAAATGGTTAGTAATATAAGGCATAAAAGAATAGAGATATAGGTAGGTAAAGCTATCATAACCAAAAGGGAAAAAATGGATATAAAATAAGCAAAAGTAATGTATAATAGACCTAAAATTCTTCACCAAGGCAAGGCTTAACCATGACTTATAAACCTCATGGTTCAACATATTTTCAAGACATGGAATCCAGGTTAAAAGTGAGAATCTAAGAGTTATAGTAAGCCTTACATTTTAGTGTGAATTTAGATCTATTTACACTATTTATTCACCAACATTACTTGCAAAGCAAGCAAGTAAACAACATATGCACATGACCAGTAAAAAAAAGCATTCAAACTGTGGTAAATCCCTCACAAAATCACATATCATTAATCACAAGTGTAAATCAAGAATTAGAAACAAAATTAAGCCAATTTTCACAAATTTTTAACATGAAATTCAAGAAATGAAACAAGAAGTAGCATCAATATTCCCTATCAATTTTTCCAGTATAAAACTATCAAAAAAAACATCACAAAACCATCAAGAAAACCCCATGAATTTTAATGGAACTTTTGGGAAAAATTTCAAGTTCATCAGAGGTGCAATTATCAAAAATAAGGTACAAAATAGCAAGAAACAGGTAAAAAACGAAAATCTGCAAAGAAACAGGTCCAAGCCCAAGGAAACAGATGGATCTTGGACTATCCAAATGCCTCAGAGGCGTTGGATTGATCCAAGTCTATCAAAACCCTAGATCTAAAGGTTGAGAACGCGCAGCACATGGTAACAAAACTCAGACACATGGAAACAAAGGATCACAGGCATACACGTGGCAAACCATGAATCAAACGGTGCAGATCAAGAAGAGAATGAACCAAAATGAACCAGACTGGTTCAGGTGTTTATATAAACACGAACCTACCGGTCCAATTCATTCCTCCTTCTCTCTTCTCTCTCTACAACTTTTTAGAGAGAGAAGCTCTGCAACTTCTCTCTTCTTCTCCGTCGTCCTCTCCGACGAACACCACGACGGAGGTACGGTGGCTGCCGGTGGCGCCGCCGTACCTGAACTCTTTTTTGAAAACTTTTCATGTCGTTGTGTTCGTCTTGGACTCCTCTTCATGATTTTGACACTTATTTTTGGAAATGAGTCTTAGATTCGAGCAGATCTAAGCCTGAAGCTTACGTTCCTAGGGTTTCGAATTTTTTTGAAATCTTTTGGAATGAAACCCTAACTTGAACTATTCTCTACTCTGATGTTGAATTTGGACTCTATTCTGAAAAATAAACGGTGAACCTTCGTGATTTTACATCTTAGGGTTTCGTTTCAGATTTTTTTGAATCTTTTCGAATTTCGCATCAATTCACCGTTTATTTCCAACTTTGAGCCTTCGATGATGATTTACAATGCAAGACGAGAAGGTTCTTTGAATATACCTGGATTTTAATGGAGGTTCGAACGAAAATCCTTGAGAAAACTTTCGATTCTTCTTCTTCTCACTCTCTTTGTTCCTGTGATCACGCTGGTTCGTCCGTTGGATGATTCAGTGTTGGAATTGCAGGGACTTTTGGTTCGATGATGAAGATTCTCTTCGAATCTCTGAGAACTTCGAAAAAAAATTCCAATTCGAACTGATTTTGCTACGTGATAGTTGGATTGAGTCTTGTGTGATGAAATTGATGAGAATCTGTGGTGATTTGGCGTGGATTGGTATTCTGGAAATTCAGTTAGGGTTTGTTAGATGATGAAGTTCTTCATGAACTTCATCGTGTTCTTGGTGAGAAGTGGCCTTTGATTTGTTTTTCTGGAAAATGAAAATGAAATTGTGTTTGTGGTGATTTGTGATGAGTTGTACGATTCTCAATGGAATGGCAATGATTGGGACCTCTTATATAGCTGACATGTGTACTGATGCTCCAATAGAAAGTTGACATGTGGACTTAGACCCTAACTGATTCGGCCTTGGCATATTTTGGACTCAGGGACCACTTTGCAATTTCCAGGACTTAAAGGATTGACCTGCAAAAATTGTTAAGGACTATTCTGCAAATAAAACAAAGACTTTAAGAAAAAATAAAATTTCGAAATGGATAACAACAAGAAAAAAAAACTCAAAAAAAATATAAAATTTGGACTTAGAAAAAGGACTTGAATGCAAATTTGGAAACTTTAGGACAAAAAATGAAAAAGTAATAAAATTGAATTAAAACGTAATTTGAAATAAACGTAAAGTGAAACGACTAAAATTTGACAAAACGGACTAAAATGAACCAATGGCTTAAATGAGGTACTTTAAAGTAACCTCTCTCTGCCGAAATTTCGTGTGAAATGACCAAAATGCCCCTGGGGCTAAAACGGCTAAAAATGACTCAGATGCAAATTTTAAAATGGATTTTTAACAGGAAATTAAAGCAAGAGTTTATACAAACACATTAAAAGACTCAGAAACAATTTTAAGGGATTACACAGAGCTTTAATACATGAAAAGACTAAAATGCCCCTAGGGGCTAAACTGACTCAAAATGACTTCAAATGCAATTTTGAAATGGATTTTGGCATGAGATTGAAACAAAGACTTATACAAACCAATTGAAGAGACTCAAACAATTTTTCAAAGACTGAAAGAAATTTTAACATAGGAAATGACTAAAATACCCTTTTTCATGAATTTTGCAAGTAATATTGAAATAAAATACAGAGAAAGATGTAATTGATCAGAGACAGTTCAAATGACTTGTAATGCAAGAAAAGAATGAAGTTAGTATTTTTAGGTCCAAAATTAGGGTATAACAGCTGCCCTTATTTAAGTTTCTTTGTCCGGAGGGTCAAGAGACGAAGTCTTTGAGTTGACGGGACGAAGATACTTAAATATTAACATTTGCACTGCTTTTGGACATAAAAATACGTTTTCAGATTTTCAAAAACATGAATGTCATGCAATATTTTGATTATGAATGCAAGACAAACAAACTGGAGTCAATGGAGCATGTCATGTCACTGGGGATCCAGGTGGACATTGACAGGGTAGACAAACCAGGGGATAGAAAATAAGGTACAAGCTTGTTCTTTGGATCGAACTAGCCACTTGACCAAGGAATTCAAAACAAGAGATAGGTATAAGCTGTTCTTGGGATCGAACTTGGCACTTGACCGGAAACATAGACATATAGGCAGATACAAGCTGCTCTTTGGATCGAACTTGACACTTGATTGAAGATACAAACAGATAGACATGTACAAACTGTTCTTTGGATCGAACTGGCTGTTTGGCTGGAGATATAGACAAAAGGGTAGATACAAACTGTTCATTGGATCGAACTCGCCGTTGAATCATCACCACATCATGTAGGTAGGTGCAAATTGTTCTTTGGATCGAACTTGTCGTTTGACTGATAACAACGCATAAGCTGGGTACAAACTGTTCTTTGGATCGAACTTGCTGTTTGTCCGGAAGTATAGGTATATAGGCAGGTACAAGTTGTTCTTTGGGTCGAACTAGTCACTTGACCAGTAATAAGATACAAATTGGAAGTCTGATTTGACAAGATACCAATTGAGGGTAAATTGTCATTGACTTGATTTGAAGATAGACATGACCATTTTGTTGGTCCAAAAGCAAATTGAGAGTGAATTGACATTGATTTGAATTGAGTTGAAAGTTTGAGATTGAAAGAGAGATTGAGAATAGACATAGACATTGGATTGACATTGAGATTGGATTGGAAATTGAGATTGAATTGAATTTGGCATTCGAAATTGGATTGAAGGCTGAAATTGGATTGAATTTGACAATTGAAATTGAGATTGTGATTGGATTGAAATTGGAGATTGAGATTGAATTTGACAATTGAAATTGGATGATTGAAATTGAAGTTTGAGAATTGAGATTGCATCGAATTTGAGACTTGAAATGATTTGAAATTGAGATTGGATAGTTGAGATTGCATCGAATTTGACAGTTGAAATTGAATTGAATTGAAATTGAGATTTTGAATTGAAATTGGAAATTGAATTGAGTTGGAAATTGAAATTGGGTTGAATTGAAAATGGAAATTGAATTGAATTGGAAGTTTGAAATTGGAAATGCAATATGTATGTATGGTATAACAAGATTATTGAATGTATGGGCACATAAAATGCATGATTATGCATGTATGAATGCTTGAAATGCATGATTGGTTTGTACTTTGTCAAGAAAGTTTCACAGAGATAGACGAAACATTGGAAGATTGGGCACGTAGTGGCTCGTGCTGCAACATATTCACGGGGGAAAACCTCTTTGGAGAGACCGTCGTTGAGAGACGTATCGAAACCATGGCTGAGGGCAAAAACTTGTAGAGGAGGGATCCTTGGAAGATTCTTGGATACAGGTCGCCGCTGTTAGGCGTGTCAGTGCTGGGTAAACATTGGATGTTTGCATCTGTGGTCAATGCTTTTAATATCATTTTCATTCTTTCATTCTTTCATTTTCAACCCCATTTTTGCCTGAACCGCCCTTTCGGGTTTTCGATTCACCGGGGAATAAGATTCTTTTCATCGCCCCATTTTTGCCTGAATTGCCTTCATAGGTCGTCAATCAGCGGGGTGCTCATTTTTGCCTAAGCCGCCCTTTCGGGTTCTCAACTTAGCGAGCTTTTCATTTCCATTTTTTTCAATTTTTTCACTTTCATTCTGTTTTTTCATTCTTGCCATTGACCACAGGTCATTCTGGGGAGTAACCTGCTTGTAACATGTATTGAAATAGACATTGACATTCATTTATTCATGCATGTTTCGCTGAAATGTACCTTATTGCTCAAGTTTGCTTTCAAAATAGACAGGAAAAGATTTTCAATTTTCAAAAATGTTTGTTTCAGATATTGACATTATCAAAATGGAAAGAGAATATTTTGTATATAGCATTGAAATTAGAAAGAAAACTAGAGTTTCAATCAATAGCACAGGCTCAAATTGATGTAGAAGAGTGAGGGTCAGCCAAAGGCATGACTTCACGGATTTACAAAGCTTGGAAAATGGTAATTTTATTGGTTGGTGATACATTGAACACGATGACCGCTACATTTCATAGAAATTTTGAATTCACAAGTACAGAAGCTTCTGATGAAGAAGATCATTGACAGTTGCAGATGCCCCAAAGGGGTGATGGTGATTTGCCAGATATAGTTACTTGTCTTTTATTGTCAACCTCATTTTTGCATGAACCGCCCTTTCGGGTTTTCGGCTTATCGAGGCGCTCATTCTTGCCTGAGTTGCGTACAATCTCAGCGAGCTTTTTCATATTCATTTTTTTTGTCCCTAACTTTTGCCTGGATCGCCCTTTCGGGTTTTCGATCCACCGGGAAGCGCATTTTTGCCTAGGCAGCCCTTTCAGGTTTTCGACCTACCACGCTGTTCTTTTCTTTTTAGACAAAGTATTTCTTGACTATATCGGCATTAACAGGATTTGGGAGTTCAACACCATCCATGTGTGTAAGAATCAAAGCACCACCAGAGAAAGCCTTCTTGACAACATAAGGACCTTCATAGTTAGGTGTCCACTTGCCCCTTGGGTCGGGTTGCTGACTTATCCTTCTTTTCAATATAAGTTCGCCTTCCTTGAATTCTCGGGGTCGGACTTTCTTGTCAAAAGCATTCTTCATTCGCACTTGGTACAACTGTCCACGAGTCATAGCATCCATACGTTTCTCTTCAATCAGATTCAATTGGTCGTACCGACTTTGACACCATTCAGCCTCGGTTAATTTTGCTTCCATGATCACTCGAAGAGATGGAATCTCCACTTCCAGAGGGAGAACTGCTTCCATGCCATACACAAGAGAGAAAGGGGTTGCCCCAGTTGAACTGCGTACCGTAGTACGGTAACCATGCAAGGCAAATGGTAGCATTTCATGCCGGTCTTTGTAAGTAGTGACCATCTTCTGAACAATCTTCTTGATGTTTTTGTTAGCGGCCTCAACTGCACCATTCATCTGAGGTCTGTAAGGAGAAGAGTTGTGATGTTCAATCTTGAATTATTCACATAAAGCTTGCATCATGCTATTGTTCAGATTGGAACCAATTTCAGTGATGATCTTGTTAGGAACACCATATCGACAGATGATGTTATTCTTGATAAACTTGACAACCACTTGCTTGGTCACATTTGCATAGGAAGCGGCTTCTAGAAGACAAAGTAGCAAGAGCATCGGCCATCTGATTTTCATCCCGGGGGATGTGGTGCAACTCAACCTTTGTGAAGTACGTCAACAGACGTCTTGCATAGTCACGGTAAGGGATCAGCTTCTCATGATGAGTCTCCCATTCACCCTTTATCTGATTAATAACAAGTGCAGAATCTCCATAGATGTCAAGGTGCTTAATTCTCAGATCAAGGGCTTCTTCAATGCCCAAGATGCATGCTTCATATTCAGCTATATTGTTTGTGCATTCAAAAGTTATTCGAGCGGTGAAAGGAATGTGGTGCCCCTGTGGAGTTACAATGATGGCCCAAATTCCTTTACCATAAGCATTAACAGCACCATCAAACACCAATCCCCATTTGCTATTGGGGTCCGGCCCTTCATTGATTAGTGGTTCTTCACAGTCTTTTGCTTTCAGATACATAATCTCTTCATCAGGGAAATCAAACTTAATTGGCTGGTAGTCATCAAGAGGTTGACAAGCAAGATGCTCAGCAAGGACACTTCTTTTGATTGCTTTCTAAGCTTTGTACACAATATCATATTCAGACAACAACACTTGCCAACGTGCGATCTTTCCAGTAACAGCAGGCTTTTCAAAGATGTACTTGATTGGATCCATTCGGGATATCAACCAAGTTGTATGATTCACCATATAATGACGCAGGCGTTTGGCAGCCCAAGCTAAAGCACAACAAGTCTTTTCAAGCATTGTATACCGAGTCTCACAGTCGGAGAACTTCTTGCTCAGATAGTAGATAGCATGTTCTTTCTTTCCAGTCTCGTCTTGTTGACCGAGAACACAGCCCACAGAATCATCTAATACTGACAGATACATAATCAAAGGCCTTCCTTCCACTGGCGGGACAAGGATAGGTGGTTCTAACAGGTATTCTTTAATGCTATCAAAAGCTTCCTGGCATTCATCATTCCATACAACAGGCTGATTCTTTCTGAGCAATTTGAAAATTGGTCCACAGGTAGTAGTCAGGTGAGATATGAATCTTGAAATATAATTCAGACGTCCGAGGAAACCTCTGACTTGCTTTTCAGTTTGAGGGGCCGGCATCTCTCTGATGGCTCGGACTTTGTCAGGATCAACTTCAATGCCTCTTTGACTGACAATGAAGCCTAGCAACTTTCCAGATCTTACACCAAATGTACACTTGTTAGGATTTAACCGCAGCTTGTACTTTCTCAGTCTTTCAAACATCTTTTTCAAATACACAACATGCTGCTCCTCATCACTTGATTTCACAATCATGTCATCAACATATACTTCAATCTCTTTGTGAATCATATCATGAAACAGAGTTGTCATACCTCTTTGATAGGTAGCACCAGCATTTATCAAGCCGAACGGCATCACTTTATAACAGAACGTTCCCCATGGAGTTATGAAGGACGTCTTTTCTCTATCTTCAGGTGACATTCGTATCTGGTTATAGCCAGAGAAACCATCCATAAAGGAGAACACTTTGGATTGAGCAGTACTGTCAACAAGCACATCAATATGAGGCAATGGGAAGTTATCTTTTGGACTGGCTTTATTCAAATCTCTGTAATCAATACACATTCGAACTTTCCCATCTTTCTTTGGTACTGGTACAATGTTGGCAATCCACTCAGGATATTCAGCTGTTATGAGGAAACCCGCATCAATTTGCTTCTGCACTTCAGCCTTGATTTTAAGAGCCATGTCTGGACGAGACCTTCTCAATTTCTGTTTGACGGGAGGACATTCAGGTCTTGTCGGTATCCGATGTTCCATAATCTTGGGATCTAGACCCGGCATATCTTCATAGGACCATGCAAAGACATCTGGATAATCATGGAGAAGCTGAATAATTTTCCTTTTCACTTATGGCTCAAGTGCAGCACCGATCTTGATCTCTCGCTTGTTCTCTTCAGTACCCAGGTTGATGAGCTCAATCTCTTCCTGGTGAGGCTGAATGGCTCTTCTTTCTTGCTCAAGCAGTCGAGTGATCTCATACGGTTTCTCTTCGTCATCCTCCTCATCTTCAGCTTTATATACAGGGAATTCAAAATTTGGAGGAACCGTAGGGTCACTGTGTTCAACGGGTTTATTATGGTTCAATCTGCATAATATGATTGGGATGATTTTTAGAAAAAGTTTTTCATGCAGATTTTTGAAATTAATAAGAAAATACAGATGTTTTGGTTTTTTCTGGCATTACCATTATTTCCAAGAAAAAGGCACTAAAAAGTAAAAAAACAAAGAGTCGTGAGAAAGACGACAACTTTTATTAATAACGGCAATGCCGAAACAAACATGCTCTTACAATGATATCACTTTCGCCTCGGGCAGAGCGAAAGGATTGTTATTTTGAAAACAAGGAAAACATGAGCAACAAGACACATTACATGGAAGCATGCATGACTAAAGGAACATCAGTGGCCTCCCAATTTCTCACAGTGCCTCCTGGTACAACAAATGTAGGCACATAACTACTTTCAGCAGCATCTTCAGCAATAGCATTGATAAACCCAGCACTATAGAAAGTTCCTGTTGAAACACCAGAGGTTGGGGAGAATCCAAGGCCCTCTTTACGCTTGTTTTCCAGAATCTGAATCACTTTGCCCCAACCGGCAGCTTGCCCTTCTTGAACAGCTTTCTGGGCATCTTTCAATGAGGCCATAGCAGTACCAGTCCTTCGGGGTTCTGCACCTTCAACAGTCAAGCCTTGAAATGACGTCCCTTCAGTGGACCCTGCTTCGACATAAGAGAAAGATGACACTTGGCTAACCAGATATGCTTCTTCACCATGCACAGTGACAATCTTACCGTTCTTCACGAACTTGAGTTTCTGATGCAGAGTAGAAGTTACTGCCCCAGCATCGTGAATCCACGGTCTTCCGAGGAGACAACTGTAAGAAGCATTGATGTCCATGACCTGAAAAGTGATCTGGAATGTCTCAGGACCAATGGTAATTGGCAAGTCTACCTCTCCAAGAACATCTTTGCGAGATCCGTCGAAAGCCTTCACCAGATAGCTGCTTCCCCTCAGAGAAATTCCATGATGACTCAATTGTCTCAGTGTATACTCAGGCATTACATTTAAGGATGATCCAGTGTCCACCAGCACATTGGATATCATGTCAGACTTACAATGCACCGATATATGCAGAGCCAAGTTGTGGTGTTTCCCTGCTTCGGGGAGTTCATCGTCACCAAATCCCAAGTTATTACAAGCAGTAATGTTACCCACTATTCCATCGAACTGATTTACAGAGACTTCATGATCAACATATGCTTGCTCAAGTACTTTCATTAACACTTTCATGTGAGCTTCTGAGCTCATGAGCAGAGACAAGATGGATATTTTTGACGGAGTTTGCAGCAGCTGGTCAACAATCTTATAGTCACTCTTTTTGATAAGCCTCAGAATTTCGTCCAGATTAGACTCGTCAATAGACTGGCCTGATGGGCCGGGGCTCTTGTCAATAGGAGGAGCAACTGGTGGAGTCACCATGGCAATAGGTGTAACCACCTTCTTTTGGAACAAGGGTGGACGGACCTTTCTGCTTCTCAGAGCTGTAATTTCACCTGCAACATTATCAACTGTAGCTGGGGATACCAGAGGCACTTCTACTCCATTCTCAATCATGGTTGCATTGTACTTGTAAGGGATTGCCTTTGTAGAGGCGTAAGATACAGGACCAGGTAGCCTGATCACTAAGGGCTCAACATTCCTTGTCTGGGATGCAACTTCAACCGGGGAATCATGAAATACTGGCACGATCACACATACATCACTGGCAATCAAGTGCTTGTCATCCATCAGGCTCTGTATATCATCTTGCACCACACAACAACCCATAGGATTTTGAAGACATTCTGAACAAGAAGCATGATCGTGATTGAACAAAGAAGCTCGGCAAAGTTTGACATGTAGCGGTATCAAGGGAGTAACAACATTGCAGACATCCAACAAGGGATCCTCTTGAGGAACAGGGACTCTTTCGAAAGCCTCGATCATGTTAACAGCAGCATGGTTTGGAAGTGGGTTGTCAAGAACATGAGGAACACTATTTTCAAAAGTCAACCGTCCTTTTTCTATCAGGTCTTTCACAATATACTTCAGAGCATAGCACCCTTCAACATCGTGGCCTTGAGCGCCCTGATGGAATTCACATGTGAGATCCTGTTGGAACTTGGGAGGCAAAGGATTAGGCGGAGGCTTGCCTGGTCTGGTGACACAATGTCCCTTAGCAAGTAAGGTAGGGAGCAGCTCAGCATACCGCATAGGTATTGGTGGAAAAGAAGTCCTGGGCCGAGGACCCTGTTGTTGCTGCTGCTGTTGTTGAGCAGGAGGTTGATGTTGTACTTGCTGAGCAATGGCATTAACGGGCACTGGTGGTTGACCCGGTGGCAGAGGATATTGCTAATAGAATGGCGGGAAGAAAGGATGTTGAGAGTACTGCATGTATTGATAGGGCAAAGGCAATTGAGTAGCAGTTGTAGATGGGTTACCAGATACCATCCCTACTTCAGATTCTTTCCTTTTATGGTGGCCATTACCATACTTCTTTGGTGCACTGGTTGAAGATTCACCCTTTTCAAGAACAATGATACCCTCTCTAACAGCCTCCTCTAGACGAGTTCCTATAGTAACCATGTCGGAGAAGTTGTTTGGAGCAGAGACTATCATTCTTTCCTAGTATTCCTTCTTCAGAGTCTTCAGGAATGTCTGTGTTAATTCTTCCTCATCAAGCCGAGGAGAAACACGGGCAGCTGCCCCTCTCCATCTCTGAGCATACTCACGGAAGGTTTCATCTGACTTCTGAGACAAAGATTTAAGAGAGTCTCTATTTGGCTTCAGACGGGTATTGAACTCATAATGACTTTCAAAAGCAGCAGCAAGTTCCTCAAAAGTATGGATATTGTCTTTGCTCAGACCAGTGTACCAATCTGCCGCATCTTCTGCTAGGCTGTCTTGGAAGCAGTGTATCATCAGTGCATCATTATCTGCCGAATGACATGACTATGTGGACAGGAAGATCCCTTGTATTTGTCAAAATCTGGCACCTTGAACTTCTTAGGAACCTCAAATCGGGATACCAAGCACAGATCACGAGCCTTAGCAGAGACATTGTTTCCACGGCTAGCTTTGACCTCACGGAGTTCTCCAGCCAACTCTCTCAACTGTTGTTTCATAGCCTCCATTGCAGGATTTTGTCCACGCGGAGTATCGACATCAATTACCTGTTGCACAGTGTGGACAATAGGATCGGTAACAACGGTGGTCACTTGAGGCATAGCAGTGGATATGGGAATCTGTCCCTGACCAGCAAAACCAGAGACACCAGCAGCAGTATTAGAAGAATAGTAAGCCGAGAGTCCATAAGGGCGCCCATTGGGCATAACAAAACGAGCATCGGTAGCCACAGTAGACAGTGGGATAGATGGAATTGCTTCAGTAGAAGCTGGGACAGATGTGGCTGGTTGTTCTTGTGCAGCCATCAGAGCAGACATAGTGTCATGAGCCTTAGCCAAGTCTTCTTTCATAGCAGCTAATTCAGCACGGAGCTGAGCATTTTCTTCTTCAAAGTTAGCCATAATCCTTCTCTTGTGAAACCTTGTTTGATGAACTCTATCTGGTTGGTAAACCTTGCGAACACGAGCCACCTTTCAGACTGCGGCGGATAAAACCAGGAGGCAATGAGCACGAGAGAAGTTTTTTGTGACCAATGAATGCATATGCAAAAAGACTCTTTTTTGTGTTATCGAAGGGTTTTTTTTTGACGAACTAGAAACTTGTAAACATTACTAAACAACAATTAACATAGACGGGAAGCGAACAACCAACATATAGTTTTACAAGACGATTCCCTTTGAAATGCTAAGCCAAGGGATAGACTTTGAAATGTAAAACAACATAAACAACTGCAAATAAGAAATCCTCAAGCATAGGAAGTGGAAGCGTCATCCTCAGACTCAGACTCATAGTTGCAGTATCGTGCATAGAAATCACGGGCACCCCTAGCTCTCTTAGAGTCTCTCATAAGCAACCTATCTTTCTCTTCAATCTCTCTCTTAGCCTTAGCTAACTCCTTCTTCAGTGTCAAGACTTCATGAGTCTTTTGCTCATCCTTTCCATCCAAAGTCATGATCAAGTTTTCAGCCTCATAGTATCTAGCCCTCCACTGATGCTTCTCCCGACTCTCCATAGCTAGATGCTCCTGATACACCTCCTGGGTAGGTGAGAGTAGAGGCAAAGGTATGGTAGGAATAGATGCAGACACATATCTCATAGAGGGGTAAGGCATACCAATCTCCTCAGCTTGGTTTATCACCCACTGTGTATAGGCCTCATGAGCAACACCGGACCTTATACCCATATGCTTCACCTCTTTCTTTCGGAGTTTAGACCAAGCTTCCATGAAGTCCTCTCTTATTCCCGTGGGTGCATTGGAGTAATGGAAGAAGTAGGGAGCTGTAGCAAGATTGATGGGTTTTTCTTTCATCGGGAAACCAAACTGTCGCAAGGCGAGCTCCGGGTTATAGTTGATTCCACCCCGGGTGCCAAGAAGAGGTACATTAAGAAACTTCCCACCACCAAAGATAATTTCCTTAACTCTAGAAGCTGGAGTAAGCCAAACCACTTCATTAGGAGCGAGAGCCGTAATCCTCTGTGAAATAGACCAATTCTCCGGATTGTCGTGGAAAGACTCCGGAAGGTGCGAAATAAACCACCTATAGAGGAGAGGCACACAACAAAGAATGTATCCACGACCCTTGCCGGATCGATCGTGAATAGCATGATATGTGTCAGCTAGCAAAGTAGGAACCGGATTCTTGGAGTGGAAGATCATAATAGCATTCATGTCCACGAAGTCATCAAGATTCAGAAAGAGAACAAGCCCATAGATGAGAAGTGCAAGAATAGCCTCGAGAGTGTCCTGACAAGTAGTATCGAGGTGAGCTTTCCCAAGAAGATACTCTGAAGTGAACCCTCGGATACGAGCTTTAGTGACAAGATTCTTGGAGACATCGGTAGTCTTGAGATAGAGATCTTTAGCAATAACCAATGGAGTAGGAGGATTCTCAAGTCCCGTGAAGGGTACCCCCTTAGCAATAGATAGACCCATCAGGTGGGAATAAGCCTCTAGAGTAGGCACCAACTGAAAGTCGGGAAAAGTGAAGCACCGATAGTCCCGATCATAGAATTGCACTAGAGTGTGCACAAGCTTCTCATCCACATTAGTCTAGAGAATAGTAAGCAAAGCCCCGTAACGGCGTCGGAAACCAGTCGGATCCTCAATCTTGAGTGCCAAATCTCTCAAACTAGCCAAATCCACTTCCTTGAACTTGTAGGACTTAGTCTTTCCTATTCCTACAATGTTTACAAATTCAATTTGTCTAAGCCCTTCGATAACAATGCATGGAAAAAGTTTATGCATGTATGCATGTATGCATGAATGCATGATTATGTTCAAGTTCGGAGAAAACATGGTGGGTTGAAGTTCAAGGTCGAGGAGTCATGGGTGGACACGGTGTCTGGTGAATCTAGGGCTTTAGGATAATAGTATCCGGGTTCTAAAAAAGGTTCCCAAGTTGCAACCTCTCCGACGTATATCATGGTGCCACGAGACAACACTCGCTCCGTGATTATCCGTGGAAGGTCTAACTTGAGTGTAGTATCGCGTGACGACTAAAACTCGAGACAACACTCGGTTTAGCCTCCGCACTACGTCCTAGAAAATGGCCATGGATGGGTTTGGTTATCTACGGTTCATAGTGTCATAGAACAATTAGAAGTAAAGTGCCTAAACGCGACAACACGCGCTGACAACATCACCCCTAAAATGCCTCAGCTATGTGGGATTGACCGCATAATCCAAAACACGAGGCAACCCCCGGAATGAATTGTCGATTATATCCCTCCTAAATCCTAAGTTCACTCAGCCCGGGTGCAGGACTTTTGATATTCTCACCCCACACGTCTGCAAGAAATTAAACATTTATTCACATAGGAAAGCAAGTAAAAGAAACAAAAAAAAAAAAAACAAGGCGCAAGCGTGGAAATAAAGACTAGGCGTAACTCTCGAAACCCCCCAGCGGAGTCGCCAGCTGTTTTATCTTGGTTTTCGGGTGTCAAACATTGATTACGTTTGAACCTTTTTAACCGGTGATATCTCATTTTTTCTTGGGAAGGGAAAAAATAAGCAAAACCCTTGAGAATCGAGGTCCGGGAGTTGTTTTCGCTACGGGAAGGTGTTAGACACCTATAACGACTATAGTATCCTATAGGAACCGTCTTTAATTTCTACGCGCGCGCTTTATTTTTAAATGCTATTTTGAAAAATGATATTAAGCCTAAGAGTTTTCTAAGTGAAGAATTGGAGGGAGAAGAATGTGTTTGAATTTTTATTTTATTTGAATTGAAGGAATTTTGTCCTTGCCTACGTACCCGTTTAAGGGATCAAATCCACCGTAGTTCTCTTCCAAAAATGTTTTGTTTTTGTTGGTTGATTTTAAGTTTGAAAATTGGAGTTTTGAAGAATGGAGAGAGAGGCCTTAAAGGCATGAGATTGTGAAATTGTGAGGTTGAATTAGTCATTTGCAAAATATGGTCTAAGTATGATTAAAATTCATTAAGTTTTTATTTAAGAAAAGAAAAGGAAAATTCAATGGGATTTTGATCCCAAGGTTTATTAGGAAAATTATTTGAGTGATGTTGTTCATATTTTTTGGAAAATTGATTTTTTCTAAGTGTAAAAACCTAAGCATTCATCTAAACATTCAATCCTAAACATACATCTAAACATGCATATCCTAAGCATATATCTAAAGTGAGGTGTGTGCATGTGTCGGTGCTTGTGTCGGTGTACATTATTAGAGTCCATTGTCCTTATTACATCATGCCCTAGTTTACATTCTATGGTCTTGCAAGAAATTAAAGGTATAAGCAAAAATATTACCAAAAAAACTCCTAAGTTTACATCCTAATTTTTGCATGAAAGAAAATAAAAGCTAAGAATGTGAGATGGAAGATGAGATGCTTATGTATGAAACCAATAGATGAAATGGTTAGTAATATAAGGCATAAAAGAATAGAGATATAGGTAGGTAAAGCTATCATAACCAAAAGGGAAAAAATGGATATAAAATAAGCAAAAGTAATGTATAATAGACCTAAAATTCTTCACCAAGGCAAGGCTTAACCATGACTTATAAACCTCATGGTTCAACATATTTTCAAGACATGGAATCCAGGTTAAAAGTGAGAATCTAAGAGTTATAGTAAGCCTTACATTTTAGTGTGAATTTAGATCTATTTACACTATTTATTCACCAACATTACTTGCAAAGCAAGCAAGTAAACAACATATGCACATGACCAGTAAAAAAAGCATTCAAACTGTGGTAAATCCCTCACAAAATCACATATCATGAATCACAAGTGTAAATCAAGAATTAGAAACAAAATTAAGCCAATTTTCACAAATTTTTAACATGAAATTCAAGAAATGAAACAAGAAGTAGCATCAATATTCCCTATCAATTTTTCCAGTATAAAACTATCAAAAAAACATCACAAAACCATCAAGAAAACCCCATGAATTTTAATGGAACTTTTGGGAAAAATTTCAAGTTCATCAGAGGTGCAATTATCAAAAATAAGGTACAAAATAGCAAGAAACAGGTAAAAAACGAAAATCTGCAAAGAAACAGGTCCAGGCCCAAGGAAACAGATGGATCTTGGACTATCCAAATGCCTCAGAGGCGTTGGATTGATCCAAGTCTATCAAAACCCTAGATCTAAAGGTTGAGAACGCGCAGCACATGGTAACAAAACTCAGACACATGGAAACAAAGGATCACAGGCATACACGTGGCAAACCATGAATCAAACGGTGCATATCAAGAAGAGAATGAACCAAAATGAACCAGACCAGTTCAGGTGTTTATATAAACACGAACCTCCCGTTCCAATTCATTCCTCCTTCTCTCTTCTCTCTCTACAACGTTTTAGAGAGAGAAGCTCTGCAACTTCTCTCTTCTTCTCCGTCGTCCTCTCCGACGAACACCACGACGGAGGTACGGTGGCTGCCGGTGGCGCCGCCGTACCTGAACTCTTTTTTGAAAACTTTTCATGTCGTTGTGTTCGTCTTGGACTCCTCTTCATGATTTTGACACTTATTTTTGGAAATGAGTCTTAGATTCGAGCAGATCTAAGCCTGAAGCTTACGTTCCTAGGGTTTCGAATTTTTTTGAAATCTTTTGGAATGAAACCCTAACTTGAACTATTCTCTACTCTGATGTTGAATTTGGACTCTATTCTGAAAAATAAACGGTGAACCTTCATGATTTTACATCTTAGGGTTTCGTTTCAGATTTTTTTGAATCTTTTCGAATTTCGCATCAATTCACCGTTTATTTCCAACTTTGAGCCTTCGATGATGATTTACAATGCAAGACGAGAAGGTTCTTTGAATATACCTGGATTTTAATGGAGGTTCGAACGAAAATCCTTGAGAAAACTTTCGATTCTTCTTTTTCCCACTCTCTTTGTTCCTGTGATCACGCTGGTTCGTCCGTTGGATGATTCAGTGTTGGAATTGCAGGGACTTTTGGTTCGATGATGAAGATTCTCTTCGAATCTCTGAGAACTTCAAAAAAAAAATCCAATTCGAACTGATTTTGCTACGTGATAGTTGGATTGAGTCTTGTGTGATGAAATTGATGAGAATCTGTGGTGATTTGGCGTGGATTGGTATTCTGGAAATTCAGTTAGGGTTTGTTAGATGATGAAGTTCTTCATGAACTTCATCGTGTTCTTGGTGAAAAGTGGCCTTTGATTTGTTTTTCTGGAAAATGAAAATGAAATTGTGTTTGTGGTGATTTGTGATGAGTTGTACGATTCTCAATGGAATGGCAATGATTGGGACCTCTTATATAGCTGACATGTGTACTGATGCTCCAATAGAAAGTTGACATGTGGACTTAGACCCTAACTGATTCGGCCTTGGCATATTTTGGACTCAGGGACCACTTTGCAATTTCCAGGACTTAAAGGATTGACCTGCAAAAATTGTTAAGGACTATTCTGCAAATAAAACAAAGACTTTAAGAAAAAATAAAATTTCGAAATGGATAACAACAAGAAAAAAAAACTCAAAAAAAATATAAAATTTGGACTTAGAAAAAGGACTTGAATGCAAATTTGGAAACTTTAGGACAAAAAATGAAAAAGTAATAAAATTGAATTAAAACGTAATTTGAAATAAACGTAAAGTGAAACGACTAAAATTTGACAAAACGGACTAAAATGAACCAATGGCTTAAATGAGGTACTTTAAAGTAACCTCTCTCTGCCGAAATTTCGTGTGAAATGACCAAAATGCCCCTGGGGCTAAAACGGCTAAAAATGACTCAGATGCAAATTTTAAAATGGATTTTTAACAGGAAATTAAAGCAAGAGTTTATACAAACACATTAAAAGACTCAGAAACAATTTTAAGGGATTACACAGAGCTTTAATACATGAAAAGACTAAAATGCCCCTAGGGGCTAAACTGACTCAAAATGACTTCAAATGCAATTTTGAAATGGATTTTGGCATGAGATTGAAACAAAGACTTATACAAACCAATTGAAGAGACTCAAACAATTTTTCAAAGACTGAAAGAAATTTTAACATAGGAAATGACTAAAATACCCTTTTTCATGAATTTTACAAGTAATATTGAAATAAAATACAGAGAAAGATGTAATTGATCAGAGACAGTTCAAATGACTTGTAATGCAAGAAAAGAATGAAGTTAGTATTTTTAGGTCCAAAATTAGGGTATAACAGTTGTATCTAAAAACTTTCTTAATCTTGCCACCAAAGTGACTCTTTCTAGCTTGCTAGCTCTTGACTTTCTACTTACTTATTCTTTCTAGTTCTTGACAGTCTATGCCAAGGCTCTATGACACAACACACATAATGTATGATGATTATGCATAGTCAGCTTCATTGATTATGTTAGTGTGTAACAAACAATTATCTTGAATTCATTTTATGGATTAGTCCCGAGTGGAGCAACCCCGGAAGATAATCCCTAACTACCGGTGAAATGCTTAGCAAGAGCGCACCGGACTCCCTTAGTGAACGTGCGGGTCCCTTACGGCTTACCCCATTCCCCTTGGAGAACCTTTTGTACCCAACCTTGGAAGGAATACAAAAGACACGACACCTTAACTTAGTGAAATGCGGCTCCCTTGCGGCTTAACCATTCCCCTTGGGGAACCCCTTGAATCCAACCTTGGAAGGAATTCAAGAGACATAACACTCTTCTTAAATAACTTGGTCTTATGCATGAATGAAGGTTATACCTAATCATTCTAACTCTTTTACGTCGGATCCCTAGACGATCCCACTAGAGGTAACTATATGCTTGCTCAACTTACTTTGTGAATGGATATAAAATCGATTCACGTCTTGCCATACTCGTATGGCACCTAACTTCTATGTGAAGATAATAATCTATATCACCTCACGTCTTAACAAGTATATCACTAATGCAAAGCATTCTATTCTTTCTAACCATTCTAGTTCTCGATAACTATACCGAGGCTCTAATTCTTCCCTTTCCTTAAAGATTATCTTGCTACCCGAATCAAGCATCATACTCTCGCTTACCATGCTTTACCATACTTGCCAAATACTTGTTTCATATATAAGAAAGTTCCCTTTTAAAACTTTAACAATTAGGATCTTGGTTTGAGGGGTTTACTTCTCTTAAAAAGACTGCACAAGAAAACCCGCTCGCGAAACGCCAAAACGACCTAAGGCGAACAAAACAATGGGTTTCCCCACTGTGTTGCTTGCCTAGGTGAGTAAAATCACTGGGGAGGCGAGCTCCTACTCGCCATGGCGAGTTGGGGGCGAGCAGGACCCCCTGTTCGGCCCTCTAGCTTGCCTCGCGAGCCATTTGCTCGCCGTGGCGAGCTGTGACAGTCCTGCAACTTCAAAATTGATATTTTTGACTTAAAAACCTCAAACCAAGCATCTCCAAGTGCTATATGACCCTTAGGATCATTAGAAACCTGTAAAAACAGTCATGGAACAAGTATACACAAGTGTAGCAAGCATGGTAAGAAAAGGGGCAACTAGCTTATATTTTAAGAACCCTAAAATACATATTATCTTTGCAAGATAAATACACAATCCCAAAGGGTGGGTAACTATCTAAGGAACTCACCTAGCAAGTTTCTTGTGACGTCTCCAAGCCTCAAGCTCCATCAAGCCAAAACCCTAGCTCTTGATCAACTTGCTTCCTTTGATTATACCATTTCATTCTTGTTGCTTTCTTGCAATCTAAGACACCTTGATCCTTAATCATGAAGAACCATCACTTGAATCTTCTTTGAACTCATCAATAAACAAACCCTAAATCTTACTTCCAAGGTGACTTCAAACTTCCACTCATTTCCATAGTTATTTCTTGCTTACTTTCCAATTCCATGAAATATACCCAACACAAGCTCCAAATCAACTATCAAAAACCTTTACTTCATGCACAAATCCATACCCTAACTTTGAATCCATTCTTGAAAGGAAAGAAAAGAGGAATCAAACCAAATACAAGCTCCCACATGCTTAGAGATCAAGAGGAAACATAATTTCAAGGTTTATCATGGGAGAAGGAAGTTTTAGAAAGGTTTTGTGAAGAGAAGAGAGGAAGAGGGCGTGCGGTAGGAGAGAGAAGGAGGAGAGAAAAATCTTCCAAGAACTTAGAGAGAGAAAGGATGAGATGAAATGAGATATTTTGGGGCCAACTTACTTAAATACCCTTATTGCGTGCAATTACCAAAATGCCCTTGCCTTAAACACGTTTGATGCGACACTGATACTTATTCCGTAATGAGCTGATATTTCATAATAAATATTTCCATTACGCTTATTTTCCTTAAACTTTAATCCTCTGGCACGATCGACTGGTAATATACCGATACTGACAGGCGGGATGTTACATTCTACCCCCCTTAAATAAATTTCGTCCTCGAAATTTAGAAACCTGCTACCAATCATCGCAATAAAACTTCCCTTTTTAACTTCAGCTACTTAAAGTCTGATTATACCCACTTCAACAGGTTCAAAGTATTCTTTTCTCATCAAAACATGTCACTTATTCTTCTTTCTTTATTCACATAACATAATAGTCTCTTCAATTTTACTCTCTCTCTCTTAAAGTCACAGAGCTATCTTGATACATTGTGTTTGAAACACACCTTGCTACATGTGGACTAGTTACCTCTATTCCATATCTCATTTGCTTAGCATAACCATTCTCGTAAGTAACCTTTCACTAACTAAAACACTCAGGATTTGCCTGCAGTACTTTCTTGCATTTGAAAAATCTCATCATGCATACATCTTACTATGCATACATAAACTTTCTTACCGCATCTTGCGATTTATATCTCTTACGTATGCTACTTATCTTGATGATTATACAAATCTCTTAATTCTTTCAAGCTCTTCAAAAACCTTTCTCACTTGACACGAAGAAGCGAAATCCATTACGTCGGTTCACCTGACAACTTAATAACTAGTCATTGTGGTTCACTTTCCCTTAAAACTTTCTACTAAGTCCTTTTGCACTTGCATTGAACACTTGAATACAAAATCATGCTTCCCGTATGATATTGGTATCATACGAACATTGCCATTTCCTCTTTAAAACTTTATCCTCATAATACTTGCATACTTCCGAATACCGCTTCTTATTAATTAATAACGATACCCAATCCATTACTTTACTTCAAGAAATCTCTAAACTTTGGTACATAGGTTCTTGGAACGAACATTTACTTGAATAAAGAAAATCTCATTTTGAAACCAAGTTTGTAATGGTACCTCAGAACCACAGGACGAGTCTCTAAATTTTATTAAAAAGGTTTTACAACTCGCCCCAAACTTGTCTATATTAAGTTGGTCCTAAAGTCCTTACGTCTTAAGTGAGCTTGCTCACTTATGGCGTAACTCATCGGTTTCATCAATGTTTAAAATCATATTTTTAAAACAATTTCATTCCCAAGTTCCTTGATACCAATCTTAACTTTAAGAAAGTTATACTCATAGCTTGACACTATTTTAACCAGTATCATTATCATTTAACAAGTTTGATATAGGAGGGTATGTACTTCATCGTGAAAACCTCATGTATCTTATTCCATTATCATAACACATGCTCTCTCCAGACTAACCAATAGCTCATCTACACATTTAACACCACCAGATAGGCAATCCGATTACTTCCTTGGCGCTACTCTGATTCCCACCAGTTGGCTTTAACCACCACTCTAGTCCATTGAAACGAGTGGACTTCACACTCCTTCTATCATTTCAATAATATCTTTTTGAACTCTTCTCAAAACTTTCTATGTTGCAACCAACACTGCAACCTTGCTCTACCCTTTGCTCGTAAGATTGAATCTCAAGGTAGACTTTTCTCTTGACATATAAATGCCCTAGTTACACTTATTCTCGAGAAATCTCAACTCATAGAGTACATCTTTGTTACTACATACTCACTGCTTCCATGATTTGTCCTTCTGACTTCCCATGGTAAACTCATCTCGCACTTAAACATATCTGCCTTATACATCTAACACGGTATCTTCGTATTCTCTCTTACTACGTTTTGCTTAATCGCACCTATGCTTGCTTGTTGATTTTTCTTTCAAAGAAAACTTTGTAAATTAGCACATGGGTTATTGACGTTGATAATTTTCCACTATATACATTTATAAAATATGCTGAACCTATGCCCGAGTTGTTACTCTAAATTCACGGGACGAGTTGACAACACATACGTGCCATCAAATCTTGGTCCTAGTGAGTTTAGTATACCCTACGCGAGTCGTAACAACCGGTACTTGCAAAAATTTCTTTTGAATTTCCGAAATATCAACTTCAATCACCCATACGCATATATCTTTCTAAAATCATATAAACTTTACCTTTTAACATCGTAACGAGCCTTAGCAAGTCAATTAAACAAAACATAGATTCGAGGAATACTCTTAGTTCCACATACCGGGACCTTTAAACTCTTAGGCTAAGCTCATTCTTAACTCTTGATACATTAACTTCCCAAGTTACCTTAAACTAAACCGACTTCGTTAATGGTTGCCTATGCCTTTTCCTATGGAAACCTTAGAATGTGATATGCATTTGTTACTTGATGTCATAAAAAGGTTTTTGTTGCATGAAAAATATTATGAGAACAACCCTCCAATAGTTAACGAAACCCTGGAGATGAATTAACGGTTTTCGGGAAATAGAAAATCTCATTCCAGGTTTGCTATTGGCGAGTTCCTCCAGTTCAATTATGTGGAAAAGTACTTTACATACAATTATCATTTCTCAAGTAATCCAATGCACATCAATCACTCCTACCTTCATAAAATACTTTATCATCTATGCATGGCAAGCATCAACCTAATTCGATACAATGTTCGGTACGTTGGAAATTAATGCATCAGTCCTGATGACATAAAATTCTCGCTTAAATTCTTAGCTTCTTCCGCTACGAGTAGCTTCCCTCTCTTCGTGTTGCTTAACACAATCTTAATTTTATCACATAACCACTTCCTGAGAGCTTACTAACTCCGTCAACATATGTCGACTTCTCCTTATCTTAAAGCCTTGCGCTGACGTTCTGGAATACAAATACTTCTCATAAAATAAGTCTGTTCCAACAACAAATCTTACTGAAACTTCAGATCATACTTAGACATTTCCAAACTTACTTACGGTATACGAAGTATCTTCCACATCTTATCGAACGCCGTCGGAACGCTCCTTTTCTTCATTACCTTACATTCCTGAAAGATTCATACTTCTACTTACTTAGTTCACCGGCCACCTTCTGGCACAAACAAACCCTTACTAGTACTCATTCCGAGTTATTACTTCTATTCTTACACTTTCCAGTGCATCTTCATTACATACTTCGTCCCTCCAGGGTCCTATTCAGCTCTCAGGCATCCATTCTAATCGTCGAATGCTAAATTGAGTTGATCAGGCTCAACTAACATCAACAACTAGAACATTTACCCGGAACCCAATGGTCCCACTACTTTTGTTGTAACTTAATGACCCAAGGCATGGTCTGAATCGACCTGCTCTGATACCAAATGTAACACCCACACTAGACGTATCTAGAAAGTCTAGCACGTGTATTAGTTTAGTACTGGATACATTAAAAATTTACAACATAAAAACTTTGAATGAATATCATATACAACAAATGTGTTCGTACATTAGATTACAACTCAACTTTTCTAAGATATGATATATATACATCCTTGAACTTCCATGCCATGCTGCAGCTGGTACGAGCGAACACTTGCTGAAACATCCATCCGGCTACTAGCTTGCTAAACCATCCTGATATCTGAAACAAATAAGGATTGGGATGAGACATAATGTCTCAGTGAGTTCCACCTAACCCTAGGCTATAGGCAACCTCGGGGGAAACCTACGGTCACCACGTGTCTAAAATACAACCTGCCGGTTGATTATACGTGTGTGGGGACTTGCTTTCTTAGACGGCGGTGTTTTCTAGGGCCGTCTTATTATTCTTAACTTGCTATAGGCTTCTCTTCTTATACGTGTCATGGCGGTCAAAAGGGAAAACTAAACCGCAATGCCAAGATACGCTCTATGCATCAAGGACTTCACATACTAAAGTCATGACACGATTCTAAACCGGACGATTAGGGGAAACCTAGGATCGTCGTCGGTATAACTCTCTTATCTTACTTACTTGCTTACTTGAATAGGTTGTATCTAAAATCTTTCTTAATCTTGCCACCAAAGTGACTCTTTCTAGCTTGCTAGCTCTTGACTTTCTACTTACTTATTCTTTCTAGTTCTTGACAGTCTATGCCAAGGCTCTATGACACAACACACATAATGTATGATGATTATGCATAGTCAGCTTCATTGATTATGTTAGCGTGTAACAAACAATTATCTTGAATTCATTTTATGGATTAGTCCCGAGTGGAGCAACCCCGGAAGATAATCCCTAACTACCGGTGAAATGCTTAGCAAGAGCGCACCGGACTCCCTTAGTGAACGTGCGGATCCCTTACGGCTTACCCCATTCCCCTTGGAGAACCTTTTGTACCCAACCTTGGAAGGAATACAAAAGACACGACACCTTAACTTAGTGAAATGCGGCTCCCTTGCGGCTTAACCATTCCCCTTGGGGAACCCCTTGAATCCAACCTTGGAAGGAATTCAAGAGACATATTTTATTTAAATCCAAAATATATATTTTTGAAACAATTTCAATACCATATCGTTGATTTTTTTAAGTCCAAAATATATCCTTTTTGAAACAATTTCAACATATCTTTGATTTTATTTAAATAAAATATATATTTTGAAACAATTTCAATATAATATATTTTCTATTAATTGTTTTACTTCAAATAAATCTTTATTATTAATTTTCCTTAAAAACAAAATCTTTGATATTAATTTATAGGCTAAACAATTAATATCTTTGATATTTTTTAAACAATTTCAATACTCTTTGATTTTTTTGAAACAATTTCAAATCCATATCTTTTATTTTATTTATATAAAATATATATTTTGAAACAATTTTAATATAATGTATTTTCTATTAATTGATTTCTGTAATATTCAGCTTAATATGTAGTGACGTAATACATGTTAACGATAAAATGCGCACGGCTAAGGCTAGGGGTATTTATGGAAATTCACGCCTAGAGAGTACTTAAGGACAATTGGACCAATATTCTTCATAAGATTTTCTCCTTTCTCTCTCTAGGGTTTGCTTTGAGTTTTGCTCTACCTTCTCTCTAGAAATTTGTTACCTCTATCCTTCACCACATTTATCTTCTCTCAATCCTTCAACAAGTAAGAATCTAAGCAAGAATAGAGTTATACCAAGGGTGTTGATAAGAGAGTTGGAAGCAAGCTTCTCCAAAATAGTTTCTTCTCATCTAGAGAAAATCTTTCTAGGGTTTTGCTGTCAAGGATTAGAGTTTTGAGCTTATCTTTTGTAATACCCACACTAAACATATCTAGAATGTTTAGCGTGTGCATTAGTTTAGTACTGGATACATTAAAATTTAGGCTAAAGTGCACTTTTCCACCCCTAACTTTCAAAAACTTGCAATTTTGGCCCCCTAAGTACAAAAACTACAATTTTGCCCCCCAAAGATTTAGCCCCATTGCAAATTTCATCCTTTTGCTCAATTTTGACCTAGTCAACGCTGATTTGGCCCACCTTGTCAGGCCACGTTGGTATATACTGGTTTTTAAAATTAAATAAATGAAAACTGAAATTAAAAATAAAACCCAGCAACCACAAGATCTTCAAGCCCCTTTCTTCTCCATCAAACACAATAAAAACCCAACTACATGTTCTTCATCTCTTTGATGTTCCCTTCTATATTTTTTTTCTCCAAAACCAGACATGCTATTAATTTGTACGCAAAAAATCATCAATTCAAAGTGCTATTACAAGTTACAACACACGAAGCCTCCATGGAACCGGCGATAAGGTTCTCGCCGACACCCCATGAAGAAAAAAAAGGAACAGTGGCTCGTGAACAATGCCATTCTTCACTTCAAGAAGTGCTCCCCACACACCTCCATGGCACCAAAGAGCTGCTGACCCTGTTCAACCATGACTACATGCCGTAAACAAACCAACAAAAGTAACATGATTTGGTTTTATCCCATTCTCCAACATCTCAAAAACAAAAGCAGCAGAAGCCACAAAAACATCAATATTACCATCTCCATTCCTTTCCATTTCTCCCTCACTTGCCATCACTCCATCAACACCATTCCCATCGCCGTCGCAATTTCCGGTGCGCGAGGTTTGATAACATCCTGTCATTACGTAATATTAGGGACTTATTGTGACATTTTGATAGAGTTCTCATGCAATTTATACTGTTCTGGAGTGCAAAAAGCTTAAAATTTGAAGTCTGTTCGAAGGAAATCGCGCCACGCCAATTTCAAGCCGTGCTGCGATTTTTGAAGCAAAATTACACACTTCCTGTAAAGAGGAAATCGCAGTACGCCATTATACAAGGCGCGGCGCGATTTTGATGGGTCAGGCCCATGACTTCTATAAATACTGCACTCAATCTGAAGAACAGGGGTTACGATTTTGGAGAGCAAAATGCGATTTTGAGACATCGGAGACGGCTAGAAGGGCGATTTCTTCATCCTTTTACCCATTCATGTATGTTTTAATTATTTCATTGATTATGCTATTTGTAAACTCGATTATGAGTAGCTAAATCTCTTAGAGATTAGATCCGAGATGAATCTTTGTAACCCTAATTGACACATGTTGCTGTGAAACTCTATTCTGTTTATGAATTCAATTCTAGTTTATTCAATTCAGTTGTTCTTAATGCTTTTTATATCTTGATCACATATAACTTGATTTCGTGAGAATGAATGACCACTGACCATGGCTTTCGACTTAGACCTAATTGAATTGTTCTAATAAACAGGGTTAGTCTAGGAATAGATAATCGTTTGTTAGTGATAATAGGTTAACGTTCGGTAAAACCTTCAAGAATTATTAGACCACCTAAGGAATTAGGGGCTGTAGTTTAAGAAGAGGGTCCTAACTCAAGGGATTGATTAGGGCTAATTTGTTAATCATCGTAAACTAGAAGAGGGTTCATAACAAATAGGTGCAGTAGACCAATTAGGGGAACTTAGAGGATTCGACGGATCTGATCTCATCTCTCCCATATTTTCTTAACCAAATCTTTATTTTCTGTTACTTGATTTAATTAAAATCAAACCAAATCTACCGCCTAGTGGCAAATCAAAATAAACTTTTACACATCCTATTCTTATAACGCGATTGAATTATTGAAGTTAAAACAGTCCTCGTGGGATCGATATTTTTACTACTTCGATAGTATTTGGTGCACTTGCCAAACGTCTATCAAGTTTTTGGCGCCGTTGCCGGGGACTGTTGAGTCATTTCAATTTGGCAATTACGTTATTATTTAGGATTTCTGTCTTTTATATTTTTGTATATATATATTAAAAAAAAAATATTATGCTCTTTGTTTTCTTCTCATTGTACTGTGCTACTGAAAAGTTTATCCAAGTTTTGCAGCTATGATAGACAGGTTACTCCTCTATGACACAGAAGAGATTGCTAAGTTGCAGTATGAAAAATATATGCTATCTTTTAAGATCAAAATTTTGGACAACAAAATCTCGAGTTGTGGTCATTATGAGGCAAATCAACCAGGTAGTGACGGTGAAGGGAAGAAAGAGGTGATCAACATCGATTACAATACTCAACTTCAGAATATTTTAGATGATTTCTTGGTGTCAAATCAAGTTTTATTTGAAAAGTTTGATGTTCAGTGTGGTGATCTTGTTAAGAAAGCACATGAGTCTCAGAGGAAGCTGGTTCAGATGAAGAGTGAGTGTCACAAGGTTGAGGTGGAAGAAAAACCCAAAGTGAGGAGTGTTGATATATTCCCAAAGTCTGAACCAACGGAGGTTGAGGAAATCACTCGTGTGCAGATGGATGCACGTCCTTCTCTACGGTGGGAGAGCTTGAACTCTAAAGGTTTAACAGTGAGAGCATGGGAGCATCTACTTCTTTGCTACAAATTCATGGAATTCCTACCAAACAAGAGGAAGAAGAAGGATGATATATTCTTTCTGACATATTTGCCACCCTAACAGTGGTTGAAGCGTCAAGCTCAATGACGTAAAAGAAAGCGCTGGGTGGGAGGCAACCCACTATTTATTTTTCAGGTATGATTTTATTGCTTTCAAATACAAAAATACAAAAATATTTTTCTTTTCTTTTTAATACGAGGCAGGAAAGTTTTAAAAAATTTGTTCAAGTATACCTCCTGCAAAGAAAATCATGCAAGGTACTGATGTCTTGCATGATTCTTTCCTCAAAAGTTTTTCAAAAATTCAATGAACTCAGGCATTTTTCAAGAAAACAAAATTTTTGGCCTGAGGAAGCAAAGCATGCTCCCTGTTTGATCAAAATCGCGCCGCGCCTTGGTATATGGCTTGCCGCGATTTTGCCTACCAGTCTATAAAAACCCAGCTTTTCCACCATTTTCATTCCATGTTTCCTACTTTTCTCTACCAAAAAAATTTCCCTAGACTTCCCATTCATGAATTTTTCCCATCTTAATCTACCTTATCACTTCCTAAACATCATCAAACCACAATCCAATCACAAATTCATCAATCCAAACCATTATCATTCACAATCCATCACAATCCATCATAATTTTCCCAAACTTCACAAAACTTCCTTTTCACCATCTTCCTTAACCACAAATGGCCTCCAATCCACGAAACACCCGCTCAAAGAAAGTCACCAACCCCAAGCCATCCACAAGCAAAGCCAAACGCCCTTGTACCGCATCCGAACCACCCGAAAACGCCATTCATTTTATCAATGACCAAGCCCAAGAGTTCCACAAAGCCATGAAAAGTTTTGAAGTTGTGGGGGAGAGGAAGTTTGAATTCACAAAGCTTGTGAATTATCCGTTCTTTGAGGCTGAGTTACGAAGGAGAGGGTGGACGAAGTTGAATGAGATGATCGATGAAGCGAACAACAAAACCGTGATCGTCGAATTCTTTGCAAATGCACGGGTTTCCGATACACCCTTTCAATCTTTTGTTTGGGGCAAGATCATTGATTTCAGCCCTGAAGCCCTTAATGCATTGCTGAATGTTCAACCGCCGGAGGAGTGTTGGGTTGAGAAACTGAGGAGGGAAATCACTGACGATTTCAATGCCACCAAGCAAGATCAAGGGGATGGCATCTTTGAAGGATTGAGGACACCGAGGGCTGGACACTCGGACGATGATGTGAACATGGGCTGATCTACTGATGGATTAACATTTTCTGCTTTGTATTTTATTTTCAGTCATTTTTCTTTTGATTCATTTTCTTTATTTTCTTTTTAATGTCAAAGTCCATTGAACTTATTTCCCTATTGTAACTGCTCCTGCACTTGTTTATTATTAATGAATTTGTTTTGTTTCATGTGACCTATTCCAGTTTAGTAACAGTTGTTTGATGAAACGGTATTCCAAAAGTTCTAAAGGAGGGGTGACTTGATTCAAAGGCGAAGTGTACGGCGTTGCTAGGTAGTCACATACTCCCAGAAATCTCAGCCATAAGGTTCATTGCCAAATTTGTTTTTCAATTTACTTATATTTAGATTAGTTTTCCATGCAACTACATTTCTAGAACTTGCATTGTTTCTCTATTATTGATTGGTCTTTGTCAATTACACACTGAGGCAAAAGTGCTTGGTCCTGTGAGCCTTTTTGAAGCCTACCCTGTTTTAAATTGTTAAATTTATCCTTTCTTAACCAATTGTGAGCCGGTAG
Organism: Medicago sativa; assembly: GCF_051527215.1. Taxonomy (NCBI): domain Eukaryota; kingdom Viridiplantae; phylum Streptophyta; class Magnoliopsida; order Fabales; family Fabaceae; genus Medicago; species Medicago sativa. The sequence continues at coordinate 842,506 of NC_140754.1, forward strand.
GATTAGAACTTTTTGTTCGGTGACAAACTACATTACAAGCCTAGAGACTTTTAGGATTTGTCCCTTAATGTATTTTCTGAGTTAAGGCATTGTAGAATGTTGCTAAAGATTAAGTTTGGGGTTGCTATTGGAATTTACAACCAACTAAGTTTGGGGTGGGGGTACTAGAGAATAAGAGAACAAAAAATGAAAAGAATTATGAAATTGTCATGCAAAATATACACAAAAATGGTGTATCAAAAAAAAAAAGAGAAATTGAATGATGAAAAAGGGACAAAACATTGAAAATCCGAGTAACTTCAAACTCGATTGTCTCTAAATGTTAAAAATGTTCTCTAGTACCTTTGCATTGATTGTATTTCCATAAGGTGAATGAATGATGGATTGAATTTTGCGCTTTAACTTCCGTAGGAATGCCTAACTCAAATTTTGTGTAGCCTACTTATCCAAATATATCCACCCTTTCACCTAAGCCCCGTTATAACCCTAAAGACCTCAAAAGTGTGTAATGATATTGACTTTGATTGATGTTTAGAAACTTTTCAAGCGTATGGTAATATGTAGACCTGCATGTCGACTGGTAGAACCCTGTTTCAATTTGATGCGAGGAGTTGTGAATTGGTGGATGCGAACAAGTCAAGCTAGCTCATCTTTAGCTAGAAGGAGAATGAACTTTTGGGTACTATCGTTTTGTCAGGTAACTGTTATTTTACTGTCATTTGTCACTGTTGCAAGCAAATTCCTTGAGGACAAGGAATGGTTTAAGTTTGGGGTTGTGATGACATCCTGTCATTACGTAATATTAGGGACTTATTGTGACATTTTGATAGAGTTCTCATGCAATTTATACTGTTCTGGAGTGCAAAAAGCTTAAAATTTGAAGTCTGTTCGAAGGAAATCGCGCCACGCCAATTTCAAGCCGTGCTGCGATTTTTGAAGCAAAATTACACACTTCCTGTAAAGAGGAAATCGCGGCACGCCATTATACAAGGCGCGGCGCGATTTTGATGGGTCAGGCCCATGACTTCTATAAATACTGCACTCAATCTGAAGAACAGGGGTTACGATTTTGGAGAGCAAAGTGCGATTTTGAGACATCGGAGACGGCTAGAAGGGCGATTTCTTCATCCTTTTACCCATTCATGTATGTTTTAATTATTTCATTGATTATGCTATTTGTAAACTCGATTATGAGTAGCTAAATCTCTTAGAGATTAGATCCGAGATGAATCTTTGTAACCCTAATTGACACATGTTGCTGTGAAACTCTATTCTGTTTATGAATTCAATTCTAGTTTATTCAATTCAGTTGTTCTTAATGTCTTTTATATCTTGATCACATATAACTTGATTTCGTGAGAATGAATGACCACTGACCATGGCTTTCGACTTAGACCTAATTGAATTGTTCTAATAAACAGGGTTAGTCTAGGAATAGATAATCGTTTGTTAGTGATAATAGGTTAACGTTCGGTAAAACCTTCAAGAATTATTAGACCACCTAAGGAATTAGGAGCTGTAGTTTAAGAAGAGGGTCCTAACTCAAGGGATTGATTAGGGCTAATTTGTTAATCATCGTAAACTAGAAGAGGGTTCATAACAAATAGGTGCAGTAGACCAATTAGGGGAACTTAGAGGATTCGACGGATCTGATCTCATCTCTCCCATATTTTCTTAACCAAATCTTTATTTTCTGTTACTTGATTTAATTAAAATCAAACCAAATCTACCGCCTAGTGGCAAATCAAAATAAACTTTTACACATCCTATTCTTATAACGCGATTGAATTATTGAAGTTAAAACAGTCCTCGTGGGATCGATATTTTTACTACTTCGATAGTATTTGGTGCACTTGCCAAACGTCTATCAAGGTTCGTATTTGAAGGAAAGGGAAAAAGCTGAAATGTATCAATTATAGTTGATGAAAATGATAGTTTTTTAGGAATAAAAAATTGATGATTATAAGTTTTTGGAGAATGCTAACCATTGTCCTTAGAGCATTGGTTAAAGTACTAAAATAGGTAAGTTTATATTGAAAAATGATGTAATTATTACTAAGACAAAAGTAAAGACTTGTATTTCGAAGACAATGTTTCTATTAATGGAATCCTTAACCATTGCCCTTAGGACATTGGTTAGCAAGACCCTAAGTTTTTTTAAGATTTGGATTTTGGGGATGAACACATAAATAAGGATGAAGAGAAGTGTTTTGTTTTTCAGATTTTGGGGACCCTTCCTTTTTCTTTTCCTTTTAATTTTAAATTTTTTATGATTTTTTTATTATTTAATATCTGTTTTTATTTATTTAATTTATAAAATGATTTTGTGTCATTTTTTATTTTTTGTAATTCATTATTTACACACGTGGCATGCCATGTATGCGTTGACTTGGTCAAAATTGACCAAAAAGACTATTGTTGTAAAGGGGTTAAATCTTAAAGGGCCAAAATTGTAGTTTTTGTATATAGGGGGCCGAAATTGCAAGTTTTTGAAAGTTAAGGGGGGAAAAGTGCACTTTAGCCTAAAATTTACAACATTAAAACTTTGAATGAATATCTTATTCAACAATATGCGTTCGTACAATAATAATACAACTCAACTTTTCTAATACATAGTAAATGCGTCCTTGCATATCCATATCATCCTGCAGCGGGAACGAACACTTGCTGAAACATTCATTCGGCTACTAGCTTGCCATCCAACCTGTTTATCTGAAACAAATAAGGATTGGGATGAGACATAATGTCTCAGTGAGTTATACCTAATTTTATTTTATTTATATAAAATATATATTTTGAAACAATTTTAATATAATGTATTTTCTATTAATTGATTTCCTTCAAACAAATCTTTGCTATTATTTTATAGGATAAATTGCATATTTGGTCCCTTATTTAATTTGTGAGTTTCATTTTTGTCCCCTAATTAATAAAAGTTTCGTTTTGGTTCCTTAATTCCATCACCGTATGCCAATTTGGTCACCGTCTATTAATTTTAATCCAAAATCTCTAAAATAGACCAAAAAAAAATTTGACAAATAAAATAGACCAATATTGCAGGTGGTCCATCTGAGTTTTTTTTTTTCTTCTGGAATTATTTATGTTAAAGTTGATGAAGATAAAGGAGAAATAGAAGGATGAGGATTAAGAAAAGGAATGAAAGGTTATGTGTTGATGAGTCATTGTTACATTTTATGGTCTTGCATGATTCAAGGGTCTATTTTGTTTCAAAATAATCAAATGGTTAAAATTAAATAAATTAATAAGGTCTATGGTGGACCACCTACAATGTTGGTCCACTTTAGACATTTTAGATTAAAATTAACGGACTAGGACCAAATTGACAAAAAGACATGAAATTAAAGGACCAAAAACAAACTTTTATCAATTAGGAGATCAAAATAAAACTCACAAATTAATTAAGGGATTAAATATGCAATTTAGCCTAATTTAAAAATAAGTCTTTACTTATACTTTTATTTTAGCTCATTTATCTATCTTTTGTATGTGATTGAGTAGCTTCTTTTTGGTAATAATATTAAATTACACACATATATAATGTGTTCAATACAATGCGGTATATCAACTATGATCTGAAAATTTGTTGAAAATATGGTCGTCTTTGCTAAATTATGGGCAAATATCAATTGCTTATCACTAGACAAATTCCACACTAGAGTTTACTTAAAATTTTAAATTAGTACATGTGGTTAATTTTTCTTGGATTAAACTATTCACAATTCCGTAAAGCGAAACCTAAAACAAGTCTTATTTTTTATACAATAAATCTTTTTCAATTCTTGTCGAACGAGAGGGTTTTGCCTTCAAAGTGGATGTACAATATGAACGCCGTCCCCTTTTTTTGTCATCATTGCTATGTTATCGGGAACGACGTAACATTATGTAAGTGGCTGCACCCAGATATTAATAAGGAGAATCGTGGTAAAGCCAAGGTGGCAGCCGGTCCTAAGAATGTGTCACACCAGCCTCGCGGTGATAAAGGGGCTTCTTCTTCTAGTCAATATGTCCATGTGGTTAAACAAGTTCCAACTTCGGATGTGTTGAATAATGCTACTGCAGGTACGGCAGAAATCAATACATCAATCAGTAGCTTTAGTTTTGCTCAGAAAAATGTCACAGATGTTATCCCTCAAGGTACGCTTCCTAAGTCGGCCGTTCCCGTGTTAGAATTGGCGACCCTTGAAGAGCACATTGAGGAACATCCCACTGATGAGGAGGAATTGGAAGTTATGGTACAACATTCGTTGCCTGTTTCTAATGTTGGAAACGTTGTTGACAGTGTAGAAATTCCAAATTTTGAAGAAGCTTCAGCAACTGATCTTGTGGAAACTGAAACTGGTATGGCAGCATGACACACTAGCTGTGCATATCACTGAAGGTACAGACACTGAGGTCGACATTGTTAACAGGGAGGTCTCACCAACTGCCCAAATTGTTGACAACGACGGTGCAGAACTGGAGAATACAAACAACAACCGAATTGTCCAAGAGGAAGGAATGACACATCCTAATCCTCGAATTCAACATGATCTTGATTTTTGGCAGAAAATTAAGGATTGCCTACCTAGCACCTCCGTACATGTATTGGAAGAGATAACTGATGTTGCAAACATAGAGCAAGTTTCCAATGCTGCAGCATCCGAGCATTCTGTACCACAAATTCAGCACACAACTCATAATAACAACGAGGACACTGCTCAAAATGATGCAGAGGTAATTTTACCCGTACAACAACATGTTAGCAGGAACATTCAAAATGGTCTTGATTTATGGGCCAGAATCCGTGAATATGATCAACGAATGGCTGATGAAGGCTTCACTCAAGTTCTTACCAAGGCGCAGAAGCAAAATCGTAAAAAGCAAATCACTGGCACGCCCTATCAAACCCGGGCAAAGGGTGGTCTTCCATCTTCCAAATGATTATGTTATTGGCGAATATGGGTCATGGGATTCAAAGTTCTATTTGGTTAGAAACTCTTCCGGCTGATTGTCAGTTGCATATAGATTTCTTCGTGGAGTTAGTTTGTTTAACTACATATTTTCTTAGTCTGTAGTAGTTTATTTCAGCATTTTTTTGTTTGTTTTTCTTCTGAGGGTTTTGGTCTAGCCCCCATCTTCTTGTATATTTTTTTCCTTTTTTAATAAAATTTTAGAGTTTGGCGGCATAGGACGGAGTATGTCGGTATGTCGGTGTTTCCTCCTGATGTCTGCCAGATGTCGGTGTTTCCTCCCGATGTCTGCCATTACTCCTTGCTTAGAAAAAAAAAATATAAATATGTGTATCTTACAGACAACAGATTCATCCAAGTGATAGAGAATTGGACTCTTTGCGCATGTGGGCGGGAATTCAATTAACATTTAGTTAATGGAGATGGAGATTAAATGAGTGAAGTATTTACTATTTAGAATTTACCTTACAAATAATAGAACTCTGATAAATTTACAAATATTTAAACACACAACATTTTGATCATGCACGTAACAATAAATTTCATGCGTGATAACCAACCCAAATTATGTATGTTATCTTGTGGAAACATAGAACAAAGTTATATGAAAATTTACGTGACTCGAATGCATTCCAAGTCCGAGTAAAGAGCGATTGATAATAATGCGGTGTGCAAGAATGGAACGTAACTCCAATTGAAGGTGCTACAAATTACTTAAAATTTAACATCAACTTCCTTTTGAACATTAACATCAACTTCATCATCGATCATCAACTCTCACACCTTCAAAGAAATATAACACTTCGTTTATGACGTCTCATCTCATATTTAAGAGTTTGATGGTCTAACCTTAAGAAACGAAGTTTAAATTTTATCCAGAACAATTTTAAAATGATTATTAATATCACTTTAATAATTTTCTCCTCCCCAATTTATATTAAATAAATAAGGGAAATGCTAACCGGTGCTCCCGGAGCACTGGTTTATGGTTCTAAAAAAGGAAATTATATAGTAATTAATGAAGTGAAAATTGTATAATTAATCCATAAAAAGTTTAAAAAGTTTCCTTTTTTTAGTATTGCTTTCCTTTTATGGTGTGCTTAACCACTGCCCTGGGGCACCGGTTAGCATGACCCAATAAATAAAAATAAGATGATACTAGTTGATAATCAAACAAAAGTAAATAGTTTTTTGTTTAACCTTTGACAAAGATATCAATACGATCTAAAATGCACATTACGTTACCATTTTTTTATATGATACTTTCAAATAGTTCTCAATTAATTTGTCCTCAATTAGATTAGAATTTGTCTTTGTATCTATATATCTAACTTAACATCATATTCAACTTCAATAGAGGTTAAACATAGACCTTGTTGATAATTATAAAAGCATACACAAAATTGTACCCTGTCTCATTTTCTGCTGCATGCTATCCTTTTTCCATTTTTTTGTATTCGCCTAGCTTGCTCTGCATGGTACCAATACAAGGGTAGGTCATCACTTCATCATCGATCATCAACTCTCAAGTGTATTTGTCAAGAAGGACTACACGTCACATATTGATGTGAAGTTTCAAAGGATCATTAGAAAAACATTAAAACCAAAAAAATTCAAATATTCTCAACTCAAAAAATATCTTTTTCTTAACAAACCTTGATTTTCAATCAAGTGACTTCTACATCTTTTTTTAAATCAAATTTCAATCAATTTTAATCATATTTAGACTTTATTTTCTACAATGAAAATCAATCAACTTCACCTTTTTAGCCACTTTGGCTCTTTTTACCTTTAAAAACATTTTCAAACTTTAAAATCAATCTTAACAAATCACTCGGTTTTTTACCCCGAACTACGTGATTTTGATCCCACTCGGATACATAGGCCAAAGACTTTGAATTTCCAAATCAACAAAAATACAAAAAACATTTTCTTTCTTTCTCTATTTACACTTAACCTTTTTTACAAGCAAGTAACATTTTAGTACAAGATAATTAAAAGCAAGAGGTTTCTATTGAGTACTATAGACGTTTAGGATACTAATACCTTCCCTTAACATAACCAACCCCGAACCTTTAATCTCTAAAATATAGGGTTTATTCGATCTTTTCCTCTTTTCCTTGGAAAAAATAAAAGCTCGGTGGTGAACTAAAAATTGCGAGACAACGATAATCAATAGCCTGATATCGAAAAATAACCGCGACAGAAATAGAGACTTCACTGGGGACAATCCCCTAAGTGGGTTAAACCTATCTTGTCTTTCTTTATCTTTGTGCTTTATTTTACTTGTAAATTGTAAATATGTGCCTATGTGTTTATCTTTTCACGTGAGTGGTGAGATAAGTCCTACACCCGGACTTGAGGGAAACATAAGATAGGATGGTGGTATAATCAAAGTGCCATACCGAGAGTAAGTCTCGGGTCTTGGTACATGTGATATAACCCTACTCAATTGAGGTCTCTTGAAAGTAATACTATGTCAGCATGAGTAGTTGTAACGCCCTCATAAAAGTGTCTAGAATTTTATAAAGCGTTAAAATTTAATACCGGGTACATTAAAATTTCAATATAGAAATTTACCTGTGATGACTGATAATGTACATATGTCTCTAGGACTCCTGACTGATTATCTGATAACTATACATATTATCTAGATGATATTTGTACTAACTGACGAGCACAAAATATCATACATAATTTGATACATAATTCCCCTAAACTGATAGGGACTAAAATACATCACAACAAGTCCTGAGACATACTTCCACATATAGACATCATCAATGAAGTGCCATAATCAATCTGTAGCCTTTACTTATGTAACACCCACGACGTGGCTTTCGATATCCCACCAGTTGGATACGAAAGGTTCCCGCCAGTTGGAACGGGCACTATCCGTAAGGATGACCCCACGTTAATAAGAGGAACCAAATCACATCGGAATGAGAAGGATCCGGAGACCGTGTAGGTATGGGACTACATGGTTGAAGGAAGGCTTATAAGAATTATTAGGTACTACCCATATCAACAAGATGCATCTTCTTTTCGGTAGCTCATTCCATAAGAACTCCGCAGTTAAGCGTGCTTGACTTGGAGCAATTTTGGGATGGGTGACCTACCGGGAAGTTTCCCGGTAAGCGTGCGAGTGAGGACAAAACACGCTGAAAAGACTCGTGTTGGTTTGTGGGGTTAGTGGCAATCCTTAAAGCAGTCTGGGATGTTACAAAATGGTATCAGAGCAGACCTCTCCCAGTACGGTGTGGTTCGGGGACGAACCAGGCGGAAGCTGGTGGGCATGTAACACCCACGACGTGGCTTTCGATATCCCACCAGTTGGATACGAAAGGTTCCTGCCAGTTGGAACGGGCACTATCCGTAAGGATGACCCCACATTAATAAGAGGAACCAAATCACATCGGAATGAGAGGGATCCGGAGACCGTGTTGGTATTAGATTACATGGTTGAAGGAAGGCTTATAAGAATTGTTAGGTACTACCCATATCAACAAGATGCATCTTCTTTTCGGTAGCTCATTCCATAAGAACTCCGCAGTTAAGCGTGCTTGACTTGGAGCAATTTTGGGATGGGTGACCTACCGGGAAGTTTCCCGGTAAGCGTGCGAGTGAGGACAAAACACGCTGAAAAGACTCGTGTTGGTTTGTGGGGTTAGTGGCAATCCTTAAAGCAGTCTGGGATGTTACAGTAGTCGTGTTTGGCATTATTATTTTCAAGTGACCCATGAAGTTGAGGACCTTTAGAGTTACCTTTTGTTTTATCTTGGTTTTCGGGTGTCAAACATTGATTACGTTTGAACCTTTTAAACCGGTGATATCTTATTTTTTCTTGGGAAGGGAAAAAGTAAGCAAAACCCTTGAGAATCGAGGTCCGGGAGTTGTTTTCGCTACGGGAAGGTGTTAGGCACCCATAACGACTATAGTATCCTATAGGAACCGTCTTTAATTTCTACGCGCGCGCTTTATTTTTAAATGCTATTTAAAAGTATTTATTTAAACCTAAGAGTTTCTAAGTGAAGAATTGGAGGGAGAAGAATGTGTTTGGAGTTTTATTTTAGTTGAATTGAAGGAATTTTGTTCCTTGCCTACGTACCCGTTTAAGGGATCAAATCCACCGTAGTTCTCTTCCAAAAAATGTTTTTGTTTTTGTTGGTTGATTTTAAGTTTGAAAATGAAATTTTGGAGAATAGAAAGAGGCCTCAAGGGCATGAGATTAGGAAATAGTGAGGTTGAATTAGTGAATTGCAAAATATGGTCAAAGTAGGATTAGAGTTCATTGAAATTTGATTAAGAAAATGGAAAAGAAAATACAATGGGATGTTGGATCCCAAGGTTTATTTGGAAAAAATTTGAATGAAGTTGTTCACATTTGTTTGGAAAATTGGTTTTTTCTAAGTAGAAGTCCTAGGCATTCATCTAAACATACAATCCTAAACATACATCTAAACATGCATATTCTAGCTATTTATCTAAAGTGGAGTGTGTGCATGTGTCGGTGCTTGTGTCGGTGTACATCATTAGAGTCCATTGTCCTTTACATCATACCCTAGATACATTCTATGGCCTCTTTGCCAAGAAATTAAAAGTATGAAAGTAAAATATTACAAGAACTCCTAAGTGTTTACATTCTAACTTTGGTACAAATCATATTGCGAGAAGAATAGAGATGAAAATGGGATGAAATGGAGATGCTTATGGTGAATATGAAATATGAAATGAAAAGGTTAGTAGCATAAGGCAATATCAAAGAGGTGAAGTAAGAGAAATACTAGAATATAAAAGATAGAAAATAAGTGCAAACATGGCTAAAATTTGTTCATAAAATGCAAGAACCAAGTGACCTATAATTCTCACATTCCAATTGCATTTTAAAGGTTTAGAAACAAGTCTTGGAATGGGAATTATAGGCAACATGATTTACTTGGCATTTTAAAACAAATTTAAGCATATTTACATTATTTATTTACACAACTAACTTGTAACCTAGGCAATCTATCAATATTCCCATACATGCAGTAAAATCAAGCACAAACAGTGGCTAAACTTCTATGGAATCAAGTGGCATAGGTCACCAAAATTCATCAAGCAATTTGGATTGAAATCAAGCAAAGTTTCACTTATTTTTAGCACAAAATATGACAAAAATAGCAAGAAAAATAACACCTCACTTTTAACCAATTTTATCATGTGAAAATTATCACAAAATGCTACAAAAATATCAAGAAGCCTATGTGAATTTTTTAGGAATTTTTTTTAAAGGTTTTTTGGACTAAAAATCACAAGAAAATTACTAATTCTAACAAAAAAATGGGGAAAAAATGCTCCAAATACTTTTCTCAATTTTTAGCACAAGAAAAAGTCACAAACATGTTGAAAGAAATATTAAGAACACATAGAAAAAAATTTAGGAATTTTTGAAGGTTTTTAGGACTAAAAAGTGCAAGAAAATCGCTAATTCTAACAAAAAATAAGGAAAAAAAACTATACATATTTTTTTTATCAAATTTTATTATGTAAAATGTCATAAAAACATCAAGAATATCATCAAGAACCTATGGAGATTTAATTGGAATTTTTAAAGGATTTTTGAACATGCAGGGGGTATGGACAGCAGAATTTAGCAAGAAACACACAGGGGTGGGGGGTGCAAAGAGCAGTATATGCTCAGCCATGGCAATTGGGCTCAAAAAAAACAGACAGGCCGGGTCAGGCTGGGTTAGTGGAGCGAAAACGGGTTGAACCGGTTCGATTACTAGGCTATAAAAGAGCCTGAACCGGTTCAACATTCATTCCCTCAATTCCCTTCTCTTTCTAAACCAATCCCTCTCTCTCTCTAGTTGCAGACTGCGACGGAAGTGGAAACGGAGAAGACGACCGGAGCCGCTCCGACGCGGTGGTCGGCCGGAGAGCCGCCGCGTCGGAGCCTTTTTCCCTATTTTTTTTTGAAAGTTTTACATCAAAATGCTCCTCTTCTCCTCCTCTTTCCAAATATCCAGTCAAAATTTTCAAGAAACGAACACAGCGGTCTAGATCTAAAACCTACAGATCGGATTCAAACCGTCTTCTTTCTTCTTTTACCCGTAAAAAAAAAGGAACAGAGCACATTTACGACGAAAGTTGAAGGAGAAGAGTATTTACCTGTTCCAGATCGGAGGAATGCGCTATGTAGACGACGGAAGACTTTCAGGAATTCGATGCTCTTTGCTTATGCCTTGCGATTCTGTTCTTCCTTTTCACTTCAGCTTCGAATCTGCTTCGCTTCCCTTGATTCTGCTCATTTCGTCCTTATTCCGTTGGATGTAAGGCCGATCTGGACGGGAACGTCGGCGAGAGACGGCGTTGAAAGATTTGAGGCCGTTGGAAAACGAATTCGTTGATGATGATGAATTTGGTTTAAGGTCTTGCTCAGAGTCGATTTGAATTTTTTCAGAAACGAATTTGTTTTTTGGGACGGCGAAGATGAATCTGGTCCATTCGTTCTTGTTGTGGTTGAATGTTTTTGATGAGTCTGCAGATTCGTGATGAATTGGTGGAGATTTTGTGGTTGTTAGGGATGAAGGAGGTAGTGATTGAAGGTAGTTACGGTGGTTTCAGGTTGTTGCAGTGGTTTCAGGTTGTTGAGGAAGGTAGTTACAGATGGGGGAGGGTGGCGCGTGAGAGAGAAGAAAAGGAGAGAGAAATTTCCTCTCTCTGATTTCTCAGATTCTGGAAAAATGTGTAATGATTGGGGGCCCCTGAAAAATTGACCTGTTGACTGCCTTTTATAGCATGCCATGTGTATGGATTGGACCAATGGGTGCTTGCCACGTGGCACCTGACTTGAACACTCCTTTGGACAAATCTGCAATTAACTAAAAGACGAGGACTGCACTGCAATTAATCAAAGAGGACTTAAAAATGCAATTAGTAGAAAATTAGGATCAAAATGAAAATTAAAATAAAATGAATTAAAATTGGTAATCGGAAAATAACGTAAAGCGAAACGATTAAAATTGACAAAACGGACTAAAACGAACAAATGGCCTAAATGAGGTACTTTAAAGTACCTCTCTGCCGAAATTTCGTGTGAAATGACCAAAATGCCCCTGGGGCTGAAAACGACTAAAAAAAAGACTCAGATGCAGTTAAAAAATGGATTTTTAACAGAAATTGAATCAAAGACTCATACAAGCAAAATTAAAAGACTCAGAGACAATTTTTTTGGATTTAGACAGTACTTTGACACTTGAAAAGACTAAAATGCCCCTAGGGGCAAAACTGACTCAAAAATGACTTCAAATGCAAATTTTGGAATGGATTTTGACATAGAATTGAAATGAAGACTTATTCAAACTATTTGAAAAGACTCAAACAAATTTTTAAAGATTGAAAGAGATTTTATCATGGGAAATGACTAAAATGCCCCTAGGGGCTAAACTAACTAGGAAATGACTCGACTGATATTTTTGAAATGAATTTTGACATGAGATTGAAACAAGGACTTATACAAACCAATTTAAAAGACTCAAACAATTTTCAAGGATTAAAATGAGTTAAATGCAGGAAATGACTAAAATACCCTTTTATGTGAATTTTGCAAATAACATTGAAATAAAATGCAGAGAAAGATGCAATTGATCAGAGACATATCAAATGACTTATAATGCAAGAAAAGAAGAATTGATTAGCATTTTTAGGTCCAAAATTAGGGTATAACAGCTGCCCCTATTTAAGTTTCTTTGTCCGGAGGGTCAAGAGACGAAGTCTTTGAGTTGACGGGACGAAGATACTTAAATATTAAAATTTGCACTGCTTTTGGACATAAAAATACACTTTCAGATTTTTCAAACAAACACGAATGCCATGCAACATTTCATTTATGAATGCAAGACAATCGAACCGGAATCTACGGGCTGTGTCACACCACCAAGGGATTTATAGACATCAAGGTAGAAAGAACGGGCAACAAATAGACAGGTACAAGCTGCTCTTGGGATCGAACTTGGCACTTGACCGGAAACATAGACATATAGGCAGATACAAGCTGTTCTTTGGATCGAACTTGACACTTGATCGGAAGCATAAACATATAGGCAGATACAAGCTGTTCTTTGGATCGAACTTGACACTTGGTTGAAGATACAAACAGATAGGCAGACACAAACTGTTCTTTTGGATTGAACTGGCTGTTTGACTGGAGACATAGACAAAAGGGTTGATACAAGCTGTTTCTTTGGATCGAACTTGCTTGTTGGATTATCACCACATCATGTGGGAGAGTGCAGACTGTTCTCTTAGATCGAACTTGTCGTTTGACCGATAACAAAGCATAAGCTGGGTACAAACTGTTCTTCAGATTGAACTTGCCGTCTGACTGATAACAAAGCATAAGCTGGGTACAAACTGTTCTATCGAACTTGCCGTTTGACCGATAATAGAACATAAGCTGGGTACAAACTGTTCTATCGAACTTGCCGTTTGTCCGGAAGCATAGGTATATAAGCAGGTACAAGTGGTTCTTTTTTGGATCGAACCCGGCGCTTGACCAGTAACAAGATACAAATTGAAAGTCTGGTTTAACAAGATACCAATTGAGGGTAAATTGTCATTGACTTAATTTGAAAGTAGACATGACCATTTTTGTTGGCCCAAGAGTAAATTGACATTGATTTGAATTGAGAATTGACATCGACATTGACATTGACATTGACATTGGCATTGGAGATTGACATTTGACATTGTCATTGAAATTGGAATTGAAATTGGAGATTGACATTGAAATTGGAATTGGAATTGGAGATTGGAAATTGCTTCGAATTTGGACATTGAATTGAAATTGAGATTGCTTCGAATTTGACATTTGGAATTGGAATTGAAATTGAAATTGAGTTTGGCAGTTGAAATTTGGAATTGAGATTGGAGAGTTGAGATTGCATCGGATTTGATAATTGAAATTGAATTGAATTTTGACTTTGAATTGGTGTTGAAATTGAAATTGAGTTTGACAGTTGACAGTTGGATATGCAACATGTATGCATGGTATAGCAAGATTGTTGGATGTATGGGCACATAAAATGCATGATTATGCATGTATGCATGCTTGAAATGCATGATTGGTTGGCAATTTGGCAGAGAAATTTCACAAAGGCAGACAAGACATTGGAAGATTGGGCACATAGTGGCTCGTGCTGCAACATATTCACAGGGGAAAACCTCTTTGGAGAGACCGTCGTTGAGAGACGTATCAAAACCATGGCTGAGGGCAGTAAAACTTGTAAAGGAGAGACCCTTGGTAGGTTCTTGGATACAGGTCGCCATTGCTAGGCGTGTCAGTGCTGGGTAAACATTGGATGTTCGCATCTGTGGTCAATGCTTTTCCAATATTTCATTCTTTCATTCCTCATTTTCAAACCCCACTTTTGCCTGAATCGCCCTTTCGGGTTTTCGATTCACCGGGGAATAAATATTCTTTTCATTGCCCCATTTTTGCCTGAATTGCCTTCATAGGTTGTCAATCAGCGGGGTGCTCATTTTTGCCTAAGCCGCCCTTTCGGGTTTTCAACTTAGCGAGCTTTTCATTTGTATTTTTCATTTTTCACTTTCATTCTGTTTTTCATTCTTGCCATTGACCACAGATCATCCTGGGGAGTAACCTGCTTGTAACATGTATTGAAATAGACATTGATATTCATTCATTCATGCATGTTTTATTGAAATGTACTCTGTTGCTCAGGTTTGCTTTCAAAATAGTCAGAAAAAGATTTTTCAATTTTCAAAAGATGTTTGTTTCAGACGTTGACATCATCAAATAGAAAGAAAATGTTTTGTATATAGCATTGAAAGTAGAAAGAAAAATAGAGTTTCAAACAATAGCACAGGCTCAAATTGATGTAGAAGAGTGAAAGTCAGCCAAGGGCACAACTTCACGGATTTACAAAGCTTGGAAAATGGTAATTTTATTGGTTGGTGATACATTGAACACGATGACCGCTACATTTCATAGAAATTTTGAATTCACAAGTACAGAAGCCTCTGATGAAGATGATCATTGACAGTTGCAGATGCCCCAAGGGGTGATGGTGATTTGCCAGATATAGTTACTTGTCTTTTATTGTCAACCTCATTTTTGCATGAACCGCCCTTTCGGGTTTTCGGCTCATCGAGGCGCTCATTCTTGCCTGAGTTGCGTACAATCTCAGCGAGCTCTTTCATATTCATTTTTTTTGTCCCTAACTTTTGCCTGGATCGCCCTTTCGGGTTTTCGATCCACCGGGAAGCGCATTTTTGCCTAGGCCGCCCTTTCGGGTTTTCGACCTACCACGCTGTTCTTTTCTTTCTAGACAAAGTATTTCTTGACTATATCGGCATTAACAGGATTTGGGAGTTCAACACCATCCATGTGTGTAAGAATCAAAGCACCCCCAGAGAAGGCCTTCTTGACAACATAAGGACCTTCATAGTTAGGTGTCCACTTGCCCCTTGGGTCGGGTTGCTGACTTATCCTTCTTTTCAATACAAGTTCGCCTTCCTTGAATTCTCGAGGTCGGACTTTCTTGTCAAAAGCATTCTTCATCCGCACTTGATACAACTGTCCATGAGTCATAGCATCCATACGTTTCTCTTCAATCAGATTCAATTGATCATACTGACTTTGACACCATTCAGCCTCAGTTAATTTCGCTTCCATGATCACTCGAAGAGATGGAATCTCCACTTCCAGAGGGAGAACTGCTTCCATACCATACACCAAAGAGAAAGGGGTTGCCCCGGTTGAACTACGCACTGTAGTACGGTAGCCATGCAAGGAAAACGGTAGCATTTCATGCCAGTCTTTGTAAGTAGTGACCATCTTCTGAACAATCTTCTTGATGTTCTTGTTAGCGGCCTCAACTGCACCATTCATCTGGGGTCTGTAAGGAGAAGAGTTGTGATGTTCAATCTTGAATTCTTCACACAAATCTTGCATCATGCTATTGTTCAGATTAGAACCATTGTCAGTGATAATTTTGTTGGGAACACCATATCGACAGATGATGTTATTCTTGATAAACTTGACAACCACTTGCTTGGTCACATTTGCATAGGAAGCAGCTTCAACCCACTTGGTGAAATAATCAATTGCCACTAGAATGAAACGATGTCCATTGGAGGCCTTTGGTTCAATTCTTCCGATCATGTCGATGCCCCACATAGAGAAAGGCCATGGGGAAGAGATAACATTGAGAGCATGTGGAGGCACATGAATCTTGTCAGCATAAACTTGACATTTGTGGCATCTTTTGGCATGTCTGTTGCAGTCACGCTCCATAGTTATCCAGTAATAGCCAGCTCTCAACAGCTTTCTTGACATAGTGTGGCCCGAAGCATGGGTCCCAAAGGTACCGTCATGTACATCATGCATCAATTTCTCAGCTTCTTGTTTGTCAACACATCTCAACAAGACCATATCATAGTTCCTCTTGTATAGGATTTCTCCGTCCAGAAAGAATTTGCTAGCCCATCGTCTCAAGGTCTTTTTATCCCTGTTGGAAGCACCAGGTGGATATTCACGATTCTGCAAGAATTGTTTGATGTTGTAATACCAAGGCTTTTTATCATTCACATCTTCGTCAGCCTGATCTGGCATATTTTCAATAGTAAACACATGTGCGGGTCTATCAAGACGCTGAACTTTGATTACAGGCACATCATTCCAGTGGTTGACACGAAACATAGAAGACAAAGTAGCAAGAGCGTCAGCCATCTGGTTTTCATCCCGAGGGATGTGGTGCAGCTCAACCTTGGTAAAGTATGTCAACAGACGTCTTGCATAGTCACGGTACGGGATCAGCTTCTCATGATGAGTCTCCCATTCACCCTTTATCTGATTAATAACAAGTGCAGAATCTCCATAGATGTCAAGGTGTTTGATTCTCAGGTCAAGGGCTTCTTCAATGCCCAAGATGCATGCTTCATACTCAGCTATGTTATTCGTGCATTCAAAAGTTATTCGAGCGGTGAAAGGAATGTGGTGCCCCTGCGGAGTCACAATGATGGCTCCAATTCCTTTACCGTAAGCATTAACAGCACCATCAAACACCAATCCCCACTTGCTATTGGGATCCGGCCCTTCATTGATCAGTGGTTCTTCACAGTCTTTTGCTTTCAGAAACATAATCTCTTCATCAGGGAAATCAAACTTAATTGGCTGGTAATCATCAAGAGGTTGGCAAGCAAGATGCTCAGCAAGGACGCTTCCTTTGATTGCTTTCTGAGCTTTGTATACAATATCATATTCAGACAACAACATTTGCCAACGTGCAATCTTTCCAGTAACAGCGGGCTTTTCAAAGATGTACTTGATTGGATCCATTCGGGATATCAACCAAGTTGTATGATTCACCATATAATGACGCAGGCGTTTGGCAGCCCAAGCTAAAGCACAACAAGTCTTTTCAAGCATCGTATACCGAGTCTCGCAGTCGGTGAACTTCTTGCTCAGATAGTAGATAGCATGCTCTTTCTTACCAGTCTCATCTTGCTGACCGAGAACACAGCCCACTGAATCGTCTAACACTGACAGATACATAATCAAAGGCCTTCCTTTCACTGGTGGGACAAGGATAGGTGGTTCCAACAGGTATTCTTTAATGCTATCAAAAGCTTCCTGACATTCATCATTCCATACAACAGGCTGATTCTTTCTGAGCAATTTGAAAATTGGTCCACAAGTAGTAGTCATGTGAGATATGAATCTTGAAATATAATTCAGACGTCCGAGGAAACCTCTGACTTGCTTCTCAGTTTGAGGGACCGGCATCTCTCTGATGGCTCGGACTTTGTCAGGATCAACTTCAATGCCTCTTTGACTGACAATGAAGCCTAGCAACTTTCCAGATCTTACACCAAATGTGCACTTGTTAGGGTTCAATCGCAGCTTGTACTTTCTCAGTCTTTCAAACATCTTTTTCAAATACACAACATGCTGCTCTTCATCACTTGACTTCACAATCATATCATCAACATATACTTCAATCTCTTTGTGAATCATATCATGAAACAGAGTGGTCATACCCCTTTGATAGGTAGCACCAGCATTTATCAAGCCGAAGGGCATCACTTTATAACAGAATGTTCCCCACGGAGTAATGAAGGACGTCTTTTCTCTATCTTCAGGTGACATTCGTATCTGGTTATAGCCAGAGAAACCATCCATGAAGGAAAATACTTTGGATTGAGCAGTACTGTCAACAAGCACATCAATATGAGGCAATGGGAAGTTATCTTTTGGACTAGCTTTATTCAGATCTCTGTAATCCACGCACATTCGAACTTTCCCATCTTTCTTTGGTACTGGTACGATGTTGGCAATCCACTCAGGATATTCAGCTGTCATGAGGAAGCCCGCATCAATTTGCTTCTGCACTTCAGCCTTGATCTTAAGAGCCATGTCTGGACGAGACCTCCTCAATTTCTGTTTGACAGGAGGACATTCAGGTCTTGTCGGTATCCGATGTTCCACAATCTTGGGATCTAGACCCGGCATATCTTCATAGGACCATGCAAAGACATCTGGATAATCATGGAGGAGCTGAATGATTTTCTTTTTCGCCTCTGGCTCGAGTGCTGCACCAATCTTGATCTCTCGCTTATTCTCTTCAGTACCCAGGTTGATAAGCTCAATCTCTTCCTGGTGAGGCTGAATGGCTCTTCTTTCTTGCTCAAGCAGTCGAGTGATCTCATACGGTATCTCTTCATCATCATCATCCTCATCTTCAGCTTCATATACAGGGAATTCAAAATTTGGATGAACCATAGGGTCACTGTGTTCAACGGGTTTATTATGGTTCAATCTGCATAATATGATTGGGATGATTTTAGAAAAAGTTTTTTCATGCAGATTTTTGAAATTAATAAGAAAATACAGATGTTTTGGTTTTTTCTGGCATTACCATTATTTCCAAGAAGAAGGCACTAAAAAGTAAAAGAAAACAAAGAGTCGTGAGAAAAACGACAACTTTTATTGATAACGGCAATGCCGAAACAAACACGCCCTTACAATGATATCACTTTCGCCTTGGGCAGAGCGAAAGGATTGTTATTTTGAAAACAAGAAAACATGAGCAACAAGACACATTACATGGAAGCTTGCATGACTAAAGGAACATCAATGGCTTCCCAATTTCTCACAGTGCCTCCTGGTATAACAAATGTAGGCACATGGCTTCTTTCAGCAGCAACTTCGGTAATAGCATTGATGAACCCAGCACTGTAGAAGGTTCCCTTTGAAACAGCAGATGTCGGGGAGAATCCAAGGCCCTCTTTACGCTTGTTTTCCAGAATTTGAATCACTTTGCCCCAGCCAGCAGCTTGCCCTGCTTGAACAGCCTTCTGGGCGTCCTTGAGTGAAGCCATGCTAGCACCAGCCCTCCGGGGCTCTGCACCCTCGACAGTCAAGCCTTGGAATGACGTCCCTTCTGCGGACCCTGCTTCAACACAAGAGAATGATGATACCTGGCTAACTAGATATGCTTCCTCACCATGCACAGTGACAATCTTACCATTCCTCATGAACTTAAGCTTCTGATGCAAAGTGGAAGTTACCGCTCCAGCGTCGTGGATCCACGGTCTTCCGAGGAGACAGCTGTAAGAGGCATTGATATCCATGACTTGGAAAGTTATTTGAAATGTCTCGGGACCAACGGTGATTGGCAGGTCCACTTCCCCGAGAACATCCTTGCGGGATCCATCAAAAGCTTTAACCAGATAGCTGCTACCTCTCAGGGAAATTCCATGATGGCTCAATTGTCTTAGCGTGGATTCGGGCATTACATTCAGAGATGATCCAGTGTCTACCAATACGTTGGATATCATATCAGACCCACAGTGCACTGAGATATGTAGAGCCAAGTTGTGGTGCTTCCCTGCTTCGGGGAGCTCATCGTCACCGAACCCTAAGTTGTTGCAGGCAGTAATATTACTGACTATCCCATCAAACTGATCCACAGAGACTTCGTGGTCAACATAAGCTTGCTCTAGTATCTTCATCAACACCTTCCTGTGAGCTTCCGAGCTCATGAGCAGAGACAAGATGGATATCTTTGATGGGGTTTGTAGCAGCTGGTCAACAATCTTATAGTCACTTTTCTTGATAAGCCTCAGGACTTCGTCCAGATTGGACTCTTCAATAGATTGGCCTGCTGGACCGGTGTTCTTGTCAACAGGAGGAGCAACTGGTGGAGTTATTGTGGCAATGGGTGTCACCACCTTCTTTTGAAACAAGGGTGGACGGACTTTTCCACTTCTCAGAGTTGTAACTTCACCGGCAACATTGTCAACTGTAGCTGGGGATATCAGAGGCACCTCCACTCCGTTCTCAATCATGGTTGCATTGTATTTGTAAGGAATTGCTTTGGTAGAGGTATAAGATACCGGACCAGGTAACCTGATCACCAAAGGTTCAACATTTCACGTCTGAGATGTACTTTCAACAGGAGAATCATGGAACACTGGCACAATCACACATACATCACTGGCAATCAAGTGTTTGTCATCCATCAGGCTCTGGATATCACCTTGCACTATACAACAGCCCATAGGATTCTGCAGACATTCTAAACAGGAAGCATGATCATGATTGAACAAAGAAGCCTGGCAGAGCTTGACATGTAACGGTACCAAGGGAGTAACGACATTGCGGACATCCAACACGGGATCCTCTTGAGGAACAGGGACCCTTTCAAAAGCCTCAATCATATTAACAGCAGCATGGTTTGGAAGCGGATTGTCAAGAACATGAGGAACACTGTTCTCAAAAGTCAACCGTCCTTTTTCTATAAGATCTTTCACAATATATTTCAGAGCAAAGCAACCTTCAACATCGTGGCCTTGAGCGCCCTGATGGAACTCACATGTCAGATCCTGTCGGAACCTGGGAGGCAATGGATTAGGCGGAGGCTTGCCTGGTCTAGTAACACAGTGTCCCTTGGCCAGTAGAGTGGGGAGCAGCTCACCATACCGCATTGGTATTGGTGGAAAAGAAGGTTTGGGTCGGGGACCCTGTTGTTGCTGCCGTTGCTGTTGAGCGGGAGGCTGTTGTTGTACTTGCTGAGGAATGGCATTGACGGGCATTGGTGGTTGACCCGGTGGTAGAGGATACTGTTGATAGAATGGCGGGAAGAAGGGATGTTGAGAGTACTGCATGTAGTAATAGGGCAAGGGCAATTGTGTAGCAGCTGCAGATGGGTTACCAGACACCATCCCTACGTCAGATTCTTTCCTCTTGTGGTGACCATTGCCATACTTCTTTGGCGCACTGTTTGAAGATTCACCTTTCTCAAGGACAATAATACCATCTCGGACAGCCTCCTCTAAGCGAGTTCCCATCGTAACCATATCAGAGAAGTTGTTTGGGGCATAGACTATCATTCTCTCCTTATATTCCTTCTTCAGAGTCTTCAGGAATGTCTGTGTTAACTCTTCCTCATCAAGTCGAGGAGAAACACGGGCAGCTGCCCCTCTCCACCTCTGAGCATATTCACGGAAGGTTTCATCTGATTTCTGAGATAGGGCTTTAAGAGAGTCCCTATTTGGCCTTAGACGGGTATTGAACTCATATTGACCTTCAAAAGCAGCAGCGAGTTCTTCAAAAGGTATGGATGTTATCTTTGCTCAGACTAGTGTACCAATCTGCTGCATCATCTGTCAAGCTACTCTGGAAGCAGTGGATCATCAGTGCATCATTGTCGGCGTAGTTAGCCATCTTTCTGACATACCGGATAACATGGTTATGTGGGCAAGAAGTCCCATTGTACTTGTCAAATTCTGGCTCTTTGAATTTCTTAGGAACCTCAAATCGGGATACCAAGCATAGATCACGAGCTTTAGCAGGAGCACCATTGTTTCCCCGGCTAGCCTTGACCTCACGGAGTTCTCCAGCCAACTCCCTTAACTGTCTCTTCATAGCTTCTATTGCGGGATCTTGTCCACGCGGAGTATCAACATCAATTACCTGTTGCACAGTGTGTACAATAGGGTCGGTAACAACAGTGGTTACTTGAGGCATAGCAGTAGACACAGGAATCTGTCCTTGACCAGCAAAACCAGAGACACCAGCAGCAGTATTAGGAGAGTAGTAAGCTGAGAGGCCATAAGGACGGCCGTTGGGCATAACAAAACGAGCATCAGTAGCCACAGTAGACAGTGGGATTGAGGGAATCACCTCAGCAGTAACTGGAACAGAAGTGACTGGTTGTTCCTGTGCAGCCATCATAGCGGACATAGCATCATGAGCCTTAGCCAAGTCTTCTTTCATAGCAGCCAATTCGGCACGGAGCTGAGCATTCTCTTCTTCAAAGTTAGCCATTATCCTTCTCTTGTGAAATCTTGTCTGATGAATTCTATCTGGTTGGTAGACTTTGCGAACACGAGCCACTTTTCAGACTGCGGCGGACAAAACCAGGAGGCAATGAGCACGAGAGAAGTTTTTTGTGACCGATGAAATGCATATGATGAATGAAATGTGTTAATGCATATGCAAAAAAGACTCTTTTCGTGTTATCGAAGGGTTTTAGACAAATTATAAACTTGTAAACATTACTAAACAACAATTAACATAAACGGGAAACAAACAACCAACATATAGTTTTACAAGACAATTCCAACATAAACAAATGGAAATAACAACAGGAAATGGAAGTCCTCAATCATAGGAAGTGGAAGCGTCGTCCTCAGACTCAGACTCATAATCGCAGTATCGTGCATAGAAGTCACGGGCACCCCTAGCCCTCTTGGAGTCTCTCATAAGCAGTATATCTTTCTCCTCAATCTCTCTCTTAGCCTTAGCTAACTCTTTCTTCAGTGTCAAGACTTCATGAGTCTGCTGCTCACCTTTTCCATCCAAAGTCATGATCAAGTTCTCAGCCTCATAGTATCTAGCTCTCCACTGATGCTTCTCCCGACTCTCCATAGCTAGATGCTCCTGATACATCTCCTGGGTAGGTGGGAGTAGAGGCAAAGGCATGGTAGGAACAGATGCAGACACATATCTCATAGAGGGGTAAGGCATACCAATCTCCTCAGCTTGATTTATCACCCACTGTGTATAGGCCTCATGAGCAATACCGGACCTTACACCCATATGCTTTACCTCTTTCTTCCGAAGTTTGGTCCAAGCTTGCATGAAATCTTCTCTAATGCCTGTGGGAGCATTGGAGTAGTGAAAGAAGTAAGGAGCTGTAGCAAGATTGATGGGCTTATCTTTCATCGGAAAACCAAATTGTCGCAAAGCAAGCTCCGGGTTGTAGTTGATTCCACCCCGGGTACCAAGAAGAGGTACATTAAGAAACTTTCCACCACCAAAGATGATTTCCTTGACCCTAGAAGCGGGAGTGAGCCAAACCACTTCATTAGGAGTGAGAGCCATAATCCTCTGTGAAATAGACCAATTCCTCGGATTGTCGTGGAAAGACTGCGGAAGGTGCGAAATAAACCACTTATAGAGGAGAGGCACACAACAAAGAATGTATCCACGACCTTTGCTGGAACGATCGTGAATAGCATGGTATGTGTCAGCTAGCAAAGTAGGAACCGGATTCTTGGAGTGGAAGATCATAATAGCATTCATGTCCACGAAGCCATCAAGATTCGGGAAGAGAATAAGCCCATAGATGAGAAGTGCAAGAATAGCCTCGAGAGTGTCCTGACAAGTGGTATTGAGGTTGGCTTTCCCAAGAAGATACTCTGAAGTGAACCCTCGGATGTGTGCCTTAGTGACAAGATTCTTGGAGACATCAGTGGTCTTGAGATAGAGATCTTTAGCAATAACCAATGGAGGAGGAGGATCTTCAGGTCCCGAGAAAGGTATCCCCTTAGCAATAGATAGACCTATCAAGGAAGAATAAGCCTCTAGAGTAGGCACCAACTGAAAGTCTGGAAAAGTGAAGCACCGATACCCCGGATCATAGAATTGCACTAGAGTGTGCACAAGCTTCTCATCCACATTAGTATGGAGAATAGGAAGTAAAGCCCCGTAACGGCGTCGGAAACCAGTCGGATCCTCAATCTTGAGTGCCAAATCCCTCAAACTAGCCAAATCCACTTCCTTGAACTTGTAGGATTTAGTCATCTTCATCCCTACAATGTTTACAATTTCAACTTGTCTAAGCCCTTCGATAACAATGCATGACAAAAAGTTTATGCATGTATGCATGTATGCATGAATGCATGATTATGTTCAAATTCGGAGAAAACATGGTGGGTTTGAAGTTCAAAGTCGAGGAGCCATGGGTGGACACGGTGTCCGGTGAAACTAGGGTTTTAGGATAATAGTAACCGGGTTCTAAAAAGGTTCCCAAGTTGCAACCTCTCCGACGTATCTCATGGTGTCACGAGTCAACACTCGCTCCAAGATTATACGTGGAAGGTCTAACTTGAGTGTAGTATCGCGTGACGACTAAAACTCGAGACAACACCCGGTTTAGCCTCCGCACTACATCCTAGAAAATGGCCATGGATGGGTTTGGTTATCTACGGTTCATAGCGTCATAGAACAATTAGAAGCAAAGTGCCTAAACGCGACAACTCGCGCCGACAACATCACCCCCAAAATGCCTCAGCTATGTGGGATTGATCGCATAATCCAAGACACGAGGCAACCCCCGGAATGAATTGTCGATTATATCCCTCCTAAATCCTAAGTTCACTCAGCCCGGGTGCAGGACTTTTGATATTCTCACCCCACACGTTTGCAAGAAATTAAACATTTATTCACATAGGAAAGCAAGTAAAAGAAACAAATAAAAATACAAGCGCAAGCGTGGAAATAAAGACTAGGCGTAACTCTCGAATCTCCCCAGTGAAGTCGCCAGCTGTTTTATCTTGGTTTTCGGGTGTCAAACATTGATTACGTTTGAACCTTTTAAACCGGTGATATCTTATTTTTTCTTGGGAAGGGAAAAAGTAAGCAAAACCCTTGAGAATCGAGGTCCGGGAGTTGTTTTCGCTACGGGAAGGTGTTAGGCACCCATAACGACTATAGTATCCTATAGGAACCGTCTTTAATTTCTACGCGCGCGCTTTATTTTTAAATGCTATTTAAAAGTATTTATTTAAACCTAAGAGTTTCTAAGTGAAGAATTGGAGGGAGAAGAATGTGTTTGGAGTTTTATTTTAGTTGAATTGAAGGAATTTTGTTCCTTGCCTACGTACCCGTTTAAGGGATCAAATCCACCGTAGTTCTCTTCCAAAAAATGTTTTTGTTTTTGTTGGTTGATTTTAAGTTTGAAAATGAAATTTTGGAGAATAGAAAGAGGCCTCAAGGGCATGAGATTAGGAAATAGTGAGGTTGAATTAGTGAATTGCAAAATATGGTCAAAGTAGGATTAGAGTTCATTGAAATTTGATTAAGAAAATGGAAAAGAAAATACAATGGGATGTTGGATCCCAAGGTTTATTTGGAAAAAATTTGAATGAAGTTGTTCACATTTGTTTGGAAAATTGGTTTTTTCTAAGTAGAAGTCCTAGGCATTCATCTAAACATACAATCCTAAACATACATCTAAACATGCATATTCTAGCTATTTATCTAAAGTGGAGTGTGTGCATGTGTCGGTGCTTGTGTCGGTGTACATCATTAGAGTCCATTGTCCTTTACATCATACCCTAGATACATTCTATGGCCTCTTTGCCAAGAAATTAAAAGTATGAAAGTAAAATATTACAAGAACTCCTAAGTGTTTACATTCTAACTTTGGTACAAATCATATTGCGAGAAGAATAGAGATGAAAATGGGATGAAATGGAGATGCTTATGGTGAATATGAAATATGAAATGAAAAGGTTAGTAGCATAAGGCAATATCAAAGAGGTGAAGTAAGAGAAATACTAGAATATAAAAGATAGAAAATAAGTGCAAACATGGCTAAAATTTGTTCATAAAATGCAAGAACCAAGTGACCTATAATTCTCACATTCCAATTGCATTTTAAAGGTTTAGAAACAAGTCTTGGAATGGGAATTATAGGCAACATGATTTACTTGGCATTTTAAAACAAATTTAAGCATATTTACATTATTTATTTACACAACTAACTTGTAACCTAGGCAATCTATCAATATTCCCATACATGCAGTAAAATCAAGCACAAACAGTGGCTAAACTTCTATGGAATCAAGTGGCATAGGTCACCAAAATTCATCAAGCAATTTGGATTGAAATCAAGCAAAGTTTCACTTATTTTTAGCACAAAATATGACAAAAATAGCAAGAAAAATAACACCTCACTTTTAACCAATTTTATCATGTGAAAATTATCACAAAATGCTACAAAAATATCAAGAAGCCTATGTGAATTTTTTAGGAATTTTTTTTAAAGGTTTTTTGGACTAAAAATCACAAGAAAATTACTAATTCTAACAAAAAAATGGGGAAAAAATGCTCCAAATACTTTTCTCAATTTTTAGCACAAGAAAAAGTCACAAACATGTTGAAAGAAATATTAAGAACACATAGAAAAAAATTTAGGAATTTTTGAAGGTTTTTAGGACTAAAAAGTGCAAGAAAATCGCTAATTCTAACAAAAAATAAGGAAAAAAAACTATACATATTTTTTTTATCAAATTTTATTATGTAAAATGTCATAAAAACATCAAGAATATCATCAAGAACCTATGGAGATTTAATTGGAATTTTTAAAGGATTTTTGAACATGCAGGGGGTATGGACAGCAGAATTTAGCAAGAAACACACAGGGGTGGGGGGTGCAAAGAGCAGTATATGCTCAGCCATGGCAATTGGGCTCAAAAAAAACAGACAGGCCGGGTCAGGCTGGGTTAGTGGAGCGAAAACGGGTTGAACCGGTTCGATTACTAGGCTATAAAAGAGCCTGAACCGGTTCAACATTCATTCCCTCAATTCCCTTCTCTTTCTAAACCAATCCCTCTCTCTCTCTAGTTGCAGACTGCGACGGAAGTGGAAACGGAGAAGACGACCGGAGCCGCTCCGACGCGGTGGTCGGCCGGAGAGCCGCCGCGTCGGAGCCTTTTTCCCTATTTTTTTTTGAAAGTTTTACATCAAAATGCTCCTCTTCTCCTCCTCTTTCCAAATATCCAGTCAAAATTTTCAAGAAACGAACACAGCGGTCTAGATCTAAAACCTACAGATCGGATTCAAACCGTCTTCTTTCTTCTTTTACCCGTAAAAAAAAGGAACAGAGCACATTTACGACGAAAGTTGAAGGAGAAGAGTATTTACCTGTTCCAGATCGGAGGAATGCGCTATGTAGACGACGGAAGACTTTCAGGAATTCGATGCTCTTTGCTTATGCCTTGCGATTCTGTTCTTCCTTTTCACTTCAGCTTCGAATCTGCTTCGCTTCCCTTGATTCTGCTCATTTCGTCCTTATTCCGTTGGATGTAAGGCCGATCTGGACGGGAACGTCGGCGAGAGACGGCGTTGAAAGATTTGAGGCCGTTGGAAAACGAATTCGTTGATGATGATGAATTTGGTTTAAGGTCTTGCTCAGAGTCGATTTGAATTTTTTCAGAAACGAATTTGTTTTTTGGGACGGCGAAGATGAATCTGGTCCATTCGTTCTTGTTGTGGTTGAATGTTTTTGATGAGTCTGCAGATTCGTGATGAATTGGTGGAGATTTTGTGGTTGTTAGGGATGAAGGAGGTAGTGATTGAAGGTAGTTACGGTGGTTTCAGGTTGTTGCAGTGGTTTCAGGTTGTTGAGGAAGGTAGTTACAGATGGGGGAGGGTGGCGCGTGAGAGAGAAGAAAAGGAGAGAGAAATTTCCTCTCTCTGATTTCTCAGATTCTGGAAAAATGTGTAATGATTGGGGGCCCCTGAAAAATTGACCTGTTGACTGCCTTTTATAGCATGCCATGTGTATGGATTGGACCAATGGGTGCTTGCCACGTGGCACCTGACTTGAACACTCCTTTGGACAAATCTGCAATTAACTAAAAGACGAGGACTGCACTGCAATTAATCAAAGAGGACTTAAAAATGCAATTAGTAGAAAATTAGGATCAAAATGAAAATTAAAATAAAATGAATTAAAATTGGTAATCGGAAAATAACGTAAAGCGAAACGATTAAAATTGACAAAACGGACTAAAACGAACAAATGGCCTAAATGAGGTACTTTAAAGTACCTCTCTGCCGAAATTTCGTGTGAAATGACCAAAATGCCCCTGGGGCTGAAAACGACTAAAAAAAAGACTCAGATGCAGTTAAAAAATGGATTTTTAACAGAAATTGAATCAAAGACTCATACAAGCAAAATTAAAAGACTCAGAGACAATTTTTTTGGATTTAGACAGTACTTTGACACTTGAAAAGACTAAAATGCCCCTAGGGGCAAAACTGACTCAAAAATGACTTCAAATGCAAATTTTGGAATGGATTTTGACATAGAATTGAAATGAAGACTTATTCAAACTATTTGAAAAGACTCAAACAAATTTTTAAAGATTGAAAGAGATTTTATCATGGGAAATGACTAAAATGCCCCTAGGGGCTAAACTAACTAGGAAATGACTCGACTGATATTTTTGAAATGAATTTTGACATGAGATTGAAACAAGGACTTATACAAACCAATTTAAAAGACTCAAACAATTTTCAAGGATTAAAATGAGTTAAATGCAGGAAATGACTAAAATACCCTTTTATGTGAATTTTGCAAATAACATTGAAATAAAATGCAGAGAAAGATGCAATTGATCAGAGACATATCAAATGACTTATAATGCAAGAAAAGAAGAATTGATTAGTATTTTTAGGTCCAAAATTAGGGTATAACACCTTTAACCCATCTTAGCCTTTTTAGGGTGTAGTGTGATGGCTAATCAAGAGTAGTCTTGAGTTGGTTGATACGTGATGCTACACTCAAAAGAGATTTTCCTACGAATGTTGTCGGACCGGGAGTAGTCCCGTAATCCGATAATATTCGGAAGTGGTTAATGAATTTGGGAACTTGGTAGAACCCAAAATTCAGGTACATGTGAAACCATAGTCCCTACCATGTGGCGTGTTTACCCTTGACTCCAACATTATGGACTTAACCTCACACCATGTTTTCTCCGTTCTTTAGCAAAATCATGCATTCATTCATAAATTTTTTTCTCATCAATATCGTAGGGCTTAGATAAGTTTTTTTGCAAACATCAAAGGTATGGACTTTGTAAGGAGGAACAGTAAGAAATACAACTTCAAAAGTCTTGACTAAATTTTAGCTTTTGTTAAGGACTTCTCCATTGGCTTTATTCTTGCCTTTGAAAACAAAAACTGATTGCTATACTTTTACAATTTTCAAATAAAATCATGTTCCTCTGCAATGTTTACAATTCACTTTGACAAACCCTTCGATAAAATAAAAATTGTCTATTTTTGCATAAACATCATGCATCATGCTGCATTCACAGTTTCAAGTCCGAGTCTCACACGTTGTTTTTCCATAAAAAGGTCAATCCACTTCAGTTAAAAAGTGGCCCGACGTCCAAAGTCAATTCGCAACTACAACACTCGTGCAAAACCTTGTTCAGACTAGAGCCCAGGGCAACTCTTGGAAATCACATGGAGTGTTTCATATTTAATCAGTGTATTTGACAAGTTCAACACCTCCAATTTAGGAACTTCAAAGTCCAATCCATGTAGGTTCACGGAATAACACCCACCTAAGTTCAAATGTGTAATCTTACAACATGTCCTTCAAACATAATAAATACTTTCCTCAGATATAAAAGTGCAATAAGTAAAATCAATTTGTTGCAAATTGGGGAAACAATGGGCGATGAGAAACAGGTCACTGCTATAGTCACAATCAATGTTGGAGCGTATGAGAGAGGTTAAAATTGTAATCTTTTTGGAGAAAGCTCATAACCCATTTGCAGGAATTTTTTTCGGAGAGCTTGAGCAATGTGAGTTTGAATCGGAAACAAGTGATTTTAGAGAGAAGTTTGTCCTTGTCACCGCGGAAGGACATCAGATCGAGGGATGTGAGGTAGGTGAACCTTCTAAAGAGGCGGTGAAGAAAAAGGCATGTTTGTTTAATGACACGGAGTGAGAGTTTGTGCCGGTTGGTGAGGGAGAGAAGTTGTTTGGAGAAAACAAAGAGAGACTTTATGTAGTGACGGCCGTCATCATCGTTGTTTATAAATTGCAAGACATGTTCCCAGCAATCATCAGGTAAATAAAAATACGCAGCTTCAACCATTTTTGTGTTTTTGTTTTCTAATACAATCAACCTTCCTGTAAAAAAAATATGTACATGAGTGTAGGATAAAAGAAACTATATATGTGTAAACAAAAAACTATATATAATTAAATATTTCCTAAGAAAAAAACTTCAACATCTGTTATAAAAGTTCAGAAATTCTCTAAAAAAACCAAATTCATAATTTTTTGTATTTTCTTCTAAATCACAAAAAATATCGAAATCATAATACTCTTTGGAGAAGGAAAAAAATCAACTTAATAGAAGCCTAGACACATTAGACTCTTTAAAGAATGAATTGTCTTTTTAAGTGATTACGTGAATCGTAAAATAACCTGAGTGTTGCAAAAGTTAATAGAAGACACTATATAACAGAATTGAAAGGGCATGTTAATCTCTAAACAAATGCAATTGAATGGAAATTATGATATATAAGAGAGTAGGCGCATAAGATAATTAAAAATATAATTTCCCTTCTTTTGATTAATTCAATTTTTCCATGAATCAACGATATGAATGTTATCTCTTGAATAGCAGAAATCATGTTGTCGAACAAACCTTTTTTATTGAGGAGAAATTTTTTCGTCGAACATACCTTCTCTAGGGACCGATGTTAGCCAAGCGGGAATCTTGTTGTTGAACAAACCTTCTCTAGTGAGCACAAATCTTGTTGTCGAACAAATTAAACCATCTCTAGGGACCGATGTTAGCCAAATCAAAGAGATCTTCAGAGAGACCATATGGTTTCTTTTCAGCTTGGGTTTATTGGTTAGGGTTTATGAAAAAGTGATATGATATCCAGCACCACCTGAGTTCTATTTATAGACTCACTTATGAGAACCTAAGAATGTATAAGACATTTTAGTCAAAAAAAAAGTATAATTGCCTCGTTGAGCATGTCCTTGTTTCTTCAAGACAAAGTTTTCTCATTAAACTACTTAACAAGTGTCATTAGGGCTAGGACATTTGTTAGCATTTACCATATTTTAATTATAGTATTTACAAAGATTTGTGGTATTTCTCGTCATTTAGTTGTTCTATAGTTTTAAGTTAGGGATTACAGTATTTGATATTCATAAACTATAAGCACGCTAAATGTAGTGAAAACTTTACAGACAAAAAAGATATGTTGGAATTAGATTTCATTAGCTACACCTTTCAAGTATTCTCTTGATCGATTATATATTGTCAGGGTTAGTTGATTTGTATGATAGAATTATGATATGAAAGTGGGCATCTACAAATGAAATTATTTTAGATACTTTAGATAATGAGTTTTTGTCAAGCACTCTCTAAATGAAATAATCAATTGAGGAGTTTCATGTCGAAAACAAGAATAAAGAACATAAATAATTCACTAATATAATGAAACAAAGATTATATATAATCAATCAGATGAAGAGATTACAATAGAATCATACTTAAGTGCACATAATCCCAACAAAAAAGGAAATTTGCCCTTCTTAGATATCATTTTCCCTTTGGTCCTTTCTCAACACTTTGTCCATGATGGCGTAACAAGTTAAAGTTGTATTGCAAAGTTAAATAGTTGACTCGCTAATTCAATGATATTTTTAGTCTATGACGTCTTATCTCATACTTAAGAGTTTGATTATCTAACCTTAAGAAACAAAGTTCAAATTTTATCCGGAACAATTTTAAAATGATTATTAATATCACTTTAATTAATAATATTCTCTTCCTCAATTTATATTAAATAAATAAAAATAAGATGATTCTAGTTGATAATCACACAAAAGTAAATAGCTTTTTGTTTAACCTTTGACAAGGATATCAATACGATCTAAAATGCACATTACGTTACCTTTTTTATATGATACTTTCAATTAGTTCTCAATTAATTTGTCCTCAATTATCGAAGCATACACAAAATTGTACGTACCTTGTCTCATTTTCTGCTGCATGCTATCCCTTTTCCATTTTTTTGTATGGTACCAATACAAGGGTAGGTCATCACTGCATGGAGAAGCCAGCAGTAAGAGTGATACCAACCCAACACAAAAGCAATAAAGGTTCTGCTACCACTTGTCATTTATTGGTCACCTTTCATTGTTGTATCCATGATCATCATGATATGCATTATTTGAAAGTAAAATTACCATGACTTGTGAATTTTGTTTCTAAAAATACTTGTGCCTCGTAGTTTCTGAAAGCCAAGATTCTTTTCTTCCATAATAATTTTAATTTAAATTACAAACGTTTAAACATTTTGATTACTTCAATTTTAATATATTGAATTATAAATAGTAAACACTTAATTTTTTTAATTGCAAACATAAGATGCTTTGATCTTTTCGGTTAAAAATGTTTGGGAGGGAAGAACTCATCTTATGTACCTCATAAATTCTCCGACCAAACAAGGCACTGCTAAGCAGCGTTGAAAACCAAGACCACTATCATTCATGGTAGCCTAAAAAAAATGTGTATCTTTTATGAACTATTTTAACTTTTGAAATATATTATTAGCCTAAGCTGACTTGATTTTCTTAGCCAAAACTTCCAGATCATAGTTTCAATTAAGATTTAGTTCATGGAGATTAAATTAATGAGAGAAGTATTTAGCATTTACCTTACAAATAATAGAACTCTAATAAATTTACAAATATTTAAACACACAACATTTTGATCATTCACGTAACAATAAATTTCATTTGTGATGACCAACCCAAATTATGTATGTTATATCTTGAATCTTTGGCAACATTGGATAAACCAAATGAACATTAATAAATTTAACTTAGGATAGGTAAGTTTAAGTTAATATAAAAATGAAATAAATTAAGAGAATTGATACCACAAGCAACTCATGGAGTGATAATATTGAAACTTTTTGATAGTGTACTGGTACTACTCCTTAATATAATGATGAAATTTTCTATAAATTGTATTTTCAGCAGAGGCAACTGTCAACTTCCATTTTCATGATTTAAATCTTTTTTCTGCTACTTCTAACCTTTTTCTATTTTCATTGTATTTTCATGATTCCAATACAATGGGTAGGTCATCAACTGTTGAAAACAACATGGAGAAGTGAAAACACACAACACAAAAGCAGAAAAATATTTGGTACCCCATGATCATTAAAGGTTCTACTACCATTTGTCATTTATTGAATTTAATGGTCACCTTTCATTGTTGTATGTATCCATCCATGATCATTATGATATGCATTATTTGAAAGCAAAATTACCATGACTTGTGAATTTCGTTTCTAAAAATACTTGTGCCTCTCAAAGCCAAACGTTTCATCTGTTTTCTTTTCTTCCATAATAATTCAAATTTAAATTACAAACGTTTAAAGGAACATGTTGAACAAGGTAGAGTTCAATTGTATCTTGTCAAGAAGGACTACACATATTGATGTGAAGTTTCAAAAGATCATAAAAATATTTGCATTTGAACGAATATTACTTGAAAAAGTTCATACTTATAAGAATGCATCACACCTTTTATTCAAAAGAAAAAACAAGAAGAAGAAAAATGTATCAGACATGTTAATCAAGTTAGTCACCACTTATGCTTGAACTTGATACATGTTTCTATGTAACCACTATTGCTTGAATTTTTATTCTAATTTGACAAAAGTAGATCGAAAGCAAAATAAATTCTGTCCTCTTCCATAAATTCTCCTCTAAGAATACCCTTTGCAAGTTCATTTTCCACATTTTGTTGAATCACTGGCTTCACAAGTCTAGCACCATACATATATAGCTTGGATCATACCCTAAACTTCCAAGAAGTTGGATAGCAGGTTCTGTTACTTGGATTTTCATCTACAACTGTAATAATAAACATAAAAAGTCAATAGCATGAAAACAGTTTGCAGCAAATCTTGAAATCACAAAGATCAAAACAGTCCCCGAAATATAGTTTTTCCATTTTATATATAAGATACTAACTATAGTTACAATATCAGATTTTTCAACTCTATAAGATGAAGATAAAGATCAAATGGAAGAAAAACAACTTAACATAACAGTCATAAGTGCATTCTTAAGTGTCATAACAGTCATAAGTCCAACACAAAAATCATAAAAAAGACACAAGGGAGATGAAGATGTTACAAACGATGATGGATAATGGGGGTAGTTATAGGGTACAGGGTGTACACCATATAACTACCATCATCGGCCATCACCGAAAACCTTCTCCAAGATCACAACTGTTGAGAAAAGCAAGAACAGATAGAATGAGTTTATGTAGGAACTCTCACGGGGTAGAGTATATGTTTGTGTGGGAATGAGTTTATATAGAGAAGGTTTTGGTTTGTTGATGGGAGAAATATCATGTGAAATGGTGGGGTCCAATTGATTTTTATAATGAAAAGATTAAAGATATTTTTTATACTCTTAGAAGAGATGTGGATCCAAGAATGATGTCAATGGAGAAAAAAAATTTAGAGATATAAAAGTGGGTCAAGAGGAGGTATAAGATTTTACTCTTGTTAGTGGGGATGATGATGCCTTGAAAGAGACAAGAAATCATATATGTAAATTTTATTTTAGAAGAAAAAGAAAATAGTATAAGTTTAACCAAGAAAGCATATATATATATATATATATATATATATATATGGGGGCTGTTAACTTGCACCCACCTAAAAACACTAAGGTGCAAGTTAACAAGCTGCACCCACTTGTATTTTACTAAAAAACCAAATTTCTTTATTTTATGTCATCTAAATTTAAAGGATATTATTGTCAAATTCACTTTATTTTCCAAATAAAAAACACACGTATGGAGAAAGATGAGATCAGGTCTTTCGAATCCTCTATGGTTCCCCTAATTGGTATACTGCACCTATTATTACTAATGATTCTCTAATTTCACGATAGTTAACAAATTAGCCCTAATCAATCCCTTGAGTTAGGACCCTCTTCTTAAGCTACAACCCCTAATTCCTTAGGTGGTCTAATAGTTCTTGAAGGTTTTACGAACGTTAACCTAATATCACTAACAAACGATTATCCATTCCTAGACAAACCATGTTTATTAGAACAATTCAATTAGGTCTAAGTCGAAAGCTGTGGTCAGTAGTCATTCGTTCTCACAAAATCATGTTTATATTTGATCAGGATATAAAAAGCATTAAGAACAATTGAATTGAATAAAAACAAGAATATCATTAATAAGTAATAGAGTTTCACAGCAACATAAATCAATTAGGGTTACATAGATTCATCTCTGACCTAATCTCTGAGAGATTTAGCTACTCATAATTGAGTTTACAAATAGCATAATCAATGGAAGAATTAAAACATACATAAACTGGGTTAGAGATGATGAAATCCTCTCCTCTGCAGCCTTCTGGGTGTTAAAATCGCACTTTAGCTCTCCAAAATCGTCATCCATTATGTTTGAGACTGTCTTCAGCTTAAATAGGCAATTCTGCTCGCCCAAAATCGTAATATGATTAAAGAAATCGTACCACGATTAGTCCATTAAACTTAATTTCCTTCCAAACCCTTCTTGAATCGCAATACAATTAAAGAAATCGTACTGCGATTGAGCTCCTTCAAAAACATGCGTTCTGACTTCAAGAAATCGTATTGCGATGGTGCAAATCGCAATACAATTGGCAGCTTGCAGTTGTTCCAATTTTCTTGCTTTTAACACCTCCTGGATACTTTATATTGCTTAGAACTCTATCAAAATGTCAAATTAAGTCCTAAAAATTACGTAATGACAGCATGTCATCACAACCCCAAACTTAAACCATTCCTTGTCCTCAAGGAATTCATTTGCAACATTGACAATCGACAGTAAAATAACAACCTGATCAAGTGATACTACCAAAAAGTTCAACACCTTACTAGCTAAAGATGAGCTAGTTTGACTTGTTCGCATCCACCAATTCACAACTCCACGCAACAATTTGAAAAGGGTTCGCACACAGTCGACATGCAAGCTATATATTACCATACGCTTGAAAAGTTTCTAAACGTCAATCAAAATCAATGTCAATGCACACTTTGAGGTCTTTAAGGGTTATAACGGGGCTTAGGTGAAGGTGGGATAATATTTGGATAAGTAGACTACACAAAATTTGAGTTAGGCATTCCTACGGAAGTTAAGCACAACATTCTATCCATCATTCATTCACCTTAGGAACAACAATTAATATAAAGGTACTAGAGAATACTTGTAACTATTGGGACAATCGAGTTTAAAGTTACTCGATTTTTCAATGTTTTGTCCCTTTTTTAATCATTCAATTTCATTTTTTTTTGATACACCATTTTTGTGTGTATTTTTATTTTTCATGATAAAGTTCATTCTTTGTTCTTTTATTCTCTAGTACCCCCACCCCAAACTTAATTGGTTGCAAATTCCAAAAGCAACCCCAAACTTAATCTTTAGCAACATTCTACAATGCCAAACTCAAAAAAAAAAACATTAAGGGACAAGTCCTAAAAGTCTCTAAGCTTGTAATGTAGTTTTTCACCGAACAAAAAGTTCTAATCCTACCGGCTCAAATTGGCTAAGAAAAGGATAAAATTAACAATTAAAATCAGGGTAGGCTTCAAAAGGCTCACATGACCAAGCACTTTTGCCTCAGTGTGCTAATGACAAAGATCAATCAACAATAGAGAAAAATCGCAAGTTCTGGAAATGTAGTTGCATGGAACCCTTAACTTTATTGTACTTTGTCCCTTGCCTTAGGATAGGGGAACATTCAATTAGAGTTTTGTTGTATTCAAGTTGGGGAGAAAAGGAGGCATTGTATGTCAAGTATCTTGGTGATTTGTTAGAATAACCTGACAACATTGAAGAAAAGAAAATTTTGTACATATAAGAAAAGAAAAGAAAAGAAAAAGAAGAAAAAGAAAGAAAAATCAAAAATAGAATAAGTTGTCAAGGTTATTGGTTAGATTGTTTATCACCAAGGGTTTGTAATGATTGGTAGGGAAGGTTAAGGATTTCAATTGTTGATACAAAGAATGTTCCTCTTTGATAGGCTTTCTGATCAATTGCCCCACATATGACATTTCTTTTGTAGCCCAGCCAAGTTATAACCCTAGAAAGACCTTTTGATCCATGCTTTTGTGCTTTTTGAGATGATATTTGAATGGACACCTAACTTAATCATGATGTTAGCATGATTGTTGGATGTGTGTTCATTACCCTCGCTTATTATTATTATTATTATTATTATTATTATTATTATTATTATTATTATTATTATTATTATTATTATTATTATTATTATTATTATTATTATTATTGTATTTCATCTACTTTCAAAGAAGTGTGTTAGGTGTGGTTCATAGATAGTTATGTTTATGTTTTGAAGTTTATGATGTATATTTTGTGTTTAGGACTTGTTTCACATTCATAGTTTGTGCTTGGAATAGTGGAGAACTTCATGCTTGCTCGCGCATTCACATTTGAATCACCACTTGAAAATTTTTAAAGTTTTGAATTGTTTGGTACTATGCTTGAAAGCTTGTCCAAAGCCTTGTGATTTTCCTTTTGATTCTTTTGTTTGAGGACAAACAAAAAGCTAAGTTGGGGAGAGTTTGATAAGTGCTCAAAAGTAATATCTTTCATGTGTTAAAAGAGGCATTTTTAGTGACTTGTTATGCAAGTTATCTACGGAAAAGCTATCAATTGTTGTATTTATACCATTTATGCTTTACATACCTGATTCTACCCAATTTATGCAGGAAATGACAAGCAAGGACCAAAACTCAAATTTGTGAACCAAGCAAAACTCGCTTATGCGAGATCACCTCGCTTAAGGAGAAAGTTCCAGTAAGCAACTGATCATCTCGCGGGCAGCTCACTTTCAACCTCGCTCGTGGAAATTGGTATCTCTCTTACGCGAGTGTAACTCGTTTACGTGAGTGTAACTCGCTTACGCGAGATCAATGTCGAGAGCAAATGGAATCTTGCTTTCCATCTCACTTCCAGTTCGCTCAAGCAAGATTCAAGGGCGGTTTAAGTTTGAAGCCAACTCGCTTACGCGAGTGCATCTCGCTCACGTGATCTTTCTCCAGAAAGCAACTTTAGGAACTCGCTTGTGGCTCGCTTCCAGCTCGCTTACGCGAGATTCAACTTCTACAGGGATAAAGGTCCACGTGGCAAGGCTTCAATGGCCAGAGTGGGATTCTCATGCTGCTCGCTTGAGCGAGATTTATCTCGCTTAAGGGAGATTTCACGAATTCAGCCCATTTAAATAGAAGTTTTACCTCTCTTTTAGGTCATTCACTGTTTTATAGATATTTTCTGCATTTTAAGAGAGGTTAGAGCTATTTCTAAAGACAGAGACACAAAGCAAGTGTGTTAGGAGTAGATTCAAGCCAATATTTGTTAAGACATCATGGATCTTGTCAATGAATCTTCATCTCTTTTTCATCCTTTGCATAGCTTACATAGACATGTGTAGTTATCATCTACTCTTGTAGTTTTGAGGTAATCAAACAAGTTATTATGTAATCTTTAGATCTTTTAATATATGGTTCTAGCTTATTGATTCAATATTGTTGTTATTCTTGCTCTTAATGCTTTCAATGAGATTCAAGATGATTTGGACACGAACTCTTGAATCTAGAACTAGAATAACAATCTATCTTAAGTTATCACTCTTGACATGTTTGTTAATCTTTGATAATCGCTTTTAATCAAGAACTTAATGCTTTCGGACATTTAATCAATTGGGAAATCATCGATTAAGTTATCCGATCGACTTTGTTATCTTTTAAATGTTTGGACACGAATGTTTAAACGATACTTGAGAAATAACGATATCACTTTGGACACGAAGGATATTGTATAAATGATTGTGATAATATTGGTTATAAAGCTAGAATCTGTTAATCGATCAAGAGATTGCTGCTGTTATGCTTGGTTGATTTCTCTAACCGCAAGCGAAATAGTTCTATCTCTTCTCGTTTTACTTTTATGTCGATTAGAAGTAGTTTTACAAACAAACAATTTATACCCAAATCCTTAATGTGAACTATTGTGAAAACGCTTATGATTAAAGCAATTCCCTGTGGAAACGATCCTATATTATACTCACGTGTATATAGTTTAATGACATGTAAAAAACTTACATCACAGTAGAGGAACCAAATCACATCGGAATGAGAGGGATTCTGAGGCCGTGTAGGTATGGGACTACATGGTTGAAGGAAGCTTACAAGAATTGTTCGATACTACCTATATCAACAAGATGTATCTTCTTTTCGGTAGCTCATTCCATAAGAACTCCACAGTTAAGCGTACTTGGCTTGGAGTAGTCTTTGGATGGGTGACCTACCGGGAAGTTTCCCGGTAAGCGTCCCTGTAAGCATGCGAGTGAGGACAAAACACGCTGAAGTTTGTAGGGTCAGTCGGCAATGCTTCTTAAAGTCGTCTAGGATGTTACAATTAATTGGAGGGTACAATTTAAAAGAAAAAGTTATCATTGCATTGAAAACTGAAAGTGACATTCATTTTGAAACAATTTGTTTGGCTTTTTCCCGTGAATATTTTTTTTCACCATTTTTTTTTCATCCCGTGAATTTTACTCAAGGCATATTGTTTTCATTCATTTTTTAATTAAAAGTTGTTGAAATAATTAAACTAAGACAAGATATTTTAAAGTCCAAAATAAATTAGCAATTTCAAAGATAAAACATATTCAAATAAAATATCAGATACAAAATCATTAAATGTGTAATTAATTCCTCTTCAAAACAAAATAGCATCCTTTCAAAGAGTATTAACCACAACTATTACTTAATTTTAATTAGTTACTTATTATTTCTCACTTTAATTAATTTAAATAAGTAGAATCTATGAATTTATTGCTTCTTAACTAGTGCCCCGGGGGCACCGGATAGCATTACCCATATTTTATTCATATCATTGATTCTTTGAGGACTAAACCTCTTAGTAATATAAGGAAACCGAAAATTATTGCAAAAGAAAGAAAGAAACCATAAATATTGTGAGAATAATTAAGGTAAATGAGGTCACATGATAATTAATAAGACTAAAATATAGTCCATTAGATTAAGTTGAAATGAAGGGTGGAGATGTAGAGTAACTATTTAAACTTACTCTTGGAGTCAATATATGCCTCCTCTTATTTAAATCCAAAATATATTTCTTTTGAAAATTTTCAAAACCATATCTTGATTTTATTTGAATCGAAAATATTTTTATTTTAAATTATTTCAAAACCATATATTTGATTTTATTTGAATGCAAAATTTACCTTTTGAAACAATTTCAAAACCATATATTTTATTTAAATCCAAAATATATTTTTGAAACAATTTCAATACCATATCGTTGATTTTTTTAAGTCCAAAATATATCCTTTTTGAAACAATTTCAAATCCATATCTTTGATTTTATTTTAATATAATATATTTGCTATTAATTGATTTCCTTCAAACAAATCTTTGTTATTAATTTTCTTTGAAAACAAAATATTTGCTATTAATTTATAAGCTAAACAATTTGATATCTTTGACATTATTTGAATCGAAAATATTTTTCTTTTTAAATTATTTCAAAATCATATATTTGATTTTATTTGAATGCAAAATTTACCTTTTGAAACAATTTCAATACTCTTTGATTTTATATAATTACAAATTCCAAAATAAATATATCCTTTTTGACACAATTTCAAATCCATAACTTTGATTTTATTTATATAAAATATATATTTTGAAACAATTTTAATATAATATATTTGCCATTAATTGTTTTCCTGCAAACAATTTTTTTGCTATTAATTTATAGTCTAAATTACATATTTGGTCCCTTAATTGATTTGTGAGTTTCATTTTTGTCCCCTAATTAATAAAAGATTCGATTTGGTTCCTTAATTCCATCTCCGTATGCAAATTTGGTCACCGTCTATTAATTTTAATCCAAAATGTCTAAAATAGACCAATATTTTTATGACAAAAAAAAAAAGACCAATATTGTAGGTGGTCTCGTCTGGGTTTTTTTTCTTCTGTAATTATTTCTGTTAAAGTTGATGAAGATAAAAGAGAAATAGAAGGATGAGGATTAAGAAAAGGAACGAAAGGCTATGTGTTGATGAAGAAGAATATTTTCACCCGGTTTGGTACCCCAAGATGAGGATTAAGCAAGACGGTAGTGAAGTTTCTAAAGAAGAATATTTTCACCCGGTTTGGTACACCAAGAGTCCTCATTAGTGATGGAGGGTCACACTTTTGCAACGCACAACTTGCCAAAGCCTTAGATCACTATGGAGTCAAGCACAAGGTGGCATCACCTTATCATCCGCAAACAAATGGACAAGCTGAAGTTTCCAACCGGGAGGTCAAAAGAATACTTGAGAAGATGGTCTCTACATCTCGGGAGGATTGGTCGGCTAAACTTGATGAAGCTTTGTGGGCATATAGGACTTCCTACAAGTCTCCTACAGGCCTCACTCCCTTTCAAATGGTCTATGGCAAATCTTGTCACTTACCGGTCGAGCTTGAACACAAAATTTTTTGGGCACTCAAGTTCCTAAATTTTGATCAAGAGAAGGCTGATGAAAAGCGAAAAGTTCAAATGCATGAGCTTGAAGAGATGAGAAATCAAGCTTATGAATCTTCAAAGCTTTACAAGGAGAGGCTCAAGAAATACCATGACAAGAAGATCATCCAGAGACAATTGATGCCTGGACAAATGGTGTTGCTTTTCAATTCAAGGCCAAGACTTTTTCCGGGCAAATTAAAGTCTAAGTGGTCCGGACCTTTCATGGTTAAAGAGGTTAAACCATATGG
The DNA here is from genome assembly GCF_051527215.1 of Medicago sativa. Classification (NCBI taxonomy): domain Eukaryota; kingdom Viridiplantae; phylum Streptophyta; class Magnoliopsida; order Fabales; family Fabaceae; genus Medicago; species Medicago sativa. The sequence goes on from NC_140754.1 coordinate 884,437, forward strand.
AGCTGTTGAACTAGAGGATCCAGTAACAAAAGGCAGCTAGACAGTGAATGGGCAGAGACTTAAGCCCTATTTCGGTGGTGAAATTATTCGGAGTTTGTCGACGATTTCACTAATCGAACCATGATTTCTTCAAGATAAATGCGTTGAGCTCATGATGTAAAACAAGCTTTTGCTGGGAGGCGCACCCAGTTTTGTAAGTATTTTTTTGTTTATTGCATGTAATAGTAGATCATAAGCATTGAAAGCTAAAATGAAACAACTTTGAAAAACTGATCCTGAAGCTTTGCGCTATTAGCGCAAATTTCGCTATTAGCGTGAAAGCTCCAAAGAGCTGCGCTAATAGCGAAAAAGGGGGTGTTTTGAAATAAAAATTTGTGGGCCCAGGGGATTAACTCCCCTTAACTCCCCACAACTACTCATTTCATTCCCATTTTCACGGTTTCTTTCTTTCTTTTCTCACAAACACTCACTTTTCTCTCTTCAATAACACAAACCCAAAAATCACAAACCTATTCTTTTGGTCAATTCAAGGCAAGCATTCATTCCATTGCATCATCTTATCTTGTCTTTGCATCATTAAACAGGTTTGAATCTTTACATTTCTTGTTTTTATTTTGAAAAAAATTCATGTTCTTAACATGTGTAGAAATGGCTAGGTTAAGGTTAGAATTTGATGTTGTGATTAGAGAATGTTATTCATTTGATTATAGTATTGAAAGGAACAAGAATCACAACTTGCATGCAACAAACATTCACTTTTGGAATTTGACCCATTTTGTATAAAGTTGAAAAATAAAGGTTTTTGAATGATTTGTGAGCAAAAGTTGTGATTTTGATTCCTTTTTCATGATTCTATTGTGTTGTTGAGACATAGGGTGAAACTAGGGTTGAAATGTGCTGGATTTTACTGTGAAATTGCAGCAACAAAGATTTTGAAAATCTGAAAAATTGCAGGAACGAAGAAATTCGCTAATAGTGTATTTCTTCAGAACTGCCCAGATTTTCGAAATTTTTGATTATTTTTAAATGTCCAATTCCATTTTGTGCTAATTTTTTCTATACAATATGTTGGTATTTCCTGGTTGTTTTGCAGATGGCACCTAAGAACGCAGAAAAAACTACCGGGACCAAGCGTCCTCGAGGCAAATCTGCCTCAACATCAGCTGCACCCAATATCCCTAACCGTTTCCCTACACCAGCCCATTCTGCTAGGTTTATTAAGATGAAACAATATAAGACCTGGCATGAAAAGACCTTTGACATACACCCTGATGGCACACACGTGGACTTGCTCCATATGTTTTAGGATCGGAAATGGAATAAACTCATCTACCCTGCGACTGAAATTAACATTGACCTGGTGAGGGAGTTTTACTGTAACGTTGTACCTGATAGCTCACCTACAACCCTAGCTGATGCTTTTGCTTGGACTTCCTTTGTCAGAGGGAAAGAAATCCCTTTTGATAGGGACTCAATCAATACCTTCCTCAACAATGCCTTAGACCTAGAACCTTCTCCTGAACGAACCGTACCTGCATTGTGTACTTATGGTAAAAGAAATGCTCAAGGTAACTAGAAGTATGAGCAAATTGAGAGGGACATCATGAACAAGGGTAGGTACTTTGTTAGGAATGACAAAGGAGAGATCAAACATGCACTCACCAAAGAGATGACCGCAAATGCGTGTTTAATGTTTCAATTTCTGGTCCATAATGTTGTTCCCAGAGCCCACACTTCTGATGCCCCAAAGGCTGTTCTCCCACTCATTTGGTGTATCATGAAAGGAGTTCAGGTCAATATTGCTCGGATCATAGCCAATGAGATGAAGCAGGTCGCTTTGAAGTGTGCTACAGGTTCGAAGAAGGTTGCTCTGATCTTTCCGGGACTTATCATGGGCTTGCTTAAAGCCAATGGAGTGACCATTTTTGGACCCTTTGATGAAGACATTGAGGGCACCATTACTGACACTGCTATTCGTACCTGGGAGAAGAGAGAGCAGAGGGCAGCCCAGTACCACTTTTCTGATGATGAGGGTGGCCCATCTCAGGGCACTTTTGATTTTGCTGGTTTTCAAACTTTTATGCAGGAACAGCAGTTGCACAACCAGTATGTGCGGGACCAAAACAACTTCATAATGGATCAGAATGAAGCAGTTTACAGGAGCAACATGGGCATACATCAGGACCTTTATAATGCTCACATGTATCCGGGAAATGCTGATTACCCGGTTATGACACTTGAGATGTACCAAGCTTATGTTCACTGGCCTGAGGGCAGGCCAGGTCCTTATGTGGGGGTGGGAGGTGCTGTGGATGATGAGGCTACACCTGATGATGCTGGAGGTGATGATGTGGACTTAGACATGGATGAAGCAGATGATGCTGAGGATGATCAATGATTATTGGTTTTTAGTGATGTTTTCATTTTTTGCTTTTGAACTTAATGTTTTTAATGTGTTGTTCGTACTTATTTTAATTTCGTTGTATTTTGTACTTTTTGAGCACTGTGGTTTTTGGTGCTCGACTTGATACTTTGGTACTTTATATTATTGTGGTTTAATAACTTAGCTTGTTGGTTTTTAACTTACACTTTGGATGACTTTTTTTTTTTGTTTAAATCTTGCTTGTGTCTCTCAAAAGAAAATTGCTCATGAACAATAAAGTTTAAAGTGATCTAAGGAGCCAAGTTTGAGCAAAAGCAGGTGAGTGATAATGATATTAATTGTGAGAAAGCGTAAAGCCAAGGTATTGGTTTCCCGTTATTCTAGGTTTTACTAAGAATTTGAAACTTATACTTTGCACAAAATATATCTCATCTAATTCTTGTCATAAACATAAATATTTGTGAACCACTTAGTACTTAACCTAAATGTGAGGAAGCTTCAATTTGTATATATGCTGGAGACCGATAATCACCGTCTAACTTGTTTTTGTTATGTTAAATCTGATAATTATTTTGAATTGTATTGAAGCATGGAAAGGATCAAGGCACTTTTTGAAATTGAGTTAACCTACTTGACCACATAAAGCCTACCTATGAGAAGAGTGTGTATCTGATACCCCAATCTGAGCCAAACGAATCAAGTCCTCAAGCATGAACTGTCAATATTCATAAGCACAATGCTCATTGAATTTGCCTGAAATTTTTCAAAAATCCAGTTCATGCTTGACACATTTTAGGACTTTGATATTTTCACCTTGTTGAACCCTTAACTTTATTGTACTTTGTCCCATGCCTTAGGATAGGGGAACTTTCAATTAGAGTTTTGTTGTATTCAAGTTGGGGAGAAAAGGAGGCATTGTATGTCAAGTATCTTGGTGAAATTGTTAGAATAACCTGACAACATTGAATAAAAGAAAAAGTTGTACATATGAAAAAGAAAAGAAAAGAAAAGAAAAAGAAGAAAAAGAAAGAAAAATCAAAAATAGAATAAGTTGTCAAGGTTATCGGTTAGATTGTTTATCACCAAGGGTTTGTAATGATTGGTAGGGAAGATTATGGATTTCCGTTGTTGATACGAAGAATGTTCCTCTTTGATAGGCTGGCTTTCTGATCAATTGCCCCACATATGACATTTCTTTTGTAGCCCGGCCAAGTTATAACCCTCTAAATACCTTTTGATCCATGCTTTTGTGCTTTTTGAGACGATATTTGGATGAACACCTAACTTAATCAGGATGTTAGCATGATTGTTGGATGTGTGTTCATTACCCTCGCTTATTGTTATCATAGTATTTCATTTATTTTTAAAGAAGTGTGTTAGGTGTGGTTCATAGTTAGTTATGTTTATGTTTTGAAGTTTATGATGTATATTTTGTGTTTAGGACTAGTTTCACATTCTTAGTTTGCATCTAGAGTAGCGGAGGACTTCATGCTTGCCCGCGCGATCATATTTGAATCACCATTTGAAAATTTTTGTTTTGAATTGTTTGACACCGTGTTGAAAACCTTGTCCAAAGCCTTGTAAGTTTCCTTTTCGATTGATTTGTTTGAGGACAAACAAAAAGCCAAGTTGGGGAGAGTTTGATAAGTGTTCAAAAGTGATATATTTCATATGGTAGTTTAGGCATTTTAGTGACTTGTTTTGCAAGATTCTCCATGGAAAACTCCAAATATTATGCAAATATGTCATTTATGCTTTTGAGCCTTATTCTACCCTTTTTGTGCAGGAAAATACAAGCAAGGAGCAAGAAACGTCAAAGTTCAAAGCCATAAGCTATTAGCGTGTTCTACGCTATTAGCGTGATCAAGAGATGCCAAAGTCCAGAGAGATACGCCAATAGCGTACCTGGGGCGTGATTCTGGAGCACTTGTGAAGAATTCGCTATTAGCGAATATTACGCTATTAGCGTAATCACTCCAGACAGATATGCTAATAGCGTAACTGGAGCGAAGCCAAGGAGAAGTTGTCAAGAAACACGCTATTAGCGTGATCTACGCTATTAGTGTAAATGCTCCAGAGAGCTACGCCATTAGCGTGGTTTGGGCGAAGCAGGGCAAAAAGGACCAACGTGGCAGGCTTCCATTGGCCATTAAATAGGCCGACCTACTACGCTATTAGCGTGCATTTCGCTATTAGCGTAGGTGCAAAAACACAGCCCATTTAAATAGAATTCTTACCTCTCTTTTAGGTCATTCACTATTCCATTAGATATTTTTATACATTCTATGAGAGAGGTTAGAGCTATTTCAAAGAGAGAAACACAAAGCAAGTGATTAAGGAGTAGATTCAACCCTAGATTCATTGAGACATCAAGGATCTTGGCATGGAATCTTCATCTTTCCTTCATCCTTTGCATAAGAAAACTGCCTTTTAGAGACCGAATATTCGGTCGCTGCATCAGCAAAATCGGTCTCTGATAGATATGGTGACTGAATCAGCGACCAAAAATAAGAGTGGCTAAAACGCTGGTCGCTGATCCTTAGTCACTGGTCTAGCGACTGATTTTTTGCGACTGCCTTTGTGACTACACGTAGAAACTGATTTTGTCACCGAATTTTGATACAGAATCAGAGACCGAATCTAGACACCGATTTAGACACCCTTTTCTTGGCCGAAATCAGCTTAGTTAGTGACTTATCTTGTGACTAAATTTGCCACTTAATTAGCCACCGAAGTTAGAGACCGAATTGGAGACGGATAGTATTTTACAAAGTTTTAAGTTTTAGTCGCTATTTCGGTCTCTATGGATTTTTAAAAAAAAATATTTGCTTTATACTGTACCTGGTCACTGTTTTGTGACTGGAAGAATTACAATATTTTATTTTTAATATTGTAATTTTTAACTCACATTTTTATCAAATTCCATACAAAAGATGAAAATAATTCAATGTCACATGATGAAAGAAATAACATTAACCATTCAATGCTACATACATAATACTAACAAATAGAGGAGATTTGTGTATTTACAAAAGCCTTTGCACATGGCAGTCTTAACAAAATACATATTACTAACCAAAAGAGATTTGTGTATTAACAAAATACACAAAAGCTTTTGCACTTGGTAGTCTTAAAAAAATTCATAATACTAACCAAAAAAAGTTGCAAGTGGTAGGCTTAACATAATACTAATTTAAAGAGACTTGTGTATTATCAAAACACATCAAATTATCTATTCAGGAACACGTTGCGCTTCCAAATCTAAGTCCCCATCAACCTCATCATCATCAACCTCATCTTCAACCTCATTTAATGTGTACAATGATCAAAGAGAAGACAAAATTACCGATATCAACAATCTAATTTGAGCATAATATTTTAACATCAACAATCTTACCCATATGTTCACACATTTCATGTGTACAATGATCAAAGAGAAGACAAAATTACCTAAACATTAAGCTATAGCAACTACATTGCTTCATCAAAATTAACTAAACATCAAGCTATAACACTACCAAAGTTTTTCCATATAACATCAAAGATAAATGAAAGTATAAGGTACACTAAAAAAGGCATGGTTTACACTTTACAATTTGTGTATAGGCTAGTGTATATGCTAAAAGCTTAAACAAAAAGTTTGGGTACATAGGCTAATTTATAGTAACTCTATATAGAAAAACGTTTCTCTAAAGTAGTGAATAACATACAAACTATGGAGAATATGTATAGATGATGTAGATTAGCATATGAACTCAATCAATGATTTGCAAAAGCACTACAGGGCACAAACAACATCAAATTTGAATAGTGAAGGAAAGTAAATTCAAAAGATAGTAACAATGTTATCATAGATGATCTAACGTACAACAGGAGAAGAGATGAAAGAAAAAAATTAAAATTTCTAATGACAATTAACAAAGATAGAAAAGATTTGAAATTAAATTAGAACAAAATTGAAAATTTATCATTCTATACATCAAAAAGATATTAAAAAAGAGAAGATCTTGTTAACTTGTTATCTTGTAAAACTCAATGAAAATTGCAGCCTCGTAAATCTGACAATATTAGATCTAATAATATTAATTGCAGTCTCATACCAGCCACACCTATATCCCCATTGCTAATCCTTCAATTCCACAAAGAGCACAAATCAGTTGTTAATGTAAATATCCTCTCCATTCTTACTTATTGGGGCTGCTACCTGTTAGAAGTATAAGATAAATAATGAGTATTACCATATGATAGAACACTTATCATATATGCATTAGTGAATTAGATTATAAAGCAAGTCATTGCTACCTGTTATGAAACGGGGAGAACAAAGGGAAACTCCAACAATAATGACAAAAAGTAACTCGATTAAACTAACAAAAAGCTTACCCTATGAATTACTTCATTTTCCTCTCAAAGTGGTGGAGATCTAAAAACAACACCACAAAAATAAATCAGAAACAAAAATGGAGTCAACATAGAGAAAAGTTAATCTAAGACAATAAAAATTAATTTTTAAATTTATTAGGATCAGAAAGTTCACGTCTTTGAAATAAATTTGGGGCTTGTTGAATTTCAATCACAAACTAAGAAAATCAATAAAAGAATGGACATACACAAACATCTAGTACACATCAACAACAACATAGGCAACACACAAATAAAAATTACAAATGTCAGAATGTGTAATTGGATAGTGCCATTAACCACATTATGAAACACTAACTAAACCAAAAAATACACAAACATATAAATTTTAGAGTTAATTAATTATCTAGAACATATACACAAACATCAATGCTATAATACACAAACCGCAAAAAATTGAAGTCAGATCCTCAGAGTTCAAACTGAGCTATAATATACTCATCAACACAAACCCTTCTCAATGGATGGCTACCCAAAATAAGAGAATTTTTATATCAATACAAAGAAAGGGGAAAAGGAGAAATTAACTAACTCATAGTGGTTAGATCGACGTTGGTTGTCTCGTGTGCGAAAAATGAGGTCAGACCGGCTTTGTATGAGAAGAGATGAGAGGAGATCGACTTCTTCCCTCCTTTTTAAGCTGATTATTTAGAAACATATTTCACTCCTTCTTCCCTCCTTTTTAAGCTGATTATTTATTTAGAAACATATTTCCATAAGATAAATATACTGATAAGAGCACGAATTATACCAAAGGGATATATACTAGATACAAGTGCAACAACTAAACTCAAATATTACCAATAAGATACTTGAGCACTTTACACCTTTAGTAGGATTTTTCTCAATCCTAGTGTCAATCATTGAATAACAGAAGTAAGAGAATGTTGAAAACAAACCTGCAGAACTTCTTTTCCAAGTAAAGCCTTGCATAATCTGAATCGCACAGGCTCTAACTTGATCTTACATTGCAGTTGAACCTATACGTAGACACAAGTTGATAAAAAATACTAAACAAGAATTGGCAAGAAATAAAGTTGTACTAATACAAACAAAAAAGTAAATTCATGCAAGCAATTTCACCTTTTGAGCTTTCAAACTCTGAATCTCATACTGCAACTGCTTTGTTGATTCATCGACTTTTTTCCTATGAGTTGAAAATTGGGATTGAGATCCCAGTGTCTTCTTCAATTCAGATACCTGCAGCAGCACAAGAAAAAAAACACACACATCACGGTCTTACTATAACATTTACTTTCATTCTACCAATGCAAACTAATGTTTACCTGATCTTCAAGTAAATTCAACTTCTGTCTAAAAAAACGGTACATTAAAACTAGGCATTAACAGTGAAACACAACAACAGAGGACACCAGCTACTCCGTGAAAAACGGACATTAAAACAGACAACAGAACCCTTCACACCATAACAGACCCCTCACACCATACCAATCAAATACAACTGCAAAGGACATTAAAATAAAGAACAGACCCCTCACAACATAACAGTCATACACGACAACAAAGGACATCAGCTACTCCGTGAAAAAAAAGACCATAATGCAGCAAAAAATAGTGTCCATTTTGAAACAACCAACTTAACCATATACAAAAATTCAAGAAACTCATATTTAGAGAATCAAAATGCACCCATATAGGTTCTAATAAAAAATGAACAAACCTGAAGCACCCAAGACTGTAGATCACCAGAGCATCGAGACTGGAAAACAACAAAATCGCTAATGATTCTTCGTCGCATCATTTGCCTTTTTCCACTGCTTGTTCGATTTTGGATTCAAAGAAATCGAAACACAAAAGAAAAACAAGAGTAAAAATGTTAAAAGGAATTAGATAAAATACGACCCATAATCAGAGTATAAAAAACAACCCATTTTTGAGTTGGTAGAGTTTGAATCAGAGGATAGGAATAAAAAACAACCCATATTATTTTGTAATAAAATATATTGCATCTAATCATTTTTATGAAATAACTGATACGTATGGTTACCAATATCCCTTTACAACGTGAGTTTTGAGATTTTCCAATTAACTAATGACTCCTAATGGGTAGTATGGTTACCAATATCGATGGGTTAGAATCAAGTAGTTTTTCCTCCGTTAGAAAACTGTCTTGTTCCTTCTAAAGTGGTTTTTTCACTAAATAATTTAGTGGGTAGTGTTTGAATCGAGTGATTCAAAACATGAACAGAAACAACAATTTCAAAATTGAGAATATAAATAAATGAACAGGAACAAGACAGTTTTCTAATGGAGGAAAAACTACTTGATTGAATATAAAATCTTGTGATTGAATGAAAGTAAACTAACATGAGAAGAAGATGAACAAACCTGGTGAGATGAGAAGAACAAGTTGTATTCGATTTGAAACAGCAACAACACAGTGAGATGAGAACAGGAATAGGAACAACTATAACTTCACTACTGGGGTTCAATTTTGTTTATGGTGAGTTTTGATTTCAATGTAAAAGGATAAAGGGAGAAATTTTGTTTTTGGGTTTAGGGTTAATGTTCTTCTAGGTTTAAATGAAAAGAGGGAAAAAGATGAAAGGGGGAAAATTAAGATTCAATTTTTGATGAAAAGAAGAAGAGGGAAATTCATGGAGGAAAATTTTGGGTTTCATTTTTGGTGAAATTGTGAAAGGGGGGAATTTTTTCAGCACACCCGCTCAAATAAAAGTGGATATGTGGTTTATAGCTTATGTTGGTAAAATAATAATAAATAATAAAATAAAAATTTAGATTCGTTTTTGTGACCGATAATTCGGTGGCTGCATATCATAAATAATTTATCTTTTAAATATTGAGAAATAAAAAGAGAGTAAAGAGGCTGATATTTCGATAGGCTAAAAATCAGTTTTTAAATTAGTCGCTAACTATATTTTGCCACCGATTTAGAGACCAACTTCATTTTGGTTACTTGTTTAAAACAATCGGTTGTTATATCGGTCTCTACTGTGACCAATTTATTTCGGTCTCTGAATTGGTCTCTAAATGACAGTTTTCTAGTAGTGAGTTTACATGTCTATGTGTAGCTATCATATACTCTTGTAGTATTGAGGTAATCAAACAGGCTATTATGCAATCTTTTGATCTTTTAATGTATAAGGTTCTAGCTTAATGATTCAATATTGTTGTTATTCTTGTGTTTAATGCTTTCAAAGAGATTCAAGATGATTTGGACATGAACTTTTGAATCTAGAACTAGAATAACAATCTATCTTAAGTTATATCAATCTTGACAGGTTTGTAAATCTTTGATAATCGCTTTTAATCAAGAACTTAATGCTTTCGGATACTTAATCAGGCTGGACACGATCGATTAAGTTATCCGATCGACTTTGTTATCTTTTAAGGGATTTGGACACGAATGTTTTAACGATAACCTAGAAATAACGATATCGCTTTGGACACGAAGGATATTGTAGAAATGATTGTGATAATATTGGTTATAAAGCTAGAGTCTGTTAATCGATCGAGAGATTGCTGCTGTTATGCTTGCTTGTTATCTTATACCGCAAGCGAAATAGTTCGATCTTCTCTTGTTTTTACTTTTATGTCGTTTAGGAACATAGTTTTACAAACAAACAATTTACACCCATTCCTTAATGTGAAATATTGTGAAAATGCTTATGATTGAAGCAACTCCCTGTGGACACGATCCTATATTATACTCACGTGTATATAGTTATATGACATGTAGAAAAAAGCTACATCACCTTCCCAACTTTAGTATAGTACTCTTTACCTGTTTTGAACTTAACAAGATCATTTATAATTTCTTCTTTCTTGGTTGGATCCATAGCTAGGGTTTCAAACGTTGCGGGGTGTTCAAAGGTTGTTTGGCTCCACTTTGTGATTCTAGTTCTAGAACTCCACCAATCGTTGCTAGGGTTGTTGGTATAAAGCTTAAGCTTCCTATTCTTCAATGTAATAGCCTTTCCTTGTTCTAACACATGTTGGATATATGACCTAGTAATAAGCTCACGGTATTTTTTGTGGAAGGTTAAGGTTAAGGAAATTTCTTCACCTGATTTTTTTTGTGGGCTATAGTTAGCAACCCACCAAAGTTTGACTCCATTGAATTTATCTATGATCTCTTCATTATCATCAATGGCAAGGACAAGTGGAGTTGACTATTTTCGACAACTTCGGCTCGAAGTCTTTTTGCTCTTTCAGATGATTTTGCACTGAGATATGTTTGGATGCATGTGTAAGTTTCACTACGTTTGAGGTAGGGTCCTGCTATTGAATCAGGGAAGGTTATATCTTATATGGATGTAAGGGGACATGAAACTAATGAATTTTTGCATGTATTTTGTGACATAAGTTTGAATTTGAGGTGAGAAGAATTTCTTAAGTATGCCATACATAAACACTATGCTAGCCATAATTGACCAAAGTTTTTTCTTTTGGCTAAGTATATTTGTTTTTGAGCCTAGCAGTGGTGACGATTTTTTTCCGATGTCTTACTTTGATTATGATTTCTTAGTGGTTTTATATGGAAACTTGTTCAAGAAAAAGTGTGGCATCGATCCAATTAAAGAGGTTGAGGCACTATCACTCCATTTTAATTCTTGATATAAATGGAAGCATGTGGGTTCTGAAAAATAAATTCAAAAGCTGCATGTTTTCCATTTTTAGAGTAAAATCATAAAGCTACTTCATCCTTGTTTTTCCATTCTTTGCAAATAAGAAACAGCTCATAGTCATAAAGCTTCCAAGACCTTTGATGCATGCAGCTCCTGCTCCATAATTACGAATAATCACCTAAATGGAAATTAACAGATAGTAGGTAGATAAAATAAAGATGAAACAGAATAACCAAATACAAAAGAAGAAACCTAGCTTGACTTGACCTACATTTGTGCAGTTAATCTGTGCTTGGGATATGGATCACATGTGGCTGATGTTAGTGTGTTAAAGGATGTAGCTATTCCATCATTTATGGTATATTACTCACACAAAACAAAAATTGTGTTTGTGTTCACGAGTTTTTATCTATCAATGGATGACATTGCATTTTATCATGATAATGCTTCTTTTTTTATAAATGGATGACATTGCAGCCCTTCAAATATAAATTTGTTGAAGCTGCATACACTATACTGATGCAGTTAAGGTGTAATCCAATTCATGCGGATATAATTTTATTTTATTTTATTTTTATTTTTATATATGTAGATGAAATGGCAAACACCATTTGAAACTCACATTACACATACACAACTGTAAATTCTAGATTCAAACTCGAATGGCGGTATAAAAATACTGATATGGTCAGTGGAGTTAGATCTTTCGTACATGCATATATAAATTTGATTAACCATTTCTTTAGCCACACTAAAGTGCAATCTAATTGATGCATAATTTTATTTAGATATATAATTCAATGGATATAATGTAGGTAACTTGTCCCTAAAGACACGGTTAAAAAGAGTTCATTTCTTGTATCCCTACACAATAGGTATTTATTACCAAGTTATCCACACTTTCTTCTAAATGTGTACCACTCAGCTCATTGTGAAACCAATTAAGATTTTACAATTTGAGAGTGTACCAAAACTCAACTCGAGAACTCGTACGAGTTTACCTAAAATTAAAATTAAATAAAAGTTATTATTTACATGACATATATAAACTAATATAATATTGTAAAGAGTCCAATAGTGCAAAATATGACTAAATTATAAATGTTTTCAACCACCATAATAATTCATTATGTTCAACTAAACATTAAAATACAAAATAAACTTGCAAAATCATAAGTCTCTTAAGTCTTAACCATCCAAAAAGGCAAATTCTTAAAGTTGTTAATAAAACTATATAAAAAAAAAAAAATTAGAGTTACATTCCGATTTTACTCGAGTTTACCAGATTTTACCAGAGTTTGACCGACTTAACTCGAGTCAAACTCGTCAAACATTCTGATTTTACCAGAAATCGAGTTTACCTTCAAGTTGACACGATTTTGGTACCTAAAAACGTAAACTCGACAAACTCGGCAAGTTAACACTCGATTTGTGTAACATTGAAACCAACATCTTCAACTCAAAATTATTCTTTATGGATTGGTTCATTATCTTCATGGCCAATTAGGTTTTTGTTCGAACAAGGATTGACCTTGTCAATTCATTTGTTTTCAGAGATTAAGACTTTAAATCCAGGTTGATAAGGCAACAAGTTTGTCTTCACAAAATCTAGATGACTTTACATTTTCTATCTTCCAACGACCACTTTTTTTAATAACCAAACTAGTTTGTGGTATAAGCATAACTAGAAGAGTGACCAATAGAAGCCTAAAGGAGCTCTTTGTTAAGGTTATTATTTTTTATTTTTATTTTTGATAAATTTTGGGTTAAATTTAATTAGGTCAATCGGATGGTCAATAGAAAGAATAAAAATAATACTTAGTAGTAACCCACTTGGGTTGGCCTGGTGGTATTGACTTGGAATCTTGGAGTGTGCTATTCCTCGAGGTCTCAGGTTCGATTTTCTCCGGTGTCAATTTGGGTGAGCTAATTTAGATTCTTCAAAAAAAACAGTAATATTTAGTGGTAGTAAGTTGACATATAATGTAGTAGTAAGTTGACATATAATCACATATTTATAACTCTTTTCATATTACCATTAAAACCTTCTTATATACCAACTATATCCTCTACTTTTGTCTACTTTGCGATGTGTCATCTTAAATATGAAAACAATTAATCAAATTCTCTCATATGCATAAAGAATAAATTGTAAATCTTTCCATTCAAAACCAGTGAAAACTAATTATGAATCAAATAATATAAAACTATTGCCTTACTAAGAAGTTTCATAATATTATTAATATTACTAAAATTATCCTAATCCAAATTAAATTATCACACCATTCTCCTTCACCTTTTCCAGCTTATTCTTCATCGTCTTGAGAAAATTCTTGTTCATCTTCCTTTGCCTTCAATTGAGATTCCTCAGCCTATTTCTTTGCTTCCTCCTCAGCCTTTTTCTTTGCTTCCTTCCTTGCCTTTTTCTTTGCAATCTCAAGAGATTGAATCAAATTCTTCAAGCAAGTTTCAAAATCTTCACCAATTGACTTTGGCATCAAATTTTCAGCAACATCAGCAGGTGTCATATTAGTCTTTCCCAACAACTTTTCAATAATTGGAAATAAATCATGATGAGACTCAGCATCCCAATAGTTCTTTGCAAGAACCTTGAAAGCTTCATATCTACAATAGGACATTTCTATATGTTTATCCATCCTTCCCCTCCTAATTAGGGCAGGATCAAGTTTGTCCACAAAATTTGTAGTGAAAATTATGATCCTCTCTCCTCCACATGCTGACCAAATCCCATCAATAAAATTCAACAAACCAGAAAGAGTTACCATACTCTCCTTCTCATATTTTGGTTTCTCCTCTTTCTTCTTTCTTTGACCAGTAAGAACAAGAGACCAATCAATATCCTCGATCACTATAATCGATTTACTCGACGTCTCAATCAAAAGTCTTTTCAACTCATTGTTATTCTTGATAGTTATCATACACATCATAATTCATGAAATTAGCTATAGCCGATATCATCGTAGATTTTCCAGTTCCAGGAGGACCATAAAGTAGATAACCACGTTTCCAAGCCTTCCCAACTTTAGTATAGTACTCTTTACCTGTTTTGAACTTAACTAGATCATTTATAATTTCTTCTTTCTTGGTTGGATCCATAACTAGGGTTTCAAACGTTGCGGGGTGTTCAAAGGTTGTTTGGCTCCACTTTGTGATTCTAGTTCTAGAACTCCACCAATCGTTGCTAGGGTTATTGGTATAAAGCTTAAGCTTCCTATTCTTCAATGCAATAGCCTTTCCTTGTTCCAACACATGTGGATATAAGACCTAGTAATAAGCTCACGGTATTTTTTGTGGAAGGTTAGGGTTAAGGAAGTTTCTTCTCCTGATTTTTTTTGGGGGGTATAGTTAGCAACCCACCAAAGTTTGACTCCATTGAATTTATCTATGATCTCTTCATTGTCATCAATGGTAAGGACAAGTGGAGTTTGACTATTTTCGACAACTTCGGCTCGAAGTCTTTTTGCTCTTTCAGATGATTTTGCATTGAGATATGTTTGGATGCATGTGTAAGTTTCACTACGTTTGAGGTAGGGTCCTGCTATTGAATCAGGAAGGTGATATGGATGTAAGGGGACATGAAACTAATGAATTTTTGCATGTATTTTGTAACATAACTTTGAATTTGACGTGAGAAGAATTTCTCAAATATGCCATACATAAACACTATGCTAGCCATGATTGACCAAAGTTTTTTCTTTTGGCTATAAGTATATTTGATTTTGAGCCTAGTGGTGACGATTTTTTTCCCATGTCTTACTTAGATTTTGATTTCTTAGACAAATATAGGGTTTGGTTGTTGTTATATATTTGTGTTTGCTCTGGTTATTTTCATAGGGTTTGGTGTTGGATACTTATAGTTTGATGTTTCGTAGGAAGAAGAAGAAAAAAAATAAGAGAATCTGTAGTGTTATTTTTTTTATAGACACAATCTATGAGATTTTATTTTACGAGAAGATCTACATAAATATTAATTGATGATTCTATTTTTATACGACATTTTGCATGTTTAAATTTGAATCGTATTATAATTCTTTCACAAAAATAAAAAATTTAAATCTTGCGTGATATCTCAATTGATTTTTTTTAGATAAAGCAAAAGTATAAATCTCCATTAAAGTGGTAATCCTAGAACCACAAATCTCTTAAACATGCAAAAATCTCCATTAAAGTGGTTGTAAGAGATTTGTGGTTTGATAGATATCTGGCAAGTGTACCAAAAACTATCGAAGTAGTAATAAATATCGATCCACAAGGACTGTGTTAGTTTCAATTATAACAAGTACGTTATACGTTAGGATGTGTAAAAATTATATTTGGTTGCCCTAGGCCGTAAAGATTGATTTTAATCAGAGTTGATTAAAGTAGAAAGAGTTTGAAAGAAAATTATATTGAGATGAATGGTTAAGCCGGTGAATCCACTATTGCTTTATATGAAAAAGTCTACCTATCTCTACTCTCAATTACTACTCAGTTTTTACGATAAATTAACTAAGTGACTTTGATCAATCTCTCGCATCAAAGCCCTTTCCTAAGTCATAACCCTATTAATCTCTTAACGTGATTGAATAACCGCGGAAGCAATATTGGAACGTTAATTCATGTATCATAACCCTCAATTTCCTATCTCTAGGCTCCTAGTGTTGAGTTAAACAAAATTACTATTTCAGGATTAAAAGCTAGGGCTAGTAGTCATTTAATTCCTAAGATCGATTCATGTGATTGCAAGAAGCTAGGGCTAGTAGTCATACAAAACAATAATCATGAAAAGCAATAAACACAAGTAATTCTGAATAAAAAACTGAATAGCATTGATTATAGAGAGAGTTCAACTACAAAATCATATATTACAAAGGTTTCATCATGGCTTAACCAAACTAAAGGTTTAGCTACTCATAGCTAAACAATCATAAGTAATAACAAGAGAAAACATACACAAATCTAACCAACGGGGTGTTGGTATGAGATTCAGGGCTCGTTCCTTGGTCTCCTGTCGTCCTTAGTGCTCAAAATCGCAATAATAATCAGTACCAAAACCCTTGCTAGCAGCTGGATATTTATAGAAAGAAATTAGGGTTTCAGAAAAGCCCATCATCGTGCCACGTTGCGGGTTGGTCGTGGCACGATGCTTCATTAATCCTACGTGGCAGCAGACAAAATCAACCATCGTGGCACGTTGCATGTTGCTTCGTGCCACGAAATTTCCAGAGATGAATCTTTGTCCCACGCTTCCTTCAACGTGCCACGAACATAACCAAACGTGGCACGATGCTTTGAGTTTTAGGCAATTTTCCTTGGTTTCTTGAAGTTTCTTCTCTTGAGCTCTTGTTCCTGTTTTGGCTTGATTTCACCATGAATCATTGCAATTGACTCTCTAAATGCTATAATAAAGACCTAAATATGACTAAATAACTAGTGTTGATGCACTGTCATCACAACCCCAAACTTAAACCATTCCTTGTCCTCAAGGAATCAATTTGCAAATGGAAAAATCGCAGTGAGATAACAACTTACCAACCAATGATATGCTTAAAAAGTTCACTCCTTTCCGGCGTAATGATGTACCGGATGCCCAGCTCTTTCCTCCAAATCCACAACTCCACGCAATTGTTTGAATAGGGTCACACAATCATCATGCAGGTCTGCTGTATTACCATAAGCTTGAAAAATTTCTAAACTGTCAATCAAAGTCAGAGTCAAGTACACACTTTTAAGGTCTTTCAGGGTTATAACGGGGCTTAGGTGAAAGGTGGATATAATTTGGGAAGTAGTGTTATAAAACAATGAAGTTAAGCTCATACTACTTGGGTATCCTTGATAACACACAGAAAACCAATCCTTCCTTTCAAATTTAACACAAAGAGTACTAGAGAACTTATTATTTTTTTTCTGAGACATATAAACATTGTTGGTCTCATACACAAGATTCTTTTCTTTTCATTTTTTTTTTTGCACATTTCAAGTGCTTTTTATTTTTTATTTTCAAGAGATAACATATAAAATTGAATCATTTCTCTTTTCTTAGTTCTCTAGTACCCCCACCCCAAACTTAGTAAGTTGCTAATTCCAAAAGCAACCCCAAACTTGAACATTTCACAACCTAAAGAGCTTCAAACAAATAATTGGGACATTCATTCCTAAGGTCTTCTAGGTTTGTAATGTGGCTAGTCACCGAACAAAAGTGATCTATACCTAATGGCTCAAATTGGCTTTACAAAGGATAAATAATTCATAAATCAAGGTAGGCTCAAAAAGGCTCAAGGTACCAAGCACTTTGCCTTAGTGTGTACAAAACAAGACCAATCAACAAATAGAGAAATATCGCAAGTTCTAGAAACAGCAGTTGCATGGAACACTCATATATGTAAAATTGGAAAAATAAAAATTTGGCTATGGACCTTACAAGTTGAGATATCTGGGAGTTGTGGCTACCTACTTCATTTGCCGTACACTTCCCTTTGAATCAATTAGGCATCATCCTCCTTGAACTCTTTGGCATATCATTGGTATAGCATTGTTATGAGACTGATAAATTTCCACAGGCAAACAGATTCATTAATAATAAACAAAGGAAAGCATCACAAACGGTGGGGATTAAAGTCAAACAACGACACACCAACATAATGTTCAAACGGAATAAAAAGTACATCAAAATAAAAGAAACAAAGATAGAAAGCTGAAAATAAAATTGGACTCTAAGTCCATCACTGCTCATCCTCATCAGTGGCCTCCGGATCACCCTGCAAGTCAGCATAAAACTCATTCACGCGCTGATCGCTAACTGCCTTCCCTCGAGCGAAGTCAGATCGAAGACGACCCTCTCTCTCACCAGCACGTCTCCTCTGCTCCATAATGTAGTCCTCCATGTTGGCCTCAGTGCCAAACTTATCAAAAGTATTGCTCTGAAGGGACCTCTGACGGTGCTGATCAGCAGCAAGAGAAAGCTCCGCTCCAAAGTAAGGACCGTCCACATACAGCTGTGATGATGTATCCTGGGCCCAGCAAGCCATACCTCCTAAGTAATCAAGCATCATCGGGTGTAGTGGTGGGTATTGAGGCGCATCCTCCTGCATGGGCTGTGCCTGAGATGGTCCTCCACGCTCTCGCTGAACCGGTGGTCCTTCACGACCTTTCTTCTTCTCAAACTTCACCATAGCAGTATCATCAATAGCTCCCTTTGACTTAAGCATGATGTCTCCAAGCTCCTCCGGGACACTTTCCTTCTTACACAAAGCATTAATCAAACAAACGTGCCCCAAATTCACCGAAGTCCCGCAATTTGCCATTTCCTTAAGACTCAAGTTGATCAGTCGCCCCACATTTATCCCATAGCCAAAAATAATGGCCTCCAGAATATACAGCCTCTCCATAGGCAACTCAGATGTAGCAGAAACACTTTCCAAGGTAGAATGAATGAATGAAGCCCAAGCTTTGTATTGTGGCTTGAGGTCCACCACATCCATCCTAGTAGGAAACCCAGTAGCTTTGGACCTAACATAATCAACACCCTCTTCGCCAATTTCCTGCAAAATCTGCTGAAGCACATCATCGGAAGGAAAATTATTCGAGCTCCTTGACCTCCTCATTTCTACGTGACATTGTCTTGGAGGCTTTAGCCCTAGAAATGCATTGATGGCTCTAGGGCTATAATCTATCTGCTTTCCACGGACATAAACCACATTATCCTTATCTCCAAAGGCATTAGCAAAGAACTCAAGAGCAATGGTGCAATTGCTTTCTTTTTCAACCATGTCGTTCAATCTCTTCCACCCAAGCGTTCTTATAGTTGTTTCAAATTGAGGATACCTCTGAAGGTTGATGAAATCAAACCTCCTTTCACCAGAAAACTTAAACCCCTTGATCTTTTCAAACCTCTCGGCATGTTCGTCATCCTGAAATTTCTCATAGTCGGGTTGTTGTGGTGGTTGGGTTGATTGGGTGCTGCGGGTTGTTCTGGAGCGTTTGTTGGATGCTGAGGCCATTTGTGGAGTTAGGTTAGATTGTTTGGATGTTTTGGGATTGCGGAAGATGAAGATTGGGTGGTTAGGGTTTGTGCAATAAGGGTTAGGTCAAATTTGTGGGAGAAAATTGATGTGTTTGATGAAGTAATGGGGGGAAATGTTTGTGAGAATGATGAAGATGTATGAATGGTGGTTAGGTGCGATTTTTAGAGGTAGAGAATGGGTGATTCGAAATTTGGGCAGAGTTTTGTTAAGGGAAAATGAAATGGTGAGAAATTTGTGAGAGAAGTTTATATAGACAAAGGTCTTTCGTGCCACGTTGGGTCAGGGTCGTGCCACGAAGCGATCTGTAACGGTCAAATTATTTCAAAACTCCCCACTCACGTGCCACGATGCAGGAAAACGTGGCACGATCATCGTTCTGGGTAGCAACGTGCCACGATCATAGAACCATCGTGCCACGTTCATAGTTCTTCCAGCAAACGTGCCACGTTTTGAGAGTGTTCGTGCCACGAAATTTCCAGTGGCGAACAATGTTGGAGCCATTCTCAAAACGTGCCACGATGAAGAACCATCGTGCCACGTTGGTCTAGGTTTTCAAATAAAAATTTCTTTTCAACTTTCTAAAAATATTTTTGCTGTTTTTGTTTTTATAAAAAAAAATGCAATAAATAAATAAATAGATAAATACAATACCTGAGTGGATTTAAATCCGATGGGTTGCCTCCCATCCAGCGCTTCTTTACCGTCACTAGCTTGACTTATGATGACCCCTAAGGATCATTCAACACCACTCCCGCTCTATTCTTTGGGAGTTCACCTCCAAGGTATGGTTTCAGCCTTTGTGCGTTTACCTTGAAAGTTTCTTGCTCACCAGGCTTACTAAGCTCCACTGCTCCATAAGGAGACATATCTACAATCACGAATGGTCCGGACCACTTGAATTTTAACTTCCCGGGGAATAACTTCAACCTGGAATTAAACAGCAAAACAAGTTGTCCAATATAAAATTCTCTCCTCACCAACCCCTTGTCATGATACCTCTTAGTTCTCTCTTTGTAAATTACGGCGTTCTCATACGCACGCAATCTCATCTCCTCTAGCTCATTAAGTTTTAATAACCTTTTCTTTCCAGCTAAAGTTTGATCAAAATTTAGGGCTTTGATAGCCCAGTAAGCTTTATGTTCCAATTCAACCGGGAGATGACAAGCCTTTCCGTAAACCAACTGATAAGGGGACATCCCAAGGTGCGTTTTAAACGCAGTTCTATATGCCCAAAGAGCGTCATCTAACTTCCTAGACCAATCTTTCCTAGAAGACGCTACAGTTTTCTCCAAAATTTGTTTCAACTGACGGTTTGAAACCTCCGCTTGACCACTAGTTTGAGGATGATAGGGAGTTGCAACTTTATGTTTGATATTAAACTTTTTAAGCACAGTTTCAAGAAGATTGTTGCAAAAGTGCTTCCCCCCATCACTGATCAAAACTCTAGGGGTTCCAAACCTAGTGAAAATATTTTTCTTCAAGAAATTAACCACAGTTTTAGCATCATTAGCAACACATGGTATCGCTTCAACCTACTTGGTAACATAGTCAACACACACAAGTATATGGAGATAAGAGTAAGAGGAGGGAAATGGTCCCATAAAATCTATGCCCCAACAATCAAAAGGTTCAACTTCAATGATTCCAGTTAGGGGCATTTCATTCCTCTTTGAGATACTACCTGTTCTTTGGCATTCATCACACCTCTTTACGAACTCTTGGCAATCCTTGAAGAGAGTGGGCCACCAGAAACCACTTTGCAAGATTTTCGCAGCGGTTCTTTCCCCACTATGGTGGCCTCCATAAGCTGAGCTATGGCAGTTCCACATGATACTGTTAGCTTCCGTACCTGCAACACAACGTCTAATCAAACCGTCAGCACTTACCTTAAATAAATAAGGATCATCCCACAGATAGTGGTTTGCATCCTTGAAAAACTTTTTCCTTCGGTGCTGTTCCATGTCATCCGGAATTATATTACCGGCCTTAAAATTCGCCATGTCGGCAAACCAAGGCCTTTCTTCAATCGACATCAGCTTTTCATCCGGGAATTCTGCTGTGATAGCCTTTTCTTTCTTCGTCACCTCCTCATTTTCCAACCTTGAAAGGTGATCAGCTACTACATTCTCCACTCCTTTCTTGTCACGAATCTCGAGATCAAATTCTTGCAATAAAAGGATCCACCTCAACAACCGAGGCTTTGAATCACCTTTTGTCAAGAGATATTTAAGAGCTGCATGATCTGAAAAAATAATGACTTTGGAGCCTATTAGATAAGAACGAAATTTCTCCAATGCAAATATTACTGCAAGCAACTCCTTTTCAATAGTGGAATAGTTAACTTGATTTTCATTTAAAACCTTGCTTGCATAGTAAATTGCATGGAAAAATCTGTTCTTTCGTTGGCCTAAGACTGCACCAACAGCATAATCACTTGCATCGCACATAAGTTCAAAAGGTAAATCCCAATCGGGTGCAATGATTATTGGTGCAGTCACCAACTTGGTTTTAATCAAAGAAAAAGCATTTAAACACTCAGAATCAAAATCAAAATCATTTTCTTTGACCAAGAGGTTACAAAGGGGCTTAGAAATTTTTGAAAAATCTTTTATAAAACGCCGATAGAAACCGGCATGCCCCAAGAAACTCCTAACTCCCTTAACATTAACAGGTGGTGGAAGTTTCTCTATAACCTCTATCTTTGCTTGATCCACTTCTATGCCTTTAGCACTTATTTTATGTCCCAAAACTATACCTTCGGTAACCATAAAATGACATTTTTCCCAATTTAAAACAAGGTTAGTTTCGGTGCATCTTTTTAGTACTTCATTTAAGTGGAATAAGCATTGGTCGAAAGACTTACCAAACACAGAAAAGTCGTCCATGAATACCTCGATGTTCTTCTCTATCATGTCAGAGAAGATGGAGAGCATACACCTTTGGAAGGTCGCCGGCGCATTACACAGCCCAAAGGGCATTCTCCTATAAGCAAATATACCAAACGGACAGGTGAAAGCAGTCTTTTCTTGATCTTCCGGAGCCACTGCAATCTGATTATACCCTGAGTACCCATCCAAGAAGCAGTAAAAGGCTTGACCAGCCAATCTCTCTAGCATTTGATCCATGAATGGTAATGGAAAGTGATCTTTCCTTGTTGCAGAATTCAGCCTCCGGTAGTCTATGCACATTCTCCAACCGGTGACGGTACGTGTGGGTATCAATTCATTCTTTTCATTAGCCACTACCGTCATTCCTCCCTTCTTAGGCACCACATGAACAGGACTTACCCAAGAGCTATCAGAAATAGGGTAAATCATACCTGCATCGAGCAATTTTAATACTTCCTTCTTGACAACTTCCTTCATTGTTGGGTTTAGTCTTCTTTGAGGTTGAACCACAGGTTTGTATTCAGCCTCCATATGTATTTTGTGCATGCAATAGGCTGGACTAATACCCTTTAGATCAGAAATGCTCCATCCCAATGCGCCTTGATTACTTTTCAACACCCTCATTAGTTTCTCTTCCTCTAAAGGTGTCAATGTATTACTGATGATTGCTGGTTTGGAAAAATCTTCACTAAGAAAGACATACTTCAAGTGTGGAGGGAGTTCTTTCAATTCTGGATTTTTTTCTTTTTCATTGTTCAATGTTTCCGATCCCCCATATTTTTCACCAAGTATGTTTTCAAGTGGCGGGTGGTGCATTTGTTGCTTGCTTGCCTCAAGCTGCTTGACACAATCCTTTACCTCAATATCTTCAGTATCTTCATCATTCTCTATAGAATTAACTAATGTTCTCTCTAAAGGTTGTGTTGGTTGAGGCTTACGAGAGTCATCTTCAATTATCTCATCAACAACATCAATTCGGTAGCACTTAGGATTTTCAGCTTGATGTTTCATGGCTTCAAAAATATTAAACACAACTTGCTCGTTGTGGAATCTCAACATAAGCTGGCCCATTTCAACATCAATCAAAGCTCGACCGGTTGCAAGGAAAGGTCTTCCAAGAATGAGTGGCATGTCTTCATCTTCAGCCATGTCTAGGATTACAAAATCAGCAGGAAATACTAGCTCATTGACCTTAACTAGCACATCTTCAAGTATACCAAAAGGGTAAGAGATTGACCGATCAGCTAGAGTAATGGTCATTCTTGTTGGCTTTGGCTCCCCACATCCAAGCTTCTTCATCATTGAAAGAGGCATCAAGTTGATACTTGCCCCTAAATCACACAACGCTCTACCAATGTCTACCGGTCCAATAGAACAAGGAATAGTGAAAGCACCTGGATCTTTTAATTTGGGTGGAAGTTTCTTTTGAAGAATTGCACTACAATTTTCTGAAAGTGCAATGTTTGCATCATCTTTTGGTTTCCTTCTTCGAGTCAGCAAGTCTTTCATAAACTTAGCATACATGGGCATTTGATCAAGAGCTTCACCAAAGGGAATGTTCACCTGAAGTTGTGAGAAAAGCTCCATGAACTTCTTGAATTGACCTTCCTCCTTCTTCTTCTTTTTGGCTAAGTGAGGGTATGGAAGCTTCACATATGATGGAACAACTTGTGGCTGATCTCCATCCTTCAATATTTGACTCTTAGACTTCCTCAAGATTGAATCTTCATCAATCAATTTCTCACTTTTTTCTCCCTCTATTTTTTTCTTCCTTTCATTTTCAACTACTCCTTGATCATTAACTTTTTCAACTACAACCTCATTATTCTTTTCAACTTCACCTTCTTCTTCTTCCTCCACTACTACTTCATCAGCCTTTTTTGGAACTTTTGGAACTAGAGGTGTCAAGACCTTCTTGCTCCTCAACTCAATAGCATTGCAAGACTCATTTTTAGGGTTGTCTTGTGTGTTACCTGAGAATCCGCCTTTGTTTTGTTCAGCCAATTGTTTAGCTAATTGCCCAAGTTGAGTTTCAAGCATCTTCCTGGAGGCTTCATTGTTCTTTCTCTCAGCCTCTTGACTCTTCTTCATCTCTTCAAAGTTGCCTTGAGTCATCTTCATAAAGTTCATCATAGTTTCTTCAAGAGCTGAAGGCTTCCTTTGTTGTTGTGGAGGATTAAGCATCTGAGAGTTCAAAGCGTTGTTATTTGAGTAACTGAGATTTGGATGCTTGTTGATACCTGAGTTGTAGTATTGATTTTGCCTTTGATAACCTCCCATGAAATTAGCTTCCTCACTTGATCCTTCTGGAACACATTCACCATTGGGATGTTCTTCACCGCATAAGTCACATTTGATTGCAGCCACCTGTTGTTGCTTATGAGCCAAAGTAAACCCTTGAAACTCCTTAGTAAGAGCCTCTATTTGTTTGTTCATGGCTGCTTGGTTAGCTAGGATTGCTGTTTGTTCACTTACCCCAAACACTCCTCTTTCTTTCTTCTTAGCTTCAGCACGATATTCATTACTCGCCATATTTTCAATTAAGGCTTGAACTTCATGATCAGTCTTGCTCTTAAGACTTCCTCCCGCGGAAGCATCTAAGAACATTCTAGTGTTTGGTGTCACCCCCTCAGTGAAGATTTGGAGGTATTGTTTCTCAGTGAACTCATGATTAGGGCATCTCTTCAGAAGCAAATTGAATCGCTCCCAAGCATCATACAATGATTCACCTTCTCCTTGCTTGAAGTTAGAGATTTCCATCTTCTTTTCCCAATATTTAGACATAGGGAAATATTTCTCCAAGAACTTCAGCTCTAACTCTTCCCATGTTTGGACAGTCCCGTTTGGAATTGTTAGCAACCAATCTTTTGCTCTTCCCGTCAAGGTGAAAGGGAACAGCCTTAGTTTCTTTTGTGCTTCAGTCACGGTGGCTGGTTGCACACAAAACTCGCAAGTCTCGGCAAAGCGGCTCAAGTGTTCATGAGGACTCATAGCTTCAGTCCCATCGAATTGCTTGTCCCTCAAACCGTTGAGGACAGTTGTCTTGATGTCGAAAGCAACGGGGTTAGCTGGTTGAAAAGTGTGGGTCAGTTGACCGCGATGAGTTGCTAACCCGTAGTCCCCTAACTTTGGTCTTGGTGCAGGTTCTCCCATGATAGCAGATTGAGGAGAAGCAGATGTTTCAGATTCAAGTGAGAGTGGCTCAGGTATTTGTTCTCGAACACCCGGTGGAACGGAATGAGACAACCTTTTCAACCGGGCAGCTTTCCGGAGTGCTCTAGCAGTCCTTTCTATTTCCGGATTGAATTCGAGATCTTTGGAGCTCACTTTACCTCGCATAAACAGCAAATACCTTAGTAGCACTGCACAATACAAAGTAATCAAATGAATATTGAAACTAAAAACAGAAAAATAAAATTGCAGAAATCCTAAATTATAACGTAATTGCCTTGTTGAAACAAATCAACAGTCCCCGGCAACGGCGCCAAAAACTTGATAGATATCTGGCAAGTGTACCAAAAACTATCGAAGTAGTAATAAATATCGATCCACAAGGACTGTGTTAGTTTCAATTATAACAAGTACGTTATACGTTAGGATGTGTAAAAATTATATTTGGTTGCCCTAGGCCGTAAAGATTGATTTTAATCAGAGTTGATTAAAGTAGAAAGAGTTTGAAAGAAAATTATATTGAGATGAATGGTTAAGCCGGTGAATCCACTATTGCTTTATATGAAAAAGTCTACCTATCTCTACTCTCAATTACTACTCAGTTTTTACGATAAATTAACTAAGTGACTTTGATCAATCTCTCGCATCAAAGCCCTTTCCTAAGTCATAACCCTATTAATCTCTTAACGTGATTGAATAACCGCGGAAGCAATATTGGAACGTTAATTCATGTATCATAACCCTCAATTTCCTATCTCTAGGCTCCTAGTGTTGAGTTAAACAAAATTACTATTTCAGGATTAAAAGCTAGGGCTAGTAGTCATTTAATTCCTAAGATCGATTCATGTGATTGCAAGAAGCTAGGGCTAGTAGTCATACAAAACAATAATCATGAAAAGCAATAAACACAAGTAATTCTGAATAAAAAACTGAATAGCATTGATTATAGAGAGAGTTCAACTACAAAATCATATATTACAAAGGTTTCATCATGGCTTAACCAAACTAAAGGTTTAGCTACTCATAGCTAAACAATCATAAGTAATAGCAAGAGAAAACATACATAAATCTAACCAACGGGGTGTTGGTATGAGATTCAGGGCTCGTTCCTTGGTCTCCTGTCGTCCTTAGTGCTCAAAATCGCAATAATAATCAGTACCAAAACCCTTGCTAGCAGCTGGATATTTATAGAAAGAAATTAGGGTTTCAGAAAAGCCCATCATCGTGCCACGTTGCGGGTTGGTCGTGGCACGATGCTTCATTAATCCTACGTGGCAGCAGACAAAATCAACCATCGTGGCACGTTGCATGTTGCTTCGTGCCACGAAATTTCCAGAGATGAATCTTTGTCCCACGCTTCCTTCAACGTGCCACGAACATAACCAAACGTGGCACGATGCTTTGAGTTTTAGGCAATTTTCCTTGGTTTCTTGAAGTTTCTTCTCTTGAGCTCTTGTTCCTGTTTTGGCTTGATTTCACCATGAATCATTGCAGTTGACTCTCTAAATGCTATAATAAAGACCTAAATATGACTAAATAACTAGTGTTGATGCACTGTCATCATGGTTCTAGGATTACCACTTTAATGGAGATTTATACTTTTGCTTTATCTAAAAAAAATCAATTGAGATATCACGCAAGATTTAAATTTTTTATTTTTGTGAAAGAATTATAATACGATTCAAATTTAAATATGCAAAATGTCGTATAAAAATAGAATCATCAATTAATATTTATGTAGATCTTCTCGTAAAATAAAATCTCATAGATTGTGTCTATAAAAAAAATAACACTACAGATTCTCTTATTTTTTTTCTTCTTCTTCCTACGAAACATCAAACTATAAGTATCCAACACCAAACCCTATGAAAATAACCAGAGCAAACACAAATATATAACAACAACCAAACCCTATATTTGTCTAAGAAATCAAAATCTAAGTAAGACATGGGAAAAAAATCGTCACCACTAGGCTCAAAATCAAATATACTTATAGCCAAAAGAAAAAACTTTGGTCAATCATGGCTAGCATAGTGTTTATGTATGGCATATTTGAGAAATTCTTCTCACGTCAAATTCAAAGTTATGTTACAAAATACATGCAAAAATTCATTAGTTTCATGTCCCCTTACATCCATATCACCTTCCTGATTCAATAGCAGGACCCTACCTCAAACGTAGTGAAACTTACACATGCATCCAAACATATCTCAATGCAAAATCATCTGAAAGAGCAAAAAGACTTCGAGCCGAAGTTGTCGAAAATAGTCAAACTCCACTTGTCCTTACCATTGATGACAATGAAGAGATCATAGATAAATTCAATGGAGTCAAACTTTGGTGGGTTGCTAACTATACCCCCCAAAAAAAATCAGGAGAAGAAACTTCCTTAACCCTAACCTTCCACAAAAAATATCGTGAGCTTATTACTAGGTCTTATATCCACATGTGTTGGAACAAGGAAAGGCTATTACATTGAAGAATAGGAAGCTTAAGCTTTATACCAATAACCCTAGCAACGATTGGTGGAGTTCTAGAACTAGAATCACAAAGTGGAGCCAAACAACCTTTGAACACCCCGCAACGTTTGAAACCCTAGTTATGGATCCAACCAAGAAAGAAGAAATTATAAATGATCTAGTTAAGTTCAAAACAGGTAAAGAGTACTATACTAAAGTTGGGAAGGCTTGGAAACGTGGTTATCTACTTTATGGTCCTCCTGGAACTGGAAAATCTACGATGATATCGGCTATAGCTAATTTCATGAATTATGATGTGTATGATAACTATCAAGAATAACAATGAGTTGAAAAGACTTTTGATTGAGACGTCGAGTAAATCGATTATAGTGATCGAGGATATTGATTGTTCTCTTGTTCTTACTGGTCAAAGAAAGAAGAAAGAGGAGAAACCAAAATATGAGAAGGAGAGTATGGTAACTCTTTCTGGTTTGTTGAATTTTATTGATGGGATTTGGTCAGCATGTGGAGGGGAGAGGATCATAATTTTCACTACAAATTTTGTGGACAAACTTGATCCTGCCCTAATTAGGAGGGGAAGGATGGATAAACATATAGAAATGTCCTATTGTAGATATGAAGCTTTCAAGGTTCTTGCAAAGAACTATTGGGATGCTGAGTCTCATCATGATTTATTTCCAATTATTGAAAAGTTGTTGGGAAAGACTAATATGACACCTGCTGATGTTGCTGAAAATTTGATGCCAAAGTCAATTGGTGAAGATTTT
Source organism: Medicago sativa (assembly GCF_051527215.1). NCBI lineage: Eukaryota > Viridiplantae > Streptophyta > Magnoliopsida > Fabales > Fabaceae > Medicago > Medicago sativa. Next base: position 913,182 of record NC_140754.1, read on the forward strand.
GAAACTTGCTTGAAGAATTTGATTCAATCTCTTGAGATTGCAAAGAAAAAGGCAAGGAAGGAAGCAAAGAAAAAGGCTGAGGAGGAAGCAAAGAAATAGGCTAAGGAATCTCAATTGAAGGCAAAGGAAGATGAACAAGAATTGTCTCAAGACGATGAAGAATAAGCTGGAAAATGTGAAGGAGAATGGTGTGATAATTTAATTTGGATTAGGATAATTTTAGTAATATTAATAATATTATGAAACTTCTTAGTAAGGCAATAGTTTTATATTATTTGATTCATAATTAGTTTTCACTGGTTTTGAATGGAAAGATTTACAATTTATTCTTTATGCATATGAGAGAATTTGATTAATTGTTTTCATATTTAAGATGACACATCGCAAAGTAGACAAAAGTAGAGGATATAGTTGGTATATAAGAAGGTTTTAATGGTAATATGAAAAGAGTTATAAATATGAGATTATATGTCAACTTACTACTACATTATATGTCAACTTACTACCACTAAATATTATTGTTTTTTTGAAGAAGCTAAATTAGCTCACCCAAATTGACACCGGAGAAAATCGAACCTGAGACCTCGAGGAGGAGCACACTCCAAGATTCCAAGTCAATACCACCAGGCCAACCCAAGTGGGTTACTACTAAGTATTATTTTTATTCTTTCTATTGACCATCCGATTGACCTAATTAAATTTAACCCAAAATTTATCAAAAAAAAAATAAATAAATAATAACCTTAACAAAGAGCTCCTTTAGGCTTCTATTGGTCACTCTTCTAGTTATGCTTATACCACAAACTAGTTTGGTTATTAAAAAAAGTGGTCGTTGGAAGATAGAAAATGTTAAGTCATCTAGATTTTGTGAAGACAAACTTGTTGCCTTATCAACCTGGATTTAAAGTCGTAATCTCTGAAAACAAATGTATTGACAAGGTCAATCCTTGTTCGAACAAAAACCTAATTGGCCATGAAGATAATGAACCAATCCATTAAGAATAATTTTGAGTTGAAGATGTTGGTTTCAATGTTACACAAATCGAGTGTTAACTTGCCGAGTTTGTCGAGTTTACGTTTTTAGGTACCAAAATCGTGTCAACTTGAAGGTAAACTCGATTTCTGGTAAAATCAGAATATTTGACGAGTTTGACTCGAGTTAAGTCGGTCAAACTCTGGTAAAATCTGGTAAACTCGAGTAAAATCGGAATGTAACTAATTTTTTTTTTTATATAGTTTTATTAACAACTTTAAGAATTTGCCTTTTTGGATGGTTAAGACTTAAGAGACTTATGATTTTGCAAGTTTATTTTGTATTTTAATGTTTAGTTGAACATAATGAATTATTATGGTGGTTGAAAACATTTATAATTTAGTCATATTTTGCACTATTGGACTATTTACAATATTATATTAGTTTATATATGTCATGTAAATAATAACTTTTATTTAATTTTAATTTTAGGTAAACTCGTACGAGTTCTCGAGTTGAGTTTTGGTACACTCTCAAATTTTAAAATCTTAATTGGTTTCACAATGAGCTGAGTGGTACACATTTAGAAGAAAGTGTGGATAACTTGGTAATAAATACCTATTGTGTAGGGATACAAGAAATGAACTCTTTTTAACCGTGTCTTTAGGGACAAGTTACCTACATTATATCCATTGAATTATATATCTAAATAAAATTATGCATCAATTAGATTGCACTTTAGTGTGGCTAAAGAAATGGTTAATCAAATTTATATATGCATGTACGAAAGATCTAACTCCACTGACCATATCAGTATTTTTATACCGCCATTCGAGTTTGAATCTAGAATTTACAGTTGTGTATGTGTAATGTGAGTTTCAAATGGTGTTTGCCATTTCATCTACATATATAAAAATAAAAATAAAATAAAATAAAATTATATCCGCATGAATTGGATTACACCTTAACTGCATCAGTATAGTGTATGCAGCTTCAACAAATTTATATTTGAAGGGCTGCAATGTCATCCATTTATAAAAAAAGAAGCATTATCATGATAAAATGCAATGTCATCCATTGATAGATAAAAACTCGTGAACACAAACACAATTTTTGTTTTGTGTGAGTAATATACCATAAATGATGGAATAGCTACATCCTTTAACACACTAACATCAGCCACATGTGATCCATATCCCAAGCACAGATTAACTGCACAAATGTAGGTCAAGTCAAGCTAGGTTTCTTCTTTTGTATTTGGTTATTCTGTTTCATCTTTATTTTATCTACCTACTATCTGTTAATTTCCATTTAGGTGATTATTCGTAATTATGGAGCAGGAGCTGCATGCATCAAAGGTCTTGGAAGCTTTATGACTATGAGCTGTTTCTTATTTGCAAAGAATGGAAAAACAAGGATGAAGTAGCTTTATGATTTTACTCTAAAAATGGAAAACATGCAGCTTTTGAATTTATTTTTCAGAACCCACATGCTTCCATTTATATCAAGAATTAAAATGGAGTGATAGGGTGAGAACTACGTTACCCTCTCTTGTTTAGGGGGTAATTTACCCTCTCATGATATCAACCAATCAAAATGTAATATGCATCAACAACATTAAATGTCAAATAAATGAATCAATTTTTTCTAAAAATAAAAAAGTTCATCTTAATCATAAGGTAACTTTTAATACTTTTAATTTTTATTTAGAGTAAATTACACTCCCCTCCCCTCTTATGTTAAAATATACACTTCCCTCCCTTTAAAAATAAAATCTACACTCCTCTCCCTCTAAGATGCTTGAATTACAACTCTCTCCCTTAATAATTAAATATGTACTACACTTTAATCTATTTTAATATAAATAAATATTTTTATGATATATACTAATTTTGAACCACCATTTAAGAAAAATAAATTCATTTCTTTATAATTTAAATATCAATGGTAATTAACTTAAATATTTTGCTATTAAGTTTATAATTTATAGTATAAAACTAATTTTTATATAACCATATTTTATTGTATTTAGTAATTATTGTAATTTTATTTTTTGGTTGTTTCATATTTTATAATAGGGTTTAAAATTATATGTTAATGTAATTGTGAATAAAAATAGCGAAAAATATGTATTCAAATTTTGATTATGTTAAAATAGACCCACGATACTTTTTTTTTAAGTGTGTTAGATTATTTTATTTTATTTTTGCTAGATTATTGAGGAAGTAAAGTGTATATTTTAACATAAGAAGAGAGAAGAATGTAATTCAAGCTTCTCTTAAGGGAGGGGAATGAAATGTTTTCTAATATGTTTGGAATAAGGGGGGAGGGGAGTGTATATTTTAACATAACAGGGGAGGGGAGTGTAATTCAAGAATCTTTGAGGGGAGGAGAGTGTAATTTACTCTTTTATTTAATTATATTAAGGTGTTCAATCTTAATTAATTTACACTACAAGACTTATAACAAATAAAATTTTACATCAAATTTCTTTTATCTGGATGTCCTTAAATTCATCACTTACATTCATAAAATTTCTTCCATTCCACAACCCCGAACGTGAGAACAAAAACATCTCATTCATTCAAATTTCTTCTTTATTCTTCCCTATTGATCAATTCTTGTTTCTTTTTCGTTTTCTTCCCATTTTGATTGTTCAATTTTGTCGTTCCAAACTGCTGCAGTTTCAAATTATAATGAGAATTGTCGTTGTTTCTAGAACTGTGTCAGGTATCGTAACTTTTTTTTTTATTTAAGTAGCCAACCTAATAAAATCTGCTAACACGCATAGACTTGCCTCACTATCAGCCAAAGCCTTTAAGTCCAAACAAAAGAACAAAAGCCTCGTGACATAACCATTTCAGCAGCAACCGAAAAAAATGCTAGCAAACTCCCAAAACATCATAGCAGCAACACCTGCTAGCAATCCTTAAAGTATAACGGATGACTTACTCAATTGTTATAATTAACTACCTCACAACCAAGAAAAATCAAATCAAAAAGAAAAATCAACTCACCATATCTGACGTGGTTCTAGAAATAATGGTAATTCTCACGATATTTGGAATCAAACGAACGACGACGATTCTCACGAAAATTGAAAAATGCGGCAGTTTAGAACGACAAAATTGAACAATCAAAATGGGAAGAAGAAATTTTATGAATGTAACGGATAAATTTAAGGACATTCAGATGAAAGAAATTTGATGTGAAATTTTAATTGTTCTAAGCCAATCTTATCATGTAAACTAATTAAGATTGAACAACTAAATATAATTAAGGCAAGATTACATTTGGGGTCCTTTATCTGATTTTTTTGTAACAATTTGGTCATTTATCTTTATTTTTTCCCGTTTAGGTCCTTTATCTCTCTTAAAAGCACATATACATCTTTTTTTCTCATTTTTTATTAAAAAATACATAATTTTATTTCTAAAAATATATTTTCATTAAAAATGAAAAAAAAATACAGAAATATGATGAAGATGTTCATCATCTTCATCTTCTTCCTTTGAATCTTCATCATCGTCTTTAAATAAAAAAAATTCTACTAAAATATATCTCCAAATATCATGAGTTAATGTTATATTCACCTCAAATCTTCTTTTAAACACAAAAATCAAAACCTTAATTTCACAAATGTTGCAAGGCGGATGGTGGAGGCTTAGTCACTGACGGAAGGGTTAGGCTTTACAAAAGTTAAGATTGTTCTGGAAACAACAAAATTGATGTGCAAAGTTACTCTCAACTTTGGGGTTATTTTTACGCCGGGTTTGAATATTGAGTTAGAAAATAATAATAATATACGGTGTGACAATTTATATAACTAATTTTTTTTTGTGATGAAACTAAATCTCTTTTCTATAGGGTTTTGACTTTTGTGTTTAAAAGAAGATATGATGTGAACATAACATTAATTCATGATATTTGGAGATATATTTGTGTAGAATTTTTTCTGATTCAATGAAGATGATGAAGATTCAAAGAAAGAAGATGGAGATGATGAAAATCTTCATCATATTTCTGGATTTGTTTTTCATTTTTAATAAAAATATATTTTAAAAAATAAAATTATGTATTTTTTTAATAAAAAAAATGAGAAAAAGGATGTATATGTGCTTTTATGAGAGATAAAAGACCTAAACGGAAAAAAAATAAAGATAAAGGACCAAAGTGTTACAAATAAATAAGATAAAGGACCTATAATGTAATATTGTCTATAATTAAATAAAAATTAAAAGTATTAAAAGTTTCCTAAAATTGTTTTTTTTTTTTATAGAAAAAACTTACTCATTTATTTGACATTTAATGTTGCCAATGTATATTACATTTTGATTGGTTGATATCATGAGGGGTAAATACCCTCTAAATAAGAGAGGGTAATCTAGAAAAAACCAGTGATAGTGCCTCAACCTCTTTAATTGGATCGATGCCACACTTTTTCTTGAACAAGTTTCCATATAAAACCACTAAGAAATCATAATCAAAGTAAGACATGGGAAAAAAATCGTCACCACTGCTAGGCTCAAAAACAAATATACTTAGCCAAAAGAAAAAACTTTGGTCAATTATGGCTAGCATAGTGTTTATGTATGGCATACTTAAGAAATTCTTCTCACCTCAAATTCAAACTTATGTCACAAAATACATGCAAAAATTCATTAGTTTCATGTCCCCTTACATCCATATAACCTTCCCTGATTCAATAGCAGGACCCTACCTCAAACGTAGTGAAACTTACACATGCATCCAAACATATCTCAGTGCAAAATCATCTGAAAGAGCAAAAAGACTTCGAGCCGAAGTTGTTGAAAATAGTCAACTCCACTTGTCCTTGCCATTGATGATAATGAAGAGATCATAGATAAATTCAATGGAGTCAAACTTTGGTGGGTTGCTAACTATAGCCCACAAAAAAAAATCAGGTGAAGAAATTTCCTTAACCTTAACCTTCCACAAAAAATACCGTGAGCTTATTACTAGGTCATATATCCAACATGTGTTAGAACAAGGAAAGGCTATTACATTGAAGAATAGGAAGCTTAAGCTTTATACCAACAACCCTAGCAACGATTGGTGGAGTTCTAGAACTAGAATCACAAAGTGGAGCCAAACAACCTTTGAACACCCCGCAACGTTTGAAACCCTAGCTATGGATCCAACCAAGAAAGAAGAAATTATAAATGATCTTGTTAAGTTCAAAACAGGTAAAGAGTACTATACTAAAGTTGGGAAGGTGATGTAGCTTTTTTCTACATGTCATATAACTATATACACGTGAGTATAATATAGGATCGTGTCCACAGGGAGTTGCTTCAATCATAAGCATTTTCACAATATTTCACATTAAGGAATGGGTGTAAATTGTTTGTTTGTAAAACTATGTTCCTAAACGACATAAAAGTAAAAACAAGAGAAGATCGAACTATTTCGCTTGCGGTATAAGATAACAAGCAAGCATAACAGCAGCAATCTCTCGATCGATTAACAGACTCTAGCTTTATAACCAATATTATCACAATCATTTCTACAATATCCTTCGTGTCCAAAGCGATATCGTTATTTCTAGGTTATCGTTAAAACATTCGTGTCCAAATCCCTTAAAAGATAATAAAGTCGATCGGATAACTTAATCGACCGTGTCCAGCCTGATTAAGTATCCGAAAGCATTAAGTTCTTGATTAAAAGCGATTATCAAAGATTTACAAACCTGTCAAGATTGATATAACTTAAGATAGATTGTTATTCTAGTTCTAGATTCAAAAGTTCATGTCCAAATCATCTTGAATCTCTTTGAAAGCATTAAACACAAGAATAACAACAATATTGAATCATTAAGCTAGAACCTTATACATTAAAAGATCAAAAGATTGCATAATAGCTTGTTTGATTACCTCAATACTACAAGAGTAGATGATAGCTACACATAGACATGTAAACTATGCAAAGGATGAAGGAAAGATGAAGATTCCATGCCAAGATCCTTGATGTCTCAATGAATCTAGGGTTGAATCTACTCCTTAATCACTTGCTTTGTGTTTCTCTCTTTGAAATAGCTCTAACCTCTCTCATAGAATGTATAAAAATATCTAATGGAATAGTGAATGACCTAAAAGAGAGGTAAAAATTCTATTTAAATGGGCTGTGTTTTTGCACCTACGCTAATAGCGAAATGCACGCTAATAGCGTAGTAGGTCGGCCTATTTAATGGCCAATGGAAGCCTGCCACGTTGGTCCTTTTTGCCCTGCTTCGCCCAAACCATGCTAATGGCGTAGCTCTCTGGAGCATTTACACTAATAGCGTAGATCACGCTAATAGCGTGTTTCTTGACAACTTCTCCTTGGCTTCGCTCCAGTTACGCTATTAGCATATCTGTCTGGAGTGATTACGCTAATAGCGTAATATTCGCTAATAGCGAATTCTTCACAAGTGCTCCAGAATCACGCCCCAGGTACGCTATTGGCGTATCTCTCTGGACTTTGGCATCTCTTGATCACGCTAATAGCGTAGAACACGCTAATAGCTTATGGCTTTGAACTTTGACGTTTCTTGCTCCTTGCTTGTATTTTCCTGCACAAAAAGGGTAGAATAAGGCTCAAAAGCATAAATGACATATTTGCATAATATTTGGAGTTTTCCATGGAGAATCTTGCAAAACAAGTCACTAAAATGCCTAAACTACCATATGAAATATATCACTTTTGAACACTTATCAAACTCTCCCCAACTTGGCTTTTTGTTTGTCCTCAAACAAATCAATCGAAAAGGAAACTTACAAGGCTTTGGACAAGGTTTTCAACACGGTGTCAAACAATTCAAAACAAAAATTTTCAAATGGTGATTCAAATATGATCGCGCGGGCAAGCATGAAGTCCTCCGCTACTCTAGATGCAAACTAAGAATGTGAAACTAGTCCTAAACACAAAATATACATCATAAACTTCAAAACATAAACATAACTAACTATGAACCACACCTAACACACTTCTTTAAAAATAAATGAAATACTATGATAACAATAAGCGAGGGTAATGAACACACATCCAACAATCATGCTAACATCCTGATTAAGTTAGGTGTTCATCCAAATATCGTCTCAAAAAGCACAAAAGCATGGATCAAAAGGTATTTAGAGGGTTATAACTTGGCCGGGCTACAAAAGAAATGTCATATGTGGGGCAATTGATCAGAAAGCCAGCCTATCAAAGAGGAACATTCTTCGTATCAACAACGGAAATCCATAATCTTCCCTACCAATCATTACAAACCCTTGGTGATAAACAATCTAACCGATAACCTTGACAACTTATTCTATTTTTGATTTTTCTTTCTTTTTCTTCTTTTTCTTTTCTTTTCTTTTCTTTTTCATATGTACAACTTTTTCTTTTCTTCAATGTTGTCAGGTTATTCTAACAATTTCACCAAGATACTTGACATACAATGCCTCCTTTTCTCCCCAACTTGAATACAACAAAACTCTAATTGAAAGTTCCCCTATCCTAAGGCAAGGGACAAAGTACAATAAAGTTAAGGGTTCAACAAAGTGAAAATATCAAAGTCCTAAAATGTGTCAAGCATGAACTGGATTTTTGAAAAATTTCAGGTAAATTCAATGAGCATTGTGCTTATGAATATTGACAGTTCATGCTTGAGGACTTGATTCGTTTGGCTCAGATTGGGGTATCAGATACACAATCTTCTCACAGGTAGGCTTTATGTGGTCAAGTAGGTTAACTCAATTTCAAAAAGTGCCTTGATCCTTTCCATGCTTCAATACAATTCAAAATAATTATCAGATTTAACATAACAAAAACAAGTTAGACGGTGATTATTGGTCTCCAGCATATATACAAATTGAAGCTTCCTCACATTTAGGTTAATTACTAAGTGGTTCACAAATATTTATGTTTATGACAAGAATTAGATGGGATATATTTTGTGCAAAGTACAAGTTTCAAATTCTTGGTAAAACCTAGAATAACGGGAAACCAATACCTTGGCTTTACGCTTTCTCACAATTAATATCATTATCACTCACCTGCTTTTGCTCAAACTTGGCTCCTTAGATCACTTTAAACTTTATTGTTCATGAGCAATTTTCTTTTGAGAGACACAAGCAAGATTTAAACAAAAAAAAAGTCATCCAAAGTGTAAGTTAAAAACCAACAAGCTAAGTTATTAAACCACAATAATATAAAGTACCAAAGTATCAAGTCGAGCACCAAAAACCACAGTGCTCAAAAAGTACAAAATACAACGAAATTAAAATAAGTACCAATAACACATTAAAAACATTAAGTTCAAAAGCAAAAAATGAAAACATCACTAAAAACCAATAATCATTGATCATCCTCAGCATCATCTGCTTCATCCATGTCTAAGTCCACATCATCACCTCCAGCATCATCAGGTGTAGCCTCATCATCCACAGCACCTGCCACCCCCACATAAGGACCTGGCCTGCCCTCAGGCCAGTGAACATAAGCTTGGTACATCTCATGTGTCATAACCGGGTAATCAGCATTTCCCGGATACATGTGAGTATTATAAAGGTCCTGATGTATGCCCATGTTGCTCCTGTAAACTGCTTCATTCTGATCCATTATGAAGTTGTTTTGGTCCCGCACATACTGGTTGTGCAACTGCTGTTCCTGCATAAAAGTTTGAAAACCAGCAAAATCAAAAGTGCCCTGAGATGGGCCACCCTCATCATCAGAAAAGTGGTACTTGGCTGCCCTCTGCTCTCTCTTCTCCCAGGTACGAATAGCAGTGTCAGTAATAGTGCCCTCAATGTCTTCATCAAAGGGTCCAGAAATGGTCACTCCATTGGATTTAAGCAAGCCCATGATAAGTCCCGGAAAGATCAGAGCAACCTTTTTCGAACCTGTAGCACACTTCAAAGCGACCTGCTTCATCTCATTGGCTATGATCCGAGCAATATCGAACTGAACTCCTTTCATGATACACCAAATGAGTGGGAGAACATCCTTCGGGGCATCAGAAGTGTGGGCTCTGGGAATAACATTATGGACCAGAAATTGAAACACTAAACACGCATTTGCGGTCATCTCTTTGGTGAGTGCATGTTTGATCTCTCCTTTGTCATTCCTAACAAAGTACCTACCCTTCTTTATGATGTCCCTCTCAATTTGCTCATACTTCTATTACCTTGAGCATTTCTTTTACCATAAGTACACAATGCAGGTACGGTTCGTTCAGGTGAAGGTTCTAGGTCTAAGGCATTGTTGAGGAAGGTATTGATTGAGTCCCTATCAAAAGGGATTTCTTTCCCTCTGACAAAGGAAGTCCAAGCAAAAGCATCAGCTAGGGTTGTAGGTGAGCTATCAGGTACAGCGTTACAGTAAAACTCCCTCACCAGGTCAATGTTAATTTCAGTCGCAGGGTAGATGAGTTTATTCCATTTCCGATCCCAAAACATATGGAGCAAGTCCACGTGTGTGCCATCAGGGTGTATGTCAAAGGTCTTTTCATGCCAGATCTTATATTGTTTCATCTTAATAAACCTGGCAGAATGGGCTGGTGTAGGGAAACGGTTAGGGATATTGGGTGCAGCTGATGTTGAGGCAGATTTGCCTCGAGGACGCGTGGTCCCGGTAGTTTTTTCTGCGTTCTTAGGTGTCATCTGCAAAACAACCAGGAAATACCAACATATTGTATAGAAAAAATTAGCACAAAATGGAATTGGACATTTAAAAATAATCAAAAATTTCGAAAATCTGGGCAGTTCTGAAGAAATACGCTATTAGCGTAATTTGCGCTATTAGCGAAATTTTCTGGAAAATTTCGCTATTAGCGTGAATTTCGCTATTAGCGAATTTCTTCGTTCATGCAATTTTTCAGATTTTCAAAATCTTTGTTGCTGCAATTTCACAGTAAAATCCAGCACATTTCAACCCTAGTTTCACCCTATGTCTCAACAACACAATAGAATCATGAAAAAGGAATCAAAATCACAACTTTTGCTCACAAATCATTCAAAAACCTTTATTTTTCAACTTTATACAAAATGGGTCAAATTCCAAAAGTGAATGTTTGTTGCATGCAAGTTGTAATTCTTGTTCCTTTCAATACTATAATCAAATGAATAACATTCTCTAATCACAACATCAAATTCTAACTCTAACCTAGCCATTTCTACACATGTTAAGAACATGAATTTTTTTCAAAATAAAAACAAGAAATGTAAAGATTCAAACCTGTTTAATGATGCAAAGACAAGATAAGATGATGCAATGGAATGAATGCTTGCCTTGAATTGACCAAAAGAATAGGTTTCTGATTTTTGGGTTTGTGTTAGTGAAGAGAGAAAAGTGAGTGTTTGTGAGAAAAGAAAGAAAGAAACCGTGAAAATGGGAATGAAATGAGTAGTTGTGGGGAGTTAAGGGGAGTTAATCCCCTGGGCCCACAATTTTTTTTTTCAAAACACCCCCTTTTTCGCTATTAGCGCAGCTCTCTGGAGCTTTCACGCTAATAGCAAAATTTGCGCTAATAGCGCAAAGCTTCAGGATCAGTTTTTCAAAGTTGTTTCATTTTAGCTTTCAATGCTTATGATCTACTATTACATGCAATAAACAAAAAAATACTTACAAAACTGGGTGCGCCTCCCAGCAAAAGCTTGTTTTACGTCATGAGCTCGACGCATTTATCTTGAAGAAATCATGGTTCGATTAGCGAAATCGTCGACAAACTCCGAACAATTTCACCACCGAAATAGGGCTTAAGTCTCTGCCCATTCACTGTCCAGCTGCCTTTTGTAACTGGATCCTCAAGTTCAACAGCTCCATATGGTTTAACCTCTTTAACCATGAAAGGTCCGGACCACTTAGACTTTAATTTGCCCGGAAAAAGTCTTAGCCTTGAATTGAAAAGCAACACCATTTGTCCAGGCATCAATTGTCTCTGGATGATCTTCTTGTCATGGTATTTCTTGAGCCTCTCCTTGTAAAGCTTTGAAGATTCATAAGCTTGATTTCTCATCTCTTCAAGCTCATGCATTTGAACTTTTCGCTTTTCACCGGCCTTCTCTTGATCAAAATTTAGGAACTTGAGTGCCCAAAAAATTTTGTGTTCAAGCTCGACCGGTAAGTGACAAGATTTGCCATAGACCATTTGAAAGGGAGTGAGGCCTGTAGGAGACTTGTAGGAAGTCCTATATGCCCACAAAGCTTCATCAAGTTTAGCCGACCAATCCTCCCGAGATGTAGAGACCATCTTCTCAAGTATTCTTTTGACCTCCCGGTTGGAAACTTCAGCTTGTCCATTTGTTTGCGGATGATAAGGTGATGCCACCTTGTGCTTGACCCATAGTGATCTAAGGCTTTGGCAAGTTGTGCGTTGCAAAAGTGTGACCCTCCATCACTAATGAGGACTCTTGGTGTACCAAACCGGGTGAAAATATTCTTCTTTAGAAACTTCACTACCGTCTTGCTTAATCCTCATCTTGGTGTACCAAACCGGGTGAAAATATTCTTCTTCATCAACACATAGCCTTTCGTTCCTTTTCTTAATCCTCATCCTTCTGTTTCTCTTTTATCTTCATCAACTTTAACAGAAATAATTACAGAAAAAAAAAAAAAAACCCAGACGAGACCACCTACAATATTGGTCTATTTTTTTTGTCATAAAAATATTGGTCTATTTTAGACATTTTGGATTAAAATTAATAGACGGTGACCAAATTTGCATACGGAGATGGAATTAAGGAACCAAATCGAAACTTTTATTAATTAGGGGACAAAAATGAAACTCACAAATCAATTAAGGGACCAAATATGTAATTTAGACTATAAATTAATAGCAAAAAGATTGTTTGCAGGAAAACAATTAATGGCAACTATATTATATTAAAATTGTTTCAAAATATATATTTTATATAAATAAAATCAAAGTTATGGATTTGAAATTGTGTCAAAAACGATATATTTATTTTGGAATTTGTAATTATATAAAATCAAAGAGTATTGAAATTGTTTCAAAAGGTAAATTTTGCATTCAAATAAAATCAAATATATGATTTTGAAATAATTTAAAAAGAAAAATATTTTCGATTCAAATAATGTCAAAGATATCAAATTGTTTAGCTTATAAATTAATAGCAAATATTTTGTTTTCAAAGAAAATTAATAACAAAGATTTGTTTGAAGGAAATCAATTAATAGCAAATATATTATATTAAAATAAAATCAAAGATATGGATTTGAAATTGTTTCAAAAAGGATATATTTTGGACTTAAAAAAATCAACGATATGGTATTGAAATTGTTTCAAAAATATATTTTGGATTTAAATAAAATATATGGTTTTGAAATTGTTTCAAAAGGTAAATTTTGCATTCAAATAAAATCAAATATATGGTTTTGAAATAATTTAAAATAAAAATATTTTCGATTCAAATAAAATCAAGATATGGTTTTGAAAATTTTCAAAAGAAATATATTTTGGATTTAAATAAGAGGAGGCATATATTGACTCCAAGAGTAAGTTTAAATAGTTACTCTACATCTCCACCCTTCATTTCAACTTAATCTAATGGATTATATTTTAGTCTTATTAATTATCATGTGACCTCATTTACCTTAATTATTCTCACAATATTTATGGTTTCTTTCTTTCTTTTGCAATAATTTTCGGTTTCCTTATATTACTAAGAGGTTTAGTCCTCAAAGAATCAATGATATGAATAAAATATGGGTAATGCTATCCGATGCCCCCGGGGCACTGGTTAAGAAGCAATAAATTCATAGATTCTACTTATTTAAATTAATTAAAGTGAGAAATAATAAGTAACTAATTAAAATTAAGTAATAGTTGTGGTTAATACTCTTTGAAAGGATGCTATTTTGTTTTGAAGAGGAATTAATTACACATTTAATGATTTTGTATCTGATATTTTATTTGAATATGTTTTATCTTTGAAATTGCTAATTTATTTTGGACTTTAAAATATCTTGTCTTAGTTTAATTATTTCAACAACTTTTAATTAAAAAATGAATGAAAACAATATGCCTTGAGTAAAATTCACGGGATGAAAAAAAAATGGTGAAAAAAAATATTCACGGGAAAAAAGCCAAAAAAAATTGTTTCAAAATGAATGTCACTTTCAGTTTTCAATGCAATGATAACTTTTTCTTTTAAATTGTACCCTCCAATTAATTGTAACATCCTAGACGACTTTAAGAAGCATTGCCGACTGACCCTACAAATTTCAGCGTGTTTTGTCCTCACTCGCATGCTTACTGTGACGCTTACCGGGAAACTTCCCGGTAGGTCACCCATCCAAAGACTACTCCAAGTCAAGCACGCTTAACTGTGGAGTTCTTATGGAATGAGCTACCGAAAAGAAGATACATCTTGTTGATATAGGTAGTATCAAACAATTCTTATAAGCTTCCTTCAACCATGTAGTCCCATACCTACACGGCCTCAGAATCCCTCTCATTCCGATGTGATTTGGTTCCTCTACTGTGATGTAAGTTTTTTACATGTCATTAAACTATATACACGTGAGTATAATATAGGATCGTTTCCACAGGGAATTGCTTTAATCATAAGCGTTTTCACAATAGTTCACATTAAGGATTTAGGTATAAATTGTTTGTTTGTAAAACTACTTCTAATCGACATAAAAGTAAAACGAGAAGAGATAGAACTATTTCGCTTGCGGTTAGAGAAATCAACCAAGCATAACAGCAGCAATCTCTTGATCGATTAACAGATTCTAGCTTTATAACCAATATTATCACAATCATTTATACAATATCCTTCGTGTCCAAAGTGATATCGTTATTTCTCAAGTATCGTTTAAACATTCGTGTCCAAACATTTAAAAGATAACAAAGTCGATCGGATAACTTAATCGATGATTTCCCAACCGATTAAATGTCTGAAAGCATTAAGTTCTTGATTAAAAGCGATTATCAAAGATTAACAAACATGTCAAGAGTGATAACTTAAGATAGATTGTTATTCTAGTTCTAGATTCAAGAGTTCGTGTCCAAATCATCTTGAATCTCATTGAAAGCATTAAGAGCAAGAATAACAACAATATTGAATCAATAAGCTAGAACCATATATTAAAAGATCTAAAGATTACATAATAACTTGTTTGATTACCTCAAAACTACAAGAGTAGATGATAGCTACACATGTCTATGTAAGCTATGCAAAGGATGAAAAAGAGATGAAGATTCATTGACAAGATCCATGATGTCTCAACAAATATTGGCTTGAATCTACTCCTAACACACTTGCTTTGTGTCTCTGTCTTTAGAAATAGCTCTAACCTCTCTTAAAATGCAGAAAATATCTATAAAACAGTGAATGACCTAAAAGAGAGGTAAAACTTCTATTTAAATGGGCTGAATTCGTGAAATCTCCCTTAAGCGAGATAAATCTCGCTCAAGCGAGCAGCATGAGAATCCCACTCTGGCCATTGATGCCTTGCCACATGGACCTTTATCCCTGTAGAAGTTGAATCTTGCGTAAGCGAGCTGGAAGCGAGCCACAAGCGAGTTCCTGAAGTTGCTTTCTGGAGAAATATCGCGTGAGCGAGATGCACTCACGTAAGTGATTTGGCTTCAAAATTAAACCGCCCTTGAATCTTGCTTGAGCGAACTGGAAGCGAGATGGAAAGCAAGATTCCATTTTCTCTCGACATTGATCTCGCGTAAGCGAGTTACACTCACGTAAACGAGTTACACTCGCGTAAGCGAGATACCAATTTCCACGAGCGAGGTTGAAAGTGAGCTGCCCACGAGATGATCAGTTGCTTACTGGAACTTTCTCCTTAAGCGAGGTGATCTCGCACAAGCGAGTTTTGCTTGGTTCACAAATTTGAGTTTTGGTCCTTGCTTGTCATTTCCTGCATAAATTGGGTAGAATCAGGTATGTAAAGCATAAATGGTATAAATACAACAATTGATAGCTTTTCCGTAGATAACTTGCATAACAAGTCACTAAAAATGCCTCTTTTAACACATGAAAGATATTACTTTTGAGCACTTATCAAACTCTCCCCAACTTAGCTTTTTGTTTGTCCTCAAACAAAAGAATCAAAAGGAAAATCACAAG
Organism: Medicago sativa; assembly: GCF_051527215.1. Lineage (NCBI taxonomy): Eukaryota > Viridiplantae > Streptophyta > Magnoliopsida > Fabales > Fabaceae > Medicago > Medicago sativa. The sequence goes on from NC_140754.1 coordinate 929,247, forward strand.
GCTTTGGACAAGCTTTCAAGCATAGTACCAAACAATTCAAAACTTTAAAAATTTTCAAGTGGTGATTCAAATGTGAATGCGCGGGCACGCATGAAGTTCTCCACTATTCCAAGCATAAACTATGAATGTGAAACAAGTCCTAAACACAAAATATACATCATAAACTTCAAAACATAAACATAACTATCTATGAACCACACCTAACACACTTCTTTGAAAGTAGATGAATAATAATAATAATAATAATAATAATAATAATAATAATAATAATAATAATAATAATAATAATAATAATAATAATAATAATAATAATAATAATAATAATAATAAGCGAGGGTAATGAACACACATCCAACAATCATGCTAACATCCTGATTAAGTTAGGTGTCCATTCAAATATCATCTCAAAAAGCACAAAAGCATGGATCAAAAGGTCTTTCTAGGGTTATAACTTGGCTGGGCTACAAAAGAAATGTCATATGTGGGGCAATTGATCAGAAAGCCTATCAAAGAGGAACATTCTTTGTATCAACAATTGAAATCCTTAACCTTCCCTACCAATCATTACAAACCCTTGGTGATAAACAATCTAACCAATAACCTTGACAACTTATTCTATTTTTGATTTTTCTTTCTTTTTCTTCTTTTTCTTTTCTTTTCTTTTCTTATATGTACAAACTTTTCTTTTCTTCAATGTTGTCAGGTTATTCTAACAAATCACCAAGATACTTGACATACAATGCCTCCTTTTCTCCCCAACTTGAATACAACAAAACTCTAATTGAATGTTCCCCTATCCTAAGGCAAGGGACAAAGTACAATAAAGTTAAGGGTTCCATGCAACTACATTTCCAGAACTTGCGATTTTTCTCTATTGTTGATTGATCTTTGTCATTAGCACACTGAGGCAAAAGTGCTTGGTCCTGTGAGCCTTTTGAAGCCTACCCTGATTTTAATTGTTAATTTTATCCTTTTCTCAGCCAATTTGAGCCGGTAGGATTAGAACTTTTTGTTCGGTGACAAACTACATTACAAGCTTAGAGACTTTTAGGACTTGTCCCTTAATGTTTTTTTTTTTTGAGTTTGGCATTGTAGAATGTTGCTAAAGATTAAGTTTGGGGTTGCTATTGGAATTTTCAACCAATTAAGTTTGGGGTGGGGGTACTAGAGAATAAAAGAACAAAGAATGAACTTTATCATGAAAAATAAAAATACACACAAAAATGGTGTATAAAAAAAAATGAAATTGAATGACGAAAAAAGGGACAAAACATTGAAAAATCGAGTAACTTTAAACTCGATTGTCCCAATAGTTACAAGTATTCTCTAGTACCTTTATATTAATTGTTGTTCCTAAGGTGAATGAATGATGGATAGAATGTTGTGCTTAACTTCCGTAGGAATGCCTAACTCAAATTTTGTGTAGCCTACTTATCCAAATATTATCCCACCTTCACCTAAGCCCCATTATAACCCTTAAAGACCTCAAAGTGTGCATTGACATTGATTTTGATTGACGTTTAGAAACTTTTCAAGCGTATGGTAATATATAGCTTGCATGTCGACTGTGTGCGAACCCTTTTCAAATTGTTGCGTGGAGTTGTGAATTGGTGGATGCGAACAAGTCAAACTAGCTCATCTTTAGCTAGTAAGGTGTTGAACTTTTTGGTAGTATCACTTGATCAGGTTGTTATTTTACTGTCGATTGTCAATGTTGCAAATGAATTCCTTGAGGACAAGGAATGGTTTAAGTTTGGGGTTGTGATGACATGCTGTCATTACGTAAATTTTAGGACTTAATTTGACATTTTGATAGAGTTCTAAGCAATATAAAGTATCCAGGAGGTGTTAAAAGCAAGAAAATTGGAACAACTGCAAGCTGCCAATTGTATTGCGATTTGCACCATCGCAATACGATTTCTTGAAGTCAGAACGCATGTTTTTGAAGGAGCTCAATCGCAGTACGATTTCTTTAATCGTATTGCGATTCAAGAAGGGTTTGGAAGGAAATTAAGGTTTAATGGACTAATCGTGGTACGATTTCTTTAATCGTATTACGATTTTGGGCGAGCAGAATTGCCTATTTAAGCTGAAGACAGTCTCAAACATAATGGATGACGATTTTGGAGAGCTAAAGTGCGATTTTAACACCCAGAAGGCTGCAGAGGAGAGGATTTCATCATCTCTAACCCAGTTTATGTATGTTTTAATTCTTCCATTGATTATGCTATTTGTAAACTCAATTATGAGTAGCTAAATCTCTCAGAGATTAGGTCAGAGATGAATCTATGTAACCCTAATTGATTTATGTTGCTGTGAAACTCTATTACTTATTAATGATATTCTTGTTTTTATTCAATTCAATTGTTCTTAATGCTTTTTATATCCTGATCAAATATAAACATGATTTTGTAAGAACGAATGACTACTGACCACAGCTTTCGACTTAGACCTAATTGAATTGTTCTAATAAACATGGTTAGTCTAGGAATGGATAATCGTTTGTTAGTGATATTAGGTTAACGTTCGTAAAACCTTCAAGAACTATTAGACCACCTAAGGAATTAGGGGTTGTAGCTTAAGAAGAGGGTCCTAACTCAAGGGATTGATTAGGGCTAATTTGTTAACTATCGTAAAATTAGAGAATCATTAGTAATAATAGGTGCAGTATACCAATTAGGGGAACCATAGAGGATTCGAAAGACCTGATCTCATCTCTCTCCATATTTTCTTAATCAAATTTATTTTCTGTTATTTGATTTCATAAAATCAAACCAATTCTACTGCCTAGTGGCAAACCAAAAATAACTTTTAAACATCCTATTTTTATAACGCGATTGAATTATTGAGATTAAAAACAGTCCTCGTGGGATCGATATATTTACTACTTCGATAGTATTTGGTGCACTTGCCAAACGTCTATCATATATATATATGCTTTCTTGGTTAAACTTATACTCTTTTCTTTTTCTTCTAAAATAAAATTTACATATATGATTTCTTGTCTCTTTCAAGGCATCATCATCGATCCCCACTAACAAGAGTAAAATCTTATACCTCCTCTTGACCCACTTTTATATCTCTAAATTTTTTTTCTCCATTGACATCATTCTTGGATCCACATCTCTTCTAAGAGTATAAAAAATATCTTTAATCTTTTCATTATAAAAATCAATTGGACCCCACCATTTCACATGATATTTCTCCCATCAACAAACCAAAACCTTCTCTATATAAACTCATTCCCACACAAACATATACTCTACCCCGTGAGAGTTCCTACATAAACTCATTCTATCTGTTCTTGCTTTTCTCAACAGTTGTGATCTTGGAGAAGGTTTTCGGTGATGGCCGATGATGGTAGTTATATGGTGTACACCCTGTACCCTATAACTACCCCCATTATCCATCATCGTTTGTAACATCTTCATCTCCCTTGTGTCTTTTTTATGATTTTTGTGTTGGACTTATGACTGTTATGACACTTAAGAATGCACTTATGACTGTTATGTTAAGTGGTTTTTCTTCCATTTGATCTTTATCTTCATCTTATAGAGTTGAAAAACCTGATATTGTAACTATAGTTAGTATCTTATATATAAAATGGAAAAACTATATTTCGGGGACTGTTTTGATCTTTGTGATTTCAAGATTTGCTGCAAACTGTTTTCATGCTATTGACTTTTTATGTTTATTATTACAGTTGTAGATGAAAATCCAAGTAACAGAACCTGCTATCCAACTTCTTGGAAGTTTAGTGTATGATCCAAGCTATGTATGGTGCTAGACCTGTGAAGCGAGTGATTCAAGAAAATATGGAAAATGAACTTGCAAAGGGTATTCTTAGAGGAGAATTTATGGAAGAGGACACAATTTATTTTGCTTTCGATCTACTTTTGTCAAATTAGAATAAAAATTCAAGCAATAGTGATGCCTAACTTGATTAGAATAAAAATTAACATGTCTGATAAAAATTAACATGTCCCCACTCCACTTTCAAGCAATAAAAATTCAAATTAGAATAAAAATTAGAAACATGTATCAAGTTCAAGCATAAGTGGTGACTAACTTGATTAACATGTCTGATACATTTTTCTTCTTCTTCTTCTTTTTTTTTTTTTTTGTTGACTAAAATGTGTGATGCATTCTTATAAGTATGAACTTTTTCAAGTAATATTCGTTCAAATGCAAATATTTTTATGATCTTTTGAAACTTCACATCAATATGTGTAGTCCTTCTTGACAAGATACAATTGAACTCTACCTTGTTCAACATGTTCCTTTAAACGTTTGTAATTTAAATTTGAATTATTATGGAAGAAAAGAAAACAGATGAAACGTTTGGCTTTGAGAGGCACAAGTATTTTTAGAAACGAAATTCACAAGTCATGGTAATTTTGCTTTCAAATAATGCATATCATAATGATCATGGATGGATACATACAACAATGAAAGGTGACCATTAAATTCAATAAATGACAAATGGTAGTAGAACCTTTAATGATCATGGGGTACCAAATATTTTTCTGCTTTTGTGTTGTGTGTTTTCACTTCTCCATGTTGTTTTCAACAGTTGATGACCTACCCATTGTATTGGAATCATGAAAATACAATGAAAATAGAAAAAGGTTAGAAGTAGCAGAAAAAAGATTTAAATCATGAAAATGGAAGTTGACAGTTGCCTCTGCTGAAAATACAATTTATAGAAAATTTCATCATTATATTAAGGAGTAGTACCAGTACACTATCAAAAAGTTTCAATATTATCACTCCATGAGTTGCTTGTGGTATCAATTCTCTTAATTTATTTCATTTTTATATTAACTTAAACTTACCTATCCTAAGTTAAATTTATTAATGTTCATTTGGTTTATCCAATGTTGCCAAAGATTCAAGATATAACATACATAATTTGGGTTGGTCATCACAAATGAAATTTATTGTTACGTGAATGATCAAAATGTTGTGTGTTTAAATATTTGTAAATTTATTAGAGTTCTATTATTTGTAAGGTAAATGCTAAATACTTCTCTCATTAATTTAATCTCCATGAACTAAATCTTAATTGAAACTATGATCTGGAAGTTTTGGCTAAGAAAATCAAGTCAGCTTAGGCTAATAATATATTTCAAAAGTTAAAATAGTTCATAAAAGATACACATTTTTTTTAAGCTACCATGAATGATAGTGGTCTTGGTTTTCAACGCTGCTTAGCAGTGCCTTGTTTGGTCGGAGAATTTATGAGGTACATAAGATGAGTTCTTCCCTCCCAAACATTTTTAACCGAAAAGATCAAAGCATCTTATGTTTGCAATTAAAAAAATTAAGTGTTTACTATTTATAATTCAATATATTAAAATTGAAGTAATCAAAATGTTTAATTAAACGTTTTTAATTTAAATTAAAATTATTATGGAAGAAAAGAATCTTGGCTTTCAGAAACTACGAGGCACAAGTATTTTTAGAAACAAAATTCACAAGTCATGGTAATTTTACTTTCAAATAATGCATATCATGATGATCATGGATACAACAATGAAAGGTGACCAATAAATGACAAGTGGTAGCAGAACCTTTAAAGTTTCACTACATTTAGCGTGCCGTAAAGTTTCACTACATTTAGCGTGCCTATAGTTTATGAATATCAAATACTGTAATCCCTAACTTAAAACTATAGAACAACTAAATGACGAGAAATACCACAAATCTTTGTAAATACTATAATTAAAATATGGTAAATGCTAACAAATGTCCTAGCCCTAATGACACTTGTTAAGGAGTTTAATGAGAAAACTTTGTCTTGAAGAAACAAGGACATGCTCAACGAGGCAATTATACTTTTTTTTTTTTTTGACTAAAATGTCTTATACATTCTTAGGTTCTCATAAGTGAGTCTATAAATAGAACTCAGGTGGTGCTGGATATCATATCACTTTTTCATAAACCCTAACCAATAAACCCAAGCTGAAAAGAAACTATATGGTCTCTCTGAAGATCTCTTTGATTTGGCTAACATCGGTCCCTAGAGATGGTTTAATTTGTTCGACAACAAGATTTGTGCTCACTAGAGAAGGTTTGTTCGACAAAAAGATTCCCGCTTGGCTAACATCGGTCCCTAGAGAAGGTATGTTCGACGAAAAAATTTCTCCTCAATAAAAAAAGGTTTGTTCGACAACATGATTTCTGCTATTCAAGAGATAACATTCATATCATTGATTCATGGAAAAATTGAATTAATCAAAAGAAGGGAAATTATATTTTTAATTATCTTATGCGCCTACTCTCTTATATATCATAATTTCCATTCAATTGCATTTTTTTAGAGATTAACATGCCCTTTCAATTCTGTTATATAGTGTCTTCTATTAATTTTTGCAACACTCAGGTTATTTTACGATTCACGTAATCACTTAAAAAGACAATTCATTCTTTAAAGAGTCTAATGTGTCTAGGCTTCTATTAAGTTGATTTTTTTCCTTCTCCAAAGAGTATTGTGATTTCGATATTTTTTATGATTTAGAAGAAAATACAAAAAATTATGAATTTGGTTTTTTTAGAGAATTTCTGAACTTTTATAACAGATGTTGAAGTTTTTTTTTCTTCGGAAATATTTAATTATATATAGTTTTTTGTTTACACATATATAGTTTATTTTATCCTACACTCATGTACATATTTTTTTTTTTTTACAGGAAGGTTGATTGTATTAGAAAACAAAAACACAAAAATGGTTGAAGCTGCGTATTTTTATTTACCTAATGATTGCTTGGAACATGTCTTGCAATTTATAAACAACGATGATGACGGCCGTCACTACATAAAGTCTCTCTTTGTTGTCTCCAAACAACTTCTCTCCCTCACCAACCGGCACAAACTCTCACTCCGTGTCATTAAACAAACATGCCTTTTTCTTCACCGCCTCTTTAGAAGGTTCACCTACCTCACATCCCTCGATCTGATGTCCTTCCGCGGTGACAAGGACAAACTTCTCTCTAAAATCACTTGTTTCCGATTCAAACTCACATTTCTCAAGCTCTCCGAAAAAAATTCTTGCAAATGGTTACGAGCTTTCTCCAAAAAGATTACAATTTTAACCTCTCTCATATGCTCCAACATTGATTGTGACTATAGCAGTGACCTGTTTCTCATCGCCCATTGTTTCCCCAATTTGCAACAAATTGATTTTAGTTATTGCACTTTTATATCTGAGGAAAGTATTTATTATGTTTTAAGGGCATGTTGTAAGATTACACATTTGAACTTAGGTGGGTGTTATTCCGTGAACCTACATGGATTGGACTTTGAAGGTCCTAAATTGGAGGTGTTGAACTTGTCAAATACACTGATTAAATATGAAACACTCCATGTGATATCCAAGAGTTGCCTTTGGCTCTAGTCTGAACAAGGTTTTGCACGAGTGTTGTAGTTGCGAATTGACTTTGGACGTCGGGCCACTTTTTGACTGAAGTGGATTGACCCTTTTTATGGAAAAACAACATGTGAGACTCGGACTTAAAACTATGAATGCAGCATGATGCATGATGTTTATGCAAAAATAGACAATTTTTATTTTATCGAAGGGCTTGTCGAAGTGAATTGTAAACATTGCAGAGGAATATGATTTTATTTGAAAATTGTAAAAGTATAGCAATCAGTTTTTGTTTTCAAAGGCAAGAATAAAGCCAATGGAGAAGTCCTTAACAAAAGCTAAAATTTTGTTAAGACTTTTGAAGTTGTATTTCTTATTGTTCCTCCTTACAAAGTCCATACCTTTGATGTTTGCAAAAAACTTATCTAAGCCCTACGATATTGATGAGAAAAAAATTTATGAATGAATGCATGATTTTGCTAAAGAACGGAGAAAACATGGTGTGAGGTTAAGTCCATAATGTTGGAGTCAAGGGTAAACACGCATGGTAGGGACTATGGTTTCACATGTACCTGAATTTCGGGTTCTACCAAGTTCCCAAATTCATTAACCACTTTCGAATATTATCGGATTACGGGACTACTCCTGTAACACCCCGTTCTCCCAACAACGTAATATTAATTAATATAATCAGAGTAAACCATACAACAGAGTGTCACACTGCTAATCAAAATTTCATAAATAGAAAATAGCTATTTATTTAAATCAACATTTAAAATATCTCCAAAACTGCAGCGGAATAATTCTTTAGAAAATACTATTTCAACCAAATCCAACATAAAGGGAAAATCTTGGCACAAAGGCCTCAACGTAATCAACATTATTTTCGACAACGATAAACTCCATTATTAAGTCTTTTACCAAAAATATGATACATAAAAGAAATGAAGAAAACGAAAACAGTTGCGACGAATCCCCATCCTAATATGTATCAGAGCCCTAGACACTTGAGCCGACCAAACCTACAAGCCATCATTACCTGCAAGTTACCCATACGAAGGGCAACGTTTTCAAGCAGAAGGGGTGAGAAACTTATCCAATAATAATAATATATAATTCATCAAATTAATGAAAACAACAAAGCATATCACAACAGGCATCATTAATAATGTATATAAATAAATACATAAGCAACAACATAATTATTTTCAGCAACAAGGTACAACAACAACAACAACAACAACAACATTATCCACAACGACACCGACAACTCGACCATGCAACAACGACGACAACAACTCAACAATGCGACTACAACTTCAACAACAACTTAGACAAACTCAACAACAACTTAGACAACTTCATTATGCATGCGGTACCACCAGGGCATTAAGCCCCCTTCGCTAAGGTCATAATTGGACCTGTCGGGTATTAAGCCCCCATCGCTAAGGTCATAAAGGACCTGTCAGGCATTAAGCCCCCATCGCTAAGGTCATAAAGGACATGTCGGGCATTAAGCCCCCATCGCTAACTATGCAACAACACAACTCTAAAGGCAATGGACTCAACTAGTGTATATCAACATACAACTACAACAACACCTACAACAACAACATATGTGCCTAAAACAATTATGACACACTCCCCAACTTCGACATTAGACGATACAACAACGTCAACAACGGAAATCAACAACATAACATATATATAAATCAATTACATTCATCTCAAGGTTCAAAACATCCTTCAATAGCAATTAAGTTTTGATCAATAGAACATAAGCCAAATACCCATAAAACACCTCAATTAAATCACTAACACTTAAGTTTGAAGTTGGGAAACCAACCATAAGTTTTTGGACTAATTTGGGATTAGTTATGCTAAGTTTTCTTAAAGTTTTCTGAAGACCCGCCTGGACTATTTTTATCATAACTCAAAATCTACAAATAATTTTCTAGTCACTCCAAAGCCATTAGAAAGCTAACTCAATTATCTACAACTTTCATGTTTACACCGAAGGCTAATTCAAAACAGAAATGGGTGAAAAATGTGAGTATTTCCTAGATTGGCCTGTCAAAAAATCGGTGGCCGATTTTGACACATCGGTGGCCGATTTTTCCAGAACTAAAACTGGAAATTTAGATCAGAAAATGGTGGCCGATTTTGACAATTCGGTGGCCGATTCTGGGCTTCTCAGCAGTTCAAAAATTAGTTTATCAATGCGTTTTCGCTTAAGAATCACTATTAAAAACCAAATTTCAATCACCCAAACCCCAAAATGATTTAGAACAATGTTTACAGATTCTATATACAACATAGCAAGTAAAACAACATATAACCATGCATTCAACAACATAATTCATCATAATTCATCAATTATCATAACATCTCTAACCCTAACCTCAAGAACAACAATTCACCAATTTTCAGAATTTCATATCAAGATTATTGAAAGGAATCCCACCCTTACCTTAGATTAGTTTTCTGAATTCCAACAGCCGTGTTCTTCGTCCAATTAGGGTTCTCTCTGACTTCTCTGCTTTCTCTCCTCTTTTCTCAGTTATACGCGTTATGTTTTTCTTTCCCATCTACTGATTTTATTCTTTCCCTAATTGCTCTTCTCACCACAGTCCTACTCTTTCCCTTAATAATTAATTATTTCTACTAATAATAATATTTCTCCCCCACTTAGAAAGATACCTATTTAATAACTATTAACATATATTTCACCAATATAACATATATTAATAATATTTCACATAATATTCTAATAAATCAATTCAAATAACAATTATGAAAAAGTGGGCGTTACAACTCTCCCCAACTTAAAAGAATTTCGTCCTCGAAATTGTACCTTAGATCAACGATCCTCATCCTCCGTTTGAGTACCAGACAAGGCAAACACCCTTCCCCTGTCCGGGGCCTTCTTTGGTTCAGTACACTTAGCAGAAATGTGCCCCTTTCCACCGCAATTGAAACAAATAATGTCGTCGTGCTTGCAATCTGAAATTGTATGCCCCTTGACGCCACAACGGAAGCACCCTTTCACCTCATCAGCACCACAAGCATTACTCTTGTGACCTTTTTCTCCACATTTGAAACAAATAATCCCAGCAGGAGTCTCATTCTTCTTAGGCATTCCCTCATTATTCACCCTTTGCTTGCCCTTATCAGCTGGAGCACTATACTCGGAAAGAGATTCGCGAAATCGTATATACGAGTAATGTATGTAAGAGGCATGTGTCTCAAGGTACAGTAAATAGATTGATGTGTGAAGTATATGTTTACCGGATAAGATTATGTATGCATGAAAAGATGTTTTAATGTTGCAAGTAAGCACTGCAGGGCAAACCTGGTTTCCGGTAGGACTCCAGTTAAAAGGCAAATCCTGAGTGTTCATGTTTATGATAAGATACATCTATGAATGTTTTATGTTAAGCAGGTAAGATGCAAGACCGAGACAATGAGTCTATGTGTAGCAAGGTAAGTGCCAAATCATGATATACTAAGATAACTCTAAGTTTGAGTGATATTAAGATCAGGAAGGCTATGTTTAGTTACATGTGGGTTAAGAAACAAGATGAGGACATGATACGACGAACCCTTTGAATATGTATGAATAGAAGATGTATGGCTCAGACCATATATGATAAGTTTGTGTCATGAGAATTGGTACTCGATCTCTAAATTTCGAGGACGAAATTTTTTTTAAAGGGGGTAGGATGTTATATCCCGCCTGTCAGCATCGGTATATTACCAGTCGATCGTGCCAGAGGAATTAAATTCATGGAAAAGTAAGTTAATGGAAATAATTTATGACATGTCAGCATAATACGGATAAAGTATCAGAGTCGTTTTAAACACGCTTGAGGCAAGGGCAATATGGTAATTTCACGTGGAAAGGATATTTAATTGGTTTTATCCCAAAAATATCACATTTCCAATTATCTTTCTCTCTCTAAGTTGGCAAAAGCTTTTCTCTCTCCCTTCTCTCTTCTCCCTCACGCCTCTTTCTCTCTTCCTTCTCCAATCTTTCTCAAACTCCTTTCCACCAAAGATTCATGTCATATGAGGCTCCTTCAAGATCTTTTGTCACTAGAAGCTTGGGTGTTGTTGTTGTCTCTACTCTCTACTCTTCTCCTCTTTGGATTTAATCAAGAAGCTAGGGTTTCTTTGTGAGGGATGATTATGTTTGAACTTGGTGGATCATTATGGATGTTAGCAACTTAACAAGCAAGGTTTAACCATGGGTTTGAATGAAAGCTTGAGGTCAAGCTTGGAATCAAGACAAGGGTTAGGGTTTTGGTGAAAGTGATGATTCCTTCATGAATATGGATCAAAGTATCTTGGTTTGCAAGAAAAGCATCATGATAGAAAGGATTTGGACAAAGGAAGCAAGTGAGCACTAACTAGGGTCTTGTCATGTTGGAGCTTGTTGATGCTTCAAGAACTTGTTTAGGTGAGTTCCATAGATAGTTTTCCCACCCTTGGGATTATGATTTTATCTTGCAAGGATAATATGAATGCTAGGAACTTTATATGTTATGTTAGTACCCAAATTATGCCATGCTTGTTCACTTATGATCATTAGAGTCATGTTATGCTTTGGGTCAATTGGATTTGAGGTTTTTGGGTCAAAAACACCATTTTTGCAGGTCTGGACTGGCATAACTCGCAACGGCGAGTAGAATTGCTCCCGAGGCAAGCTGGAAGTCGAAAGGGGGGTGTTGCTCGCCCCGAACTCGCAGTGGCGAGTAATCAACTCGCAGTGGCGAGTAACAGGGTGCCAGCACCCTGTTTGCTCGTTTCATGCCCTTGTTGACGCCTTTCGGTCCAGTTTTTCTTCAAGCAGTCTTTTTACAGTAATAAACCCCTCAAGTCATGACTCCAAGGCATAGGTTTTAAATGTTTACTCAAGGGTAAAGCAAGTATTCTATATGTAGGAAAAGTATGGCATACGAGCGAATGATACACATTATGTCCGGGTAGCATGAATTAAGTAAGGGATTGAATGTAGAGCCTCGACATAGTTTGTCGAGAACTAGAAGATATCATGAATTACTAAGTAAGGCTAGTTTACGAACTAGTATGATAGCAAGAATCCCTAGAGTGATAAGACGCGAAGTATATTATCTTCGCACATGAATAAGAATAAGATATAGCAAGCATGAGTAAGTTATGGATTGATTAGTTAATCTCTCCACCATGATCAAGTACAAGCATAAATAAGTAAGACTTTACCACTAATCGGATCGATCAAGGTTCCGAGGTAAACATGTATGTATGATTAGGTTTAACCCAAATGAATGACAAGTCCATGACATGAATAAGTAGGTGGCATGTCTCTTGCAATCCATGAAGGTTTGGATTCAAGGGGTTCTCATTATGAGAACGATTCAAGCCGTAAGGGACCCGCATGTCACCGAAAATGCAAGACTAAGTTTATAACCGCATGTCGGTGTTCGTGTCTCTTGCTATCCATGAAGGTATGGATACAAGAGGTTCTCGACTCAAGGGGAACGATTCAAGCCGTAAGGGACCCGCACGACACCGAGGGAGTCTGACGTACGTACATCGGTCATGATGGGATTGTACTCGGGGTTACTCCACCCGGGGCTCTCCATAAAATGAACCAAGATAATGATTGTTTGTTCAATGCTAACATAATTAATGAACTTATGTACGCTCACGCATGTTATGTTTATGATTAGGTTCATGATTATGCAAGAATGAATCCATGCACATTTATGATTAAGAACAATAGCACTAGGTGCTATAAGACAAGTACAAGGCATGGATAGAGCAAGTAAAGAACATGATACCAATGACGATCTAGGTTTCCCCCTTAACGTCCGGTTTAGAATTGTGTCATGATTATGTTATGTTTAGGCCTTGATACGTAGAGCGTATTCTTGGCAATGCGGACCTAGGTTCCCCTCGACTGCCATGACACGTATAGGAAGTGAAGCCTATAACAAGTGAGATAAGCCTATGACGGATCTAGCATGCACTACCGTCTAGGAATCATGACCACACACGTATAATCAACCGTCAGGTTGTATTGTAGACACGTGGTGACCGTAGGTTTCCCCTGAGGTTACCTATAGCCTAGGATTTAGGGGAACTCACTGAGACATTATGTCTCATCCCAATCCTTATTTGTTTCAGATATCAGGTTGGACGTCAAGGTAGTAGCTGGATGGATATTTCAGCAAGAGCTCGTTCGTACCTGAAGCATGAAGAATATGGATCTCAAGGATGTATTTATTTTAAAATAGATAAGATATGATGTATTGACAATGTACGAACGCGTTTTGTTGTATATAAATTCATTCGAAGTTTTTATGTTGTATATTTTTAATGTATCCAGTACTAAATTCAACGCACGTGCTAGACTTTCTAGATACGTCTAGTATGGGTGTTATAGTTCCGATCCTGCATTTTTCAGCTACGGGTTTGTGCCATTTTCGACTCAAAACTCCAAATTTTGATCTCCTAAATGTACCAACTCATTCCAAGTATTGTTAACAAGTTTATGTACTCAAAATAACTTACAAAAACATATTCAATATCATATTTCATGGCAATTTATCATGTAATCAACAAGAAGAACTTTGGGGTTACTAAAGTTTTCATAAAAACTAACTAACATAAAAACATAATTCTTCACATAATTAGCAAACCCAAAGGTAGGATACTCTATCTATGGAACTCACCTTAAAATAATCTTGCCAACTCTTTAAGCTCTAAGCTCAACAAGCCTAACCCTAGCTCTTGGTCAACTTACTCCCTTTGCTCAAACCATTCAATCTTGTTGTTCTTTCTTGCAATCTAAGCACCATGATCCTTGCTTGCTCATTTCTATTCCAACCCAAACTTCCTTCACCAAAACCCTAATCTCATGATTCTTTCCTTGTGATGATAGAGAAGAAATAATAAGCTCAATAGAAGCTTTTACTTGTTCATAAAACTTGGAAGTACCATAACATAAGCTTGATCATGAAGAGGAAGAAGTTTTGGAATGGATTTGTGAAGAAAAGAGAGGAAGAGGGCGTGAGATTGGAGAGAGAAGGGAGAGAAAATTGCTTTCCCAAACTTAGAGAGATAAAAGGGATAGAAATTGTGAGATATTTTGGTGCCTTTCCAAATAAATATCCTTTCCCGCGCAATTACCAAATTGCCCTTGTCTTAAACGTGTTAAATCCGACACTGGTACTTTGTCCGTATTAAGCTGACATCTCATAATAAATATTACTCATGAACTTACTTTCCATGAATATCATTCCTCTGATACATTTAACAGGTAAAATTTCCATTAGCTGACGAGCGGGATGTTACAGTGTAGGACTTATATCACCACTCACGTAAAAAGATAAACACATAGGCACATATTTACAATTTACAAGTAAAATAAAGCACAAAGATAAAGAAAGACAAGATAGGTTTAACCCACTTAGGGGATTGTCCCCAGTGAAGTCTCTATTTCTGTCGCGGTTATTTTTCGATATCAGGCTATTGATTATCGTTGACTCGCAATTTTTAGTTCACCACCGAGCTTTTATTTTTTCCAAGGAAAAGAGGAAAAGATCGAATAAACCCTATATTTTAGAGATTAAAGGTTCGGGGTTGGTTACGTAAAGGGAAGGTATTAGCATCCTAAACGTCTATAGTACTCAATAGAAACCTCTTGCTTTTAATTATCTTGTACTAAAATGTTACTTGCTTGTAAAAAAAGGTTAAGTGTAAATAAAGAAAGAAAGAAAATGTTTTTTGTATTTTTGTTGATTTGGAAATTCAAAGTCTTTGGCCTATGTACCTGAGTGGGATCAAAATCACGTAGTTCGGGGTAAAAAGCCGAGTGATTTGTTAAGATTGATTTTAAAGTTTGAAAATGTTTTTAAAGGTAAAAAGATCCAAAGTGGCTAAAAAGGTGAAGTTGATTGATTTTCATTGTAGAAAATAAAGTCTAAATATGATTAAAAATGATTGAAATTTGATTTAAAAAAAGATGTAGAAGTCACTTGATTGAAAATCAAGGTTTGTCTAGAAAAAGATATTTTTTGAGTTGTGAATATTTGAATGTTTTTGGTTTTAATGTTTTTCTAATGATCCTTTGAAACTTCACATCAATATGTGACGTGTAGTCCTTCTTGACAAATACACTTGAGAGTTGATGATCGATGATGAAGTGATGACCTACCCTTGTATTGGTACCATGCAGAGCAAGCTAGGCGAATACAAAAAAATGGAAAAAGGATAGCATGCAGCAGAAAATGAGACAGGGTACAATTTTGTGTATGCTTTTATAATTATCAACAAGGTCTACGTTTAACCTCTATTGAAGTTGAATATGATGTTAAGTTAGATATATAGATACAAAGACAAATTCTAGTCTAATTGAGGACAGATTAATTGAGAACTATTTGAAAGTATCATATAAAAAAATGGTAATGTAATGTGCATTTTAGATCGTATTGATATCTTTGTCAAAGGTTAAACAAAAAACTATTTACTTTTGTTTGATTATCAACTAGTATCATCTTATTTTTATTTATTGGAATTTATTTAATATAAATTGGGGAGGAGAAAATTATTAATTAAAGTGATATTAATAATCATTTTAAAATTGTTCTGGATAAAATTTAAACTTCGTTTCTTAAGATTAGACCATCAAACTCTTAAATATGAGATGAGACGTCATAAACGAAGTGTTATATTTCTTTGAAGGTGTGAGAGTTGATGATCGATGATGAAGTTGATGTTAATGTTCAAAAGGAAGTTGATGTTAAATTTTCAGTAATTTGTAGCACCTTCAATTGGAGTTACGTTCCATTCTTGCACACCGCATTATTATCAATCGCTTTTTACTCGGACTTGGAATGCATTCGAGTCACGTAAATTTTCATATAACTTTGTTCTATGTTTCCACAAGATAACATACATAATTTGGGTTGGTTATCACGCATGAAATTTATTGTTACGTGCATGATCAAAATGTTGTGTGTTTAAATATTTGTAAATTTATCAGAGTTCTATTATTTGTAAGGTAAATTCTAAATAGTAAATACTTCACTCATTTAATCTCCATCTCCATTAACTAAACTAGTCCCCCTACCCGTGCTATCGCACGGGCAGTTATAGTCTTGATTATAAAAAGTAGAGTACCAAGCCAAGTATCATATAGTAAGAAATCAAAATACAGTATATTATGACAAATGCAAAAAAATTGGAATTTATGAATTGGTTCCTTGAATGCATAAGGCTATACATTATGAAACACATCCTTAAATTGTAAGAACCAATGATTTGGTAACTAAATTAAGCAAGACATGCACTCATATTTGGTGAAATAAGGAAATTACCTCACGGATGCTATCCGATTGTGAGTTTCGTTATCATTATCATATATATACAATTGTGCAAACTTAGGTTGATCCCCTGGTTTAGGCAGCAAACTACCGATTTGGTGGTAATTTTCTCCATTCATTGTAAAAACTGGCGGTGCTCTGCCATTGTTTTTGGTCTTATCGATCTTTGCACCAATTGAAGTGAAGGCGAACATGCTGTTAAATGATCTAATGTTATCCAAAAAATATTTGCTCTTTCTATCATCTTTAAAGTACAACTCATGAAGGGATTGAGGTAGGCGGGCGAATGGTGCAATCTCTATCCTTCCTTGCATGCAACACATAGAAAATTCTGGCGTTGACGTGCGCCTGTTTTTATTTGCCCTTTCTTCATACCACATTAATGCGTTGCAATCCTTACAAACATACCGCGGTTCCCCAACATCGAAATATTCTGAATAATCAAGGGAGACATGCGCAACATTAATAGTTTGAGAGTGTGTCATCCAATCAATTAAAAAAACTAACAATAATAAATTTGAGAGAATCGGCAAGTATTTTTGGAAATTTACCAACTATATCGGATTCAACCAATAATTTTGTTCTCCTGCGTCTTGTCCTTTTTTTTAGATGGCATGATGTTTTCCATCAGCTCCACGCCTTCTGTGGCACGCAAATGATCATATTAACATAAAAAAGAGAAAACTATTCGCTCAAGAGAAATGCACGAACGACATATATTATTTTAACCTACCATAATCATTGTCAGGAACATCATACTGCTCACTATTTTGTGCGCAATTAAACTAATCATGCGGGGGTTCAATCTCATCCACATCCGATTCATCCGATAGTGTTTCACTATCGCTCATATCAATGTCATCTCCTAAAGGAAAAAAATGAGAAATTCACAAAATTTAACAAAACAGGGACAATATTTTCGAAAAACAGGACATTAAAGGTTTTGTATATTTTGTCATTATAGGTCTATACTTGACTACAATAATTCAGTACATGTGAGCACCTTCATTATCATAAGTGCATTGATTGGAAACTGCCGGCGGGACATCTTCTGGGCATATATTTTGAATTCTGAGACCACTACCTTGATTTCCCACATGCCTTAGAGTATATTTTCCAGGACCAATTGGTTTGAGGCCTACTTTATCTGACGGCAAAATTCCATTGTCTCTATGCGTTGATGGAGTGTCAGCTACATTAAATAACATTGATCAAGGACTGTGACACAGCTTGCCACTTTTATAGTAATGAAAACTACCATGCTACCTTCATGTGATTTAAAATTATGAATCAAAATTACATACCGCTGGTTTTGAGCCTTTTAGTAGATTCCATTTCTGATCAACAATGATGAAAAACATAACATGAGCCTATTATGACATGAGGAACCGTGTTTCGCCCCCCTATTGGTCACCTTTCCGGTTTCCTGAATATCTGAAAGGATAATGCAATTCACACACACACCATATAAATAAATATAAAGTAGAGTTTAAAAGTTTTTGTAACTTAAGTCAAAGATTAATTTTGAATTAACAATGGTGTGATAAGAGGAATTAGGAACGGCTTTTTATATTATTTTTTTGAGCAAAAGAACAACTTTTTAAATAACAGCATCATCCATGGAGTGAAAAATAATTTTTGAAAAAAGAAAAAGAAATATACAATAGCTTTAGTACAAATGAACAATAAAACAAACCTTA
This sequence comes from Medicago sativa, assembly GCF_051527215.1. Taxonomy (NCBI): domain Eukaryota; kingdom Viridiplantae; phylum Streptophyta; class Magnoliopsida; order Fabales; family Fabaceae; genus Medicago; species Medicago sativa. The sequence continues at coordinate 947,684 of NC_140754.1, forward strand.
GTGCAAATGAATATGATAGTATCAATAACATCGCTGTGGAAGCACTCAAGGATTGAAAAGAAGTAACAAATATGTAGAATAAGGAGAAAATGATTGTTGGATAAGTGATGGTTATAAAGAGTGGGAGTGAATATGAATTTTTTTTTAGGAATTGTAATGAGATAAATTCAATTAAGATTGTTTAAGATGAGAAGTTCAAAAAATAGAAAGTTATTTTGGAGTTAAACTTTTTTAATGAGCACGTTGAAAAATAAAACAACTCTTGGGTGTTATACCCTAATTTTGGACCTAAAAATACTTGTTCAATTCTTCTCTTCTTGCATTTCAAGTCATTTGAATATGTCTCTGAGCAATTGCACCTTTCTCTGCTTCCTATTTCAATATTACTTGCAAAATTCACATAAAAGGGCATTTTAGTCATTTCCTATGTTAAAATTTCTTTCAGTCTTTTAAAAATTGTTTGAGTCCTTTCAAATAGTTTGAATAAGTCTTCATTTCAATTCTATGTCAAAATCTGTTTCAAAGATTGTATTTGAAGTCATTTTGAGTCAGTTTAGCCCCTAGGGGCATTTTAGTCTTTTCATGTGTTAAAGCTCTGTTTAATCTCTTAAAATTGTCTCTGAGTCTTTTAATTTGTTTGTATAAACTCTTGCTTTAATTCCCTGATAAAAATCCATTTCAAATTTGCATTTGCGTCATTTTAGGTCAACTTAGTCCCTAGGGGCATTTTGGTCATTTCACATAAAATTTCTGATTCATTTTAATCTGCTTTGTTGTTTTTAATTGTCTCGCTTTACGTTAATTTTCAATTTACTTTTTCAATTCAATTTTAGTTTTAATTTTCATTTTAGTCCTTGTACTTTTGTTATTTGCATTTTAATCCTTTTTCAAGTTTGTTAGAGTCAAAGTCAAGGGTTGTTACAAGTCCAATTGCCACATGGCATCACATTATTGGGCAAGCATCCCTTTCATCACCTATAAAAGTCAAGGTCATGGTCAAGGTCAAACTCACCAATTATTTTTCAATCATTTTCACAAAAAAATCCCAAAAGTTCATAATTATATTCTCTCTATTTTCCCTCTCTTCTAACAACTTTCTCTCTCCTCTAACTAACTTCCACCATAGCCAAAAGCTTCAACAACCTCCATAACCACCACATCTCCACCATAACCACCTTCAACCACCACCTACAACCTCCATAACCACCTATAAACTCCATCATCACAAACCTTCACCAAAAATCTTCGCAAAACCGATCCATTTCATCATTTTCAATCCGAATACCTACAATCATCAAGAAGATAACTCATACATATTTTGAAATCACGTTAACAAAGCCAAATGCAAGCTGTTTGATTCAACAAAAAACCACACAATCACGAATCTGAGCAAGCTGGTTTCGATACACAAATCATGATCCAGTCAAATCCAACAACGATCCAAACTCGAAAACGGAACTGAATCAAATCAAACGGACTCGAATTGGTTCAAGCACACAAATCAGAACGAATCTGTTCCGCATAACAACCTACAACAACAAACCGAATCCAGAATCAAAGTGAAGCAAGGAAAAAAGAAGAGAGCACGGCGCAGATCCAGAAGCAACACGTGAAAGAAGAAGCAATCCGAAACTGTCCAGATCGACGATAAAGAGGTAATTCTTGTTCCCTTTCTTTCGGTGTTGTGTGAAATTTGAGATCTAGTACGTTTGTATGATTGTTTGAAAATTTTTAAGAGTGGATTTGAAAAGAGGGAGAAATTCTGATTCTAAATGTGTAATTTATTTTCGAAACGGAGATGTCTGCAGGTTTTCTGGCGGCGGCGCCGCCACCTCAGGGTGGCCGGCCACCGCGCCAGAAAAAGGTTGAAGATGAAGTTTCTTCATGTGTTTGAGTAGTTTGTGAGGAAGAGAGAGAGCATCATGTAGGATAGAGAGAGAAGTGTGAGTCCAAAATGAAGAAAAAGCCAACAAAACCCCCTTTTGTGCTTCACCCAACCGACATGGGTCCTCCCCGACCCATAACCCACGTGAAAACCCGATTCAGACCCATAACCCTACCCTTTTTTCATCCTGGCTTGGGCTTGGGCCCCTTTTTGTTTGTAGTTTTTGTTTCAATTGAATTTTCTTGCTATTCCTACACAGCCTAATGCTGTTCACACCCCTGCCATGCCAAAACTTTGTGAAAAATTCTAAATAATTTTTGCATGTTTCTTGATATTTTTTATGAAGTTTTGCGATGATTTTTACATGTTGAACATTGATGAAAAACAGTGTGATAGTTTCTTGCTTATATGTGATGTTTTGTGTTAAACTTTGTGAAATTTTGCAACGCTCTTGACTTTAAATCTTGATGCATGATATTGAATTTTGGTATGTGAATTTATGATGAGTTTACCTCTGTTTTGATGTTTTTACGGATTGTGAATGTGTTGTTGTTAGTTACTTGTCTTACAAGTCATGGTAATAATTGTTTGTGGAAAATTAGTGCAAAATAGGTCTAAAGTGTGCCAAAACTTTGGAAGCTTGATGTTGCTTTACAATTTTCATGTCGTATGCTGAAATAAAACTCTTTGGAAATTTGCAAAGGATATGAAAATTATAGGTCGTGATCTTGCTTTCATGTTATGGTAAATTTTAGGCATATTTTTGCCACTTTTTAGTGTTAATTCTCATTGATTTGCCTAATATTCTCTTGCCTATCTCTTCTATCATTTTGTGCCTTATATTACTAACCATTTTGTTCATTGTTTCATAAGCATCCCCATCTCATCTCATATTCACCTTTATTTTCTTGCAATTTAATTTTTTGCCAAGAACTAGTATGTAAATTTAGGTATTTTGTAATATTGCTTAAAATTCTTGCAAGACCATAGCATGTAAACTAGGGCATGATGTAATATGGACTATGGACTCTAATAATGTACACCGACACGAGCACCGACACTAGCACACACCTCACATGGTTACTTTAGATATATGCTTAGGATTGCATGTTTAGATGAATGTTTAGGATTTACATTTAGAGAAATCAATTTTCCGAAAAAACTTGAACAACATCACTTGAAAACCTTTTTCCAAATAAACCTTGGGATCAAAATCCCATTGCATTTTCTCTTTTATTTTCTTAATCAAATTTCAATGAAAATTAATCATACTTGACTTTTTTCCAAAATAACTAATCAAACCTCACCTTTTCTTAAATTCTCATGCCTTTAAGGCCTCTCAATCTCCATTCTTCAAAATTCCAATTTTCAAACTTAAAATCAACCAACAAAAACAAAAATCTTTTTGGAAGAGAACTACGGTGGATTTGATCCCTTATACGGGTACGTAGGCAAGGAAACACATTCCTTCAATTCAAATAAAACAAAAATTCAAACACATTCTTCTCCCTCCAATTCTTCACTTAGAATACCTTTAGGCTTAATATCACTTTCAAAATAGCATTTAAAAATAAAGCGCGCGCGTAGAAAGTAAAGATGGTTCCTATAGGATACACTATAGTCGTTATGGGTGCCTAACACCTTCCCGTAGCGAAAACAACTCTCGGACCTCGATTCTCAAGGGTTTTGCTTATTTTTTCCCTTCCCAAGAAAAAATGAGATATCAAAGGTTCAAAAGGTTCAAACGTAATCAATGTTTGACACCCGAAAAGCAAGATAAAACAGCTGGCGACTTCACTGGGGAGATTCGAGAGTTACGCCTAGTCTTTATTTCCACGCTTGCGCTTTCGTTTTTACTTGTTTCTTTTACTTGCTTTCCTATGTGAATAAATGTTTAAATTCTTGCAAACGTGTGGGGTGAGAATATCAAAAGTCCTACACCCGGGCTGAGTGAACTTAGGATTTAGGAGGGATATAATCGACAATTCATTCCGGGGGTTGCCTCGTGTTTTGGATTATGCGATCAAATCCCACATAGCTAAGGCATTTTGGAGGTGATGTTGTCGGCGCGTGTTGTCGCGTTTAGGCACTTTACTTCTAATTGTTCTATGACGCTATGAACCGTAGATAACCGAACCCATCCATGGCCGTTTTCTAGGACGTAGTGCGGAGACTAAACCGAGTGTTGTCTCGAGTTTTAGTTGTCACGCGATACTACACTCAAGCTAGACCTTCTTATGTGTAATCATGGAGCGAGTGTTGTCTCGTGACACCGTGATGTACGTCGGAGAGGTTGCAACTTGGGAACCCTTTTTTAGAACCCGGTTACTATTTCCTAAAGCCCTAGTTTCACCGGACACCGTGTCCACCCATGACTCCTCGACTTTGAACTTTAACCCACCATGTTTTCCCCGAACTTGAACACAACCATGCATTCATGCATACATGCATACATGCATAAACTTTTTCCATGCATTTATCGGAGGACTTAGACAAGTCATCTTATGAACATCACGGATGTGAACGCCAAGTGATACCATCTCAACTAAACTTTTAGTTTTGCTCAAGATTTTCAAATAAAACCGTGTTTCTCCGTGATGTTCACAACCACTTTGACAAAGTCCTCTGACAAAAAAGAGTCTTTTCGCATTTGCATATCATGCATCATATGCATCATTCATCGGTCACAAATGGCTTCCCATGCTCATTGTCTCCTGGTTCTTCTGCCGCAGTCTGAAAAGTGGCTCGTGCTCGCAAGATTCACCAACCAGATAGAGTTCATCAGACAAGATTGTACAAGAGAAGAAACATGGCTAACCTTGAGTAAGAGAATGCCAGCCCCTCGGGCCAGCCCATTGAAGAGTCTAATCTGGACGAGATTTTGAGGCTTATTAAAAAGAGCGATTATAAGATTGTTGGCCAGCTGCTGCAAACTCCGTCAAAGATATCCATCTTGTCTCTGCTCTTGAGCTCAAAAGCTCACAGGAAAGTGTTGATGAAAGTACTGGAACAGGCCTTTGTTGATCATGAAGTCTCCGTGGACCAGTTCAATGGAATAGTGGGTAACATTACTGCTTGCAATAACTTGGGGTTTGGTGATGATGAGCTCCCCGAAGCAGGGAAACACCACAACTTGGCTCTGCATATCTCAGTACACTGCAAGTCTGACATGATATCCAATGTGTTGGTGGACACTGGATCCTCCTTAAATGTAATGCCTGAATCTACACTGAGACAGTTGAGTCATCATGGAATTTCTCTGAGGGGAAGCAGCTATTTGGTTAAGGCTTTCGACGGATCTCGCAAAGATGTTCCTGGAGAGGTAGACTTGCCAATTACCATTGGTCCTGAGACATTCCAGATCACTTTCCAGGTCATGGACATCAATGCTTCTTACAGCTGTCTCCTCGGAAGACCGTGGATTCACGATGCTGGGGCAGTCACTTCTACTTTGCATCAGAAAGCTCAAGTTCATGAGGAACGGTAAGATTGTCACTGTACATGGTGAAGAAGCATATCTGGTTAGCCAAGTGTCATCTTTATCTTGTGTTGAATCAGGGTCCGCTGAAGGGAAGTCATTTCAAGGCTTGACTGTTGAAGGTGCAGAGCCCCGGAGGGCTAGTGCTAGCATGGCTTCACTGAAAGACGCCCAGAAGGCTGTTCAAGAAGGGCAGGCTGCCGGCTGGGGCAAAGTGATTCAGATTCTGGAAAACAAGCGTAAAGAGGGCCTTGGATTCTCCCCAACCTCAGGCGTTTCAACAGGAACTTTCTACAGTGCTGGGTTTATCAATGCTATTGCTGAAGATGCTGCTGCAAGTAGTTATGTGCCTACATTTGTTGTACCAGGAGGCACTGTGAGAAATTGGGAGGCCATTGATGTTCCTTTAGTCATGCATGCTTCCATGTAATGTGTCTTGTTGCTCATGTTTTTCTTTGTTTTCAAAATAACAATCCTTTCGCTCTGCCCCAGGCGAAAGTGATATCATTGTAAGGGCATGTTTGTTTCGGCATTGCCGTTATCAATAAAAGTTGTCGTCTTTCTCACGACTCTTTGTTTTTTTCTTACTTTTTAGTGCCTTTTTTCTTGGAAATAATGGTAATGCCAAAAAAAACCAAAACATCTGTATTTTCTTATTAATTTCAAAAATCTGCATGAAATTTTTTTCTAAAATCATCCCAATCATATTATGCAGATTGAACCACAATAAACCCGTTGAACACAGTGACCCTATGGTTCCTCCAAATTTTGAATTCCCTGTATATGAAGCTGAAGATGAGGAGGATAATGAAGAGATACCGTATGAGATCACTCGACTGCTTGAGCAAGAAAGAAGAGCCATTCAGCCTCACCAGGAAGAGATTGAGCTTATCAACCTGGGTACTGAAGAGAACAAGCGAGAGATCAAGATCGGTGCTGCACTTGAGCCAGAGGTGAAAAAGAAGATTACTCAGCTTCTCCATGATTATCCAGATGTCTTTGCATGGTCCTATGAAGATATGCCGGGTCTAGATCCCAAGATTGTGGAACATCGAATACCGACAAGACCTAAATGTCCTCCTATCAAACAAAAATTGAGAAGGTCTCGTCCAGACATGGCTCTTAAGATCAAGGCTGAGGTGCAGAAGTAGATTGATGCGGGTTTCCTCATGACAGCTGAATATCCTGAGTGGATTGCCAATATCGTACCAGTACCAAAGAAAGATGGGAAAGTTCGAATGTGTGTTGATTACAGAGATTTGAATAAAGCCAGTCCAAAAGATAACTTCCCATTGCCTCATATTGATGTGCTTGTTGACAGTACTGCTCAATCCAAAGTGTTCTCCTTTATGGATGGTTTCTCTGGCTATAACCAGATACGGATGTCACCTGAAGATAGAGAAAAGACGTCCTTCATCACTCCGTGGGGAACGTTCTGTTATAAAGTGATGTCGTTTGGCTTGATAAATGCTGGTGCTACCTATCAAAGGGGTATGACCACTCTGTTTCATGATATGATTCACAAAGAGATTGAAGTATATGTTGATGACATGATTGTGAAGTCAGGTGATGAAGAGCAACATGTTGTGTATTTGAAAAGGATGTTTGAAAGATTGAGAAAGTACAAGCTGAGGTTGAATCCTAATAAGTGTACATTCGGTGTAAGATCAGGAAAGCTGATGGGCTTCATTGTCAGCCAAAAAGGCATTGAAGTTGATCCTGATAAAGTCCGAGCCATCAGAGAGATGTCGACCCCTCAAACTGAAAAGCAAGTTAGAGGTTTCCTCGGACGTCTGAATTATATTTCAAGATTCATATCTCACATGACTACTACCTGCGGACCAATTTTCAAGTTGCTCAGAAAGAATCAGCCTGTTGTATGGAATGATGAATGCCAGGAAGCTTTTGATAGCATTAAAGAATACTTGTTGGAACCACCTATCCTTGTCCCACCAGTGGAAGGAAGGCCTTTGATTATGTATTTGTCAGTATTAGAGGATTCAGTGGGTTGTGTTCTCGGTCAACAAGACGAGACTGGGAAGAAAGAACATGTTATCTACTATCTGAGCAAGAAGTTCACCGACTGTGAGACTCGGTATACAATGCTTGAAAAGACTTGTTGTGCTTTAGCCTGGGATGCCAAACGCCTACATCATTATATGGTGAATCATACAACTTGGTTGATATCCTGAATGGATCCAATCAAGTACATCTTTGAGAAACCTGCTGTTACTGGAAAGATTGCACGTTGGCAAATGTTGTTGTCTGAATATGATATTGTGTACAAAGCTCAGAAAGCAATCAAGGGAAGCATCCTTGCTGAGCATCTTGCTTGTCAACCTCTTGATGATTACCAGCCGATTAAGTTTGATTTTCGTGATGAAGAGATCATGTATCTGAAAGCGAAAGACTGTGAAGAACCACTGATTAATGAAAGGCCAAACCCCAATAGCAAGTGGGGATTGGTGTTTGATGGTGTTGTTAATGCTTATGGTAAAGGAATTGGGGCCATCATTGTAACTCCACAGGGGCACCACATTCCTTTCACCGCTCGAATAACTTTTGAATGCACAAACAACATAGCAGAATATGAAGCATGCATCCTGGGCATTGAAGAAGCTATGGACCTGAGAATTAAGCACCTTGACATCTATGGAGATTCTGCACTTGTTATTAATCAGATAAAGGGTGAATGGGAGACTCATCATGAGAAGTTGATCCCTTACCGTGACTATGCCAGACGTCTGTTGACATACTTTACCAAGGTCGAGCTGCACCACATCCCTCGGGATGAGAACCAGATGGCTGACGCTCTTGCTACTTTGTCTTCTATGTTTCGTGTCAATCACTGGAATGACGTGCCCGTAATCAAAGTGCAGCGTCTTGATAGACCCGCTCATGTGTTTACTATTGAAAATATGCTAGATCAAGTTGATAAAGACGTGAATAATGGAAAACCTTGGTATTACAATGTTTTATCTTGGTTTTCGGGTGTCAAACATTGATTACGTTTGAACCTTTTTAACCGGTGATATCTTATTTTTTCTTGGGAAGGGAAAAAGTAAGCAAAACCCTTGAGAATCGAGGTCCAGGAGTTGTTTTCTCTACGGGAAGGTGTTAGGCACCCATAATGACTATAGTAACCTATAGGATCCGTCTTTAATTTCTACGTGCGCGCTTTATTTTTAAATGCTATTTAAGACATGATATTTACACCTAAGGGTTTACTAAGTGAAGAATTGGAGGGAGAAGAATGTTTGATTTTATTTTATTTGAATTGAAGGAATTTTGTTCCTTGCCTACATACCCGTTTAAGGGATCAAATCCACCGTAGTTCTCTTCCAAAAAAAATGTTTTTTGTTTTTGTTGGTTGATTTTTAAGTTTGAAAATTGGAATTTTGAAGAATAGAAAGAGGCCTTAAAGGCATGAGATTGTGAAAAAGGTGGGGTTTGATTAGTTATTTTGAGAAAGGAAGTCAAAGTATGATTAAAGTTCATTGAAATTTTGATTAACAAAATAAAGAGAAAATGCAAAGGAGTTTTGACTCCTATATTTTTTGGAAAAGGTTTTCAAGTGATGTTGTTCAAGTTTTTTTGGAAAATTGATTTTTCTAAGTGTAAATCCTAAGCATTCATCTAAACATGCAATCCTAAACATACATCTAAACATGCATAACCTAAACATACATCTAAAAATATCTATGTGATGTGTGTGCATGTGTCGGTGCTTGTGTCGGTGTACATCATTAGAGTCCATAGTCCATATTACATCCTTCACCTACATACACACTACTTCCTTGTGAGAACTTAATCCCACACAAATGAATTAAAATCAAAAGAAATGTAAAGAAATGGGATGAAAAAGTGTGATAGAGAGTATGCTCATGATGTATGAAACATGAAACACAAGAAAATGGTTAGTAGCACATGATAATATGGAGAAAAATAAGGCAAGAAAAATACTATAATAAAAGCATGGAATCTAACACAAAATAAACCAAGACAAGTGCAAAATATGACTAAAAATCACCCACAAAATGTAAGAATCCTATTGCCTAAAATCCTCACATTCTCATACATTTTTAAAAGGCTTAGAATCAAGTCTTAAAGTGAGAATTAGGGCAATATGATGGACTTGACATTTTTAAGGGGAATTTAGACATATATGCATCATTTATTCACAAATGTGACTTGTAAACCAAGCAACTAACCAAGATCCACACACAATCATCAAAACCATGTACAAACAGTGGCTAAAGATTCATAGAAATATATATCATGTGTATCAAGTAGTCATCAAGAACATGGCATAGAATTGAACTAATTTTTAGAGGTTTTTCACATAAAAAGAACAAGAAATAATGCAAGACAATGTGTTAACACCTCTTGGCAAAATTTTCAGTGAACCAAATGCATAGATGCATCACAAAATTAAAAAGAAACATACAAAATTTTTTATAGAATTTTTAAAAGGATTTTTAAAGCTCAAGAACATATAAAATTCCACAAATTTCAATTAAAATAGTAACAATTAACAAGAAAATACCACACATATTTTTTAATCAAGATTTAACACCTAACACATCACAAAAATATCAAGAAAAAGATTAAGAACACATAGGAATTTTTTTAGGAATTTTCAAAGGATTTTTAAAGAGACAGGGGTGTAAAAAGCATCAAGCAGTGTAGAAGATAGCAAGAAATTCAAAACAAAACGAAGGAAATAGGCCCAACCCCAAACCTGCATGGATCCTGGATCATCCAAACTCATCAGGGCCGTTGGATTGATCCAGGATCCCAAACCCTAGATCAGACGGCCTAGACACAAGGTTCACGGACGAACCAGACTGGTTCAACTGAACCGGTCTGGTTCACTTCCCTTTAAAAACAAGTAAAGGCCGGTTCAGTTCATTTTCAACCCTAACTTCTCTCTCTTCATTCGTTCTTCTCTCATCTTCTCTCTAAAACTCAGCCTTGCCGTAAACTGGGGAGGACGGCGGAGGACGGCGGAGAGGGATGAAGATTCATCGGAATCTTCATCTTCTCCGACGATCTAACGTTATTTCTTGAAACTAAATACCCAAAACGCTTCGTCTTCCTCCCCTCTTTACGAATCTGAGACTGTTTTCATGAAATGAGGCTTAAATTCGAACAGATCTACGTTCGAATCTTACGTTCTAGGGTTTCAAAATTTTTTGCTAATCTTCTCGAAACCAAACCCTACCTTGACCTATTTTCTATGCTGATGACGAATTTGAACTCTGATTCGAAAAATAAACGGTGAACCTTCGTGATTTTACATTTTAGGGTTTCGTTTCAAACTTTTTTGAAACCTTTCGAAGTTTTCACTTCGATTCACCGTTTATTTCCAATTTTGAGCCTTCGATGATGATTTAAAGGAAAAACGAGAAGGTTTTTATGTGTTTACCTGAATTTGTTTGGAGATTCGAACGAACAGATCCTGCGAAAGCTTCTGGTAAGTTGAACCGAAAATAAATCGGTGTTCTTTGTTCTTTTCCTCTTCACTAGTTCAGGATTTGCTTCAATTCTCTTCTTCTCACTTCTTTCAAACCCTCTGTGATCGTGCTTGAGTTCACCGTTGACAATGGTGAATTCACACTCGAATTGCAGAGGTGGTGATTCGATGATGATGATTCCCTGATGAATCACTGAGAATCGCTTCGAATTCTTCGCGTCTGACCTTGAATTTGCATTCTGGAATTTCTAGGGTTTGTGATTGTTCCTTCGTGTTCTTGATTTTGATTCTGAGCTTTGGTTTTTCTGTGGAAATCGTTGTGAATTGATGTGTTTTTTGTGTTGAATTGATGAGGATTTTGTGTTTGTTATGGTGGCTGAGATTCTGTTACGGTTGTTTTTGTGGTGGTGGAAAGTTAGTTACGGTGGCTAGAGTTTGGAAGAGAGAGAGAACGTTTGTTAGGGTTTTCTGATGATGTGTCAGTGATTGAATGGTATCCTTCTGTTGCATTGATGACTTGGCCCCTTATATAGGCTGCCATGTGGCCTCTGAGCCACTTAGGACTTGCCACGTATCTGGACCTTACCTTGGACTGATTTCTGGACTTAGGGACCAACCTGCAATTTCTAAAACTAAAAGGACCATTATGCAAAAATATGAAATTAAAAGGACTTTTCTGTATTTGACCTAAAAAAGACTTAAAAACTAAAAATTTTGACTTAAAGGACTAAAAATTAAAATAATAAAAAACCCTTAAAGGAATAAAATTCAATAAAAGGACTAAAGGGCAAATTTAGAAGTTTTTAGAACTTAAAATGAAAATTAAAATGAATTAAAATTGGTAAATGGAAAATAACGTAAAGTGAAACGATAAAAATGACAAAACGGACTAAAATGAACCAATTATTTAAATGAGGTACGTTAAAGTAACCTCTCTCTGCCGAAATTTTGTGTGAAATGACCAAAATGCCCCTGGAGACTAAAACGACTAAAAAAGACTCAGATGCAATTTTAAAATGGATTTTTAACAGAGAATTGAAGCAAGAACTTATATAAGCAAAATTAAAAGACTCAGAGACAATTTTTAGAATTTGAACGGAGTTTTGACACATGAAAAGACAAAAATGCCCCTAGGGGCTAAACTGACTCAAAATGACTTCAAATACAATCTTTGAAATGGATTTTGACATAGAATTGAAATGAAGACTTATTCAAACTATTTGAAAGGACTCAAGCAATTTTCAAGGACTAAAATGAATTTGAATGCAGGAAATGACTAAAATACCCTTTTTCATGAATTTTGCAAATAACATTGAAATAAAATGCAGAGAACGATGCAATTGATCAGAGATATATTCAAGTGACTTGAAATGCAAGAAAAGAATGAAGCCAGTATTTTTAGGTCCAAAATTAGGGTATAACATACAACATCAAGCAATTCTTGCAGAATCATGAATATCCACCTGGTGCTTCCAACAAGGATAAAAAGACCTTGAGACGATGGGCTAGCAAATTCCTTCTGGACGGAGAAATCCTATACAAGAGGAACTATGACATGGTCTTGTTGAGGTGTGTTGACAAACAAGAAGCTGAGAAACTGATGCATGATGTACATGATGGTACTTTTGGGATCCATGCTTCGGGTCACACTATGTCAAGGAAACTGTTAAGAGCCGGCTATTACTGGATAACTATGGAGCGTGATTGCCACAAACATGCTAAAAGATGCCACAAGTGTCAAATTTATGCTGACAAGATTCATGTGCCTCCACATGCTCTCAAAGTTATGACTTCCCCATGGCCTTTCTCTATGTGGGGCATTGACATGATCGGAAGAATCGAGCCAAAAGCTTCCAACGGACATCGTTTCATTCTAGTGGCAATTGACTACTTCACCAAGTGGGTTGAGGCTGCCTCCTATGCAAATGTGACCAAGCAAGTGGTAGTGAAGTTTATCAAGAATAACATCATCTGTCGATATGGTGTTCCCAACAAGATCATTACTGATAATGGTTCCAATCTGAATAATAGCATGATGCAAGCTTTATGTGAAGAATTCAAAATTGAACATCACAACTCTTCTCCTTATAGACCTCAGATGAATGGTGCAGTTGAGGCCGCTAACAAGAACATCAAGAATATTGTTCAGAAGATGGTCACTACTTACAAAGACTGGCATGAAATGCTACCTTTTGCCTTGCATGGTTACCGTACTACAGTGCGTAGTTCAACCGGGGCAACTCCTTTCTCTCTTGTGTATGGCATGGAAGCAGTTCTCCCTCTGGAAGTGGAGATTCCATCTCTTCGAGTGATCATGGAAGCAAAACTAACCGAAGCCGAATGGTGTCAAAGTCGGTACGATCAATTGAATCTGATTGAAGAGAAACGTATGGATGCTATGGCTCATGGACAGTTGTATCAAGTGCGGATGAAGAATGCTTTTGACAAGAAAGTCCGACCTCGAGAATTCAAGGAAGGCGAACTTGTATTGAAAAGAAGGATAAGTCAGCAACCCGACTCAAGGGGCAAGTGGACACCTAACTATGAAGGTCCTTATGTCGTCAAGAAGGCTTTCTCTGGTGGTGCTTTGATTCTTACACACATGGATGGCGTTGAACTCCCAAATCCTGTTAATGCCGATATAGTCAAGAAATACTTTGTCTAAAAAGAAAAGAACAGTGTGGTAGGTCGAAAACCCGAAAGGGCGGCCTAGGCAAAAATGCGCTTCCTGGTGGATCGAAAACCCGAAAGGGCGATCCAGGCAAAAGTTAGGGACAAAAAAAATGAATATGAAAGAGCTCGCTGAGATTGTACGCAACTCAGGCAAGAATGAGCGCCTCGATGAGCCGAAAACCCGAAAGGGCGGTTCATGCAAAAAAGAGGTTGACAATGAAAGACAAGTAACTATATCTGGCAAATCACCATCACTCCTTGGGGCATCTACAACTGTCAATGGTCATATTCATCAGAAGCTTCTGTATTGGTGAATTCAAAATTTCTATGAAATGTAGCGGTCATCGTGTTCAATGTATCGCCAACCAATAAAATTACCATTTTCCAAGCTTTGTAAATCCGTGGAGTTATGCCTTTGGCTAATTTTCACTCTTCTACATCAATTTGAGCCTGTGCTATTGTTTGAAACTCTATTTTCCTTTCTATTTTCAATGTTATATATACAAAGTATTTTCTTTCTATTTGATGATGTCAATGTCTGAAACAAACATTTTTGAAAATTGCAAAACTCTTTCCCTGTCTATTTTGAAAGCAAACCTGAGCAATAGGGTACATTTCAATGAAGCATGCATGAATAAATGAATGTCAATGTCTATTTCAATACATGTTACGAGCAGGTTACTCCCCAGGATGATCTGTGGTCAATGGCAAGAATGAAAAAACAGAATGAAAATTGAAAAAAATGAAAATAAAAGCTCGCTAAGTTGAAAACCCGAAAGGGCGGCTTAGGCAAAAATGAGCACCCCGCTGATTGACAACCTATGAAGGCAATTCAGACAAAAATGGGGCAATGAAAAGAATTTTATTCCCCGGTGAATCGAAAACCCGAAAGGGCGGTTCAGGCAAAAATGGGATTGAAAATGAAAGAATGAAAGAATGAAATATTGAAAAGCATTGACCACAGATGCGAACATCCAATGTTTACCCAGCACTGACACGCCTAGCAACGGCAACCTGTATCCAAGAATCTTCAAAAGGTTCCCTCCTCTACAAGTTTATATTGCCCTCAGCCATGGTTTTGATACGTCTTTCAACGACGGTCTCTCCAAAGAGGATTTCTATGTGAATATGTTGCAGCACGAGCCACTACGTGCCCAATCTTCCAATGTTTCATCTGCCTCTGGGAAACTTCTTTGTCAAATTACAAACCAATCATGCATTTCAAGCATTCATACATGCATAATCATGCATTTTATGTGCTCATACATTCAATAATCTTGTTATACCATACATACATGCTGCATTTCCAATTTCAACTTCCAATCCAACTCAGTGTCCACTTTCAATTCAGTTCAAACTCCCTTTTTAATTCAACCCAATTTCAATTTCCAATTCAATCCAATCTTCAATCTCAATTTCAATTCAATTTCAAATGCCAAATTCAACTCACATCCAAATCTCAATTTCAATCTCCAATTTCAATCCAATCACAATTTCAATTTCAACTGTCAAATTCAATTCAATTTCAACTTTCAATCCAATTTCAACTGTCCAATTCAATTCAATTTCAACTGTCAAACTCAATTCAATTTCAACTGTCAAATTCAATTCAATTTCAACTTTCAATCTAATTTCAACTGTCAAATTCAATTCAATTTCAATTCAATTTCAACTTTCAATCCAATTTCAATGTCAATCTAACTCGATTCAATTTCAATCTCTAATTCAATCCAATTTCAACTTTCCAATTCAATGTCTATGTCTCTGATTAATCTCAACTTTCAATCTCTCTTTCAATCTCAAACTTTCAATTCAATGTCTATGTCAATATTAATCCACTCTCAATTTGCTCTTGGGCCAACAAAAATGGTCATGTCTATCTTCAAATCAAGTCAATATCAACTTACTCTCAATTTGTATCTTTCTAAATCCAACTTCCAATTTGTATCTTGTTATTGGTCAAGTGGCTAGTTCGATCCAAAGAACAACTTGTACCTGCTTATATACCTATAATTCCGGACAAACGACAAGTTCGATCCAAAGAACAGTTTGTACCCAGTTTATGCTTTGTTATCAGTCAAACGACAAGTTCGATCCAAAGAGCAGTTTGCACCTACCCACATACTCAAATTGGATCCGTGATCGATTGATAGGTTTCGCCGTAAACCTAATTGGTTACTTCCAATTACGTAAATCAATAGTTCAAACCGCACTCAAAGGTAGGGCATTTCCCATTTTTATAGGAACTTCTGTACCATAAACAATGGTATCTCCAATTATAGCCCCTCTGGGGTGTAAAATATATCTTTTCTCACCATCCCCATAGTGTATGAGACAAATGTGTGCATTTCTATTAGGGTCGTATTCGATAGTTACGATTCGACCATATATATCTTTTTCATTCCGTCGAAAATCTATTTTACGGTATAGACGCTTATGACCTCCTCCTCTATGCCCTGCGGTAATGATTCCTCTGGCATTACGGCCTTTACCACAATGATGCTGTCCATAAATCAAACGATTTCGTGAATTGGATTTCACTTGACTGTCTACGGCTCCATTGCGGCTGCTCGGGATAGAAGTTTTGTATAAATGTATCGCCATGCTATTAAGTGTATTTTTATTTAAGTTCTTTTCTTTCTAAGAGGTGGAATAGAATAACCCGGTTGAAGCGTAATGATCATACGTTTGTAATGCAGTCTATGTCCCATAATAGGTCGCATTCTGCTACCCTTTATTGGGAGTCGATGACTATTCATAGCTATTACCTTGACACCAAAGAAGAGTTCGACCCAATGTTTTATTTCTGTCCTAGTTGATCCTGATTCGACATTAAAAGTATATTGATTTTTTCCCAATAACCGAATACTTTTGTCTGTAAATATTGCACATTTTATTCCATTCATAAATCTATTTTCTTCCCTATGAGTTCTAGTCTCAATACGAATACTAGTTTTATTTACTGTTCATATATTTAAATTTGAATCTACCACACCAATTCGTTATGTATGGATGATGAGATTCCATTGATACAGAGCCAATCGGTCTTTTTTTCTCTGACAGATGGTCAAAACTTCTTCTCGATTCAAATCATACTAAGCTAATAGGTCCACTATAGATACAGATCAGAAATTATTATTTCGTTAAGTAAATAAATTACGTAAATTGAAAATGATGGAAATCAAGAAATTAGTTAAGTTTTAAGTAAATAAATTACGTAAATTGAAAATGATGGAAATCAAGAAATTAGTTAAGTTTTAAGTATAAGTAAATAAATTACGTAAATTGAAAATGATGGAAATCAAGAAATTAGTTAAGTTTTAAGTAAATAAATTACGTAAATTGAAAATGATGGAAATCAAGAAATTAGTTAAGTTTTAAGTATAAGTAAATAAATTACGTAAATTGAAAATGATGTGGTGATGATCCAGCGGCAAGTTCGATCCAAAGAACAGTTTGTATCTACCCTTTTGTCTATATCTCCAGCCAAACAGCCAGTTCGATCCAAAGAACAGTTTGTACCTGTCCATCTGTTTGTATCTTCAATCAAGTGTCAAGTTCGATCCAAAGAACAGCTTGTATCTGCCTGTATGTCTATGTTTTCGGTCAAGTGCCAAGTTCGATCCCAAGAACAGCTTGCACCTATCTCTTGTTTTGTATTCCTTGGTCAAGTGGCTGGTTCGATCCAAAGAACAGCTTGTACCCTATTTTCTATCCCCTGGTTTGTCTACCCTGTCAATGTCCACCTAGATCCCCAGTGACATGACATGCTCCATAGACTCCAGTTGTTTGTCTTGCATTCATAATCAAAATATTGCATGGCATTCATATCTTTGAAAATCTGAAAACGTATTTTTATGTCCAAAAACAGTGCAAATGTTAATATTTAAGTATCTTCGTCCCGTCAACCCAAAGACTTCGTCTCTTGACTCTCCGGACAAAGAAACTTAAACAGGGGCAGCTGTTATACCCTAATTTTGGACCTAAAAATACTTGTTCAATTCTTCTCTTCTTGCATTTCAAGTCATTTGAATATGTCTCTGAGCAATTGCACCTTTCTCTGCTTCCTATTTCAATATTACTTGCAAAATTCACATAAAAGGGCATTTTAGTCATTTCCTATGTTAAAATTTATTTCAGTCTTTTAAAAATTGTTTGAGTCCTTTCAAATAGTTTGAATAAGTCTTCATTTCAATTCTATGTCAAAATCTGTTTCAAAGATTGTATTTGAAGTCATTTTGAGTCAGTTTAGCCCCTAGGGGCATTTTAGTCTTTTCATGTGTTAAAGCTCTGTTTAATCTCTTAAAATTGTCTCTGAGTCTTTTAATTTGTTTGTATAAACTCTTGCTTTAATTCCCTGATAAAAATCCATTTCAAATTTGCATTTGCGTCATTTTAGGTCGACTTAGTCCCTAGGGGCATTTTGGTCATTTCACATAAAATTTATGATTCATTTTAATTTGCTTTGTTGTTTTTAATTGTCTCGCTTTACGTTAATTTTCAATTTACTTTTTCAATTCAATTTTAGTTTTAATTTTCATTTTAGTCCTTGTACTTTTGTTATTTGCATTTTAATCCTTTTTCAAGTTTGTTAGAGTCAAAGTCAAGGGTTGTTACAAGTCCAAGTGCCACATGGCATCACATTATTGGGCAAGCATCCCTTTCATCACCTATAAAAGTCAAGGTCATGGTCAAGGTCAAACTCACCAATTATTTTTCAATCATTTTCACAAAAAAATCCCAAAAGTTCATAATTATATTCTCTCTATTTTCCCTCTCTTCTAACAACTTTCTCTCTCCTCTAACTAACTTCCACCATAGCCAAAAGCTTCAACAACCTCCATAACCACCACATCTCCACCATAACCACCTTCAACCACCACCTACAACCTCCATAACCACCTATAAACTCCATCATCACAAACCTTCACCAAAAATCTTCGCAAAACCGATCCATTTCATCATTTTCAATCCGAATACCTACAATCATCAACAAGATAACTCATACATCTTTTGAAATCACGTTAACAAAGCCAAATGCAAGCTGTTTGATTCAACAAAAAACCACACAATCACAAATCTGAGCAAGCTGGTTTCGATACACAAATCACGATCCAGTCAAATCCAACAACGATCCAAACTCGAAAACGGAACTGAATCAAATCAAACGGACTCGAATTGGTTCAAGCACACAAATCAGAACAAATCCGTTCCGCATAACAACCTACAACAACAAACCGAATCCAGAATCAAAGTGAAGCAAGGAAAGAAGAAGAGAGCACGGCGCAGATCCAGAAGCAACACGTGAAAGAAGAAGCAATCTGAAACTGTCCAGATCGACGATAAAGAGGTAATTCTTGTTCCCTTTCTTTCGGTGTTGTGTGAAATTTGAGATCTAGTACGTTTGTATGATTGTTTGAAAATTTTTAAGAGTGGATTTGAAAAGAGGGAGAAATTCTGATTCTAAATGTGTAATTTATTTTCGAAACGGAGATGTCTGGAGGTTTTTCGGCGGCGGCGCCGCCACCTCATTGTGGCCGGCCACCGCGCCGGAAAAAGGTTGAAGATGAAGTTTCTTCATGTGTTTGAGTAGTTTGTGAGGAAGAGGGAGAGCATCCTGTAGGATAGAGAGAGAAGTGTGAGTCCAAAATGAAGAAAAAGCCAACAAAACCCCCTTTTGTGCTTCACCCAACCGACATGGGTCCTCCCTGACCCATAACCCACGTGAAAACCCAATTCAGACCCATAACCCTACCCGTTTTTCAACCTGGCTTGGGCTTGGGCCCCTTTTTGTTTGCAGTTTTTGTTTCAATTGAATTTTCTTGCTATTCCTACACAGCCTAATGCTGTTCACACCCCTGCCATGCCAAAACTTTGTGAAAAATTCTAAATAATTTCTTGCATGTTTCTTGATATTTTTTATGAAGTTTTGCGATGATTTTTACATGTTGAACATTGATGAAAAACAGTGTGATAGTTTCTTGCTTATATGTGATGTTTTGTGTTAAACTTTGTGAAATTTTGCAACGCTCTTGACTTTAAATCTTGATGCATGATATTGAATTTTGGTATGTGAATTTATGATGAGTTTACCTCTGTTTTAATGTTTTTACGGATTGTGAATGTGTTGTTGTTAGTTACTTGTCTTACAAGTCATGGTAATAATTGTTTGTGGAAAATTAGTGCAAAATAGGTCTAAAGTGTGCCAAAACTTTGGAAGCTTGATGTTGCTTTACAATTTTCATGTCGTATGCTGAAATAAAACTCTTTGGAAATTTGCAAAGGATATGAAAATTATAGGTCGTGATCTTGCTTTCATGTTATGGTAAATTTTAGGCATATTTTTGCCACTTTTTAGTGTTAATTCTCATTGATTTGCCTAATATTCTCTTGCCTATCTCTTCTATCATTTTGTGCCTTATATTACTAACCATTTTGTTCATTGTTTCATAAGCATCCCCATCTCATCTCATATTCACCTTTATTTTCTTGCAATTTAATTTTTTGCCAAGAACTAGTATGTAAATTTAGGTATTTTGTAATATTGCTTAAAATTCTTGCAAGACCATAGCATGTAAACTAGGGCATGATGTAATATGGACTATGGACTCTAATAATGTACACCGACACGAGCACCGACACTAGCACACACCTCACATGGTTACTTTAGATATATGCTTAGGATTGCATGTTTAGATGAATGTTTAGGATTTACATTTAGAAAAATCAATTTTCCAAAAAAACTTGAACAACATCACTTGAAAACCTTTTTCCAAATAAACCTTGGGATCAAAATCCCATTGCATTTTCTCTTTTATTTTCTTAATCAAATTTCAATGAAAATTAATCATACTTGACTTTTTTCCAAAATAACTAATCAAACCTCACCTTTTCTTAAATTCTCATGCCTTTAAGGCCTCTCAATCTCCATTCTTCAAAATTCCAATTTTCAAACTTAAAATCAACCAACAAAAACAAAAATCTTTTTGGAAGAGAACTACGGTGGATTTGATCCCTTAAACGGGTACGTAGGCAAGGAAACACATTCCTTCAATTCAAATAAAACAAAAATTCAAACACATTCTTCTCCCTCCAATTCTTCACTTAGAATACCTTTAGGCTTAATATCACTTTCAAAATAGCATTTAAAAATAAAGCGCGCGCGTAGAAAGTAAAGATGGTTCCTATAGGATACTATAGTCGTTATGGGTGCCTAACACCTTCCCGTAGCGAAAACAACTCCCGGACCTCGATTCTCAAGGGTTTTGCTTATTTTTTCCCTTCCCAAGAAAAAATGAGATATCAAAGGTTCAAAAGGTTCAAACGTAATCAATGTTTGACACCCGAAAACCAAGATAAAACATTGGGTTGACACATTTATTCTACAATGAGAAGTTACATTTTTTCTATATATAATGTGAGTAGTTATCTTTATCTAACATCAACCAAGTATGAATTAGTGCAGTTTTTAATGCTCCAACTCAAGAGATTCATTTTATGACAGCTGAAAGGTGAACAATCCCATCATGTATACCAATTAAATGCCATTATTTTGATTAATTGGATCTGTTATAGGGACTGTGCTGCGCCCCTTGCTACTGTTTTTTTTTTTTTTGCAGGTTTTATGCTGCTGTTTCTGTGTGTAGAAACACATGCGCCCCTTGCTTCTGTTTCTGAGATGATTGCAAGCATAAACACTTAGAATATCACACATGCTATTGGATTTTCAAATGTGCCCTTGCTTATATTA
Organism: Medicago sativa; assembly: GCF_051527215.1. Classification (NCBI taxonomy): domain Eukaryota; kingdom Viridiplantae; phylum Streptophyta; class Magnoliopsida; order Fabales; family Fabaceae; genus Medicago; species Medicago sativa. The sequence goes on from NC_140754.1 coordinate 968,946, forward strand.
GTCATGAATTTTAGACAATCTTTGACCAAAGCGAATGAGAAAATGAAATCTAAAAAAATAACTTGATTAATTAGGTAGAAAAATGAAGAAATGGGTAATTATGAGTTCAGCAAATAACTTTAGAGACTTGAGACGTGGCAAGGGACCACAATGGTCCTTTGATAATTTGCAAACCCTTTGATCAAAATTTCAATGTCTAGTTGGTGAAGAAACCACCAAAGTCCGCAAAATTTTTTTTTTGTTTAGGTAATTTATTTGTCAGCTTGAAATAGGCTTCATAATATAAAATTGGTTTATGTCTATTAGTCTTTGATTCAAATATAGGCTTCTATATTGTTGTACCAAAGCCAATTTCACATCCAAATCCGTGAGCATATAATAATACAACTCTTGTAAGTTTGAAACAAATAATACAGTGAGGTCTAGTGAACAAACCAAAACTCAGGAACTCTCAAAGCATCAATTCATATATGTTGATTAGTAAGTTTTTTCTCCATCATATAACATTATTCAATAACATCTTTATAGTATATATGTATGAATGCATGCACATGTGAAATTGAAGTATAAAAAACTAAGCAGATTTTTCTTCTAATTTCTCAGCCAGGATGAGTTCTGATATGGAGATTTCATCAATCAGAGGGTTACCTGAAATGGTAAGATATCTATTTTTTTTGTAAACACCTTCTTGGAACAAACAAAATTAAAGTAGCTCCCAAATTTATCACAGCTCCACCGTGACTGAAATGATCTAAAAAAGGACCCAAAAAAATTAGTGCTGCAATGATCTAAAAAAATAGAAACCATGAATAAAAAAGTTCCAGACTTTGGAGAACCACCTATCAACATTTGATATGAAAGCAAAGCCTGCATGCTATGTTGGTGCGCCATGAACCCACAACAGCAAGGGATGAATGAGCATCAGAAACTCTCAATGGATGAATATATAGCAGGCTGGGAACTCTTGAACTCCTGCACCCAACTCCTGGAAATGGTGATGCATTGAATTCAGAATTGGGAAATCAATGCATATGATTGCTTGCATTCCTCAAATATAGCGGTTTTGAAACTGAATCACCTGCTGTGATTCAATGCATATGATTGCCTACATGCGGTTTTGAAACTGAATTGAGCCTCTTGAATTGTGCGGTTTTGAAACTGAATTGAGCTTCTTGAATTGTGCTTGCAGTGCATTAAATCTGGGAACATCAAAGAGTTGGCGCCAATAGGTGTAGAATTAGGGTTGGCAACATTTCTTAACATTGTTATTGGTATTAGAAATAAGTTTGATGTTAATTGAATTCCCGCCCACACACGCAAAGAGTCCAATTCTCTATCACTTGGATGAATCTGTTGTCGGCAAGATACACATATTTATATATTTTTTTTTTGCTAAGCAAGGAGTAATGGCAGACATCAAGAGGAAACACCGACATACCAACTAGGTTGGCATCTGAGAAACCTCCATCCTATGCCGCCAAACTCTAAAATTTTATTAAAAAAAGGAAAAAAATATACAAGAAGAGGGGGGACTAGGCCAAAACTCTCAGAAGAAAAACAAACAAAAAAATGCTGAAATAAACTACTACATACTAAGAAAATATGTAGTTAAACAAACTGACTCCATCACGAAGAAATCCATATGCAACTGACAATCAGCCGGAAGAGTTTCTAACCAAATAGAACTTTGAATCCCATGACCCATATTCGCCAATAACATAATCATTTGGAAGATGGAAGACCACCCTTTGCCCGGGTTTGATAGGGTGTGCCAATGATTTGCTTTTTACGATTTTGCTTCTGCGCCTTGGTAAGAACTTGAGTGAAGCCTTCATCAGCCATTCGTTGATCATATTCACGGATTCTGGCCCATAAATCAAGACCATTTTGAATGTTCCTGCTAACATGTTGTTGTACGGGTAAATTTACCTCTGCATCATTTTGAGTAGTGTCCTCGTTGTTATTATGAGTTGCGTGCTGAATTTGTGGTACAGAATGCTCGGACGCTGCAGCATTGGAAACTTGCTCTATGTTTGCAACATCAGTTATCTCTTCCAATACATGTACGGAGGTGCTAGGCAGGCAATCCTTAATTTTCTGCCAAAGATCAAGATCATGTTGAATTCGAGGATTAGGATGTGTCATTCCTTCCTCTCAGACAATTCGGTTGCTGTTTGTATTCTCCAGTTCTGCACCGTCGTTGTCAACAATTTGGGCAGTTGGTGGGACCTCCCTGTTAACAATGTCGACCTCAGTGTCTGTACCTTCAGTGATATGCACAGCTAGTGTGTCCTGCTGCCATACCAGTTTCAGTTTCCACAAGATCAGTTGCTGAAGCTTCTTCAAAATTTGGAATTTCTACATTGTCAACAACGTTTCCAACATTAGAAACAGGCAACGAATGTTGTACCATAACTTCCAATTCCTCCTCATCAGTGGGATTTTCCTCAATGAGCTCTTCAAGGGTCGCCAATTCTAACACGGGAACGGCCGGCTTAGGAAGCGTACCTTGAGGAATAACATCTGTGACATTTTTCTGAGCAAAACTAAAGCTACTGATTGATGTATTGATTTCTGCCGTACCTGCAGTAGCATTATTCGACACATCCGAAGTTGGAACTTCTTTAACCACAGGGACATATTGACTTGAAGAAGAAGCCCATTTATCACCGCGAGGCTCGTGTGACACATTCTTAGGACCGGCTGCCACCTTGGCTTTACCACGATTCTTCTTATTCATATCTGGGTGCAGCCACTTACATAACTTTACGTCGTGCCCGATAACATAACAATGATGACAAAAAAGGGGACGGCGTTCATATTGTACTTCCACTTTGAAGGCAAAACCCTCCCGTTCGACAAGACATGAAAAAGATTTATTGTATAAAAAATAAGACTTGTTTTAGGTTTCGCTTTACAGAATTGTGAATAGTTAAATCCAAGAAAAATTAACCACATGTACTAATTTAAAATTTTATGTAAACTCTAGTGTGGAATTTGTCTAGTGATAAGCAATTGATATTTGCCCATAATTTAGCAAAGACGAACATATTTTCAACAAATTTTCAGATCATAGTTGATATACCGCATTGTATTGAACACATTATATATGTGTGTAATTTAATATTATTACCAAAAAGAAGCTACTCAATCACATACAAAAGATAGATAAATGAGATAAAATAAAAGTATAAGTAAAGACTTATTTTTAAATTAGGCTAAATTGCATATTTAATCCCTTAATTAATTTGTGAGTTTTATTTTGATCTCCTAATTGATAAAAGTTTGTTTTTGGTCCTTTAATTTCATGTCTTTTTGTCAATTTGGTCCTAGTCCGTTAATTTTAATCTAAAATGTCTAAAGTGGACCAACATTGTAGGTGGTCCACCGTAGACCTTATTAATTTATTTAATTTTAACCATTTGATTATTTTGAAACAAAATAGACCCTTGAATCATGCAAGACCATAAAATGTAACAATGACTCATCAACACATAACCTTTCGTTCCTTTTCTAAACCCTCACCCTTCTATTTCTCCTTTATCTTCATCAACTTTAACAGAAATAATTCCAGAAGGAAAAAAAAAACTCAGACGGACCACCTACAATATTGGTCTATTTTATTTGTCAAAAATTTTTTTGGTCTATTTTAGACATTTTGGATTAAAATTAAAAGACGGTGACCAAATTGGCATACGGTGATGGAATTAAGGAACCAAAACGAAACTTTTATTAATTAGGGGACAAAAATGAAACTCACAAATCAAATAAGGGATCAAAAATGCAATTTAGCCTGTAAAATAATAGCAAAGATTTGTTTGAAGGAAATCAATTAATAGAAAATACATTATATTAAAATTGTTTCAAAATATATATTTTATATAAATAAAATAAAAGATATGGATTTGAACCAAAAAAAAAACATCAAAGATATTAATTGTTTAGCCTATAAATTAATAGCGAAGATTTTGTTTTTAAGGAAAATTAATAATAAAGATTTGTTTGAAGTAAAACAATTAATAGAAAATATATTATATTGAAATTGTTTCAAAATGTATATTTTATTTGAATAAAATCAAAGATATTGATTTGAAATTGTTTCAAAAAGGATATATTTTGGACTTAAAAAAAATCAATGATATGGTATTGAAATTGTTTCAAAAATATATATTTTGGATTTAAATAAAATAAAATATATGGTTTCGAAATTGTTTCAAAAGGTAAATTTTGCATTCAAATAAAATCAAATATATGGTTTTGAAATAATTTAAAAAAAGCTATTCAAAAAAAAGAAATAATTTAAAAAGAAAAATATTTTCGATTAAAATAAAATCAAATATATGATTTTGAGAATTTTCAAAAGAAATATATTTTGGATTTAAATAAGAAGAGGCATATATTGACTCAAATAGTTACTCTACATCTCCACCTTCATTTCAACTTAATCTAATGGACTAGATTTTAGTCTTACTCTTGCGGTCAATATATCCCTCCTCTTTAAATAAAATAAAGAATATGGTTCTGAAATTGTTTCAAAAAGATATATATTTTATTTAATTTTTTGTTTGGGTCAAATATTTTATTTAAAATTATCTAAGAGGTTCACATAAGTGAGTCTATAAATAGAACTCAAATGGTATGGAATATCATGTCACTTTTTCAAAAACCCTAAATAATAAACCCAAACTGAAAAGAAACCCTATGGTCTCTCTAAAGCTTTCTTTGATTTGGCTAACATCGGTCCCTAGAGAAGGTTTGTTTGACGACAAGATTTTTGCTCAATAGAGAAGGTTTGTTCGACAACAAGATTTATGCAATTCAAAAGATAACATTCATATCATTGATTCATGGCAAAATTGAATTAATCGAAAGAAGGGTAATTATATTTTTAATTATCTGATGCTCCTACTCTGTTTATATCATTATTTCCCTTCAATCGTTATACCATGATTTCCCTTCAATTGTATTTTCTGAGAGATTAACATGTTCTTTCAATTTTGTTATATAGTGTCTTCTATTAATTATCGTTACACTCAGGTTATTTTACAGTTCACGTAATCACTTAAAAAGACAATTCATTCTTTAAAGAGTCTAATGTGTCTAGGCTTATAATCGTGACATAAAATTGATTTTCTTCTCCAAAGACTATTATGATTTCGGTATTTTTCATGATTTAGAAGAAAATACAACAAATTATGAATTTGTTTTGTTTAGACAAATTATGAATTTTTAAAACAGATATTGAAGTTTATTTTTCCTTAGGAAATATTTTATTATATGTAGTTTTTTGGTTACTCATATATTGTGTATCGGTTAGTTTATTTTATCCTATACTCATATGATTTCGGTGTTTTTTATTTTAGAAGGAAATACAACAAATTTTGTTTTTTTAATACAAATTATGAATTTTTAAAATAGATATTGAAGTTTATTTTTTCTTAGGAAATATGTAATTATATATTGTTTTTTGTTTACTCATATATTTTTTTTTTACAGGAAAGTTCATATATATAGTTTAAAATCCTAATCCTTGTATTAGAAAACAAGAACAAAAAAATGGTTGAAGCTGCAGACTTTTATTTACCTGATGATTGTTGGGAACATGTCTTACAATTCCTAAACAACGATGATGACGACCGTCACTACTTAAAGTCTCTCTCCGTCGTATCCAAACAACTTCTCTCCCTCACAACCCGACACAAACTCTCACTCCGTGTGGTTAAACAAACACACCCTTTCCTTCATCGCCTATTTAGAAGGTTCGTGTACCTAACATCCCTCAACCTCATGTATTTCTACGGTGACAAGGACGCACTTCTCTCTCAAATCGCTTGTTTTCGATTGAAAGTCACATCGCTCAAGCTCTCTGAAAAAATTCCCACAAATGGGTTACGAGCTTTCTCCAAAAAGATTACAACTTTAACCTCTCTCACATGCTCCAATATTAATTGTGGTAGCAATGACCTGTTTCTTATCGCCGATTGTTTCCCCAATTTGCAACAACTTGATTTTACTTATTGCTATGACGTATCCGAGGAAAGTATTTATCATGTTTTAAGGACATGTCTTAAGATTACACATTTGAACTTAGACGGGTGTTATTTCGTGAAGCTACTTGGATTAAATTTTGAAGTTCCGAAATTGGAGGTGTTGAACTTATCAAATACAATAATTCATTGTCCAACACTTGATGTGATATCCAAGAGTTTTCCTGGGCTTTTGGAACTGATATTAGAACATTGTCCAGCTATCTCAAAAAGGGGAGTTGGGTGTGTGGTAGAAAAGTGCACACAATTGAGAGAGATCAATTTGAAGGAATGTCCTCTAGCGGCGACTGATATTGTTGCCTCAATTTCATTATCAAGGCCATCATTGAGAATGATAACTACTCCATTAAGTGAATATGATAAGATATTCGGCTGGCGTCATCGATATTAAGCAAATTTTTTGTTTTCAAAATAACTTCGAAAGGAAATTATATATGCTCATCAGGTTGTCGTGTATTGCAAGTAGTTGGGTGTTATATGCTAGTATATCCATGATTATTATTTGCCTAGGACGTATGAATTATTTAACTTTTATGTCAATTTTATTATGTATTTTTGAGCCATTTATGATCCTCTTGGCAATCTTTAAAATTAAAGATGAATTCAATATTATATATTCAACTCCAAAATTTGAATACGTGAAGATGAGCACGAAAATACACGTCTTTCTGCTGTATTGACACGAAATGATAAAACGAAAAAAATAATCAAGTGAATGGTAAAGTTAAAAGAAGAAATGTTACGACAAAACACAATAATTTTTTTACATAAAGTCAATAAAGATTTTTTATTGTGTCAAACATTAGTCATATAGTCGTGGATTGTTCTCCTTATTGTTGTGAATTAATCATATTTTAATGAGATATAATTCAATTTTTAATTGATTACTTAAATAATATTATAAAATGATAAAATAGTTTAAATGAAAGAAAAAATCCAACTTAAAAAAGTGTATCCTCTTATATATATATATATATATATATATATATATATATATATATATATATATATATATATATCTGCGACCCTAAGCGTGAGATTATTGCTTAGGATATGTCAGGTTTTCTCTGATATTGTTCTTAGTCTGCTCACTTTGGTTGATATTGTTTTTACATTGAAATGTTCTTATGCAGATGAATTTAGAGATTACACTTTTGAACTTAGACTGGTGCGGCGTGAACCTACTTGGATTGAACTTTGAAGTTCCTAAATCATAATCCAGTCAAGATATATAGACTACAAACTCCATGCTCCAGTCAAAATTTTTGTAGGTATAATTTATAGGGATTTTTTCCTTGCCATATAGACTACAAATTTTCTCAGTTTGGTGATTTTTTTTTTTTGTAAAGGACCGGAATTTTGCAGTCACACTCTATTCAATTTGATATAGGGCTTTAGAAAAAATATAGATCAAAATTTTGTAGGTATGATATATACGATTTTCTCCCTTTACTATAGAGTATGATTTTTTATTTATTTTTAATTAAAAAAGTAATTGGCACAAAAGTTCAAGACATGATATATGCAATGAGATTAAAATATTTTTGTTAATATGGTTTCTAGAGATCTTTTTTCTTGCTATAGACTACAAATTTTGGAATTTTGGTGAAAAATATAGAATGAGCCAAAACATTGCAAACACACCTTGTTTCGTTTGAAATACATGCCCTTCGAAAAAGAAAAAATAAAGACCACTCGAAATTCTCTATTGGTTAAGATTTTCGTTGACACATTCTCTAGAGATTTTCTCCCGTCATATAGAGTACAAATTTGAATTCTGCTCTTTACCCAACAGAAATTACTCGCTACCAACTGAAAAGACCAAAATGCCCCGGCGTGAGTTTTATAGGAATTATAGGAACGAGAACGGTCATGAGTTTCGCCAATAAGATTTATATGGATTTTTCCTTACTATAGACTACGAATTTTAGGATATTAGTGAAAAAAATGCAATGGGATGGAAATTTGTAGTCATGCTCAATGAGATGTGATACAACAAGTTGGAAATGTAATAGCTCAAAATTATACTATTTGAAGGGGTGAGAGTAGATGATGAACTTTGATCTTAATCTTCAAAAGGAAGGTGGCGTGAGGTTCAAATGGATGGTGATGACGATGAATTTGTTGTTAGTTAGAGTAATCTCCCAAATGATTGTTTTATATAATAGAAAAGTGCACAAATATTTCAGTTACGTTAATTATTTTGGTGTTTCATTTGCTCTGCAAACCTACTTTTCATTCAATTCTTGATGTAATTGGTTTTGTTATGAACAGTGTAAAAATAAGAATTTACATTATATTTTTTGTTAGATTGTTGGTGTCATTGAAATAGATAATTATGATTAGTTTGATTTGTTATAATTTGAAAGCAAAAAATGTTTCTATTTTTTTTTACTAAAAATCAAAATTTTATAAAAAAGCGTCGTTCATAATTTTCAAACGTTAGCGCAATAAAATGAGCAAAAGACAGTCTGACTTTTTTGTTATTCCAATTATACCCTTAATCAAATTTTTCTAATAATGTTATATTATAGGCGTTATTAAAAGAGATAAAATTATTTATTTTAGATTGGTTATATTATTGTTGTTGTTGAAAAAGATAAATATGATTTGTTGAGTTTGTTACATTTGACAGTCACAAATATCCATACTTATAATTTTAATCTATATCAAAAAATATCGTTTGTAATATACACGCAATTTTTTTTTATATAAAATATCGTTCGTTCATAATCTACACGCGTTACCACATTAAAAAAAGAGCGGTAGTATTTAATAAAACACATAAGTAATTTAGTTGTCTCATTGTATTATATTATTGAAAATTATTATGTGATTTGTTATTTATATTATTGTTCCACTTCAATTGTTCCCATCTCCTCTTAGTTTCTAGTCTTAGCTGAACTTCTTCTAGTTTTTGTGAATATATTTGTTACCTTTCTTCTCGGTTAACTGATTGTTATCCTTCTTCTTCTTCTTCTTTTTTTTTTTGAACCAAAATTATCCTTCTTCTTATATAATAGATTATTACTAAGAGATGGAGGTTTATTACTAAGAGGTTTCCTTTTATTCATATCATTGATTATTTGAGGACTAAACCTCTTAGTAATAAAAGGAAACCGAAAATTATTGCAAAAGAAAGAAAGAAACCATAAATATTGTGAGAATAATTAAGGTAAATGAGGTCACATGATAATTAATAAAACTAAAATATAGTCCATTAGATTAAGTTGAAATGAAGGGTGGAGATGTAGAGTAACTATTTAAACTTACTCTTGGAGTCAATATATGCCTCCTCTTATTTAAATCCAAAATATATTTCTTTTGAAAATTTTCAAAACCATATCTTGATTTTATTTGAATCGAAAATATTTTTATTTTAAATTATTTCAAAACCATATATTTGATTTTATTTGAATGCAAAATTTACCTTTTGAAACAATTTCAAAACCATATATTTTATTTAAATCCAAAATATATTTTTGAAACAATTTCAATACCATATCGTTGATTTTTTTAAGTCCAAAATATATCCTTTTTGAAACAATTTCAAATCCATATCTTTGATTTTATTTTAATATAATATATTTGCTATTAATTGATTTCCTTCAAACAAATCTTTGTTATTAATTTTATTTAAAAACAAAATATTTGCTAATAATTTATAGGCTAAACAATTTGAAAATCATATCTTTGACATTATTTGAATCGAAAATATTTTTCTTTTTAAATTATTTCAAAATCTAATATTTGATTTTATTTGAATGCAAAATTTACCTTTTGAAACAATTTCAATACTCTTTGATTTTATTTAATTACAAATTCCAAAATAAATATATCCTTTTTGAAACAATTTCAAATCCATAACTTTGATTTTATTTATATAAAATATATATTTTGAAACAATTTTAATATAATATATTTGCCATTAATTGTTTTCCTGCAAACAATTTTTTTGCTATTAATTTATAGGCTAAATTGCATATTTGGTCCCTTAATTGATTTGTGAGTTTCATTTTTGTCCCCTAATTAATAAAAGTTTCGATTTGGTTCCTTAATTCTATCTCCGTATGCAAATTTGGTCACCGTCTATTCATCATCGATCATCAACTCTCAAGTGTATTTGTCAAGAAGGACTACACGTCACATATTGATGTGAAGTTTCAAAGGATCATTAGAAAAACATTAAAACCAAAAACATTCAAATATTCACAACTCAAAATATATATTTTTCTTAACAAACCTTGATTTTCAATCAAGTGACTTCTACATTGTTTTTTAAATCAAATTTCAAATAATTTTAATCATATTTAGACTTTATTTTCAACAATAAAAATCAATCAACTTCACCTTTTTAGCCACTTTGGCTCTTTTTACCTTTAAAAACATTTTCAAACTTTAAAATCAATCTTAACAAATCACTCGGCTTTTTACCCCGAACTACGTGATTTTGATCCCACTCGGGTACATAGGCCAAAGACTTTGAATTTCCAAATCAACAAAAATACAAAAAACATTTTCTTTCTTTCTTTATTTACACTTAACCTTTTTTTACAAGCAATTAACATTTTAGTACAAGATAATTAAAAGCAAGAGGTTTCTATTGAGTACTATAGACGTTTAGGATGCTAATACCTTCCCTTAACGTAACCAAACCCGAACCTTTAATCTCTAAAATATAGGGTTTATTCGATCTTTTCCTATTTTCCTTGGAAAAAATAAAAGCTCGGTGGTGAACTAAAAATTGCAAGTCAACGATAATCAATAGCCTGATATCGAAAAATAACCGCGATAGAAATAGAGACTTCACTGGGGACAATCCCCTAAGTGGGTTAAACCTATCTTGTCTTTCTTTATCTTTGTGCTTTATTTTACTTGTAAATTGTAAATATGTGCCTATGTGTTTATCTTTTCACGTGAGTGGTGAGATAAGTCCTACACCCGGACTTGAGGGAAACATAAGATAGGATGATGGTATAATCAAAGTGTCATACCGAGAGTAAGTCTCGGGTCTTGGTACATGTGATATAACCCCGCTCAATTGAGGTCTCTTGAAAGTAATACTATGTCAGCATGAGTAGTCGTGTTTGGATTTATTATTTTCAAGTGACCCATGAAGTTGAGGACCTTAAGAGTTACCTTTAACCCATCTTAGCCTTTTTAGGGTGTAGTGTGATGGCTAATCAAGAGTAGTCTTGAGTTGGTTGATACGTTATGCTACACACAAACGAGACTTTCCTACGAATGTTGTTGGACCGGGAGTAGTCCCATAATCCGATAATATTCGGAAGTGGTTAATGAATTTGGGAACTTGGTAGAACCCGAAATTCAGGTACATGTGAAACCATAGTCCCTACCATGCGGCGTGTTTACCCTTGACTCCAACATTATGGACTTAACGTCACACCATGTTTTCTCCGTTCTTTAGCAAAATCATGCATTCATTCATAAATTTTTTCTCATCAATATCGTAGGGCTTAGATATGTTTTTTGCAAACATCAAAGGTATGGACTTTGTAAGGAGGAACAGTAAGAAATACAACTTCAAAAGTCTTAACTAAATTTTAGCTTTTGTTAAGGACTTCTCCATTGGCTTTATTCTTGCCTTTGAAAACAAAAACTGATTGCTATACTTTTACAATTATCAAATAAAATCATGTTCCTCTGCAATGTTTACAATTCACTTCGACAAGCCCTTCGATAAAATAAAAATTGTCTATTTTTGCATAAACATCATGCATCATGCTGCATTCATAGTTTCAAGTCCGAGTCTCACATGTTTTTTTTTCCATAAAAAGGTCAATCCACTTCAGTCAAAAAGTGGCCCGACGTCCAAAGTCAATTCGCAACTACAACACTCGTGCAAAACCTTGTTCAGACTAGAGCCCAAGGCAACTCTTGGATATCACATGGAGTGTTTCATATTTAATCAGTGTATTTGACAAGTTCAACACCTCCAATTTAGGAACTTCAAAGTCCAATCCATGTAGGTTCACGGAATAACACCCACCTAAGTTCAAATGTGTAATCTTACAACATGTCCTTAAAACATAATAAATACTTTCCTCAGATATAAAAGTGCAATAACTAAAATCAATTTGTTGCAAATTGGGGAAACAATGGGCGATGAGAAACAGGTCACTGCTATAGTCGCAATCAATGTTGGTCATAAACTTCACCATTTCCATGGTGGAAGATGAAGAAAAACCAGAAACTTGGGGAAGAAGAAAGAGAAAAGAGAGAGAAAAACTATGAATATTATTGAATCAATGTGATGAGTTTGTTACAGAGTTCTATATATAATACAATGAGAATATAACAAACTCTAACTAATTCCTATCTAGGGTTTTGTAATCTAAAGTAGGAACACTATAAGAACCCTAGGTCTGCAAAGGAAACTTGCGTAGCAAGTTAAGTGTATATCAGGAATTAGAAGTTTAACATCCCCCCTCAAGCTTAGCATGGTATAAATCAATCATGTTAAGCTTGGGCAAAAATGAATGAAAACTCTTAGATGGTAGAGGTTTAGTGAAGAAGTCTGCAAGCTGTGAATGAGACTTGACATGAAGCAACTTGAAGATGTTCTGTTGAAGCTTTTCTCTGACAAAATGGCAATCTATCTCCAAATGCTTTGTTCTCTCATGCAATACTGGATTCTTGGCTATGTGTATGGCGCTTTGATTATCACAATAGAGAGATGGGAGCTTGTCACATTTAATTTTTAAGTCTTGCAGCAAATATAGAAGCCACTGTAATTCACAACTTGCAAAAGAAAGAGCTCTATATTCTGCCTCTGATGAACTCCTTGCAACTGTATGTTGTTTCTTTGCTCTCCATGAGATTAAAGAGGAACCAAGAAAGAAACAGTAACCTGATGTGGACCTTCTACTGTCTACACATCCTGCCCAATCTGCATCAGTAAACCCAAGTAACTGAAGTTTGGAATCTCTTCTGAATAGTAAACCTTGGCCAGGATTCCTTTTGAGGTATTTTACTACTCTGCATGCAGTATCATAATGAGTAATAGTTGAAGCATTAAGAAATTGACTCAATTGTTGAACCACAAAAGCTATATCAGGTCTAGTAGTTGTAAGGTACAACAGTTTTCCCACAAGTCTCCTATAACTGAGAATATCATCATGAGGTGGTGAACTATCTTGATGAAACTTGATAGAAGGATCAAGAGGAGTTATAGCAGGTTTGGCGCCAAGTAATCCAGTATCTTTTAATAGGTCAAGACAATATTTCCTCTGACATATGCTTATACCTATCTTGGAATGAGCAACTTCAATGCCTAAAAAATATTTCAACTTTCCAAGATCCTTGATCTTAAACTCAGTATCAAGTTCAGTTTTGATCCTATCTATCTCAATCATGGAATTTCCAGCTAATATGACATCATCCACATAGACTAATAAAGAAGTAAAACATGCATCATTATGTAGAATTAACAATGAGTGATCTAATGCAGACTGTTTGTACCCTTGATGAAGCAGAAAACCAGTTAGCTTCTCATACCATTTTCTACTGGCTTGCTTTAAACCATATAGAGATTTTAACAGTTTAAAGAATTGATTAGGCTTGGGACTATGAACACCTTGAGGAACTCACATGTAAACATCTTCATTTAAATCTCCATGGAGGAATGCATTGTTTACATCCATCTAATGCAGGTGCCATGAATTTATGGATGCTAAGGCAAGTAAAGTTCTCACAGTTGTTATCTTGGCTACAGGTGAGAAAATATCAAAGAAATCAAGCCCTTCAACTTGAGTATAGCCCTTAGCAACCAATCTTGCCTTTTATCTCTCAATAGTCCCATTTGACTTGTGCTTTATCTTATAAACCCATTTGCTCCCTATGGGCTTTATATTTGGTGGAGTATCAACAAAAATCCAAGTTTTGTTCTGAGTTAAAGCACTAAGTTCAGAATTCATAGCCTTCACCCAACATTCTTGCTTACTGGCTTCTTTGTAAATAGCTGGCTCAGAAGCATCAGTAATAGCCAAAGCAAATTTCTGGTGGGAAGCAGAAATATTGTTGAGTGAATGATAATGCTTAAGAGGTAGAGTATACCTGAAGAAGCCTGATTGGTTGAATTACTTGAAGAATTGCACACATAGTCTGAAAGGTGGTTAGGTTTATGTGGGATTCTAGTTGATTTTCTAATATGCAACTGTTGTGGTTCAGGTTCAATTTGTGTTGGGTTTTGAACTGCAGTGTTGTTATCTATATGTACATCTGGTTCATAAAGGTTTGGGTCAGGCTCTTTGTTGGTTTCAGGTTGGTTTTGTTTAGTTGGTTCAATCTGAGATGAAGCTTGTTCAGTGGCATCTGTAATGGATTTGTGCGTATGGGTGATTGAATTTGACATTTTGAAAATTCATAGGAAAATTTCTAGGAACCGGGTTGCAACGACACTTGTAGAGCGGGCTAGACTCATTAGAGTCTAGGTTTGGTGACACGTATGTGTTATCAACTCGTTCTATGATTCCCGAAGCAATGGCCGGGGCCTAAATTTGATATATATTTATAAAGTAGAAAATCATCAACGTCAATGACCCGTGCGTTAATTTACGAAGTTTTCTTTAAAAGGAAAATCAACGAGCAAGCATTGGTATGATTAAGCAAAATATAGTTTGCAAAGGTACCAGGCTAGATGTTCAAGGAAGATATGTTCAAGTGCTAGGGAGTTTGTTAAAGGAATTCGAGTTTACTCGAAAACAAGTTCAAGTATGTTATGTATACCTCAGTAGGTAAATCCAACCAGCAGAAACGTAAGGTTTACCCCCAAGTCAAGTATCATGAGCATAAGATGAGTTATCCCGAGTTTTGTTCTTACAAGGCAGTAGTGAAGACAAGTGTAGGATTGTGACATTGGTTACAACATGGGAAATCTTGAGAATAGTTCAAGAAGTTAGTATTCAAGTGATAAGCAGAGATGCGAAGTCTCAATTGCTCTAATGGATTAGAGTAATGGTTTAAGCCAACTGGTGGGAATCAGAGTAGCGCCATGGAAGCTAAATGTTAATCATAGAACATGGAATTTTAGTATGAAAGAATCTTCGTAAAGAACATTCGGTTGGTAACACAAGTTTAACAAGAAAGCATCATAAGACAAGCGAGGAGTTCTCGATGTGATAAGTAAGGATGGATGCTTATTCAATTAGTGTTGGCTAAGGTAAAAGTTTAAAGTATGTATCTTTACCTAGGTAAAATGAGAAAGATAAGTGTCGCCATATGAGAATGATATTGCCACTGAAACAATTGATTAGAAGTGGAATAAGGTAAGATGTGTTCATGATAGGTTACATTTCTAGAAGCAAGAATGTTTCTATGATTTAAATCATATAAAACAGCACCTTTAATACCTTGCTTGTAACCTAAGAAAACACATTTTTGAGCTCTAGAGTCAAACTTTGTTCTATGATTATGTAAGGTTGAAGCATAACAGAGACAACCAAACACTTTGAAAGCATTCAAATCTGGATCATGACCATATCTAAGAAAGTAAGGGGACTTGTTTTGCAATAAGGGAGTTGGAATACGGTTAATGATGTAAATGGCATGCAAAACCGAGTATGACCAGAAAATTTTAGGGAGTTTTGATTGAAAAAGCAAGGCTCTAGCAACATTTAAGATATGTTGATGTTTTATTTCTATCTCCCATTTTGTTGGGGAGTTTCAACACAACTAGTTTGATGTTTTATGCCTTCGGAAGAATAAAATTCAGGCATGAGAAACTCTGGACCATTATCAGTTCTGACAGTTTTAACTTTGCAGTCAAATTGAGTTTCTATGTTAAGAATAAAGGTTTGAACACATTTGGAAACTTCAGATTTTGCTTTACACAACATGATCCATGTGAAACGACTGTAATCATCAAGTGCAGTAATGAAATACTTATGACCATGAATTGAACTAATAGAAACAGGACCCCATATATCAAAATGAATTAATTCATTACAATGACTAGCTTTATTTACACTGAGCTTGAAAGGAAGCTTTTTATGTCTAGAGTAATGACAGATATCACATACAGAATGACTATCAACTTTAATACAAGGAAAAGATTGTTGCATGCTAAGCAACCTATCATTAGACAAATGCCCTAGTCTAAAGTGCCACATGGCTTCTTGAGGTAGGAAAGTGGTGGAAAAGCTGGCCTGAGATGAAGCTATAACAGGTTGATGAACTTGTGGGTTAAGGTTGAGAAAGTACAATCCTTCAATCAATTCACCCAAACCAGTCATCCTCAAATTGCTCTTGTCCTGTATAAAACATTTATCATTATCAAAAGTCACTATGTAATTATTATCCATGCATAGTTTAGGGACAGATAACAAATTTAACTTGAATTCTGCAACATATAGAACATTTTTAGCAACAAGTTCTGGTGAAAAAGTGATTGTACCAGAGAACTTTGCTATTGCCATATTACCATTTGGTAGCTTGATGTGCATAGGTATAATAGATGCATATGAATCAAAAAATTTGAGAGAAGAGCATATATGGTCACTAGCACCAGAGTCAACAATCCAAGTTCCAAAACTTGAATGGTTCAAAGAATAGGATATTCTAGTTATACCTGAAGTCACATGATTCACCTTGCTTGTGGAAGCTTGATGAGACTGAAGAAGAGTGACAAGTTGCTCATATTGCTCCTTAGTGATACCAAAAGATGGTTCTGAGTTGCTAGTTCCTTTGCAACTCTTTGATTCTTCCAAATCCTCCCTTTCTTCATTGATCTCAAGAGAAGAGTTATTGACCATTGCATAATTCTTCTTTCCATAGTTTGGAGGAAAACCATGTTTCCTATAGCAAGTATCAACAGTGTGGTTTTCCCTTCCACAAAAAGAACAAGAACGCTTCTGTCCGGGAAAATTACCATTAGAGTTACCATTACCACGTCCTCTTCCTTGTGATTTACCCACTGAATTTACCAAGATTTTTGACTCATCAACAGGAAGTGAAAATCTAAACTGCCTCTCATGTTGCATAACCATGGAGAAAATCCTATTTATAGTTGGTAAAGGATTCATCAATAGAATCTGAGAGCGAACCAAATCAAATGAATCATTCAAACCAGTAAGAAAACGAATGGAACGCGTGATCTCATGTTGATGTTTAGCATTCATCACACCAGTGATACACATGCAACGATGAGGACATGCGCAAATAGGGGAAGGAAGATAGGCTTCAAGTTCTTCCCATAAAACTTTCAAAGCAGTGAAAAATTCAGTAACAGAACGTGAATCTTGCTTCAAACTGAAGATTTCACATTGTAATTCAGAGATACGAATAAAATCACCTTGGGAGAAACGTTCTTTGAGCTCGTTCCATACATCAATGGCGTTTTCCAGAAAAACAATGCTTTGTGCAATTGAATCCTCAACAGAATTCATAATCCAAGAATGAACTAACATATTGCAACGATTCCAAGCTTTGAAATTCGGATCAAACTCCGTTGGAACAGTGATAGAACCATCCACAAAATCAAACGTGTTCTTCCCTCCAAGAGCTCTACGCATAGAACGCGCCCAAGAATGGTAGTTTGAATGACTAAGCTTTGGTGTAATGGCGACGGAGGAAGGTCCATCAGAAGGATGAACGTAATACACGTTACCAGGTTGTTGCGACGGATCCTGAACCGGTGCAACCACAGGACCGCCAATAACGCCACCATTCGCATTACCACGAACCATGGTGAAAGAAAAACAGGGAAACGAAAGGAAATTGGAACGAAGATCAGAGTCGAGAAAACGATGCGCAACAGAGCTTAGAGAAGCTCTAATACCATCATAAACTTCACCATTTCCATGGTGGAAGATGAAGAAAAACCAGAAACTTGGGGAAGAAGAAAGAGAAAAGAGAGAGAAAAACTATGAATATTATTGAATCAATGTGATGAGTTTGTTACAGAGTTCTATATATAATACAATGAGAATCTAACAAACTCTAACTAATTCCTATCTAAGGTTTTGTAATCTAAAGTAGGAACACTATAAGAACCCTAGGTTTGCAAAGGAAACTTGCGCATCAAGTTAAGTGTATATCAGGAATTAGAAGTTTAACAGTTGGAGCATATGAGAGAGGTTAAAATTGTAATCTTTTTGGAGAAAGCTCGTAACCCATTTGCAGGAATTTTTTTCGGAGAGCTTGAGAAATGTGAGTTTGAATCGGAAACAAGTGATTTTAGAGAGAAGTTTGTCCTTGTCACCACGGAAGGACATCATATCGAGGGATGTGAGGTAGGTGAACCTTCTAAAGAGGCGGTGATGAAAAAGGCATGTTTGTTTAATGACACAGAGTGAGAGTTTGTGCCGGTTAATTGGTGAGGGAGAGAAGTTGTTTGGAGACAACAAAGAGAGACTTTATGTAGTGACGGCCGTCATCATCGTTGTTTATAAATTGCAAGATATGTTCCCAGCAATCATCAGGTAAATAAAAATACGCAGCTTCAACCATTTTTGTGTTTTTGTTTTCTAATACAATCAACCTTCCTGTAAAAAAAAATATGTACATGAGTGTAGGATCAAATAAACTATATATGTGTAAACAAAAAACTATATATAATTAAATATTTCCTAAGAAAAAAAAACTTCAACATCTGTTATAAAAGTTCAGAAATTCTCTAAAAAAACCAAATTCATAATTTTTTGTATTTTCTTCTAAATCATAAAAAATATCGAAATCATAATACTCTTTGGAGAAGGAAAAAAATCAACTTAATAGAAGCCTAGACACATTAGACTCTTTAAAGAATGAATTGTCTTTTTAAGTGATTACGTGAATCGTAAAATAACCTGAGTGTTGCAGAAATTAATAGAAGACACTATATAACAGAATTGAAAGGGCATGCTAATCTCTAAAAAAATGCAATTTAATGGAAATTATGATATATAAGAGAGTAGGCGCATAAGATAATTAAAAATATAATTTCCCTTCTTTTGATTAATTCAATTTTTCCATGAATCAATGATATGAATGTTATCTCTTGAATAGCAGAAATCATGTTGTCGAACAAACCTTTTTTTATTGAGGAGAAATTTTTTCGTCGAACATACCTTCTCTAGGGACCGATGTTAGCCAAGCGGGAATCTTGTTGTCGAACAAACCTTCTCTAGTGAGCACAAATCTTGTTGTCGAACAAATTAAACCATCTCTAGGGACCGATGTTAGCCAAATCTTGTTGTCGAACAAATTAAACTCCTTAACAAGTGTTATTAGGGCTAGGACATTTGTTAGCATTTACCATATTTTAATTATAGTATTTACAAAGATTTGTGGTATTTCTCGTCATTTAGTTGTTCTATAGTTTTAAGTTAGGGATTACAGTATTTGATATTCATAAACTATAGACACGCTAAATGTAGTGAAACTTTACAGACAAAAAAGATATGTTGGAATTAGATTTCATTAGCTACACCTTTCAAGTATATATTCTCTTGATAGATTATATATTATCAGGGTTAGTTGATTTGTATGATAGAATTATGATATGAAAGTGGGCATCTACAAATGAAATTATTTTAGATACTTTAGATAATGAGTTTTTGTCAAGCACTCTAAATGAAATAATCAATTGAGGAGTTTCATGTCGAAAACAAGAATAAAGAACATAAATAATTCACTAATATAATGAAACAAAGATTATATATAATCAATCAGATGAAGAGATTACAATAGAATCATACTTAAGTGCACATAATCCCAACAAAAAAGGAAATTTACCCTTCTTAGATATCATTTTCCCTTTGGTTCTTTCTCAACACTTTGTCCATGATGGCCTAACAAGTTAAAGTTGTATTGCAAAGTTAAATAGTTGACTCGCTAATTCAATGATATTTTTAGTCTATGACGTCTTATCTCATACTTAAGAGTTTGATTATCTAACCTTAAGAAACAAAGTTCAAATTTTATCCGGAACAATTTTAAAATGATTATTAATATCACTTTAATTAATAATATTCTCTTCCTCAATTTATATTAAATAAATAAAAATAAGATGATTCTAGTTGATAATCACACAAAAGTAAATAGCTTTTTGTTTAACCTTTGACAAGGATATCAATACGATCTAAAATGCACATTACGTTACCTTTTTTATATGATACTTTCAATTAGTTCTCAATTAATTTGTCCTCAATTATAGAAGCATACACAAAATTGTACGTACCTTGTCTCATTTTCTGCTGCATGCTATCCCTTTTCCATTTTTTTGTATGGTACCAATACAAGGGTAGGTCATCACTGCATGGAGAAGCCAGCAGTAAGAGTGATACCAACCCAACACAAAAGCAATAAAGGTTCTGCTACCACTTGTCATTTATTGGTCACCTTTCATTGTTGTATCCATGATCATCATGATATGCATTATTTGAAAGTAAAATTACCATGACTTGTGAATTTTGTTTCTAAAAATACTTGTGCCTCGTAGTTTCTGAAAGCCAAGATTCTTTTCTTCCATAATAATTTTAATTTAAATTACAAACGTTTAATTAAGCATTTTGATTACTTCAATTTTAATATATTGAATTATAAATAGTAAACACTTAATTTTTTTAATTGCAAACATAAGATGCTTTGATCTTTTCGGTTAAAAATGTTTAGGAGGGAAGAACTCATCTTATGTACCTCATAAATTCTCCGACCAAACAAGGCACTGCTAAGCAGCGTTGAAAACCAAGACCACTATCATTCATGGTAGCCTAAAAAAAATGTGTATCTTTTATGAACTATTTTAACTTTTGAAATATATTATTAGCCTAAGCTGACTTGATTTTCTTAGCCAAAACTTCCAGATCATAGTTTCAATTAAGATTTAGTTCATGGAGATTAAATTAATGAGAGAAGTATTTAGCATTTACCTTACAAATAATAGAACTCTAATAAATTTACAAATATTTAAACACACAACATTTTGATCATTCACGTAACAATAAATTTCATTTGTGATGACCAACCCAAATTATGTATGTTATATCTTGAATCTTTGGCAACATTGGATAAACCAAATGAACATTAATAAATTTAACTTAGGATAGGTAAGTTTAAGTTAATATAAAAATGAAATAAATTAAGAGAATTGATACCACAAGCAACTCATGGAGTGATAATATTGAAACTTTTTGATAGTGTACTGGTACTACTCCTTAATATAATGATGAAATTTTCTATAAATTGTATTTTCAGCAGAGGCAACTGTCAACTTCCATTTTCATGATTTAAATCTTTTTTCTGCTACTTCTAACCTTTTTCTATTTTCATTGTATTTTCATGATTCCAATACAATGGGTAGGTCATCAACTGTTGAAAACAACATGGAGAAGTGAAAACACACAACACAAAAGCAGAAAAATATTTGGTACCCCATGATCATTAAAGGTTCTACTACCATTTGTCATTTATTGAATTTAATGGTCACCTTTCATTGTTGTATGTATCCATCCATGATCATTATGATATGCATTATTTGAAAGCAAAATTACCATGACTTGTGAATTTCGTTTCTAAAAATACTTGTGCCTCTCAAAGCCAAACGTTTCATCTGTTTTCTTTTCTTCCATAATAATTCAAATTTAAATTACAAACGTTTAAAGGAACATGTTGAACAAGGTAGAGTTCAATTGTATCTTGTCAAGAAGGACTACACATATTGATGTGAAGTTTCAAAAGATCATAAAAATATTTGCATTTGAACGAATATTACTTGAAAAAGTTCATACTTATAAGAATGCATCACACATTTTAGTCAAAAAAAAAAAACAAGAAGAAGAAAAATGTATCAGACATGTTGATCAAGTTAGTCACCACTTATGCTTGAACTTGATACATGTTTCTATGTAACCACTATTGCTTGAATTTTTATTCTAATTTGACAAAAGTAGATCGAAAGCAAAATAAATTCTGTCCTCTTCCATAAATTCTCCTCTAAGAATACCCTTTGCAAGTTCATTTTCCACATTTTGTTGAATCACTGGCTTCACAAGTCTAGCACCATACATATATAGCTTGGATCATACCCTAAACTTCCAAGAAGTTGGATAGCAGGTTCTGTTACTTGGATTTTCATCTACAACTGTAATAATAAACATAAAAAGTCAGTAGCATGAAAACAGTTTGCAGCAAATCTTGAAATCACAAAGATCAAAACAGTCCCCGAAATATAGTTTTTCCATTTTATATATAAGATACTAACTATAGTTACAATATCAGATTTTTCAACTCTATAAGATGAAGATAAAGATCAAATGGAAGAAAAACAACTTAACATAACAGTCATAAGTGCATTCTTAAGTGTCATAACAGTCATAAGTCCAACACAAAAATCATAAAAAAGACACAAGGGAGATGAAGATGTTACAAACGATGATGGATAATGGGGGTAGTTATAGGGTACAGGGTGTACACCATATAACTACCATCATCGGCCATCACCGAAAACCTTCTCCAAGATCACAACTGTTGAGAAAAGCAAGAACAGATAGAATGAGTTTATGTAGGAACTCTCACGGGGTAGAGTATATGTTTGTGTGGGAATGAGTTTATATAGAGAAGGTTTTGGTTTGTTGATGGGAGAAATATCATGTGAAATGGTGGGGTCCAATTGATTTTTATA
Source organism: Medicago sativa (assembly GCF_051527215.1). NCBI lineage: Eukaryota > Viridiplantae > Streptophyta > Magnoliopsida > Fabales > Fabaceae > Medicago > Medicago sativa. The sequence continues at coordinate 991,614 of NC_140754.1, forward strand.
ATGAAAAGATGAATGATATTCTTTATACTCTTAGAAGAGATGTGATCCAAGAATGATGTCAATGGAGATAAAAAATTTAGAGATATAAAAGTGGGTCAAGAGGAGGTATAAGATTTTACTCTTGTTAGTGGGGATGATGATGCCTTGAAAGAGACAAGAAAGCATATATGTAAATTTTATTTTAGAAGAAAAAGAAAAGAGTATAAGTTTAACCAAGAAAGCATATATATATAGAAAATAGGTATCTATTATATAAGAAGAAGGATAATTTTGGTTCAAAAAAAAAAAAAAGAAAAGAAAAGAAGAAGGATAACAATCAGTTAACCGAGAAGAAAGGTAACAAATATAATCACAAAAACTAGAAGAAGTTATTGAATTCATCTTTAATTTTAAAGGTTGCCAAGAGGATCACAAATGGCTCAAAAATACATGATAAAATTGACATAATTAAGTTAAATAATTCATACGTCCTAGGCAAATAATAATCATGGATATATTAGCTAGCATATAACACCCAACTACTTGCAATACACGACAACCTGATGAGCAAAAAATTATTTTGAAAACAAAAAATTTGCTTAATATCGATGACGCCAGCCGAATATCTTATCATATTCACTTAATGGAGTTGTTATCATTCTCAATGATGGCCTTGATAATGAAATTGAGGCAACAATATCAGTCGCCGCTAGAGGACATTCCTTCAAATTGATCTCTCTCAATTGTGTGCACTTTTCTACCACACACCCAACTCCCCTTTTTGAGATAGCTGGACAATGTTCTAATATCAGTTCCAAAAGCCCAGGAAAACTCTTGGATATCACATCAAGTGTTGGACAATGAATTATTGTATTTGATAAGTTCAACACCTCCAATTTCGGAACTTCAAAATTTAATCCAAGTAGCTTCACGAAATAACACCCGTCTAAGTTCAAATGTGTAATCTTAAGACATGTCCTTAAAACATGATAAATACTTTCCTCGGATACGTCAATGCAATAAGTAAAATCAAGTTGTTGCAAATTGGGGAAACAATCGGCGATAAGAAACAGGTCATTGCTACCACAATTAATCTTGGAGCATGTGAGAGAGGTTAAAGTTGTAATCTTTTTGGAGAAAGCTCGTAACCCATTTGTGGGAATTTTTCCGGAGAGCTTGAGCGATGTGACTTTCAATCGAAAACAAGCAATTTGAGAGAGAAGTGCGTCCTTGTCACAGTAGAAATACATGAGGTTGAGGGATGTTAGGTACGCGAACCTTCTAAAGAGGCGATGAAGGAAAGGGTGTGTTTGTTTAACCACACGGAGTGAGAGTTTGGGCCGGTTGGTAAGGGAGAGAAGTTGTTTGGAGACGACGGAGAGAGACTTTAAGTAGTGACGGTCGTCGTCATCGTTGTTTAGGAATTGTAAGACATGTTCCCAACAATCATCAGGTAAATAAAAATCTGCAGCTTCAACCATTTTTTTTTGTTTTTGTTTTCTAATACAAGGATTAGGATTTTAAACTATATATATGAACTTTCCTGTAAAAAAAAAATATATGAGTAAACAAAAAACAATATATAATTACATATTTCCTAAGAAAAAATAAACTTCAATATCTATTTTAAAAATTCTTAATTTGTATTGAAAAAACAAAATTTGTTGTATTTCCTTCTAAAATAAAAAACACCGAAATCATATGAGTAACCAAAAAACTACATATAATAAAATATTTCCTAAGGAAAAATAAACTTCGATATCTGTTTTAAAAATTCATAATTTGTCTAAACAAAACAAATTCATAATTTGTTGTATTTTCTTCTAAATCATGAAAAATACCGAAATCATAATAGTCTTTGGAGAAAAAAATCAATTTTAGGTCACGATTATAAGCCTAGACACATTAGACTCTTTAAAGAATGAATTGTCTTTTTAAGTGATTACGTGAACTGTAAAATAACCTGAGTGTAACGATAATTAATAGAAGACACTATATAACAAAATTGAAAGAACATGTTAATCTCTCAGAAAATACAATTGAAGGGAAATCATGGTATAACGATTGAAGGGAAATCATGATATAAACAGAGTAGGAGCATCAGATAATTAAAAATATAATTACCCTTCTTTCGATTAATTCAATTTTGCCATGAATCAATGATATGAATTGCATAAATGTTGTTGTCTAACAAACCTTCTCTATTGAGCAGAAATCTTGTCGTCAAACAAACCTTCTCTAGGGACCGATGTTAGCCAAATCAAAGAGAGCTTTAGAGAGACCATAGGGTTTCTTTTCAGTTTGGGTTTATTATTTAGGGTGTTTGAAAAAGTGACATGATATTCCATACCATTTGAGTTCTATTTATAGACTAACCTCTTAGATAAATTTAAATAAAATATTTGACCCAAACAAAAAATTAAATAAAATATATATCTTTTTGAAACAATTTCAGAACCATATTTTTTATTTTATTTAAAGAGGAGGGATATATTGACTGCAAGAGTAAGACTAAAATCTAGTCCATTCGATTAAGTTGAAATGAAGGATGGAGATGAAGAGTAACTATTTGAGTCAATATATGCCTCTTCTTATTTAAATCCAAAATATATTTCTTTTGAAAATTCTGAAAATCATATATTTGATTTTATTTTAATCGAAAATATTTTTCTTTTTAAATTATTTCTTTTTTTTGAATAACTTTTTTTAAATTATTTCAAAACCATATATTTGATTTTATTTGAATGCAAAATTTACCTTTTGAAACAATTTCGAAACCATATATTTTATTTTATTTAAATCCAAAATATATATTTTTGAAACAATTTCAATACCATATCATTGATTTTTTTGAAGTCCAAAATATATCCTTTTTGAAACAATTTCAAATCAATATCTTTGATTTTATTTAAATAAAATATACATTTTGAAACAATTTCAATATAATATATTTTCTATTAATTGTTTTACTTCAAACAAATCTTTATTATTAATTTTCCTTAAAAACAAAATCTTCGCTATTAATTTATAGGCTAAACAATTAATATCTTTGATATTTTTGAAACAACTTCAATACTCTTTGATTTTTTTGAAACAATTTCAAATCCATATCTTTTATTTTATTTATATAAATATATATTTTGAAACAATTTTAATATAATGTATTTTCTATTAATTGATTTCCTTCAAACAAATCTTTGCTATTATTTTATAGGCTAAATTGCATTTTTGGTCCCTTATTTGATTTGTGAGTTTCATTTTTGTCCCCTAATTAATAAATGTTTCGTTTTGGTTCCTTAATTCATCACCGTATGCCAATTTGGTCACCGTCTATTAATTTTAATCCAAAATGTCTAAAATAGACCAAAATTATTTTTGACAAATAAAATAGACCAATATTGTAGGTGGTCCGTCTGAGTTTTTTTTTCTTCTGGAATTATTTCTGTTAAAGTCGATGAAGATAAAGGAGAAATAGAAGGATGAGGATTAAGAAAAGGAACGAAAGGTTATGTGTTGATGAGTCATTGTTACATTTTATGGTCTTGCATGATTCAAGGGTCTATTTTGTTTCAAAATAACCAAATGGTTAAAATTAAATAAATTAATAAGGTCTACGGTGGACCACCTACAATCTTAAAATTAACGGACTAGGACCAAATTGACAAAAAGACATGAAATTAAAGGACCAAAAACAAACTTTTATCAATTAGGAGATCAAAATAAAACTCACAAATTAATTAAGGGATTAAATATGCAATTTAGCCTAATTTAAAAATAAGTCTTTACTTATACTTTTATTTTATCTCATTTATCTATCTTTTGTATGTGATTGAGTAGCTTCTTTTTGGTAATAATATTAAATTACACACATATATAATGTGTTCAATACAATGCGGTATATCAACTATGATCTGAAAATTTGTTGAAAATATGGTCGTCTTTGCTAAATTATGGGCAAATATCAATTGATTATCACTAGACAAATTCCACACTAGAGTTTACATAAAATTTTAAATTAGTACATGTGGTTAATTTTTCTTGGATTAAACTATTCACAATTCCGTAAAGCGAAACCTAAAACAAGTTTTATTTTTTATACAATAAATCTTTTTCAAGTCTTGTCGAACGGGAGGGTTTTGCCTTCAAAGTGGAAGTACAATATGAACGTCGTCCCCTTTTTTGTCATCATTGCTATGTTATCGGGCACGACGTAACGTTATGTAAGTGGCTGCACCCAGATATGAATAAGGAGAATCGTGGTAAAGCCAAGGTGGCAGCCGGTCCTAAGAATGTGTCACACCAGCCTCGCGGTGATAAAGGGGCTTCTTCTTCAAGTCAATATGTCCCTGTGGTTAAACAAGTTCCAACTTCGGATGTGTCGAATAATGCTACTACAGATACGGCAGAAATCAATACATCAATCAGTAGCTTTAGTTTTGCTCAGAAAAATGTCACCGATGTTATCCCTCAAGGTACGCTTCCTAAGCCGGCCGTTCCCGTGTTAGAATTGGCGACCCTTGAAGAGCACATTGAGGAACATCCCACTGATGAGGAGGAATTGGAAGTTATGGTACAACATTCGTTGCCTGTTTCTAATGTTGGAAACGTTGTTGACAATGTAGAAATTCCAAATTTTGAAGAAGCTTCAGCAGCTGATCTTGTGGAAACTGAAACTGGTATGGCAGCAGAACAGGACACACTAGTTGTGCATATCACTGAAGGTACAGACACTGAGGTCGACATTGTTAACAGGGAGGTCTCACCAACTGCCCAATTTGTTGACAACGACGGTGCAGAACTGGAAAATACAAACAGCAACCGAATTGTCCGAGAGGAAGGAATGACACATCCTAATCCTCGAATTCAACATGATCTTGATCTTTGGCAAAAAATTAAGGATTGCCTGCCTAGCACCTTCGTACATGTATTGGAAGAGACAACTGATGTTGCAAACATAGAGCAAGTTTCCAATGCTGCAACGTCCGAGCATTCTGTACCACAAATTCAGCACACAACTCATAAAAATAATGCAGAGGTAAATTTACCCGTACAGCAACATGTTAGCAGGAACATTCAAAATGGTCATGATTTATGGGCCAGAATCCGTGAATATGATCAACGAATGGCTGATGAAGGCTTCACTCAAGTTCTTACTAAGGCGCAGAAGCAAAATCGTAAAAAGCAAATCATTGGCACGCCCTATCAAACCCGGGCAAAGGGTGGTCTTCCTCCAAATGATTCTGTTATTGGCGAATATGGGTCATGGGATTCAAAGTTCTATTTGGTTAGAAACTCTTCCGGCTGATTGTCAGTTGCATATGGATTTCTTCGTGATGGAGTTGGTTTGTTTAACTACAGATTTTCTTAGTCTGTAGTAGTTTATTTCAGCATTTTTTTTGTTCGTTTTTCTTCTGGGGGTTTTGGCCTAGTCCCCCCTCTTCTTGTATGTTTTCTTCCTTTTTTAATAAAATTTTAGAGTTTGGCGGCATAGGACGGAGGTTTCCCAGATGCCAACCTAGTTGATATGTCCACTACTACAGAAATCATTTTTCACATCAGTTGAAAATGATTTTTCACATCAGTTGGCAACTGATGTAAGGTGTCATGATGTGGTAAGTCCGCATCCTTTCACATCAGGTTTGAACTGATGTGAAATATTGATTTCTACATCAGGTCTCTATCCACTGATGTAATAGGCACCCTTTAAAATTTGACAATATGGTTTTCGCATCAGTTATAAGATAGACATTGAAGTTAAATGGGTATATTTCACATCAGCTCTCAAAACCACTGTTGTGAAATATATTTTTTTTAAAAAAAAAAACTGCTTTACAAATAAGCTTGACACCTGTTCTTTTCTTTCATATTAAAAATATAAAAACAAATATGGACAATTTTAATGCTTAAAAGGAAGTTATATTATCTAATTTTGATATTACATAATCAATCCTTAACTTTCTACATCAATATTCCATATATATACAATTTAGCTAGGCAGTTATATTAGAGCATGCAATATCGACATTCAGCCATACATTATCTTTGGGCAGAATCATCATTGTATATTCCGCCATAAAGCATAGCCACAACATCTCTGCCATAAGCACCGGCAATATCATCTCATCTCATGAGCCACATCATAATCAATTTTCGGCTGCAAAAAAGAAAAAAATCAATTAAAAAAGTTATCTCAAATGCAGAATTTGGCTTATAAACTATAATCAAACATAAGCACCAGCAATTTCAATAACAAGTTCATTCTTAATTAAGCAAAATAGATTATCTTCAAATAACACTCTAGTTTTCATGACACTTAACACAAAAAAAAAAACACTAACACATTCATGAGATATTTTTTTGGATTTATTAAGAGATATACATGACACTGCCAACACAAACACACAAAAGAAAATATTTCTTAGATTTATTAATCATTCGTGCGACTTTAGAAATAATCCTTCTGGAATTTGCAGAGAGGTCCCCGGATATGAACAGTGTACTTTTAGAAATATGTCGTTGTACAAGACTGCTCGCTTGGTGGGCATTCGCTCGCCTGGCGAGCCAACAATTGGGAGGTTCACTCGGCGAGCTAGCACCTCGCCACAGTGAGCTAAGTCAGAAGCTAACTCGTCCTACTCGCTCTGGCAAGCTCCAGCTCGCCTCGGCGAGCATGACAGTAAAACAACCTGCAAAAAACCTGTTTTGATTCAATCTGTTCATACCCAGGCACACCCATATGCATATAATGATTCCAAGAGACACATCAGTTCTACTAATCATTATGTAAGTGAGTATTGACATTAACACAAAGGGGTAACTAAATTCACATGAACAACATACAAAATATTGATTTTCTCACACAATCACATAAACCCCATAGGTGGGAGTAACTATCTAAGGAACTCACCATGACTTATTGGACCACTTTCAACAACTTGCTCCAACTTTTTCTTAAGCCTCCGCCAATGCTTTTGCTTCTATCTTCTCCAGTCCTCTAAATCCAATTACTAATAGTTCTTGACAGCCCAATATACATGAACATCATAGAGACCTTGCATGTACTAGCATATCTCCAAACTTTAAGTCTCAAGCTCCTACATTCTTGCTTAAACTTATGCTTATTCCTCAATTTCTTTCCAAGTTTCCTACATCAAACCAAATCTTAAAAAATCAGTTTCAACGCTGTTAAGCCTCCAAGGAATCAGAACAACATGAAAAGACGATCCTCATGTTCCGAACATCTCACTTACCAGTTCATATGGCTCACATATGCCAAACTCGTAGGGTCCACCCTGCAATTTCCAGCATCAGTACCTTGACTTTCACAATTTAATTAAAATACCAAACGATATCTGTTTTGAGCAAACGAACACTCGTTAGAAAGCTTAGAGTGTCAAGATTACATATATAATTTTTGTTTTGAGGGTTAACCATCCAATTGGTACAGTTTAACACAAGAGTGGGTATTGGTACACAAACACGACTGAAACTTTTCTCAAACTTGTAGGTAGCTTTTCTCCTACTATACTTAGTAGAATTTAACAATTCGTGTGTCTAAACATATATAGTTCACATAAGCATTCCTTTTTTTATATGAACTTGCAAACCAAACATATATAGTTCAATAACAGCCAAAACCAGACCATTTAACTTATAAAATCCCTTTATTTTCCATGTTCTTCTCAGTTTCTAACATAACCCATGATTTTTCATGTTCTTTCCCAAATCTCATTAAGCTCTTAATTAAATCCATGAAATTCATTCTCAATTCCTAAACCCTAAGCAAATCAACACTTAAATAAGAAACTCACATGCTTTTGAGTTGGTATCTGTCAAGAGCTCCAAGCTGCAATTCAACACCCCAAGCTTCTACTTCAATTAAAATTCCTTTCTCTTGCATCTAAGACCAAAACCGATTATGAATAGCTCCAATTAACACCCTTGCAATTTCCATTGTTGAGCTTAAAAGAACACTACCAAAACAGATTATGACTAGAGATCCTAATATTAACATAAATACATTTTTTAACTTTTAAAATTATTTAAAATATGTTTAGACTACATATCAAATGAATCAGCAACAAGCATAACTATAACTTTACCTTGAAAGCTAAGTGTAAATGTTATCTTAGCAACAAGCATAGCTAATTGTATTGTGATTCAATTACTTACTCTATAGTAAAAACAAGCCCATCCAATGCACTTGATTCTTAATATTGGTCAAGGATAGAGGTAGAACAAGATCTTAGTAGTGCAGAAAAAATACAAATATAAACAGAACACACATTTCAAAGAAAACAAAATGACTGGTGAGAACTAGATGAAAGCAAAGTCAGAAACCAAAAATAACAGAATACGAACAATCATTTTGATAAAAAATACACTTTAAAACTGAAACGAAACACATTGTGATTCCTAACATACACTTATTATTCATTTGGATTTGAATTGACATGTGAACATTGCATGTATCCATCACCAAAATCAATGTTGTTTTTATTAGCATCTAGTTTAATTGGATCATGCAATAAGAGACTAGCTAGCACTACGTAACATTAACAGTAAAAGATACAAATACAAAAGACCAATTCAATCAAAGGAGTTAAAATACAACTCAATAATTCAGAATCTAGCTAGCTCGTGTCACCCCTTCCCAACATAGTCATAAAACTTCATTTCACATTTGGGAGATTGAAGTTGATTTTCTTCCAGAAAATCTATTTGAAATTCTAAAGCTAGATTCAGTTTCACCAATACATTACACAAAAATGAAAATCCATGGTCACCATTTAAGTATAACAATAGGAATCTGTATATTTTCCAGATGCTTGTGGCTAAGTAAGTATTGCTCAATTAAGATGGAATAGAATATATGTCAATCCCGCCACCAAAGCTACCAAACTTTTAAAACGTTTTCTAAAACAAAACAGGTCTAAGCTTCTAAACAATTTAAGCTTTATGAATACAACTCATTTTGATACCTCTATTTTTTTTTAATTCAACTCATTTTTATGTCCAATCACTTCACTCAAAATCAATTTTTATCATCACAAAACCAAACACACTAAAAATCAATTCCCTTTAAATTATTAAACATAAAAAATCCTCTTTTTATAATCCCTAATAAACAGGCCTAGAATTAATCAAATAGAGTTTAGTAGTTTTATAATTATAGGACTCTGGATAAAGCAATGGTACTATATCCTTAATAAGATGCTAAATTAAGTATCAATTTGAAATACATATATAATCATTCTACAAATCGCGTACCTCTTCTTGATGATACTGATACTTTGTAGTTCTATATACAATGAACAACATTACTGTACACACAACTACCATAAAAGGCAATTGTTTCATCCTGAAACTTGATTTACCCTGCTGAAATAAAACCGATGTCAAAATAGTGAAGTTGCAAACAAATATTCAGAATAAAGATAAACTAGCTATATACAAATTCACCTAAAAAAACACTAAGACTAGAAGAAGAAGAAAGGACAGACCCCATCAGACAAGCCACTCTTTTTTCTCATCAGCCATCTCAACGATTTCATCGACGTCATTCAATCTTTTATTCAGTGTTCATCAAAAACTGCAACACAAAACATATTGGTAAATAAAATGACCATACCCTCAAAAACATACTATAGTTCTTAAAAGAAAAGGGTTGTCCTTTATCTAAATTAATGAACACTAACTAAGCTAAGGTCCAAAACATGACATTCTTTCATACAAATTCACATTCTAAGCTAAACCTAACCTTCATAACCCTACTATATAAAACTTTTTAGGAGGGACTAAGGTGATATTCATATACATGCAATGTGACAAGTGACAAAGAAACATGAATTTCACGCCCTAGATTGCTGAATCAACACATAAAATACAAAAAACCAATAAATAACCAACACACAAGCAAAACAAAACAAAACCAAATTCAAATTGCTTAAAACATAAGCACCTAGGAACACGGAAACAGAACTTCAAGCATTGGATTTTCCACTAAACAACATGAATCACGTGAATATTTCAAAATAAACACACACAAACGTTTTCTCACAGCTGTCCAAAACACTAAACTGCACCTGAAACTGAAATCAAAGACTCTTTCCTATATGTTTTTCAAACCAGAAAAATAAAATAAAATAAATAAGGAATAGAAAAAAAACTTGTATAGATAATAAAATAGGAAAAAAACAATAACCCTTCACTGACCGTTTCAATCAGATCTAAACCCTTTCGTGACACTCTTTCCTAACATTCAAAGAAGAGTAAAGTTTCATTTTCACACCAAAAACACAACTTCAAAAAAAAATTTAAAAGGTAGGAGGCGCTGATTGAATTTTGATAAAGCTAGCAATGAATCTTCTAGTTTCAACTTTGAGTACTCGATCTACACAATAACGTGTAAATTAGTAAACTCGCAATAAACCAAATCAAAATCAAAATATAACCTATTTTCCCAAAATTAGATTCAAATTTGACTAAATCAAAATCAACAAAAACAGATCTGTACACCATTGGAGGTAGAAGAACGTGAACAGTAGCGCGAACAGTACGAGGTAGAAGAAACGTGAACAGTAGCCGTGAACAGTAATGGAGGTAGAAGATTGATTCTGAAATCCATGAACCGTACGGTCGTGAAGAGTCGCGGTGTGCATCTCTTGAAACAGATGAGAGAAAAGTGAAAAGGGATCTCTATGTTATTGGAAGAGTCTAGGGTTTGTGAGAGAGGGAAAATGGGATACGCATTTTCGGAGAAGAGGAAAAGGAAAATGTTGTACAAAAGACTTTACTCTACAGGTACCATATAGCTAATGTTCTGAAATAGAATTTACCAAAATAACAAAATTGCCACCGCGTTTTTTTCTCTACAGATGTTATACCCACTGATGTGAAAACTCTTTATCAGTTATTTTTCCCCTCAGACATTCCTCTCCGCTGATGTGAAAACCATGCTATAAAGTTCAGAGTTGCCTTTGACATCTGGTATGTAATCGACTGATGTGAAACTCTTTTAACCCATGATGTAAAATGTATATTTTTTAGTAGTGGTCGGTGTTTCCTCCCGATGTCTGCCATTACTCCTTGCTTAGAAAAAAAAAAATATAATATGTGTATCTTACCGACAACAGATTCATCCAAGTGATAGAGAATTGGACTCTTTGCGCATGTGGGCGGGAATTCAATTAACATTTAGTTAATGGAGATGGAGATTAAATGAGTGAAGTATTTACTATTTAGAATTTACCTTACAAATAATAGAACTCTGATAAATTTACAAATATTTAAACACACAACATTTTGATCATGCACGTAACAATAAATTTCATGCGTGATAACCAACCCAAATTATGTATGTTATCTTGTGGAAACATAGAACAAAGTTATATGAAAATTTACGTGACTCGAATGCATTCCAAGTCCGAGTAAAAAGGGATTGATAATAATGCGGTGTGCAAGAATGGAACGTAACTCTAATTGAAGGTGCTACAAATTACTGAAAATTTAACATCAACTTCCTTTTGAACATTAACATCAACTTCATCATCGATCATCAACTCTCACACCTTCAAAGAAATATAACACTTCGTTTATGACGTCTCATCTCATATTTAAGAGTTTGATGGTCTAACCTTAAGAAACGAAGTTTAAATAATTTTATCCAGAACAATTTTAAAATGATTATTAATATCACTTTAATTAATAATTTTCTTCTCCCCAATTTATATTAAATAAATAAGGGAAATGCTAACCGGTGCCCCCGGGGCACTGGTTTATCGTACTAAAAAAGGAAATTATATAATAATTAATGAAGTGAAAATTGTATAATTAATCCATAAAAAGTTTAAAAAGTTTCCTTTTTTAGTATTGCTTTCCTTTTATGGTGTGCTTAAACAGTGACCCGGGGGCACCGGTTAGCATGACCCAATAAATAAAAATAAGATGATACTAGTTGATAATCAAACAAAAGTAAATAGTTTTTTGTTTAACCTTTGACAAAGATATCAATACGATCTAAAATGCACATTACGTTACCATTTTTTTATATGATACTTTCAAATAGTTCTCAATTAATCTGTCCTCAGTTAGATTAGAATTTGTTTTTGTATCTATATATCTAACTTAACATCATATTCAACTTCAATAGAGGTTAAACATAGACCTTGTTGATAACTAGTGTGTTGCCCGTGCGATGCACGGGTAGAATTAACGTTGGTTACAGACGGTGGGTGGAATTACAATCAGTCACAGATTACACGATGACGAACAGGTAGAATTACAGTTGGCCACATACGGATGGGTGGAATTACAATCGATCATTGACCACACGATGACGCACGAGTGGAATTACAGACGACACGACACCACCACAACACATGAACAAAAACTAAAGCTATAAAAGTTATAATTTTCTTCAATAAATTTCTGGAGTAATTCTTTTGGAATAACAATTACATTCTCTTAAATATATGAAAATTATCAACTTCTCTAATAATTTCTATTCCCTATTCTTATGGAAATAAATAACAATCGGTGGGGTGTAAATATCGTCTCTTTAATTAGTTTATTGTGGAAAATTATTTAATTATTATTTTAGAAAAATTATTTAATTATTTTTTTAGAAAAATCATTTGGCGCTCTAATTTTGTTGAAAATAAATTATACTATTCTTATTTAAAAATAATTTTTTTTGAAGAAGTTAAATTAGCTCACCTAAATTGACACCGAGGAGAATCGAACCAGAGACCTTAAAAATATAATATTATTTTGATTTTTGTCATGTAGCTTAGGGCTAGAATTTCACTTATTAAATGAATAGGTAAGGTTCTTTCAAAAAAAAATAAAATGAATAGGTAAGGTGTCAGAGGTTCGAATTTCAATTAATATAGATAGATGAAGAAAATTGATGTTGACACATTAGAGAAGGCTGGGACACACATGTAAAATACGTTTTTGCCCCCTCGGCAGTTAACTGCCGAGGAATTTAAAATCCGGCTGCAGTTAACTGCCGAGGAATTCCTTGGTAGTTAACTGCCGAGGTTTTCTGAACATAAACAGAACGAACAGAAGCAGTTTCCAGTTTCAATATTTTGTTTCAAACACATCCAAATTCTCTCCAAAATCACATTTTCACGAATTGCAAGCAAATCATCACCACATTATCACAAGTAAGTACCCTTAATCATTGCAATGTTAATGTTAGTTTGTTAGGTTTATTTTTTTTAAAAATTAGAGTAGTTTGCATGTGGTTAGGTTAATGATGATTTGATGATTAAAATAGACAATTTGATGATTGCATGTGTAGTTTTTGAATTGATAAATGAATGTAGATGTTGCATATGCTGTTTAAATGGTAATGTGGCTTTGAATGGTGGCAAATGAACACAATTTGAATATGTTTTATACTTTGCACACAAAGTGTTTGATCAAATGCCTCAATGAAAATTATTTTGATTATTTAGTTAGTTTAGGTTATGGAAATGATAGAAGTGATGTTAATTATACTTTGATTAAGTGTATATTGATTTTTTAGTGTATTTAGGTTATGATGTGAATGATTAAGTGTATAGAAATGATTAAGTTATGATGGAAATGATGGACATAATGATGATTGTATGAATGATTTTATTGTAAGTGTATAGAAATGATTAGTTTAGGTTATTGATTTTAGGGTTAATATGTGTTTACCCCCCTGTAATTTGGGCGAGTTTCGGTTTTCCCCCCTGTAAAAAATTTTGTTTGAATTGCACCCTTGTAAAAAAAAAATTTTCCGGAAAACACCCCTCCCCCCTCCAACTCAGCAGATTCGCTGACGTGGCGCTGACTTGGCTTTTTTTTCATTTTTTATTTTTTTTAAAATGCCACGTCATATTTTTGTTTTAAAAATATTTAAAAATAAATTTTAAAAAACAAAAAAATCCAAAAAATAAGAAAAAAATTTAAGTTTTTTTTCCAAAATTTTAAAAAATCGAAAAATAATTTTAGAAAAATCCAAAAAAACATAAAAATATTCAGTTTTTTTTCCAAAAAATTTTAAAAATCGAAAATTAATTTTGAAAAAATAAAAAAAATCATAAAAATATTCAGTTTTTTTTACAAAATTTTAAAAATCCAAAAAATTCAGAAAAAATATTAAGATTTTTTCCGAAATATAAAAAAGCAGAAAAATAGTGATATTTTTTTTCCAAAAAATTTAAAAATCGAAAAAAATTAGATTTTTTTTCAAAAATTTTAAAAATTAGAAAAATAGTCAGATTTTTTAGTCGAAAATTTTATACCACAATTTTAATAAAATATTGGGAAAAAAATCATTTCATTCCACAAATTTTTTTTGCCTAATGATTCTAACAAAAATCCGTTTTGGGGCTATAATAAGAATTTTTATTCTCAAATAATATCAGAGGGTTTTGTCATCGTCGTGGAAAGATTTTATAAGATTTATGATTTATGAATTCTACCTCCTCTAATGAAGAGCTTAATTATAGGAAAAATGGAATTTCCATGACTTTAATAAAAACCTCTAAATTTGTATTCAGATTTTTAAAAATTAATTTTTTTCCAGAATATTTTTTAAAAAATCTGACCTTTTTTTCTAATTTTGAAAATTTATTTTTTTTGTATTTTGAAAATTAAATTCCAGAATTTTTAAAAATCTTTTTAATTTTAAAAAAATCTGATTATATTTTCTGATTTTTTTCTAATTTTTTAAATTTCCAAAAAAATCTTAATAGTTTTTTTATAATTTTTAAATTATTTAAGAAAATTTAATTTTTTTTCGATTTGACGTGGAAATTTTTTTAAAATTATTTTTCAATTTTTAAATTTTTTGGGAAAAAAAACTGAATTTTTTTATTATTTTTTTATTTTTGAAAATTATTTTTCGATTTTTTACATTTTTGGAAAAAAACTGAATATTTTTATGTTTTTTTTTATTTTTCTAAAATTATTTTTCGATTTTTTAAATTTTTGGAAAAAAACTTAAATTTTTTTATTATTTTTTGGATTTTTTTGTTTTTTAAAATTTATTTTTAAATATTTTTAAAACAAAAATATGACGTGGCATTTTAAAAAAAATAAAAAATGAAAAAAAAAAGCCACGTCAGCGAATCTGCTGAGTTGGAGGGGGGAGGGGTGTTTTCCGGAAAAAATTTTTTTTTACAAGGGTGCAATTCAAACAAAATTTTTTACAGGGGGGAAAACCGAAACTCGCCCAAATTACAGGGGGGTAAACACATATTAACCCTTGATTTTATTGTAATGATGATTGTATGAATGATTTTAGGTTATGGAAATGATGTTGATTGTTGTTAATGTTAATGATTAAGTTATGACTAGTGTGTTTAATGTGTTTGATTATGTTATGGAAAATGATGTTAATTTATTAAAAATTTGTGTAGATATGGCCGATCAGGAGCCCATTGATCCATCTAAGATGATTGGTGGTAGGCGTGCTCAGACACAAAGCTACCGGAAGGAGAAGGAGAGGAGAAACGCACATATCCCAAAGAGGGGAAGAGGTCGGAGGGGGGGGATGGTTCAGGGACTTCTCAGCCTTCTGAGGCTTCTCAGGCACAGCCAGAAGAGTCGCAGGTGGTTGACCCGACCCAGGCGGTGGAGTACCTGAACTATCAGGATCACCATGATGTGACTTATGGTGGGTACGACGAGCCAGAGCAGCCGCATATGCCAGGGGAGCCAGACGATGATGACATTGCTATGGCGGCTGCCCCGGAGGTGTTGCCTACGGACGCTCCCTTTCCTGGAGGACCGCAGGACATATCTTTGCTTCACTCTTATGTCAATCATGTGGCATTGCCGCTTTGGTATAATAAGGATGACGTAAGTATTTTTTTTTTTAAATGTTCTTTCTTTATGTTTAATTACGTGTTTTTTATATGTGTTTTTTTATATGTGTTTTTATATGTGTTTTTTTATATGGATGACGTAAGTAAAAACAATTATGTGTTCTTTCTTTTAGTTAACTTTTATATATGTTTTTTTTAATTCCTTTCTTTATGTTTAATTATTTTCTTTATTTTTCCTTTCTTGATTTAAATTGTTTTATTTATATGTTTAGATTATATGTTTTATTTATATGTTTTATTGATATGTTTTATTTATATGTTTTATTTATATGTGACTTTCTTTAAATATGTTTTATTTATATGTTTTATTTATATGTGATTTTCTTTAAATTGTTTTATTTATATGTTTTCTTTATATGTTTTATTTATATGTTTTCTTTATATGTGATTTTCTTTATATGTTTTCTTTATTTTTATTTTAGCATTTGTTAAGTTTAATATTTATTAGTTAAATGTTTACATTGTTTAAACTATGTTTATTTTTCTATTTTTTCAGTGCCGCAAGAAGCGTTTTGTAAAACCAATTAATCATGGCCCCAAGATTTTGAGTCTCGGACGTCCAAACCCCAATCAGAGATGGTTTTGGGATCCGCTTATGCAGAGTGGCTTACATGATTTGGTATACTTGGGCTACGCCACTGTGCCTCACGCTTTGCTGATGACTCTATGCGAGAGGTGGCATTCCGAGACCAGCACTTTTCACATGCCTATGGGGGAGATGACTGTGACTTTGGATGATGTCGCATGTCTTATGCATGTCCCGATTGAAGGGCGGATGTTGGGCCACCGGAAGAAGATGCTGAGACATGAGGGAGAGGCATGAGGGAGAGGCACTACTGATGACTCACTTGGGTGCGTCGAGGAAAGAGGCAGAGAAAATCTGCAATACTGAGTATGGTGGATACATTAGTTATCCAAAGCTGAGGGAGTTTTATACGACGCACCTTGGTAGAGCCAACCTTTTGGCGGATACACAGGATCCAGAGGAGCTGGAGGAGTTGGAGAGGGTTAGGACTTATTGTGTGAAGTCCTACCTTCTATACTTGGTTGGATGCTTGTTGTTTGGGGATAGAAGCAACAAACGCATCCAGTTGATCTATTTGACGGCTATGGTGGACGGCTACGCGGGGATGCGTGCTTATTCATGGGGAGGGATGGCACTTGCATACCTGTACGATGAGTTAGCTCAGGCCTGTTTGCCCGGAGACAGGCAGCTTGGGGGAAGCGTGACACTGCTCACTGTAAGTAAAAATTTAAATTTAATTTTTTTGTTAACTATTATTATTTTGTTATATTTTGTTATATTTTTTGTTAATTGTAAATTTTATTTTTTTAGTTAACTTTAATTTATTTATATGTGATTTGTATGGTTTATGCAGGCATGGTTTTTGTCGCACTTCCCTAAGTTTTACACTGTTGATCCAAACCCGGACTACATTGAAAATTTACCGGTTGCGGCGAGGTGGACTCTTCAGAAGGGTCATGGAGAGGGGGCCACGTATCGGTCATTGTTTGATCGCATTACGTTTGATGACGTATGCTGGAGGCCGTACGAAGGGCACAGGGAGTTCCAGCCTTTCGAGGAGGTATTTTGGTATTCTAGCTAGATCATGTGCGGCGATCGTAGGGTGTACCGTCACCTGCCGGAGAGGGTATTGAGGCAGTACGGATACGTCCAGTCCGTACCTAGACCTCCGACGGATGTTCCAGCGCTGACACCGGCTGAGATTGTGCAGGCCTTCACGGACTTCCGCACTCACACGCTTAAGGAGGCTAATTGGGGTGAGCAGGCAGGAGAGCAACCATGGCGTATGGCAGAGGGCTATGTACGATGGTACACGGTTGTGTCTCACCCTCAGATTTTGCCACTTCTCCCGGGAGATGTTCCGAGGCCTCCAAACGAGGAGCAGATCGTTGCAGAGCAGTGGGAGCGGTACGAGGCGAGAAGCTCCCCTGACACCTATGACATGGTTAGCGGCGCTGTTGCCCATGCTGATCAGTTTTTGGGTCAGGAGGTGACGAGCATGACCCCTCAGGAGCTATATGCGGCCTTGCAGGATGTTAGGCAGCAGATCGCGCCGATCATTACCAGGAGGAGAGCCCAGAGACCGAGGAGGAGGCAGCAGCAGCATCAGCAGGACCAGGACCAGCAGTAGGATTAGGACTGCTAGTATTCTATGTTTAGGATATATTTTTAGGACTTGGTGTTTATTTTCATGACATTTGGCCGTTTTGTTAGTACTTTTAGTACATTTGTTGTTACTTTGTTTCGATGACATTTTTTTATGACTATTGTTCGTTTCCGTATTATATTTTCAATTTCAATTATGTTGCTAATTTTCTTTGATTAGGTTTTATGGTTTGGCATTCAAACAATGTGTTTACAATGTGCAAAAACACATGTAACAGGTTCTGCCTTCAACAGGTTCTGTCATTTTCTGGCTTCAGGACGACTCGGCAGTTAACTGCCAAGGAAATAATGAAACCGGCGGTAGTTAACTGCCGAGGTTTTCCTCGGTACTAAACTGCCGAGGTTTTCCTCGGTACTTAAGTGCCGAGGTTTTGTTTTATTATTTTTTTTTGAGGGAATGTTTTGTTTTATTTTGTTTAGAATAGAATTGTGTTAGAAAATGTTAGGAATTATTTAGAAATTATTTTATGTTATTTGAAATATTGCGATAGAGTGAATTCCAATAAATATTGCGATAGCGTGAATTCGAATAAATATTGCGATAGTGTGAATTTCAATAAATATTGCGATAGCATGAATTCGAATAAATATTGCGATAGAGGTTTCGTTACATTACATAAACTATCATTACATTACATTCGGAAATGTACCTTCCAACTACAACAATTATCTTACCTTTGAATGGGTTTAATTCAAACTAGCTAAACAGCAGGACTCCAGCATTCGTCCAGAAGTGCTTTTGTTCCATTCCAAATGTTAAATTCTTGTTGGTCTTGGTTTAAAATGATAGTATCTAAGTGCCAACGGAATGAGGTCCAGACCTTGACACTTCGATACCATCATTTAAACGAAGCCAACAAGAAATTAACACTTAAAATGGAACAAAAACACTCCCGGACGAATGCCGGTGTCCTGCCATTTAACTAGTTTGAATGACCCCATCCAAAGGAAGACAATTGTTGCAGTTGGAATGTGCATTCCAACTACAACAACTGTCTTACCTCTGAAATGGGGTAAATTCAAACTTGCCAAACAACAGGACTCAAGCATTTCGCCTCTCGTTCATGCTTTCCTTTGAAAAGAATAAATTTTTGTCAGATTTGATTTAGATGATGGTATTCAAGTGCCAACGAAATGAGGTCCATTCCTTGACACTTAATACCATCATCTAAATCAGTCTAACAAGAATTTAACCTTTTCAAAGGAAAAACATGAACGCGAGGCGAAATGCTTGAGTCCTAGCCGTTTGGCAAGTTTGAATCACCCCATTTCAGAGGTAAGACAATTGTTGTAGTTTGAATGCACCTTACCCTAACTAATGACGATCTTCTCGCGGAATCAAGCTATTGATGATATCTTCAGTTGATCTCAGCAACGTCACCCGCATATCGATCCACTGGAACTTGGTGTGCTCCCAAAACATACTCGTCACGTTTTCGTCGTTCTTTAACTCCACCCAAGTGAATGATATGCTCCCCTCGTCGAGCTTTGGATGTTTATACCGAACATTTTGCACCCTTCTTGTGTCTCTTGGGTTGACTCCTTGGTTGAATTCATTCAGTTGATCCTTGAGATCTCTTAACGTTACATCAAGGCACCGAACCTTCAACCTTTGAGGTTCTCCTCCGTTGAATGTTGCATGAACGTCGATCCATCCGGCCATTGTTTCAAATCTACGCACATAGAAATTTAAAATAATCAATGAAAAACTCATTCAAACATTTCATCAAACACTTAATGTGCAAATTATACATAGACTCTAAAAATCATAAAAATAACCCTAAAATGTAATTGTCTAAAAAAAAAATTAACGTAAAATATAGCAAAATTATTCAAATTATATTTACTCTTAAAATAAATCATATAGTCATACTAAAATAAAATAAAAAATATAAAACACCAAATTAAAAAATAACCCTAAAATTTTTAAATTATAACATAATCATCATGCAAACATTTTAACAAAATTAATCAACTAACATCTAATCTAAAAATGATTTATAACATGTAAATCTAATTAAAAACTAAAATAAAAAATTAATTTAAAACACCAAATTAAAATATAACCAATAAACTTTAAACTATAACATAAACATCATACAAACATTTTACTCTAAAAATGAATTATACTATGTAAATCTACTCAAAAACTAAAATAAAATAAATCTACTCAAAAACTAAAAAATAAAAACATTTATCACAACTAAAATTTAAGTTAATAGCATTATAATTACTTACTTGTGATTTTGTTGAATAAATTTGGTTGGATTTGGTTGGATTTTTTAGAGAGATTTGTGAGAGAGATTTGAGAAAAAAAATTTGAAGATGTGATGAATAATGGAGATGAGAGAGCTTCTGCCAGACTTGTAGCAGAAGATCCTCGGCAGTTAACTACCGAGGAATTCCTCGGCAGTTAACTGCAGCCGGATTTTAAATTCCTCGGCAGTTAACTGCCGAGGGGGCAAAAACGTATTTTACATGTGTGTCCCAGCCTTCTCTAATGTGTCAACAGCAATTTTCATAGATGAAAAGAAAAATAATCTTAGAAACTCACGCACACAAATGGAGCGACTGGATTTCTAACCTCAATAACAATGTCTAACCTTACAATTTTGGACACATGGACAACTCACCGGGACGTTTAAAAATAAATTATATATATTACTCTCTATGTCCCATATTAAGTGACACAGTTGACCCTATCACACATACCAATGTACAATGTATATTAAAGCTTTGGGCAGTCAGATGGTATTTATAAGAGTAATGATATTTTGACATCCATTTGATGACAACTTTGTTGACAACCTTGTTTTTCTCACTTCTTATTGGTCAAAAACAATGGAGAGAGAAAAAGGAAGAGAGAGGATAACAACATCATGTGAGTATGAGAGAGAAAGTTGTCCAAAAGTTGTCAAAAAGTGGTTGTCAAAATATCATTTCTCTATTTATAAACAAATCTGAGCAAATAAATTGTTTTAATAAGAAGATTGTTTCAAGGAGATATGTAGCTGTGTTGTAGATTGTAGATTTGATTTGAAGCTTGCATAATCTCATAGGCACGTATAGGATTTATATGGTGGGACATCCCCTGTGAAAATTATTTAAGAGAATATTATACTAGTTGATTTTAATTGTGGAAGGGATACTTTTTTAACTTTATTTCAGCTTAACCATTATGATAAAAAGTTTGTAGACCTGCAAAGCATGGGAAATGACAAAAGAGCTGCAACAGAAATGACATGACCTAATACTAAATGACAGGTAATTAACCGAGAATGGAGAAAGCCTAGCAAGCATACTTCTAATTGAATCATTTCTCTAATATTAAAATATTGAATGTCCACCAAAATTTACAAAAACGATTAAACAAAATAAAATAAACAATGAACAGTAGCTGCGGACATAAACAGTCTCTTCAGCATTAAATGTAAGCAATTGAAACGGTGGCATTTAGCATGCACAAGCAAAAGACTTGTGCACATTTAGTGGCCTGGAAATGAAGGACAGCTGGCGGTAAAAAAGCACTTTTTACCTGCTGGAATATTTTAATGAAAACATATTATATTATAAACTATTCCATTTATTGTTTCTGCTGCTCACACCCCCTAAAACACCATCAGTTATCAGCAATTACTTGTACACCCCCTGCTAAAATTGAAACATGGAGAGTAGTAATTCATATTTTCGTTATACACGTGAAACACCACCATAAATCTCATTTTGAGTTTTGTTTCCCTTCTCCTTCATGCTTAACATGTTTCTTCATCTCCATAGCCACCCATGCTCTTGATATTTCCAGATATGCTTTCTCCTTCATGCTTAAGTTAAAGTTCTTATCCATCAACAAAATTGTTCAACATTATTTCACTTTCCTATATTGATCTGGAGATTGCAGCTTAGTTTGGTTTATAGATCTAAATTCATTTTCAACTTAAAGGTATGAACATAACTTTGTTTATCATTTTAAATGTTTTATTATGCTATGTGGTTGTTGTATAGAAGTAGTGGGTTAGTGTTGTTGGCTAATATAAGATTCTGAGATACCATAACTGAAAGAATAAATAATGAATTTTTGAGTTAGTTTTTTGTCAATGAAAGAGGGTAAGAAGACAACAATGGCTGCAACACCAAGTTTATGAGATGGTGTTGTGCATGGTCGTGCTTAAGTTACACACGACCGTGCTCAAACTCACTGGAGATTGGATGCATTTTGTTTACTATCACCATGACCATCGTGCTCAATAATGACACGGTCGTGCTTGTGGTAATGGAAGTAAATATGGTTGGTTTATGCTAGGTTTTGTGAGAAAAATTCTGAACTGCAATCTAGCACGGTCGTGCGTTTTACTGACACGGTCGTGCCAAAATTCCATGCATGAAGTTATAATCTTGAATGTTTTGGAGCACGGTCGTGCTGATTATAGACACGGTCGTGCTGGACATCCTGGAAGTAATTGTTTTTGCTTTCTACTAGTATTGCTATGTAGTGTTGTATTTGTCTGGTTCCTGCAATTTTGTTCATGTAAAGGTAGTGTGTGTTTTGGCGAATTTGTGATTGTGATTATTTAAATCCATGTATGTATGATGAACAGGAAGATGGATATTCATGAAATTCTAGAAATTTTCGAAATTCCCAATGTAAGCGACATAACTGGGGGATGCAACCTTAATGCGGAAGGTTCAGAGGTAGAGGTATGTTGATGTGATTACATTATTGTGTAAATTATTTTTGAAGTTAGCGAAAATCGTAGTGTAATTCTGATCTGAGGATTGTCAATTACTAAGTTATTTTGCAATTTTTATTGTACAGGACATGGACAATAGCTCTTGTTCGGAGAGTGATGTATGTTCCTCGGATGAAGATGTCGAAGACATGTACAGTTCGTTGTATGGGTGCAACTTTGACGATGAAACGGCGGTTGATTGCATGGCTGACCTTGACAGAATTAATTTTAAGGAAATAGGGTCGGATGAAATCATGCGGTACCATTTTCAGGATCGTTTAGTTGCATTCAAGTTTTACAATTTGTACGGTTGTGTACGTGGATTTTCCGGTAGAAAAAGCCGTGTTGTTAAGAACAGGGATGGCGATGTTGTTCAACAAACCTTTGTTTGTCATAGAGAAGGTTACAGGGTTGGAAGTAATGCTGCCGATAGGAAAAGAGAGCAGAAGGCAACTAGTAGGTGTGGTTGCATGGCAAAAATTCAAGTACACGTTGACGCTGGTAGCGGTCGATGGTACATAAAATCTGTTGACGATATTCACAATCACACCTTTTTGGATGGGAAGTATGAGGGAATGCTACCTGCACATAGGAAGATGAGCGATTATGACAAATACCAAATGAAAATGATGAGGAAAGCTGGCATTCCTACGTCACGCATCTATGGTTTTTTTGCTTCACAGGCTGGTGGATTTAAAAATCTTGGATATACAAGAAGAGACATGTACAACGAGCAATTCAAGAACAGGGAGAGGAAGAGTACAGATGCAGAGGATGCAATTGATTTCCTTAAGGGTTTGTGTAGTACGGATGATATGATGTTTTGGAGGCACACAGTTAAAGAGGATGGAACACTTCGACATTTATTTTGGTGTGATGGGGTTAGCCGTATGGACTACTCGGTGTTTGGAGATGTTTTGGCATTTGATGCTACATATCGAAAAATTAAGTACAACACACCGTTAGTTATTTTTTCCGGTGTGAACCATCATAATCAAAGTGTCATATTTGGTAGTGCGATTGTTGGTGATGAAACTGAGGACACTTACGTGTGGCTGCTGCAACAATTTCTTGAGGCAATGGGCGGGAAGGCACCTGTGTCAGTTATAACTGACGGAGATCTATCAATGAGAAATGCAATTAGAAGAGTATTTCCACATGCTCATCACCGTTTGTGTGCCTGGCACTTGGCTAGAAATGCAACGAGCAATATAAAAAATCCAAAATTTGTCCCGAAGTTCAAACGGTGTATGTTCGGTGATTTTGATATTGAAGAGTTTGAAACTATGTGGGATTTGTTGGTTGCAGAGTTTGGGTTGGAAAATAATAAGTGGATTCGTGAGCTGTATGAGAAGCGGGAGCAATGGTCAACTGCCCATATCCGTGGTAGATTTTATGCTGGTTTCAGAACAACCTCAAGGTGTGAAGGACTTCATTCTGAATTTGGAAAATATGTTACCGTCTTGTCGAATTTGGTGGATTTTTTACAGCATTTTTTGCGGTGGCTGAATTATGTTAGATACAGAGAAATTGAGGCGGATTATGCATCTTCTTTTGGTGACCCCGTTTTGCAAACTCAACATAGAAAATTAGAGAAGTCAGCTTCAAGAATATATACAAGGTCAGTGTTTAAGCAGTTTAGGCCCGTATTGGAGAGATCTAGTCGGTGCAAAGTCGAAGGTGATGTGCGCAGTGGTTCCATTTTTACCTACAATGTTTTCAAATACCCTAGGGACGATATTCATTGGATCGTGACATTTTGCCAAGAACGGTTGACATTTAAATGTTCATGCAAAAGATTCGAGACATTTGGTATTCCTTGTGAACATATCTTACATGTTCTAGTGCATTTGAACATTGTTGTACTGCCAGAATGTCTTGTGATGGAACGATGGACCAAACGTGCTAAAGATGGAATCAATGCTCAAAATGCTAATAGTTCAAGTCACCGTGATCCTGCATTTGTAACTACGTATGTGATGTTCGTTGAGCGATGTAAGAGGATGGCCAATGCCGTGTTGAAGTGTGGAGATCCTGAATATATACACAAAACCATGGAAATGATTGAAAAACACACCGAAACATTGGAATCATTAAGCAGGGGTGAAGTTGATGAATTGCCCGTGGTCGGTTCAGTGACAGAAAAAAGTTTAGGTAATCCGCAACGGCTTAAGAAAAGAGGTGGAGCAGCAGCTGCGTCTTCATCTCGTAATGTAAGTGGAAATAAAAAGCGGAGTTCGCCGAAATGTGGCATATGTGGATGTAAGGGTCACAACCGGCAGTCTTGTCGTCTACGAGAAGACTTTAATGTACAGTCACAGAATCATTCATCACATATCAATGATGATCAAGGGTATGCTGAAGACTCGGAAGATTGGAACACACCCATGGTAAGTGTGAAGCCGTTATTATCTAATGTTTGAAGTTTCTACTGTTTAAAATTTAAACGGTGATATTAGCGTCAACATTGTAAGTAATTTATTATTGTTCGAACAACGTAGGATTTGAACTAAAATTGAAGATTGGAGGAGCACGATGAATTTTGAAGTTTGATGTTGCGTTGAAGATGTTCGCAACTGATGAACCGGAGAATGGTGTATGATGACCCTTCGACGAAGATGTTAGTGACCTGTTGTTTGTTTAAATTGATTGTTGTTTTGCGTGTATTTAGGAGTGAACTTATGCATTTTTATTAATCTGTGATATTATGATGTTGGAACCTTTCTAATTTGATGTGGATTGTTTAATATGTACACGATATCAAAGTATTTCGTGAATATTTGAAGGTTTGTGTAAAACGTTGTTCGTTGTGATGTGTCTAATTGCCTGCGCCACCTCTATTGTTAAGCAATTAGTAGTTAATATGTGTACTGGGTTATGAGCACGACCTTGGACACAAACAACACAGGCGTGCTGAAGGAAACATTTTACATTCGTACTTAGCACGGGCGTGTTTGAAAGTGACACGGTCGTGTCAATACACTATGTTCTAAGTTGATCCAGAATGGGAATAGAAGGCACGCCCGTGTGATATATTAGCACGGTCGTGCTTATGAGTACTGATGCTAATGAAATTTATAGCTGATAATCAAGCACGACCGTGTTTATATTTTGCACGGTCGTGTCATTACAATCTGGTCATTAGTTAGTAATGTGAATGTAATACACACGATCGTGTGTAAATTGGGCACGGTCGTGTCAACATACTATGTTCTAAGTTGAACCAGAATGGGAATAGAAGGCACGCCCGTGTGATAGTTTAGCACGGTCGTGCTTATGAGCACTGATGCTAATGAAATTTATAGCTGATAATCAAGCACGACCGTGTTAATTTTTGGCACGGTCGTGTCATTACAATCTGGTCATTAGTTAGTAATGTGAAAGGAATACACACGATCGTGTGTAAATTGGGCACGGTCGTGCTACATATTTTTTACAAAGTTGTCACCACAGCATGCTCAAATTGTATTTCCTTGCCACATACGTAAATAATACCACATACAATTTGGAATCATTTACAATACAACCTGAACAGAATTATAGATTATGACACCGACAAAGATTTACATATGAAGTTAAACAAACTTAACTTGAACACAATTAAGTTTTGAACAGAATTTTTGATAGTGCATGTTCAAAGAAACTTATACAAAATTCAAATAGAACCCAATATAACAGTACCAGTAGTTGATGAAAGATATGTAAACAAAAGTAGCGTTAGCAAGTTCAAAATAACCCAACATAACAGTTCCATAATAGAAGCAAGAAACTTAAATAAAAAACCAGTAGCAATCATCCAAGAAGCATAAGCAAGCAAAAAACCTATCCTCCCTACTCCGTAAGTCACGAACACAGATTCCCAACATTAGACTCCACCTGGAGGTTGGTATTCAATTTTTAGGTGCTGCATCATTAGGTTGAGCATATGTTGTTGCGTTTGGTTGTCCTGCCTCATCTGCTGCACCTCAGCCATCATCATTCCACGCCATTCCTGCTCCTCTTCATAATGCCTTTGATGCTCCATCCTCATCTGTTGAAGGTCGGCCCTTGTCCCTTGAACCTCAGCCTCTATCCTTGCACGCCAATCATGGTCATGTTGAACCTCCGGCAGCGGTTGGTCTTCCTCCTGGTCATCAGCATGTACGTCATCTCCATCATGCTGCTCTGCAGGAACTTCTGTACCTAAATCGGAATAAATCCAGTTTTCTACATTTGATGTGTCAGTCCTATCAGGATTTGGCAATAGAAATGAGTCATGGTTCGCAACCCTCAATTGAAATTGTTCTCTCTTCCCCCCACTCACATCCTTAATCATTTTCATTTGAATCAGTGTGTCAATATTGATTCCATTGCAACCATGAAGTGGATGTTCATCACGATACAATTTAATATTTAACGTCTTGGCCATGAACTCTATCGGTCCCCCCACCACAATCTTACCACTGTCCTGTGTCGCAACAGACGCCATATGGCTTAAAAGATAGTAACCTGTGTTTACTTGTTGCTTGTTGACCATAGCCCATAATATGAATAGTTCATCGGTCCTAACCGTCCCCGTTTCCTTTCGACCGAAGATGGAGCAAGCCATAACCCTGTGAATGTAGCGGAAAACAGGGTTGTGGATGGAACTAGCCTTAGCAGATTTAGGCACAAATTTCCTCATTCCAGTTATTTGATGCCAAAACTCATCAGGATCATAATTCTCAGGCCTATTGTTCGGGTTATGAGAATCGTGGATGAGTCCCGTGCTTGCGAACCCCATCCGTTCACAAAATTCAGTTAGTGACATGCTAAATTCACGGTTATCCAGGCTAAATGACACATTGTTGTGTTGTGGGTCATCAACATTATCTTTATCTTTTCTAAAACACAATGTACTAAGGAATTCTAGGGTAAGGTATACCTTTGTGGAGTATGAATGTCCTATAAATTTCCCCCATCCTATGTTACCAACCAGATCCCTAACATTTTCTCTCATACCTAAATCATCTAGAGTAGTTTTATCGGGATACCTGCTCATTAAGAGACCTCTTCCAGCAAGTATGTCGAACCTCTCCCTTTCCTCTGCTTTCTTTAGGATAATTCCAAGTGCATAAGGCTTACCCTTCTTTTCCTTGCCATCACCAGAGCCAGCATCAGTAGCAACTTCCTTTCCCTTGCCATCAGTAGCAACTTCCTTTCCCTTTTTCTTCTTAGCATGAGAAGTACCATCATCAGCAACCTTTTTCTTCTTGGCATGAGAAGAGCCATCATCAGCAACCTTTTTCTTCTTTACTTTAGATGAACCATGATCATCATCATATGAAGCATCATCAACAGCATCATCAACAACATCATCCTTTCTCTTTTTTGTCATTTTTGAATTTCACAAAAGGAAGAAAAATTGGGTTTTGGGATACAAGTTTGGTTTTTAAGATTGATTTTGGTAGGGAAAGGTTGAATTGATGTTGGGTTTATAGATTGGGTATGAGGATTTGTCTTTGATTGATGTTTAAACTTTAATTTGGTTGGTTTTAATTTAGGTTTGGAGGGTACACGAATTTGGACATTTGTTTGAAGATTGGATGATTTTTTATTGTGGTTTGGATTGAATGTGTTATACTTGTTGCTTGTTGTTGTTTTTGTTAAGATTTGGTGAAGTTAGCAGTTGTTTATATGGAGGTTGGGTTGGAAGAGAAGTTGATGGAGGTTAATGGAGGTTTAGGTTTTGGATGGAAGTTGAATGAGTGTGGTGAGAATGAGGAACGGTTACCAAAGACAATATTGATATATAAGTCTGCGAAACGCACACGACCGTGTTGTAAAATGACACGGTCGTGCGTATAGAATCTGGTAAGAACTAAAAAACCAAATAGATTTTCGAGCACGACCGTGCTGTATATTGACACGGTCGTGCGTACTTGTTCTGGTAAAACATAAAACCAGTCATTTCCAAGCACGACCGTGTGTAAAAATGACACGGTCGTGTTTACACGTATAAAATGGAAAAAAAAATGTTCATACAAATGGAAAAAGTGGTGGCTGGGAGTCGAACCCATACCCACCACCTCGTTACTTAGGCAAGGCACACTTATAGACTCATTCATAACCATTAAGCCACATGGGCGCGCTTTCGTTATGGTATCAACTTGGGATGTATATAAACATTCGTTTTTTTGTCAACATATGAATTGCACGGTCGTGCTGTATACTAACACGGTCGTGCTGCTTGAAAATGGATGCACACCCTTTAATCCTATGCCATTTCCAAGCACGACGGTGTGTAAAAATGACACGGTCGTGTTTACACGTATAAAATGGAAAAAAAAATGTTCATACAAATGGAAAAAGTGGTGGCTGGGAGTCGAACCCATACCCACCACCTCGTTACTTAGGCAAGGCACACTTATAGACTCATTCATAACCATTAAGCCACATGGGCGCGCTTTCGTTATGGTATCAACTTGGGATGTATATAAACATTCGTTTTTTTGTCAACATATGAATTGCACGGTCGTGCTGTATACTAACACGGTCGTGCTGCTTGAAAATGGATGCACACCCTTTAATCCTATGCCATTTCCAAGCACTATAATAGCTATATATATATTTATTTATTCTGGATTTGATTGCAATAGGTATAGATTACAGTCTATTAACGATTTGATGGCACATACCTTTGCTTTTGAATACTTTCCTACACCATGCATATGTCTGTCAACTGCCATGGCAGAGATTCCATAAAGTGGATGCTCCCTCACTCAATCTTTAATTGTTTTATACATGGTTTTGAACTAAATTTCAATTGTCTTACACTATAAATACATTCACATTGTTACACTTGAGTATACCACTACTCAACTCTTTCTTCATTTCCTTAAAAAAAATACAACTCTTCCACTATGGCTCTCACCCATACACACAATCATATACATGTTATGATTCCAGATTCCCCAGAGGCATTTTTTGGTGCTGTCAAATTATCGTTTATGGTCTAT
Organism: Medicago sativa; assembly: GCF_051527215.1. Classification (NCBI taxonomy): domain Eukaryota; kingdom Viridiplantae; phylum Streptophyta; class Magnoliopsida; order Fabales; family Fabaceae; genus Medicago; species Medicago sativa. The sequence continues at coordinate 1,021,357 of NC_140754.1, forward strand.
TTCTCTACCCCTATTTTATCAACATTGAAACATTTATTTCGGCTTCATCTATTACATTCTTCCTTATATTTTAGTATGTAATATTTTTGTTATATTACAATTTTTTCAGGCACGTGTTGAAGTTGATCCGGGTTTTGTCGAGGCATACACTAATGATTTTGATGACGCCTGGAACGTTGTCACACCTTATGGAAATATCGTAACACTTGAGTTAACAAAAAACTTCTTTAATCCAACTATAACCAATGGTTGGAACACACTGCAACAATACCACAATTTCCCAACCAACGTGGTTGTAAAGTTTGCTTACTATGGAATGAATATATTCAAAGTCCACGAATTTCGTCAAGTCAATATCTTCAACCAACTGCCTGCCTTTCACAGTAGAAGTTTGAAGCGAAATGAAATCAAGTTTTTTGATATTCAATTACGGGAGGGTCTAACAATGAGAAACAAGTTGGTAAAGTCAACTATACTTACTTTAAAATATTTATTATTGGTAATTATTATTACATATTCTTTTAATAATATATTAATGAGTTTATTTTTAATGTCCTTATGCAGAAGTTACCTTCGGACTTTAGTCAATACATCGAACATAATGTATGTCGAACTTTAATGTTATGTGGAGATAACGGAGATCATCAGCTTTTTAATATCGTTTCAAACAGTGACGGAAACTACACTCCAAACTGCATAGCAAAAATCGGACCAAAGTGGAATAGATTTTGCCGAAATAATAATTTTCAAAGTGGTACAACGATTAGATTTAAGTTTATCCAGAATAATTATGATGTATGCCATGTGTTTATTTTAGGCTAGTTTATAATTATCGTTTTATCATTTTCAATATGTAACAACCACCGTATAATTATGATGTATGAGACGTTTTTATTTTAAGGTAGTTTATAATTATCGTTTTATCATTTTCAATATGTAACAACCAATGAAACTAAAAAAATTAATGTTAATAAAAAAAAAAGGTGGAGGCTGGGACAATCATAACCCTTGAGCCACATGGGGCGCGTTCGTTAAGTTAACAACTTCATATGTATATAATTATTAGTTCTTTAAAACACTTGGACCGGCACGGTCGTGTTGTAAACAAACACGGTCGTGCTTCTTTAAACTGGATGCACCTTATAATATATGCCATTTTTCGAGCACGGCCGTGTGTAAATATGACACGGTCGTGTTTAAACGTACTGGAACTAAACAACTGAATGTTAATAAAAAAGAATGCTGTGAATGGCACGGTCGTGTTGTATACTAACACGGTCGTGCTTAAACGTTCTGTTCAACATTTAACAACCTACATATTCTTTAACACGGCCATGCGTTACAATTGCACGATCGTGCTAATGGTTCTGTATAGAATCAACTTTTCATACACAATTGCATGGACATTATAGCATAGCTAAAAGCGAAATAACATAATTAAGGTCTACCAAATTCATGATAAACCAAGGATAAAATGTGTTCATCAACAATCATTACAAGTAGATAGTCAACAGTCAGCGGTACGTACCAACAAAATATATGGGCTCCATAATCAAAACATATTAATAATATTCAAAGTTCGGATAAAACCATAAGCGATAATGATATTTCAGCTTCCGATCAAACCACTACTTCACTGCAATAATGGTTTGTTAGGAACCTAACGACAACACTAATCGTCGTCTATATGGATGGGTTTATTAGCCGGGCTATCTATGGTCTTCAAATATGCATCAGTCTTTTCCAAAACCTCAAGGCGTAAAATGTTGTGGTCCCCAATGAGCAAGTCAGCTGCAATCTTCATCCTTACCGCCTTCTCATTCAGCTACATATGATAAAATGGAGTAATTAATCAACAGTAAAAATGGAAAACGAACATTAACTTTACTGTAAACTAAAGGATGCCGTCAATGTATCAACCTATAATGTATTAGTACTTACCGGGTGAATCAAACAGTTCGGGTGGAATAGGTGTTCCATGTTCATCCAGTGAATCACCCATACCCCTGAATTGTCCCTGTATGGACAACAACTTAAGTTATCTCTACAATCATATGGCGACCCTATCCAAGATGATTCATAAATATATAACAATTATAGTTCATTACCAGCTGGGAGGATTGGGCATTCCTAGAGTAGCCTCAACAATTTTGTTGTACTGAAAACCAATGGACTTATTGCGAAAGACATTGCTATGTCCACTGATGACATTCTGTCATTACGTAATATTAGGGACTTATTGTGACATTTTGATAGAGTTCTTATGCAATTTCTACTGTTCTGGAGTGCAAAAAGCTTAAATGTTGAAGTCTGTTCGAAGGAAATCGCGCCACGCCAATTTCAAGCCGTGCTGCGATTTTAGAAGAAAAATTACATCCTCCCTGTTTGAGGGAAATCGCGGCACGCCAATTAACAAGGCGCGGCGCGATTTTGATGGGTCAGGCCCATGACTTCTATAAATACTGCACTCAATCTGAAGAACAGGGGTTACGATTTTGGAGAACGAAAGTGCGATTTTAACACCCAGAAGGCTGCAGCGGAGAGGATTTCATCATCTCTAACCCAGTTTATGTATGTTTTAATTCTTTCATTGATTATGCTATTTGTAAACTCAATTATGAGTAGCTAAATCTCTTAGAGATTAGGTCGGAGATGAACCTATGTAACCCTAATTGATCATATGTTGCTGTGAAACTCTATTACTTATTAATGATATTCTAGTTTTCATTCAATTCAATTGTTCTTACTGCTTTTTATATCCTGATCAAATATAAACATGATTTTGTGAGATCGAATGACTACTGACCATAGCTTTCGACTTAGACCTAATTGAATTGTTCTAATAAACATGGTTAGTCTAGGAATGGATAATCGTTTGTTAGTGATATTAGGTTAACGTGCTTAAACCTTTGATGATTATTAGACCACCTAAGGAATTAGGGGCTGTAGTTTAAAAAGAGGGTCCTAACTCAAGGGATTGATTAGGGCTAATTTGTTAACTATCGTGAAACTAGAGAATCATTAGTAATAATAGGTGCAGTAACCAATTAGGGGAAACATAGAGGATTCGAAGACCTGATCTCATCTCTCTCCTATTTTCTTAATCAAATCTTTACTATTTTATTTGATTTCTTAAAATCAAACCAAATCTACTGCCTAGTGGCAAAACAAAATAAACTTTTATACATCCTACTTTTATAACGAAATTGAATCATTGAAGTTAAAAACAGTCCTCGTGGGATCGATATTTTTACTACTTCGATAGTATTTGGTGCACTTGCCAGAGATCTATCAAGTTTTTGGCGCCGTTGCCGGGGACTGTTGAATTATTTCAACAAGGCAATTACGTTATAATTTAGGGTTTTTGCAATTTAATTTTCTGTTTTTTTTTATTTTTATTTTTCTGTTTTCATATTCACTTGATTACTTTGCGTTGTGCAGTGCTACTAAGGTATTTTGCTGTTTATGCGAGGTAAACAGAGCTCTGACGACTTAGAGTACGATCCGGAGATTGAAAGAACTGCTAGAGCACTTCGGAAAGCTGTCCGATCGCAAAGGTTAGCTCAATCCGTTCCACCGGGTGTTCGAGAACAAGTACCGGAGCAACTCTCAAGTGAATCTGAAACAATCTCTTCTCCTAAATCTGCAACGATGGAAGGAGAAGGAGTTGTACCACCAAGACCTAAGCTTGGAGACTACGGGTTAGCCACTCATCGCGGTCAACTGACCCACACTTTTCAACCAGCTAACCCCGTAGCGTTCGACATCAAGACAACTGTCCTCAATGGTTTGAGGGACAAGCAATTCGATGGGACTGAAGCTATGAGTCCTCATGAACACTTGAGCCGTTTTGCTGAAACCTGTGAGTTTTGTGTGCAACCAGCCACCGTGACTGAAGCACAAAAGAAGTTAAGGCTGTTTCCTTTCACCTTGACGGGAAGAGCAAAAGATTGGTTGCTAACAATTCCAAACGGGACTGTCCAAACATGGGAAGAGTTAGAGCTGAAGTTCTTGGAGAAATACTTCCCTATGTCTAAGTATTGGGACAAGAAGATGGAGATCTCTAACTTCAAGCAAGGAGAAGGTGAATCATTGTATGATGCTTGGGAGCGATTCAATTTGCTTCTCAAGAGATGCCCTAATCATGAGTTCACCGAGAAGCAATACCTCCAAATCTTCACTGAGGGGGTAACACCAAACACTCGAATGTTCTTAGATGCTTCCGCGGGAGGTAGTCTCAAAAGTAAAACTGATCATGAAGTTCAAGCTCTAATTGAAAACATGGCTGGCAATGAGTATCGTGATCAAGCTAAAAAGAAAGAAAGAGGAGTGTTTGGGGTGAGTGAACAAACTGCTATCCTTGCCAACCAAGCAGCAATGAACAAACAGATCGAAGCTCTAACTAAGGAGTTTCAAGGCTTCACTTTGGCTCAAAAGCAACAACAAGTAGCTGCAATCAAGTGTGACTTATGTGGTGAAGAACATCCCAACGGTGAATGTGTTCCGGAAGGATCAAGTGAAGAAGCTAACTTCATGGGAGGATATCAAAGGCAGAATCAATACTACAATTCAGGCATTAATAAGCATCCAAATCTAAGCTACTCAAATAACAATGCTTTGAACTCTCAGATGCTCACTCCTCCTCAACAACAACAAAGGAAGCCATCAGCTCTTGAGGAAACTATGATGAACTTCATGAAGATGACTCAAGGCAACTTTGAAGAGATGAAGAAGAGTCAAGAAGCTGAAAGAAAGAACAATGAAGCTTCTAGGAAGATGCTTGAAACTCAACTGGGGCAATTAGCTAAGCAGTTGGCTGAACAAAACAAAGGCGGATTCTCAGGTAACACTAAAGATAACCCTAAGAATGAGTCTTGTAATGCTATTGAATTGAGGAGCAAAAAGGTTTTGACACCTTTAGTTCCAAAAGCTCCAAAGAAGGTTGATGAAGTGGTTGAGGTGGAGGAGAATGATGTAGTTGAAAAAAATGATCATGGAGTAGTTGAAAACGAAAGGAAGAAAAAAATAGAGGGAGAAAAAAATGAGAAATTAATTGATGAAGATTCAATCTTGAGGAAGTCGAAGAGTCAAATTTTGAAAGATGGAGACAAACCACAAGTTATTCCATCATATGTGAAGCTTCCATACCCTCACCTTTCAAAGAAGAAAGAAAAGGATGAAGGTCAATTCAAGAAGTTCATGCAACTTTTCTCACAACTTCAGGTGAACATTCCTTTCGGCGATGCTCTTGATCAAATGCCGTTGTATGCTAAGTTCATGAAAGACTTGTTGACTAAACGAAGGAAGCCTAAGGATGATGAGAACATAGCACTTTCTGAGAATTGTAGTGCTATTCTTCAAAAGAAGCTGCCACCCAAGCTGAAGGATCCTGGTGCTTTTACTATCCCTTGTTCAATTGGACCGGTAGACATTGGAAGAGCTTTATGTGACTTGGGAGCAAGTATAAATCTGATGCCACTTTCAATGATGAAGAAGCTTAAGTGTGGGGAACCAAAACCAACAAGAATGACCATTACTTTAGCTGATCGGTCAATCTCTTACCCTTTCGGTATACTTGAAGATGTGCTAGTCAAGGTTAATGACTTGGTGTTCCCAGCAGACTTTGTGGTCCTAGACATGGCTGAAGATGAAGACATGCCACTCATTCTAGGAAGACCTTTCCTTGCAACTGGTCGTGCTTTGATTGATGTTGAACGTGGAGAGCTAATGTTGAGGTTCCATAAGGAGCAAGTAGTCTTCAATATCTTTGAGGCAATGAAGCACCAAGATGAGAATCCCAAGTGTTACCGGATTGACGTTGTGGAAGAAACAGTCGAAGATAAAACCCTTGAATCTCTACCTATTCAATCTAAGGAGGTGGAAAGTGTGGAATCTATAGACAGACAAGAAGTGATTGAAGATGTTGGAAAGATAGAGGGTGTTAAGCAACTGGAAGTAAGCAAAGAACAGATGCACCAACAATCATCAGGAGACATCCGTGACAACAAGTATGGGGGATTGGCAACTGGTAAAAATGAAATAAAGACTACTACCACTGGTCCAAGTGGTAAATTGGCTTATAGAAGGATTCCCTGTGGGATGCGTAATGGGCCGGCTGCTTTTCGATGGTGTATGCATTCAACTCTCTCTGATACTTTGGAAAGAATTAGGAGGTACTGTGACGAAGGGATGGCAAGAAACAAGCCTGTTGATGAAGCTATAGACATCAAGAAGTCTGGTGCACAAGGAACTTTCAAGGGTAAGGAACAAAAGCTGAAACGGTACCGTGAAGGAGGACTCCCAAACAATGAAGAGGGAGCCACATCAACTAATCCTTAGGGATGGTCATCAGTCAAGCTAGTGACGATAAAGAAGCGCTGAGTGGGAGGCAACCCACTAGATTTACTTTGTTTTTCAATACATTCAGTTTTTATTTTCTTTTTAATGTCAAAGTCCATTGAACTTATTTCCCTATTGTAATTACTCCTGCACTTGTTTATTATTAATGAATTTGTTTTGTTTCATGTGACCTATTCCAGTTTAGTAACAGTTGTTTGATGAAACGATATTCCAAAAAGTTCTAAAGGAGGGGTGACTTGATTCAAAGGCGAAGTGTACGGCGTTGCTAGGTAGTCACATACTCCCAGAAATCTCAGCCATAAGGTTCATTGCCAAATCTTGTTTTTCAATTTACTTATATTTAGATTAGTTTTCCATGCAACTACATTTCTAGAACTTGCATTGTTTCTCTATTATTGATTGGTCTTTGTCAATTACACACTGAGGCAAAAGTGCTTGGTCCTGTGAGCCTTTTTGAAGCCTACCCTGTTTTAATTTGTTGAATTTATCCTTTCTTAACCAATTGTGAGCCGGTAGGATTAGAACTTTTTGTTCGGTGACAAACTACATTACAAGCCTAGAGACTTTTAGGACTTGTCCCTTAATGAATTTCTGAGTTAAGGCATTGTAGAATGTTGCTAAAGATTAAGTTTGGGGTTGCTATTGGAATTTGCAACCAACTAAGTTTGGGGTGGGGGTACTAGAGAATAAGAGAACAAAAAAATGAAAGAAATATGAAATTGTCATGCAATATATACACAAAAATGGTGTATCAAAAAAAAAAAAAAAAAAAAAGAAATTGAATGATGAAAAAGGGACAAAACATTTAAAATCCGAGTAACTTCAAACTCGATTGTCCCTAAATGTTAAAAGTATTCTCTAGTACCTTTGCATTGATTGTATTCCCACAAGGTGAATGAATGAAGGAATGAATTTTGTGCTTTAACTTCCGTAGGAATGCCTAACTCAAATTTTGTGTAGCCTACTTATCCAAATATATCCCACCTTTCACCTAAGCCCCGTTATAACCCTAAAGACCTCAAAAGTGTGTAATGATATTGACTTTGATTGATGTTTAGAAACTTTTCAAGCATATGGTAATATGTAGACCTGCATGTCGACTGGTAGAACCCTATTTCAATTTGATGCGAGGAGTTGTGAATTGGTGGATGCGAACAAGTCAAACTAGCTCATCTTTAGCTAGAAGGAGAATGAACTTTTGGGTACTATCGTTTTGTCAGGTAACTGTTATTTTACTGTCGTTTGTCACTGTTGCAAGCAAATTCCTTGAGGACAAGGAATGGTTTAAGTTTGGGGTTGTGATGACATTCTGTCATTACGTAATATTAGGGACTTATTGTGACATTTTGATAGAGTTCTTATGCAATTTCTACTGTTCTGGAGTGCAAAAAGCTTAAATGTTGAAGTCTGTTCGAAGGAAATCGCGCCACGCCAATTTCAAGCCGTGCTGCGATTTTAGAAGAAAAATTACATCCTCCCTGTTTGAGGGAAATCGCGGCACGCCAATTAACAAGGCGCGGCGCGATTTTGATGGGTCAGGCCCATGACTTCTATAAATACTGCACTCAATCTGAAGAACAGGGGTTACGATTTTGGAGAACGAAAGTGCGATTTTAACACCCAGAAGGCTGCAGCGGAGAGGATTTCATCATCTCTAACCCAGTTTATGTATGTTTTAATTCTTTCATTGATTATGCTATTTGTAAACTCAATTATGAGTAGCTAAATCTCTTAGAGATTAGGTCGGAGATGAACCTATGTAACCCTAATTGATCATATGTTGCTGTGAAACTCTATTACTTATTAATGATATTCTAGTTTTCATTCAATTCAATTGTTCTTACTGCTTTTTATATCCTGATCAAATATAAACATGATTTTGTGAGATCGAATGACTACTGACCATAGCTTTCGACTTAGACCTAATTGAATTGTTCTAATAAACATGGTTAGTCTAGGAATGGATAATCGTTTGTTAGTGATATTAGGTTAACGTGCTTAAACCTTTGATGATTATTAGACCACCTAAGGAATTAGGGGCTGTAGTTTAAAAAGAGGGTCCTAACTCAAGGGATTGATTAGGGCTAATTTGTTAACTATCGTGAAACTAGAGAATCATTAGTAATAATAGGTGCAGTAACCAATTAGGGGAAACATAGAGGATTCGAAGACCTGATCTCATCTCTCTCCTATTTTCTTAATCAAATCTTTACTATTTTATTTGATTTCTTAAAATCAAACCAAATCTACTGCCTAGTGGCAAAACAAAATAAACTTTTATACATCCTACTTTTATAACGAAATTGAATCATTGAAGTTAAAAACAGTCCTCGTGGGATCGATATTTTTACTACTTCGATAGTATTTGGTGCACTTGCCAGAGATCTATCATCCACCAGCACGTACAATGTGATACAGCAACACCCCCTATAATGAAGTTTGCATCAGCTTTTAAAGTATAAAACTCGCGGGAAGTATATATCTAAATACTTTAATAACACACTCACAATTTGTTTCACTTTCATTTGTCTGGTTGAAGAACTTATAAGTGGACAATTTGAGTCAAGCCGGTAGGTGATCATGGCTTCAACATCTACAACCATCAGGTACCATTGAAAATCTGGGGCAACCCTCAATGGAATGTAAATCTGTACAAAAATATGGTGCAATTAAAATTAGAATTATAATCGACTCCGGTTTAAAATGTATAACATTGCCTACACAACATATGCATATAATCCAATAGTGTGTTGCAGACTTACAAACTTCAAATTTGGGAAAGGAGTCATCCAATCTTTGTACTTTTCTCTTATTTGTGTGACGCTGACTCTGTCCTCCAAGTCCAACTAATTGTAAACAAAATAAAATCAAATCTATTGCATCACTACATTTTTGATTACATAACTTGTACAAAATTTGAAAAGTTAACTATAGATTTGTAAGTTCACCGCAAACGAAGGGGGTAATGTCCACACAGATTGCCTATCAACTTGGTTACGTGTGATCCTTGCAGCAGCTAATGCAATTGCCTTCGATATAAATTTAATAACAGTAGTTAATGTCAATATAATCAAATAATGTAAATTTTAAGTTGAATTGGGTTCATACCACTTCATTAATTGATTCACCAGGCGTCAGGCATTTAAGCTCAGCTCTTGTTGCCGTCAACCCCATTGTCCACACTAGTCTCTCATTTCTCAAATTACTATCAGATGCATGATGAAAAAGATAGGTGCACACTTGTGCATCTCTAACAACAAGTCTTTTCATTTCTAATGAAGTTGGGTCAGCTGTCTCCTTTCCCTGAAATGTTACAAAAAAATAAAAATAAAAATAAAAAAAATGGTATATGCATGTAACCCATGTACCCCGTTATCATATTACATGTTTAAGATAAACTTAAGTTTAATAATAATAGTATTTGTTTACCTTTGACGTTTCCCCATCCGACTTCCTTGCCCTTTTTGGTGTAGCTTCCTCCAGTTTTACCGTGACCTTCTTCTCGGATTGAGACAGTTTGGTACTTGTTTTCAACGAACCACGCATCGTTGGATTTGGTGAAGGGGTTTCTTTAAACAATTTCTTGTTTACACCATCTCCAGAGAATGTTGGAGGTGTCTTACTATTTCGTGTGTGTCTTTTGAAGTCGCTACGACTTACCAGCAAAGTTTGTTTCTCAGAGTTATAGCTCTTGGCTGGTGTATCTTCCTTCAACCAGTAATCAGGAACGAATGGTCTCTCAACAGATTTTGAAACATTCCTCTGCATTACACTTAGATCAACACTACGATCATCCATACTTTCCACTCCAGCGAACACGCTGCTGCTACACCCAAACCTCCCTCCACCGAAGTAATCTTCGTCATTTCCAGATTTAGAACTCCAATCCATGTCAGCAAGTTCCTTATCGAAACGTTCTTGTTCAGTAAGCAAGTCCGGGTCATTAGTTGGTTGCTTTTCAAAGTTAGTGGAATCATCTTTCCCTTGTGAAACTGCAATCACTTCCAGAGCTTCAACAGTGGCTTGAATGGCAAATAGAGAACCCCGTAATCCTACCACCTGATCCGTAATTCCCTGTTATACAACATAAAAATTTAGTTTCAAGCAACATTGTCGAAATAGTACCATACATGAAGATAAAAGAGGTGTACCTTTTCAACTGTGTTTTGTTTATTAGCCACTTCATACACAATTAGTTTCAAGCCTTTGATCTCTTCCATCACATCTTCTAGAGTTAATCCTTTTGGGGTAGGTGCTGGCGAATCCTTATTCGCGGCCGATTCATCAAAGTCATCTATGCTATCCATTGTATGTTGTCTACAAAAACATATGTTTTCAGATGTGTTGTTATGATGTTCAAAACACAATATGATTATCATGAACTTCGTACACCACATAACCAAAAACACATGTACAACACAGTCTATGGCCAACACGACCGTGTCCATATCTTGCACGACCGTGCCATTTAAAAGGCAGACTAGCACACTACAAGTCCAGTAGCTACTGACACGGTCGTGTCGACCATACGCACGACCGTGTACATTATGCAGCACCAAATTATAGCTTATTTGTACATTTTTTTATTAATAACATCATGGTATACATCATTCACTACTAGGAAAAAAACACATTATGATCACACAAAAGGAATAAACCCTTTATGTTAGGTGTTTGCTATTTTCATAAAGAACTTTTGTTTTTTTCCTTTCAAGTTTTAAGAACATCAAGTAGAACATCAACAAAAAGGACACTAAAAAAGGATAATGTTAAGAACATCAAGTTTTTCCCTTTCATAAAAAGTGATTTTAAGGAAACTTTGTAAGAGCTTTATCAACACACAAAATAACTTAACAAAAAGTTTATTGTACACCTACCGTAATGAAGGAGGATGTTGAAGTTCTTCAAGTTGGAAATCATTTTCTTCAGCCATTGTGTTCAGATATTTTGTTTCTCTAAGATTTTCTGATATGTTAATGTTACAATGGATAGAGAATAAAGAGAAACTTTGCTTAAACATAGACATAACTCTATGCAAAAAGCCTACCATATGATGTGTCTCACTAGCATTGGTCCATTGGTTATTAAAAAACCAATATATGTCTTATGTTGATGTGTAAAGAAAAGTGTCATTTTGGCATTTCATTTACACTGTCACGTGCAATCTAATGGCCAAAGTATGGTACTAGGTTATCAATCTAATTAGTGGGCCCATGTAGTTACATGGAGTCACCATCAACTACTTTTATATAAAAAAAAAATATTAACTTAAATTGTATTGAATATTATATTTTCTTCCCTATAAATACACTCCCTTAGTTCTCAATTTCTTACACAATTACTCTCTTCCTAACATACTAAATTTTCATTCTCAACATGTCAACTCAACCATCGGCGCCTGGACCAGTAAAGTGCAACGTCAAGTTGGAAAATGATGGTTCTGTCCACGACGCTTGGTACTTGATACCAGTCGAGACGCTATCCGAACTATTTCGCTACTTCAACGAATATTTCATGAGGTACTATGAACCAACTCGTAGGGTGAAAAAAATTTATTGCATAACACCATACTACTCGTTGGAAACTGTCCATAACGACTGGAAATTAAGCTACGATGTCAAGCATCTTGAAACCGACCGTGAGGTTGAAAACATGTTTCGATGGAGGACAAACGTAGGGGACCATTTGTATTTGTATGTTACAAGTCAATTATCCAACTAGTAGATCCCACCAATTATTGTTATCCTACTCAATGTATCGTATTTTTTTTTATGTATTTTGGCATTTGTGATGTGAACCTCATGTAATCGTTTAATTATTGTTATATTATCATGTTGTCTTTGCAAGAAGTTTTACAGAATTCAATGTTGTTTTGTTAAGCTCCATCAACAAAAATAATATTGTTTTGTTAGGTACATTTAAATCAGTTGAGGTGCAGAAATTGATATACATAATTTGTGGTCAAACATTGATGTAAATCATCATAAATAATAAAAAACCAACAAGAGTTTTTGTAAAAAAAAACAAAAAAACCAACAGAAGTCTAAATGACATAAGTAAAAAAGTACATTTAGTTTTCATACCTTTTCTTCATGTCCATGGCCACATCCTGTTAGAATTGTTACATTCCTATTTTCCTTCTTTATAACCATTATCTTAATGAAACCTTTGCCCCAATAGATGATAAGAACATTGATTTTTTCCACTACAAATGAATAAAAAAAAAATATTATGCAATATACAATGTTCTGTAAATTCATTTTATCAGAACTAGTCTAACAAAATTATGAGATTGTGCATCTAAATATAGACTTTTGTATAAAATTATTGGTCTGTAAATTAAATGTTAGTATTTAATATCCAACCAACAAATGATAAATGTTAATGGTATGGTTACACCAACCAAAGTCTGTCAAAAATATTTGATTACTACAAACCAGAAAATAGAAGAATCTCCTTCTTATCTACAATGTACTTTTTTCCTTGTACTACTACACATGGGAGACAGCTTTTTCTATGTCCAAATCACAATCCAAAACAGCTTTTTCACTATAAGGTACCCATCAAAGCTGACTTTCTGTCAACACTGTTTTGTCCATTGGATAAACCAGTGTCTCATGTACTCACTCAATTCAAATCAAAATAATTTTGGTTCCCACTTGGATTTTGGCCAATTTTTCCCTCTTTGCTTTTGGCCAAATTTCGAAATGCTTAATGTAGGGTTTAGGTGGCAATATTTTGTAATTAATAACATAGTTAAATAGGTCACTAAATAAATAAGTCACTTAATTAACAACAACAATAATATAAAAATACATCTTAATGTAGGGTCTAGGTTTCTTTGCGCACGGTCGTGCTACAATACAGCACGGTCGTGCACTAACTGACTGAGTTATACTACTACATATGAGAACGGTCGTGCACAATTATGACACGGGCGTGTTACCAAACACTGGTAACAACCTTCTTTTCAATTAAAATATACACACGACCGTGCACGATTATTGCACGACCGTGCATGAGATAATTAACTTATAAACCTAAATGGAAAAATAGCCTAAATACAAATACCATAGTAAATTTGACCTGGAGATTAAGCACGACCGTGCGTAACATGGACACGATCGTGCATCACTTCACTGGTTATTAGACACGAGCGTACTTCACAACGACACGACCGTGCTTAACATCATTGTTAGCAATATAGCTGCTTGTTCTTTATTCTCAGTGAAGATGGTCTTCAGTTTGTGATGAATGCTAGAGAACCCAGAACCAACACCAGTACAACAATTAAACATTTGATCTTACACATTGAATATTTTGCCTTCCTCAAATCTTCCTTCAATATAGACAACTCATAACAATGGTTTTTTTTGACAAAAACAATATCATCCATTAATCTCTTGTGAACATGTAGTGATTCATTCCTAACTTCTCTTTTAATTTCCAACAGTTGCTGGTTACATTCTTCAAACTGTTTTTGGAGGAATAATAATTCAATCTCAGATTGAATCTTCACATGCTGAATATCCTCCTCAATTAAATGTTTCATATCCACCAATTTAGCATCCAATTCTTTATTCAAAGCATCAAACTTCATAGCTTGATCAACTAGTACACACTCCAATTCATGTTCTAAGGTAGAATTTTTAGAACCAAAATCCGTCAACTTACTTTCCAGAACTTGGGTTGAATCCTTTTCACATCCAATTGGTTCACACCACTTGAAAAATTCACACCTTTGTTTGCTTTTGTTTTTTTTGTTGTTGTTCTTGCAAACGTAAAACAGCCGGTTTGGATTTTCATTAGTCATTGAAACCTTTATCGCTGCTATTTTGTTACAATGGCATACCTTGTTGGCATATTTAATCCAGCTCTGTCTCTCTCCCATGTTGCTTGATGAGGCCTTTGAGACATTCATGGTTGCACTGTTACAATCAAATAATATTAATAATGAGTCAATCAATAAACCTAAAAATCAAACAATCAATTATAATAATATTTACATTTCATCAACTTCCAAAACAAAGTGACAGAATTTCTGCAACTTCTTCAACTACCTTTAAACTACAATTTAACAATATTATAAGACCACATATCAAATCAAAATGAAGCAACAAATTACAAAATTGAAGCAACAAATTACAACACACGAAATTGAAGCAAAGGATAAAGTTTAAGAACCATCATCAGCAAAGTGAAATTCAACAACACAACAACTTATCTGACATATTCAACATTGAAGCAACAAATTACAAAATCAAACTAGATATCTAATTCAAAAGTAAGTCCAAAAGGAATTGAATAACAAGAGGATGGGAAAAAGTTATTACAATGGAAAACTTACAATTGTGTGGAGTTAATGTTGTCAGGAGAAGAAGAATTCGGATCTGAATGATGAGAAGAAGATGGCTTCAGTTGCTCTTGCTCACTTCAAGAAATTGAGAACAAATTTGGAATTTGGTTTAAGTGTTTTTATGGATCTTAGTAGCTCAAGGTAATGAATGCAACATATGAAAGTAATTGGATCCCCAATTATTATTTCAACCATATACCCTAAATGTTTGTTTGGTTGGTGCTTAAAGGTAGATGGAAAAAGACTTATATGATATGTTTGTTTATGAAGAGTGTTTGGTTATATATAAATAGGATAGATGTGAATTTATTTAATAGCTAACATAATTAAAATAATTAAAATAAAGCCTAACTAAACAATTTATCTTGCAACCCTAAATCTATCTTTTAAATGTGTTTCTCAGCCAAGCCAAATGTGTCAAGAGCAATTTTCAAAACACAAATCATAAATAAATAGTTACTCTCTTGTTCTTTACTCAGCTACTCAAATAGGTATGAGTAGCTAGACTTTACTATGACTGAATAGGTATGAGTAGCTAGAAAAATGATGATTTTGAAAATGAATATCAAATAAAGTCCAACCCTATTAGAAGAAACAAAATTGTGAAAATTAAAAAAAAAATATCATGGATTTTACAAAGAAGATCAAATGATAAAAGGAATTGAGGACCTTCATAGTTTCAAAAGCTTCAAATGATAAAAGGAATTGAGGTGTCTAACCTGTTAGGATAGTAGGATAATCAACATGAAAATCAAAATCATATACAATGAACTGTCGTGAGGCAAGCCTATAAGAGAAGTCAATTTCAAAACATTTTTAAGCAGACCAATTAGACAAAATATATGCTAAAACCAACCACAAAACATTTTTAAGCAGACCAATTAGACAAAATATATGCTAAAACCAACCAATTTAGGGTTTTGAGGACTTGTATAAGCTTTATGTAAGTTATGAGGTTAACTTCCTTGGAACATTACACAGATAGACTGACTTGACATGTCTAATAAACGAATCTCACTTATAACTTACTGTGATGAATTTTAAAAAGAAGATCAAATAAAATCCAACCCAAATAGAAGAAAAATAATTGTGAAAATTAGAAAAATGATGAATTTGAAAATGAATATCAAATAAACTCCATTCCTAATAGAACAAACAAAATTGTGGAAATTTAAAAAAAATGATGAATTTGAAAAGGAAGATAAAATAAAGTCAAACCTTAGTAAAAGGAACAAAATTGTGAAAATTAGAAAAATTATGATTTTGAAAAGGAAGAACAAATAAATTCCAACCCTAGTAGAAAGACCACAAAACGAGTGATGAAACTCACAACTCTTACCCTAATGACAATATTCTTTGACCTAAAGTACTACAAAGACCTCAAAACGAGTGATGAAACTCAAGATTCTTACTCTAACTGAAAGAATCTTAGAGTCAAAGTAGTTGGATGAACGTTCAGGGACTAACCAAACTTTTTATCGACTAACCAATCTCACAACTCCAACCCTAATGACAATATTCTTTGATATACTACAACTTAACTTCAATTGCCTTGTACTATAAATACATTCACATTGTTACATTTGAGTATACCACTACTCAACTCTTTCTTCCTTTCCTTAAAAAAAAAAAAAAAACCAACTATTCCACTATGGCTCTCACCCATACACACAATCACATACAAGTTATGATTCCAGATTCCCCAGAGACATTTTTTGGTGCAGTCAAATTATCGTTTAAGGTACATTTCTCTACCCCTAATTTAACAACATCCAAAATTTATTTCGGCTTCAGCTGTTATCTTCTTCCTTATATTTTAGTATCTAAAATTTTTGTTATATTTTTATTTTTTCAGGCACGCGTTGAATGTAATTTTTGTTATATTTTTATTTTTATTTTTATTTTAATGCCACGTTTTAATGTAATTTTGATGTATGTCATGTTTTTATTTTAATATGTAACAGCCACCATCAATTTTACCATCAATTTTACCCAATATATCATAATCAAGCTTATATGATATGTTTGTTTATGAAGAGTGCTTGGTTATATATAAATAGGATAGATGTAAATTTATTTAATAGCTAAAATAATTAAAATAATTAAAATAAAGCCTAACTAAACAATTTATCTTGCAACCCTAAACCTGTCTTTTAAATGTGTTTATCAGCCAAGCCAAATGTGTCAATAGCAATTTTCAAAACACGAATCATAAATAAATAGTTGCTCTCTTGTTCTTTACTCAGCTACTCAAATAGGTATGAGTAGGTAGACTTTACTATGACTGAATAGGTATGAGTAGCTATACTTTACTATGACATAATATGTATGAGTAGCTAGACTTTACTATGAGATTTACTTTTCCCACCGTACTGCCTTATCGCATGCCTTGTATGTTTTACCAAAATACCATTTAACCGGACTAGTTCAAATATGTCATCAAAACCGATCAAACTAGAAACTCTTACCATAACTAGAAGAAACTTCGAGTCAAAGTACTTGGATGAAGAAACAAAATTGTGAAAATTAAAAAAAAAAATATGATGAATTTTAAAAAGAAGATCAAATAAAGTCCAACCCAAATAGAAGAAAAATAATTGTGAAAATTAGAAAAATGATGATTTTGAAAATGAATATCAAATAAAGTCCAACCCTAGTAGAAAGACCACAAAACGAGTGATGAAACTCACAACTCCAACCCTAATGACAATATTCTTTGACCTAAACTACTACAAAGACCTCAAAATGGGTGATGAATCTTGTAGTCAAAGTAGTTGGATGAATGTTCAACGGCTAATCAAACTATTTATCGACTAATCATGCTTACAACTCTAACCCTAATGACAAGATTCTTTGACCTAAACTACTACAAAGACTTCTTAACGACTAATCAAACTCAAGATTTTTAGGTTAACCTAAAATAATCTTGGAGTCAAAGTAATTGGATCAAAGTTCAATGACTAATCAAACACTTTATCGACTAGTCAAGCTTGTAACTCTCACCCTAATGACAATTTTCTTAGACCTACACTACTATAAAGATTACTTGGATAACTGTTCAATAACTAATCAAAATATTTACCGACTAATCAAGCTTGTAACTCTCATAGTAATGACAATTAACTTTTTCCTAAACTACGTCATCAATGTCTGAACGACTGATCAAACTCTCAACTCTTACCCCGACAAGTAGAATAATATACGATAAGTATTTTGATGAATGTTTAATGCCTAATCAAACTATTCACCAACCTATCTTGCCGACAACTCTAACCCTAACGACCATAGTGTTCGAATTAAACTCACGCCTTAACTGCATGATTCCTCTACCTAAACTAGTTCAAAGATGTCACCAAGACCGATCAAACTAGAAACTCTTACCCTAACTGGAAGAATCTTCGAGTCAAAATACTTGGATTTTTCTTCATTGACTACTCAAACTCTTGTTATCGATTACCCTAGCTTGCATCTGTAACACTGTTGACAGATGGTAATTAATCAATCAAGATATTTTATACACAACTATTTTTTATACACATTAAAATTTAAATAACATAATACTACATTATTTAATCATTAATAAGAAGATAGTTCACCGGCTAATGAAGCAACTTACAACTCTAACCGCAATGACGTAATTCTTTGACCTAAAGTACTTCAGAGAATACTAGACTATATTTATATGGACCAAAAACTTATTAAACCCTCGTATAATCATTAATAAGAAAACTTATTAAACCCTCATATAAATGATTTAATCATTTATGTTTTAATCATTTTATTTGTAATTAGGCTTTTTTAGGCTTTAATCTATAGATATTACAATAAAATCCATAAAAAAAACAAAAATTATATAGCTATTGTGTACTTTGAACACTGTAAGTCTCTTAAACTTACTATCATTGGAAGGGAACATGCCTGTATGAGACATTGTTGTTTTGCATTTTTAAAATAAGGTATTAAAAACTTTGATTAAAACATAACAATATACTCTTGCACGGTCGTGTTACGTATACACACGACCGTGCCTTTCAGTTTATATGTCAGCACGACCATGTCAATATACAACACGACCATTAATTCACGTTTTTCTTAGGCCACTTGAACTAAACACGACCGTGTAATTATTACAAACGGTCGTGCCCGAAACCACTTTTTTTTTCCCACTAATTCCCTTTTTTCTTAGGCCACTTGAACTAAACACGACCGTGTCATTATTACACACGGTCGTGCCCGAAACGTGTCATAATTAAAAGTGCATTCCTTTTTTTAATCATTTATGACACAGTATGACATGGAATTGAAACTGTTATTAGAGCTTCTGACATGTCCATAAGTTATAAACACAGTATGACAGAAAATTAAATTTTCGTTAACGTGTATAAGTGTCTCAAAGCATCGTTTTCCAAACTATTACTAGCATGTTTCTGAAACATTACACTGACTTGACATGTCTAATAAACGAATCTCACTTAAAACTTACTATGATGAATTTTAAAAAGAATATCAAATAAAATCCAACCCAAATAGAATAAAAATAATTGTGAAAATTAGAAAAATGATGAATTTGAAAATTAATATCAAATAAAGTCCAATCCTAATAGAACAAACAAAATTGTGGAAATTTAAAAAAATCTCAATTATATACAAGTGAACTTGTTTACTTGACGAAAGCGCGCCCATGTGGCTTAATGGTTACAGACTTGTCCTTGCAACTTTGAGGGTTTGGGTTCGAGTCCCTACAACCACTTTTTTTGTCCATTAATTCCCTTTTTTTTAGTCCAGTACAAATACACACGACCGTGTCATACTTACACACGGTCGTGTTCGGAACGTTTCATAATTAAATGTGCATCCCTTATTTTTAATCATTTACCAATTATGTTTTAATGATTTTCATACTAATGATTTGTTTTCATTTATGATAATCATTTTCATATTAATGATTATTAATGATTTGTCAACAACCCACAATTCCACCAACTCACCAAAACATTTAAAGGTGTCTCCTACCTCAATCTTCTTCTTTTACTTCCTTCTTATTATAATTCCTTCTTCTTCTTCCTCCTGCAGCGCCAGAAATCATCACCATCATCAACCTTAGGTTTTCCCCTTTCGAAATCTACACTCACTATTAGGTAATTAACCTCCATTTCTTTCTTTCCTTTTACTTAATTTCATGCAGTTGGTTGCTTTTTATTGAATGTTGAAGCACTACATTGATAGAGATTGTTAGGTTCTTTTTGCTTTCATTATTCTTATTAGGAATGAGTTTCTGATTGGTGGGTATTGTTACTCCTGTTTGTTTCTTATATGGGGCTTCTGATTAATTGTTATCAGGAAATGTTAAATACTACTATTTCATTTTTTTTCTGCTTATGAATCTTGTTGTTACTAGTACTGCCATATGTGGGTGTACAATTAATGTATGTAAATTGTTACTACTTTTTGTTTGCGACAGGAACAGAAATTTTGAAAAAATGGCTTCTAAAGGAAAGGGTGTTCATGTTGGCAGCACTTCTTCCGGAACGCAGAAACAGGGTAGACTCAATGAGAGGGGACTTATTCTTCACAAATCTGAAAAGGTGAGGTACAGTATGCTTGTGAAAAGAGACGTTGTACCCAATAGGTACCCCGATTCAGCCGCTCTACAGGCATTGGGTATAGAGGACAATGTCACGACATTGATTAGTAATGTAGGCTGGAAAGATTTCGTAGGCGAGACGCACTTTGCCTTCGAAACTAGTACACTAGAATTTTTAAGTACCATCTCTTTTGTTCATGATGCAGACAATTACAAAAACCCAAACCACACCGTTTCATTTAGTTTGGGCAACGTGGAATATAACATGTCCCTCACTCAATTTAATGACATAATGGGCTTCGAAAGCACGGGGATCATTCATGATAAAAAGCATCGACATTTTGACAAACAGGAGTTTTGGTTTAAAATAACTGGCCGGAACCGTTTTAATGGCAAAACTGCCAAGGCCAGCATGATACAAAACCCTGTTTTCAAATACTTGCATAGAGTTATGGCCTGCACCATTTTCGGTAGGCCGGAAACTGCAACTGTGAGGTCTGATGAGCTATTCCTTTTGTGGGCCATGATTAACAAATGTCCCGTAAACACTGGCTACTACCTATTAGACCATTTGGCATATGTGGCGGCACAACCAAAAGGTAAGATAGTGGCGGGGGGATTGGTAAGTTTCATTGCATGGAAGCTGGGAGCGAGAACTGCAACACAAGAAATTGGCATTGACGGGAACTATGCCATTGATATCGATTTCTGTAAAAATATACATATGGTAAGGGATCTAGATGGGGACAACAAGACTTTTATATTGCAGGTATTCAACGAAGATTCAATCTTGTTGCCAGATCCATCGAGAACTGACGTAACAAATCCAGCAAATTGGCTTTATATGGATTTAGATTCACGGGTACCTAAAGAGCAGGCTGGCAGAGATGAAGAGATGGGTGATTACCGGGAGGAGCAACAACCTGCGACTGGAATGAAAGACGACGATGATGATTGGCGTCGAAGAATGGAGGCGAAGGCTGACAGGACGTATGATGAGGTTGCATGCATCAAACGAATGCTTGCAGAAACGATGCAGCGACTCAACTTCCATTATCCTCCACCCGGTCCAGAATGATAAACTTTAATGCTTTGTGTGAACAATGATCCAAATATAATTATGTTGTAAATTATATTAGCTCTGAACTTGCTGAACTTGTTTGCATGTTAACAAAACACATGGCTCGTGCTAGTAATTGGCATGCTCTGGTATGTTGTGCACATTTTTATTTCACTAATGATTGTTGGTTCTACTGGATATGGCACCTGATACACACACGACCGTGTCTAATTCAAGCACGGTCGTGCAGCTATTGCAGACAGAACACCAGTCACTTTCTGTCTTTCTTACACGACCGTGTTATTACACGCACGGTCGTGCGTCTGTCCCAAAACAATTTCAAGGCAACAACCAGTGGTTTAAGGCACGACCGTGCCTATTTAAAGCACGGCCGTGCGAACCTTCCACTACTTTTTCAAATCCAACTCCAGTCACTTTAAGCACGACCGTGTCATTATAAAGCACGGTCGTGCTCACCTGTCATTGCTTTTTTTTTTTGGGGATTTTTTAGCTTTCTATTAACTCTTATAGTTTACTTTTTTTAGTATAAAAATTGTCAACTAATTTCCAAATAAAATAACATACAAAAATATTAATTTCCAAATAAAATAATATCTAATTATTTGTTAATTCAATGTTACATCTTAATATTATTAATATAGTTTACTTTCTACATAATTTCCTTCTATTAACTGTACAATTAATAATACTCCAATGTTTAATTTCTGATACCATAATTTCTCATAATTCAATCATTCATCATTGACTTACAATATTTTTTTGGTAGTGATTGACTCACAATATAAATAAACATTATTAATATTATGTTATACCAACAAAACATCTTATAATTTCTCCAATTTATTTTTCCAAAACATCATAATTCTTCATCTTGTAATTTTTCCACAACAATTTTACTACCCAAATATAACACCCAATTTATTCATCTTATAGTTTCTCCCATTTATTTTTCCCAAAAACTTCAAATCCAATTACAACCGTCCAATTTAATAAAACAACTTCTACTAATTTTCAGATTTTTCAATATTCAATTCAATTGAATTTGAATTGTCAACAAATAAATAAAATTATGCATGGAAAAAATATTTCCTATTTTCGGGCCAAGAATATTAAATTTGGCAGCCCATATATAAAATTTTACTCACAAATGTCAAGCCCAAGTCCAATACAAACCCCACCAAAAAAATTGCAATATAAAATTCAGATTTAATCAAAGGAGTGGGTCCCGCGTGGGACCCACATGCCATCTCTCCCTTTGTGGCAGCAGGTCACCCATTTCTCAATCCAAACAAATCTCAACCGTTGGCATTAAAATAATAATATATGAACGGTCCAGATTTGATTTGGGCCCACAAAATGCACAAGTTTGTGTTGTGCACAAGTCTTTTGCTTGTGCATTGTAAATCCCACCGGTTCTTCTAGCAATTGTGAACAGTGCTTGAAAGTTTTACTCAATATTGATGATATTGATTATAAAAGCATACACAAAATTGTACTCTGTCTCATTTTCTGCTGCATGCTATCCTTTTTCCATTTTTTTTGTATTCGCCTAGCTTGCTCTGCATGGTACCAATACAAGGGTAGGTCATCACTTCATCATCGATCATCAACTCTCAAGTGTATTTGTCAAGAAGGACTACACGTCACATATTGATGTGAAGTTTCAAAGGATCATTAGAAAAACATTAAAACCAAAAACATTCAAATATTCACAACTCAAAAAATATCTTTTTCTTAACAAACCTTGATTTTCAATCAAGTGACTTCTACATCTTTTTTTAAATCAAATTTCAATTAATTTTAATCATATTTAGACTTTATTTTCTACAATGAAAATCAATCAACTTCACCTTTTTTGCCACTTTGGCTCTTTTACCTTTAAAAACATTTTCAAACTTTAAAATCAATCTTAGCAAATCACTCGGCTTTTTACCCCGAACTACGTGATTTTGATCCCGCTCGGGTACATAGGCCAAAGACTTTGAATTTCCAAATCAACAAAAATACAAAAAACATTTTTTTTCTTTCTTTATTTACACTTAACCTTTTTTTTACAAGCAAGCAACATTTTAGTACAAGATAATTAAAAGCAAGAGGCTTCTATTGAGTACTATAGACGTTTAGGATGTTAATACCTTCCCTTAACGTAACCAACCCCGAACCTTTAATCTCTAAAATATAGGGTTTATTCGATCTTTTCCTCTTTTCCTTGGAAAAAATAAAAGCTCGGTGGTGAACTAAAAATTGCGAGTCAACTATAATCAATAGCCTGATATTGAAAAATAACCGCTACAGAAATAGAAACTTCACCGGGGACAATCCCCTAAGTGGGTTAAACCTATCTTGTTTTTCTTTATCTTTGTGCTTTATTTTACTTGTAAATTGTAAATATGTGCCTATGTGTTTATCTTTTCACGTGAGTGGTGAGATAAGTCCTACACCCGGACTTGAGCGAAACATAAGATAGGATGGTGGTATAATCAAAGTGTCATACCGAGAGTAAGTCTCGGCTCTTGGTACAAGTGATATAACCCCGCTCAGTTGAGGTCTCTTGAAAGTAATACTATGTCAGCATGAGTAGTCGTGTTTGGCATTATTATTTTCAAGTGACCCATGAAGTTGAGGACCTTTAGAGTTACCTTTAACCCATCTTAGCCTTTTTAGGGTGTAGTGCGATGGCTAATCAAGAGTAGTCTTGAGTTGGTTGATACGTGATGCTACACTCAAACGAGACTTTCCTACGAATGTTGTTGGACCGGGAGTAGTCCCATAATCCGATAATATTCGAAAGTGGTTAATGAATTTGGGAACTTGGTAGAACCTGAAATTCAGGCACATGTGAAACCATAGTCCCTACCATGCGGCGTGTTTACCCTTGACTCCAACATTATGGACTTAACCTCACACCATGTTTTCTCCGTTCTTTAGCAAAATCATGCATTCATTCATAAATTTTTTTCTCATCAATATCGTAGGGCTTAGATAAGTTTTTTGCAAACATCAAAGGTATGGACTTTGTAAGGAGGAACAGTAAGAAATACAACTTCAAAAGTCTTAACTAAATTTTAGCTTTTGTTAAGGACTTCTCCATTGGCTTATTCTTGCCTTTGAAAACAAAAACTGATTGCTATACTTTTACAATTTTCAAATAAAATCATGTTCCTCTGCAATGTTTACAATTCACTTCGACAAGCCCTTCGATAAAATAAAAATTGTTTATTTTTGCATAAACATCATGCATCATGCTGCATTCATAGTTTCAAGTCCGAGTCTCACACGTTGTTTTTCCATAAAAAGGTCAATCCACTTCAGTCAAAAAGTGGCCCGACGTCCAAAGTCAATTCGCAACTACAACACTCGTGCAAAACCTTGTTCAGACTAGAGCCCAGGGCAACTCTTGGATATCACATGGAGTGTTTCATATTTAATCAATGTATTTGACAAGTTCAACACCTCCAATTTAGGAACTTCAAAGTCCAATCCATGTAGGTTCACGGAATAACACCCACCTAAGTTCAAATGTGTAATCTTACAACATGTCTTTAAAACATATTAAATACTTTCCTCAGATATAAAAGTGCAATAAGTAAAATCAATTTGTTGCAAATTGGGGAAACAATGGGCGATGAGAAACAGGTCACTGCTATAGTCACAATCAATGTTGGAGCATATGAGAGAGGTTAAAATTGTAATCTTTTTGGAGAAAGCTTGTAACCCATTTGCAGGAATTTTTTTCGGAGAGCTTGAGCAATGTGAGTTTGAATCGGAAACAAGTGATTTTAGAGAGAAGTTTGTCCTTGTCACCGCGAAAGGACATCAGATTAAGGGATGTGAGGTATGTGAACCTTGTAAAGAGGCGGTGAAGAAAAAGGCATGTTTGTTTAATGACACGGAGTGAGAGTTTGTGGCGGTTGGTGAGGGAGAGAAGTTGTTTGGAGACAACAAAGAGAGACTTTATGTAGTGACGGCCGTCATCATCGTTGTTTATAAATTGCAAGACATGTTCCCAGCAATCATCAAGTAAATAAAAATAGGCAGCTTCAACCATTTTTGTGTTTTTGTTTTCTAATACAATCAACCTTCCTGTAAAAAAAAATAGTTACATGAGTGTAGGATAAAATAAACTATATATGTGTAAACAAAAAACTATATATAATTAAATATTTCCTAAGAAAAAAAAAACTTCAACATCTGTTATAAAAGTTCAGAAATTCCCTAAAAAAACCAAATTCATAATTTTTTATATTTTCTTCTAATTCATAAAAAATATCGAAATCATAATACTCTTTGGAGAAGGAAAAAAAATCAACTTAATAGAAGCCTAGACACATTACACTCTTTAAAGAATGAATTGTCTTTTTAAGTGATTACGTGAATCGTAAAATAACCTGAGTGTTGCAAAAATTAATAGAAGACATTATATAACAGAATTGAAAGGGCATGTTAATCTCTAAAAAAAATGCAATTGAATGGAAATTATGATATATATATATAAGAGAGTAGGCGCATAAGATATATAATTAAAAATATAATTTCCCTTCTTTTGATTAATTCAATTTTTCCATGAATCAATGATATGAATGTTATCTCTTGAATAGCAGAAATCATGTTGTCGAACAAACCTTTTTTATTGAGGAGAAATTTTTTCGTCGAACATACCTTCTCTAGGGACCGATGTTAGCCAAGCGGGAATCTTGTTGTCGAACAAACCTTCTCTAGTGAGCACAAATCTTGTTGTCGAACAAATTAAACCGTCTCTAAGGACCGATGTTAGCCAAATCAAAGAGATCTTCAGAGAGACCATATGGTTTCTTTTCAGCTTGGGTTTATTGGTTAGGGTTTATGAAAAAGTGATATGATATCCAGCACCACCTGAGTTCTATTTATACTCACTTATGAGAACCTAAGAAGGTATAAGACATTTTAGTCAAAAAAAAAAAAGTATAATTGCCTCGTTGAGCATGTCCTTGTTTCTTCAAGACAAAGTTTTCTCATTAAACTCCTTAACAAGTGTCATTAGGGCTAGGACATTTGTTCGCATTTACCATATTTTAATTATAGTATTTACAAAGATTTGTGGTATTTCTCGTCATTTAGTTGTTCTATAGTTTTAAGTCAGGGATTACAGTATTTGATATTCATAAACTATAGGCACGCTAAATGTAGTGAAACTTTACAGACAAAAAAAATATGTTGGAATTAGATTTCATTAGCTACACCTTTCAAGTATTCTCTTGATCGATTATATATTGTCAGGGTTAGTTGATTTGTATGATAGAATTATGATATGAAAGTGGGCATCTACAAATGAAATTATTTTAGATACTTTAGATAATGAGTTTTTGTCAAGCACTCTAAATGAAATAATCAATTGAGGAGTTTCATGTCGAAAACAAGAATAAAGAACATAAATAATTCACTAATATAATGAAACAAAGATTATATATAATCAATCAGATGAAGAGATTACAATAGAATCATACTTAAGTGCACATAATCCCAACAAAAAAGGAAATTTGCCCTTCTTAGATATCATTTTCCCATTGGTTCTTTCTCAACACTTTGTCCATGATGGCGTAACAAGTTATAGTTGTATTGCAAAGTTAAATAGTTGACTCGCTAATTCAATGATATTTTTAGTCTATGACGTCTTATCTCATACTTAAGAGTTTGATTATCTAACCTTAAGAAACAAAGTTCAAATTTTATCCGGAACAATTTTAAAATGATTATTAATATCACTTTAATTAATAATATTCTCTTCCTCAATTTATATTAAATAAATAAAAATAAGATGATTCTAGTTGATAATCACACAAAAGTAAATAGCTTTTTGTTTAACCTTTGACAAGGATATCAATACGATCTAAAATGCACATTACGTTACCTTTTTTATATGATACTTTCAATTAGTTCTCAATTAATTTGTCCTCAATTATCGAAGCATACACAAAATTGTACGTACCTTGTCTCATTTTCTGCTGCATGCTATCCCTTTTCCATTTTTTTGTATGGTACCAATACAAGGGTAGGTCATCACTGCATGGAGAAGCCAGCAGTAAGAGTGATACCAACCCAACACAAGCAATAAAGGTTCTGCTACCACTTGTCATTTATTGGTCACCTTTCACTGTTGTATCCATGATCATCATG
Source organism: Medicago sativa (assembly GCF_051527215.1). Lineage (NCBI taxonomy): Eukaryota > Viridiplantae > Streptophyta > Magnoliopsida > Fabales > Fabaceae > Medicago > Medicago sativa. The sequence goes on from NC_140754.1 coordinate 1,048,891, forward strand.
ATATGCATTATTTGAAACTAAAATTACCATGACTTGTGAATTTTGTTTCTAAAAATACTTGTGCCTCGTAGTTTCTGAAAGCCAAGATTCTTTTCTTCCATAATAATTTTAATTTAAATTACAAACGTTTAAACATTTTGATTACTTCAATTTTAATATATTGAATTATAAATAGTAAACACTTAATTTTTTTAATTGCAAACATAAGATGCTTTGATCTTTTCGGTTAAAAATGTTTGGGAGGGAAGAACTCATCTTATGTACCTCATAAATTCTCCGACCAAACAAGGCACTGCTAAGCAGCGTTGAAAACCAAGACCACTATCATTCATGGTAGCCTAAAAAAAATGTGTATCTTTTATGAACTATTTTAACTTTTGAAATATATTATTAGCCTAAGCTGACTTGATTTTCTTAGCCAAAACTTCCAGATCATAGTTTCAATTAAGATTTAGTTCATGGAGATTAAATTAATGAGAGAAGTATTTAGCATTTACCTTACAAATAATAGAACTCTAATAAATTTACAAATATTTAAACACACAACATTTTGATCATTCACGTAACAATAAATTTCATTTGTGATGACCAACCCAAATTATGTATGTTATATCTTGAATCTTTGGCAACATTGGATAAACCAAATGAACATTAATAAATTTAACTTAGGATAGGTAAGTTTAAGTTAATATAAAAATGAAATAAATTAAGAGAATTGATACCACAAGCAACTCATGGAGTGATAATATTGAAACTTTTTGATAGTGTACTGGTACTACTCCTTAATATAATGATGAAATTTTCTATAAATTGTATTTTCAGCAGAGGCAACTGTCAACTTCCATTTTCATGATTTAAATCTTTTTTCTGCTACTTCTAACCTTTTTCTATTTTCATTGTATTTTCATGATTCCAATACAATGGGTAGGTCATCAACTGTTGAAAACAACATGGAGAAGTGAAAACACACAACACAAAAGCAGAAAAATATTTGGTACCCCATGATCATTAAAGGTTCTACTACCATTTGTCATTTATTGAATTTAATGGTCACATTTCATTGTTGTATGTATCCATCCATGATCATCATGATATGCATTATTTGAAAGCAAAATTACCATGACTAGTGAATTTCGTTTCTAAAAATACTTGTGCCTCTCAAAGCCAAACGTTTCATCTGTTTTCTTTTCTTCCATAATAATTCAAATTTAAATTACAAACGTTTAAAGGAACATGTTGAACAAGGTATTCAATTGTATCTTGTCAAGAAGGACTACACATATTGATGTGAAGTTTCAAAAGATCATAAAAATATTTGCATTTGAACGAATATTACTTGAAAAAGTTCATACTTATAAGAATGCATCACACATTTTAGTCAAAAAAAAAAACAAGAAGAAGAAAAATGTATCAGACATGTTAATCAAGTTAGTCACCACTTATGCTTGAACTTGATACATGTTTCTATGTAACCACTATTGCTTGAATTTTTATTCTAATTTGACAAAAGTAGATCGAAAGCAAAATAAATTCTGTCCTCTTCCATAAATTCTCCTCTAAGAATACCCTTTGCAAGTTCATTTTCCACATTTTGTTGAATCACTGGCTTCACAAGTCTAGCACCATACATATATAGCTTGGATCATACCCTAAACTTCCAAGAAGTTGGATAGCAGGTTCTGTTACTTGGATTTTCATCTACAACTGTAATAATAAACATAAAAAGTCAATAGCATGAAAACAGTTTGCAGCAAATCTTGAAATCACAAAGATCAAAACAGTCCCCGAAATATAGTTTTTCCATTTTATATATAAGATACTAACTATAGTTACAATATCAGATTTTTCAACTCTATAAGATGAAGATAAAGATCAAATGGAAGAAAAACAACTTAACATAACAGTCATAAGTGCATTCTTAAGTGTCATAACAGTCATAAGTCCAACACAAAAATCATAAAAAAGACACAAGGGAGATGAAGATGTTACAAACGATGATGGATAATGGGGGTAGTTATAGGGTACAGGGTGTACACCATATAACTACCATCATCGGCCATCACCGAAAACCTTCTCCAAGATCACAACTGTTGAGAAAAGCAAGAACAGATAGAATGAGTTTATGTAGGAACTCTCACGGGGTAGAGTATATGTTTGTGTGGGAATGAGTTTATATAGAGAAGGTTTTGGTTTGTTGATGGGAGAAATATCATGTGAAATGGTGGGGTCCAATTGATTTTTATAATGAAAAGATTAAAGATATTTTTTATACTCTTAGAAGAGATGTGGATCCAAGAATGATGTCAATGTAGAAAAAAAAAATTAGAGATATAAAAGTGGGTTAAGAGGAGGTATAAGATTTTACTCTTGTTAATTAGTGGGGATGATGATGCCTTGAAAGAGACAAGAAAGCATATATGTAAATTTTATTTTAGAAGAAAAAGAAAAAAGTATAAGTTTAACCAAGAAAGCATATATATATATATATATATATATATATATATATATATATATATAATAGGTATCTATTATATAAGAAGAAGGATAATTTTGGTTCAAAAAAAAAAAAAAAAAAGAAGAAGAAGAAGAAGAAGAAGGATAACAATCAGTTAACCGAGAAGAAAGGTAACAAATATAATCACAAAAACTAGAAGAAGTTCAGCTAAGACTAGAAACTAAGAGGAGATGGGAACAATTGAAGTGGAACAATAATATATAAATAACAAATCACATAATAATTTTCAATAATATAAAGCGTATACAATGAGACAACTAAATTACTTGTGTTTTATTAAACACTACCGCTCTTTTTTTACTGTGGTAACGCGTGTAGATTATGAATAATATTTTATATAAAAAAAAAAATTGCGTGTAAATTATAAACGATATTTTTTGATATAGATTAAAATTATAAGTATGGATGTTTTTGACTGTCAAATGTAACAAACTCAACAAACCATATTTATCTTTTTAACAACAACAATAATATAATCAATCTAAAATAAATAATTTTATCTTTTTTAATAACGCCGATAATATAACAATATTAGAAAAATTTGATTAAGGGTATAATTGGAATAACAAAAAAGTCAGACCAAAATCTCACCAAAATCCCCTATTCTCTTTATATATAACTAGCAAAAAGACAGACACTCGTGTAATATCCCGCCTGTCAGTATCGGTATATTACCAGTCGACTGTGTCAGATGAATTTAATTCATGGAAAGTAAGTTAATGGAAATATTTTATGAGGTGTCAGCTTTTTACGGGAAAAGTCTCAGAGTCGTTTTAAGCACGCTTGAGGCAAGGGTATTATTGTAATTTCATGGAAATGATTATTTATATGTTTTGGGTGGGAAAATATCTCATTTCCCTTATCTCTTTCTCTCTCTAAGTTGGGAAAAACATTTCTCTCCCTTCTCTCTTCCCTTCTTCCACGCCCATCTCTTCCTCTTTCCACCAAATCTTCCAAATCTTCTTTCCTCCATGGCAACTGAATCAATCTTGTTCCCTCATGATCTCTTGTGCAAGTAGAAGCTTGATTAAGGTTTGATTTCTCTTTTCCACCTCTCATGAAGTTCATCCCATCTCTTTTCCTCTTCACAATCTTTCATGGAACTTCATCCTCTCATGGTAAGCTTTCAAATTTGTTCCCTTATGATCATTTAAGCTTAAGGAAGAATGGATTATGTTTGATTCTTCTATTTTTCTCCTCTTGAAGAAGTGATTGGAAAAACTAGGGTTTGGTGTATGGTGAAGATGGATTCTAAATTGGTACAAGGAATGGTCTCTACATGATCAAGGTAATAATATTAAGTTTGAATGGATTGATATCTTTATCCTTCCTCACAAAGAATTCCTCTTGATTTTAAGGTTTGATTATGTGTTTTGAGGGTGATGTTTGGAGCATGGTTTTGAGCTTGATAAGGTGTCTTGGTTTGCAAGAAAAGGATGACAAGTTTGTATGGTATGGGTTAAGATTGCAAGAGAAGAGTTAGGGTTTTGATGCTTGGGTTTGAAAGCTTGGAATGTCTCAAGAAACTTGGCTAGGTGAGTTCCATAGATAGTTTTTCCACCCCTTTGGAATCATGTTTATGCCATGCTAGAATATTATGAAATTATGAACAATTCTAGGTTTTTTTATCTAGTGTTATGTTACCCTTTCCTTTGTTGTGCTTTCTATGCTTGTGAATGCTTGCTTCCAGACTGTTTTTCAGGTTCTCTATGATCACTAGAGATGCTATATGCCTTGGGACACTTAGTGATGATGATTTTTGGTTTAAAACATCAAAAATGTAGGTGCTGAACTGCACCAACTCGCCACGGCGAGCAAGGAGCTCGCCTAGGCGAGTAAGAGCAGCAGGGAGTGGTGTTTGCTCGCCACCAAGCTCGCCTAGGCGAGTAGCTTGGCGAGTAAACATGGGTTGCTGCCCTGTTTGCTCTTTTCGTATTTTAGTCGTGCTCCGGTTCGGGTTTAGCTCATGCAATCTTTTATAAATGTAAACCCTTCATAACTAAACCCCAAGGCATAGGTTTTCCAAGTAAAACTCTTGTAAGATGAAGCAAGTATTTCATAAGGTAGCAAAGCATAACATAAAGAGAGAATCATGTCATGAATGGGGTAGTAACTTATCCATTAAACAAGGGGAAAACTAGAGCCTCTACATAGTTGTCGAGAACTAGCTAGTTAGCAAGATCCCTAGAATGATAAGACGCGAAGTATAAACGCTTCGCACATGTTTAAGAATAAGATAGCAAGCATGTTAAGTCGTGGTTTGATTAGTTGATCACTCCACCATGATTAGGAATGTACAAGCATGAACTAATATGTATTTACCATTAATCGGATCGATCAAGGATCCGAGGTAAACATGTATGTATGATTAGGTTTAACCTAAATCCATGACAAGACCATGACATGTATAAGTAGGTGGCATGTCTCTTGTTATCCACATCAGGGGGATGCAAGGGGTTCTCATTATGAGAACGATTCAAGCCGTAAGGGACCCGCATGTCACCGAAAACGCAAGAATAAGATTACAACCGCATGGCGGTGTTCGTGTCTCTTGTTATCCACGCCAGGGGGATACGGGAGGTTCTCGACCTAAGGGGAACGGTTTAAGCCGCAAGGGACCCGCACGACACCGAGGGAGTCCGATGTACGTACATCGGTCATGTATGGGATTGTACTCGGGGTTACTCCACCCGGGACTCTCCGTAAAATGAACCAAGATAATAATTGATTGTTCAACGCTAACATAATAATGAACTTATGCACGATCATGTAGATTATGTTTATGTTTATGCCAGCATGATTTCAAGTATGTTCAAGTTAAGAGCATTAGATGCTAAAAGACAAGTGCAAGGCATGTATAGAGCAAATAATGAACATGATACCGATGACGATCTTAGGTTTCCCCTAATCGTCCGGTTTAGAATCGTGCCATGATTATGTTATGTTTAGGCCTTGATACGTAAATTGTATTCTTGGCAATGCGGTTTTAGGGTCCCCTCGACCGCCATGACACGTATAGGAAGTGAAGCCTATAACAAGTGAGATAAGCCTAAAACGGGTTTAGCTTGCACTACCGTCTAGGAAACATGACCACACACGTATAATCAACCGTCAGGTTGTATTGTAGACACGTGGTGACCGTAGGTTTCCCCGGAGGTTACCTATAGCCTAGGATTTAGGGGAACTCACTGAGACATTATGTCTCATCCCAATCCTTATTTGTTTCAGATAAACAGGATGGATGGCAAGCTAGTAGCCGAATGGATGTTTCAACAAGTAATCGTTCGTACCCGCAGCAGGATGATATGGATTTTCAAGGATGTATTTATGATACTTAGAAAAGATGAGTAATATATCTTTGTACGAACGCATGTTGTTGTAAATTATATTCATTCGAAATTTTATTGTTGTATATTTTAATGTATCCAGTACTAAATTCAACGCACGTGCTAGACTTTCTAGATACGTCTAGTATGGGTGTTACAACTCGTGTGTCTATCTTTTGCTCATTTTATTGCGCTAACGTTTGAAAATTATGAACAACGTTTTTTTATAAAATTTTGATTTTTAGTAAAAAAAATATAAACACTTTTTGATTTCAAATTATAACAAATCAAACTAATCATAATTATCTATTTCAATGACACCAACAATCTAACAAAAAAAATATAATGTAAATTCTTATTTTTACACTGTTCATAACCAAACAAATTACATCAAGAATTGAATGAAAAGTAGGTTTGCAGAGCAAATGAAACACCAAAATAACGTAACTGGCATATTTGTTCACTTTTCTATAATATAAAACAATCATCTGGGAGATTACTCTAACTAACAACAAATTCATCATCATCACCATCCATTTGAACCTCACACCACCTTCCTTTTGAAGATTAAGATCAAAGTTCATCATCGATCATCTACTCTCACACCTTCAAATAGTATAATTTTGAGCTATTACATTTCCAACTTGTTGTATCACATCTCATTGAGCATGACTACAATTTCCATCCCATTGCATTTTTTTCACTAATATCCTAAAATTCGTAGTCTATAGTAAGGAAAAATCCCTATAAATCTTATTGGCAAAACTCAAGACCGTACTCGTTCCTATAATTCCTATAAAACTCACGCATGGGCATTTTGGTCTTTTCAGTTGGTAGCGAGTAATTTTTGTTGTGTAAAGAGCAGAATTCAAATTTGTACTCTATATGACGGGAGAAAATCTCTAGAGAATGTGTCAACGAAAATCTTAACCAATAGAGAATTTCGAGTGGTCTTTATTTTTTCTTTTTCGAAGGGCATGTATTTCAAACGAAACAAGGTGTGTTTGCAATGTTTTGGCTCATTCTATATTTTTCACCAAAATTCCAAAATTTGTAGTCTATAGCAAGAAAAAAGATCTCTAGAAACCATATTAACAAAAATATTTTAATCTCATTGCATATATCATGTCTTGAACTTTTGTGTCAACTAGACTTTTCACCCGTGCTGCCGCACAAGTCATATACAATGTAAATGTAATATTGAGACACAAAAATACATCTTATAGTTCAAACTTAATATTCAAATGTCATAACTTTATATTCAACGATAAGGAAAGTAATAAGTTTTTTACAAATTTTGGAAAATTCTTTTATACACTACATTTAAAGTACTATGAATGCACGCACCGTCTTCATCTGTTAGCATAATTTTCAAACCGTTTCTTGAGGTAACCCTTGATAATGCTACATAAAATTGACCATGCGAAAACAATGGCCGTTGAAGGTATATGTGACCTTGTTTAAGTGACTGTTTTTGACTTCTGTTAATTGTCATTGCAAAACACACAGATATATGGAACTATATACGTTGAAATTTAAAGGTAATCTAAAGAAATAGACTTTTCACTTGTGCGATGCCCGAATTTATTATAAACACAAATAACTTAATAGGAAAATAATATTATCATTAAAATCATCCTAATATGTCTTTTAAAAACATTTACAAAAAAAAAAAATTGTAAAATAAAAGGTGTGACATCTTGAACCCCAAATTATAATATTATATATAACTATAAATATTAAATATAATATTTTTGAGTTTGGTAGTGTGTCACAAAAGGTAGCAGTTCACAACTGATATACTCAACCTGCCTAAAAAAAAAATTGAAATACTGAAACTCGCTCTCTATATTTGAAAAAGGAATTGTATAATTGAGTCAAAATGCTCTTAGTTGTTACGGAAAATGATCTATAATTTTTTTAAGAAAACTAGTTACAAACCCGTGCTTCGCACGGGGTGGATTGCTTTTTTCGGTTAATTTTGTTGGCAAACACATATTTGTTAATACGCTTAAAAGTAAACTGATTTCAAATATAGATATTACATGCATATAAATATAATAAACCATGATCCATAACATATCAAATCCTAGATAGGTCTACCATAAACCATGATCCACCCCCTACTTTCAATATGTAATATTTTGTTCTCATGAATGATTGCTTATAATGTTTATGCTTTTGGGAAAAATATTATATTGGATGGATAAACTGCGAAATAACAGATATTTATAGACTATAATAGATGAAGACGACTTGTCACGAGTAATAAATGGAAAATGGGAAACTATCAACCATGTTAACATAAAATTGTCTAAGTCATTTAACTTTAAATTGTAACCGAAATAACAAAATATTGCTTTTGCAGCATGCATTCATGAGATTATAGCTAAAACAACTTCATAATCGGAAAATTTCATTTACAAAAAACTTGCTAGTGGATGCGTACATGCTCAACCCACATCTTTGTTGGTGGATTCTCCAAGTCAAAAATCAATTTGTCATCTTTTTTCAAACCCCTATCGATGACAAATTTATGCCATTCACCACACATAGACTTTTCAGTATTCCTTCTTCCGGCAGTCCTTATTTTACATTTGTAAATCTTGTGAGTTTCGACATCTTCGAGTTTCATGCGAAGATACTTTCTTTTCAATATGCTCTTTGAGATGTGATTAGGGAAATGCTACAGAATATAATAGAAAAATTATAAAATTTAACATCATGCATAATTTTTCTAATAACACAACCTATTCTAACTTTGAGAATATGATTTGATTTGCAATATGTTATACCTAATGACCCAATTGAATTCAGAAATAGATGCCAGCAATTATTCCAAATACTAAAAGTATGAAATCATATTCCAAAATAAAATAGATATAGATTTTTAAGACGGGAATGACTGAAGCAAAAACAGTAATTGTGTTAGACCTTTAGCACCACCCAAAACTCAATCACCAAAATAATGAATTTGTTCTTCTCAACTATAATAGCAGAAACCAAAACAACATCTGTGTTAGAGCTTTAGCATAAAACAAAATTCAACAATCTTAATATACAGTATATAAGTCTAGTTATCTTGGTGCACATTTTGTTCGTCATCTCTATATTTTAATCATACACACATTTTTGCACAAAAGAGATTGAAACAAATTAAGTGGAGCTTAATTTCCCTATAACTTGATTTGCTAACCCTTGGAACGTGTACTAAAGCATTTTAAAATGATTAGAATTAGAGCGTCCAATATTTTATGAACAGTATGCCAAGTTTCATGTTGTCAATTTTAAATTGCTTCTATAACATGCAAGTGTATTCTAGTTCATGTCACGACTACATATCATAGCTCCACAACTCAATGTCTCTTGTGTTTTCATTATGTTGTGTCACGAGAGGATTCCGAGGGACCACCCACATTAGATAAGAGCAACCAGACAAATGAGATAGACACACAGTTATCTAAAACCTTAAGACGATGGGTTTAATCGCACTTATAAAGTGTTCAACCTACACTTTTTAAACCGATGTAGGACTTCTAACTCACACTTGATATACAATTGATTAACTTATATTAACCAATTAAAAGATTTTTTGTGTTGAGAAAAACCTATTAAAAGGTTAGTAAGCCTATTCCAAAGTTGTGATTATATGTGATAATTCATTACTACTAACATTTAAAAAATAAATAAGATCAACTCAATGATTGTTGAGAAGGGCTGAAACTCTGAGACTGAAACTAATAAACAACAATTGAAGTGGAACATAACAAATCCATTTATAGAACTAAACGTCAATCAGACACACAGATGAGATCTACCAATTACCAAAGAATCCAAGTCCAATCAAATTCTCCTAGAATACAATCAAACATTACAAATCAAAGGGTAAACAAAGCCTTACTTGAATATAATGTAATGCCATTTGACGTCAAAATTTACACATTTCTTGGCATACATTATCATCTTTAGTTCAAAGTAGTGTATCCTATAATTCTCAGATTTTTCATCATCATCGTTTTCCATGCTATCACCTTTGGAAGAGTCATTGTATTGTTCTTGAGGCATCCATAAATCTCCAAGAACTACAACAGAGTGACCAGTACCACTTGCAGCTGGAACTCTCCGCGTATGAAGTCGGTATTTCTGGAATAATAATCAAGAATCATATGTCAAACATTTAGTTCAAACTTGAACCAAAGCATGATGTAAAATTCATTAAAATGATCCTTACTTATCGATATTTTCCTTCACAATAAGAGAAACTGTGAAATTGGAGTTTTGCTATTTAGTGTGTTTTAAAAACGTACAAACAGAACGTTGAAAATACAAAATATAAACCGAGTTTTTTTCCTCTCATCACAATGATATTGGCAAAAACAAAGTTATAATGTAAGGTAAACTTTCCCATTCTTCTTTTCAACCTGAACAATGGTGACATTTCGCTTCGGATCACGCAACATTACGTAGTCGTCAAGGGCAACACCATACTCTTTGGCAAAACATGTTGGAATGGAAGCCTTGCCTTGTCCTAGCAAATTAGCAAATAATGTCACACTTCTTGTCTACATTAGCAGTGAAAATATAGTTTGGAATAAAAAGAAGAATGAACAATGAGTGATAAATTGGATTACTGCCTTGGTATCCAGCATACAAAGCAAAGCTATGAAACTGTTATAAGGCCAACTTTTGATAAATTTAAACCGATGGTGTCTATACAAAGTGTTTACCTATAAGCAGGCGATGAAACTATATGTAAAAATAACCCTGGAGCATACTAAAAAGAAACTACATTGTAACAAAATTGCAACCAAATGTCCACTGGATGAAATATATGGATTACTTAGGTGTGAAGAAATCAATGACACGCATATATAAACAAAGCAGTTATCAGTTCTACATGTCACGCCAAACACACATATGACACACATAATTGCTTCATTGAAAAATACATGAAAACTTCACATTCATATATGCTTGATCAAAACAAAGAATGTTCAAGTATAGACATTTTACCAATGCGATTTCAAATTCAACCATAAACCTAATGTTAGATAAAAAGGATTGAGGTTCTCAGTGGCAAAACATATTAACTTATAGATGTGAATTCATATTCAACCATATATGTCTTCAAATTCCAGATGTCTTTTCCAACAAAAGCAATATCATCACCAATATGCTGAGATGGTGGAAACACAAAGAGCATAGACAGATGAGTGCATAATGTGAAAATATACAAAAATTGGATATTCTGCACACAACAATAAAAGAAGACTATTTTTAGGGAACAAAACGATGAATCTTGTGTTTAACTCTAAATAAAAGAACCAGCATATTGTAAACGGAATGAGCTGGTAAAATGAAGTTATATAGTATTGTAAAAAAACACCATTAAAGAGGCAAACCTAAGATCATCTACAAAGAAACAAAATGCAACGAAATAAACCAAAAAATAATAGAAGCTAACCTGGATATGTAAGTTGCCCTCATAACACAACCCACTCATATAATCTTGCAACCTGCAAAAATGAAATCAGGAAAATGAAGGAAGATAGCCAAAGCAAGACATTTTACAACCACATCTAAACTCATAAATATCACCTTTGAAATTTTACCATAGTTTCAACTTCTTCAGGTCATAATGTAGAGTCCACATCAGCACCAAAGGAAGATTCAACACTCTGTACACATGAACAATCAGACCTATTTGACTTGACAATAACTTCATGATTATTTTCACTCATGGCCTTTAAATGAGATTTGTTTCCCTTGATTCTTAATCCCTGAAAATTTGCAAGAGATCACTATTTAATGTAATAATAGACATTATAATTATTATATAAAAGATCTCCCTTCAATACAAACCTGAGTTTTTTTTCTTGGTGTAAGGCACTGCACTGTTTCCTGCAAAATACATAACCACTGAATTTCAAAATTTGTTCAATGGCATTGTTATGCAATAGCATTCCTACCTAAATACATAGGTGTATATCTATCTATTTTACTATACAAATAATACTATATATTTTTAAACATAAAGTGTTTTATTTTTCAGATTTTCAGTGTTAAATTTTCCCTCAAATTTGACAGAAAATGCCTTTTATGCACATAATACATAGTTTTCAGCAGTCTGACTCACATTCAAAATTGTCCCATGGTTTCACTTATTTAGTGGGATTGAAAGTGGAACAGCTGCATCTGAACTCGCATAGCTGGTCATACTAACTATGGCCTCTCTTTATAATGCTTCGGTTTCAGTTACTTCTTGCGCTTCAATGACATTGTGAATTTCGCCATAATCAGCTCCAAGGCATTTCAATATCATAAAACTCACAATCATGAAAAGTCCTTCAAAATGAAAAAGGTAAAAGTCACATAGATAAAAAAAAATGTAACGTAGGAAACAAAGTTTTCATAAAACAATAATAGTTTATTTTAAGGTACCTAATAGAATTATGCAGGAAAAAACACGAGCCATAAAAGAAATTTCAACAAACCATGCATCATTATCATCATCATTTCCCTGTAATCAATTCATAGGAACCATAATGAATATACATTGAAAAAAATATACAATAAGATGATATGAATTATAGCAATAATTACTTAATCATACATTTTTTGGTGCTGTTAGTATCTTCATTTAAAAACCATAAGAAATTTGGAAAGGTTAATTCACAACAGAGCCAAGTCGTTTCTAGCTATCAATAAGGGCATGGTTTGGAATCATATACATTATTAATATTCTGCATAAATGTAAAAGCTAAGCTACTTCTAATTTCTCGAAAAAGATTGCAATTATTCAAATCAAATTTTAAGCATACCACTGAGAACCCTGTATAAAAATTTACCAATTCATCATAAGACCAACTTGTAATACTTCAGTCATATATACCAATTCATAATCTAGCTACAGAATATGGAGAAAGTACTCCAAATATAATTTATAGAGTTTACATTAATTTTTCCACCTAATGCATATAGTTTTACATAAACCAAATGACATGCACACACTGCGGGAAGAGATCCTAGAAGCTCTACCCGGAACAGGACTAAATATCATTTTAAAAGGGGATCAACCATATAAAAGGAGGACATGTAACATAAAAAATAGTAAAAATTGAGATTGACATTCTAGGCAAGAGAAGTAACCTCAAGCTTATTTGTAGAAATCTCTGATGAAGATGTTATTCCACAGATAACTATCGTCAATAAACTCAACTTCTGAGTCCAATTCAAAGCCTTCCATGCTCTCTGATGCTACAAAACATATTATATAGACTCCATCATCCTAAGATCATACATAATACCTCAGCTGTTTCCAAAGAACATACATAATACTTCAGCTGTTTCCCATTGTTTCAAAATTTCACTAAGTGCAATACTCATTACAATCCCTTATTCCCCCACAAAAATATCGAGACGATAGAATACTACCACGTGAATGTCGAATCTCTTAGATGCAGCATGTAATTGAGGTGCTAAAAATATATCCGCCTACAAATGATAATGAACGTGTTAGGTTATATATAACTATGACAGACAAAAATTCAGCGCAAAACTTCAGTTTGGTTAAAAAAAATCAATGTATAATTACACATTTCCATTTATGAATATCATGAGAACTTACTGTGAATAAAAAATAATAAATAAGCGTAAAATTTCTGAATTCTTTACAAAGAATAGTTTCAATAGCAGCTTGTAAGAACCCTCTTTAATAAAGGGCCAACCTTTGGTTTCCTTCATAAACCTGAAAAACAAATAAAATCAAAACTTTTTTTCAATGTAAAGCAAAACAATGGAAAAATCAAAACTTTTTTATTCAAAGTATTTGAAGAAAAGAAAACTAACACCAAGAAGCTCCTCAACAGTTTCTTTAACCCTCTTCATACCTACACAATAAAAATCACAGAATTAAATCAAACTTTACATGGTTAAAAGAGTTTACTTTTTAGGTTGAAATGGTTCAAAAACTTCCCTAGAATGAGTTGTAAACAGGCATGAAAATTTAAACTAACTAATACTTCATCAATTCAAAAGTATCATAATTTTAAGTTGATTTTTTTTTTTAAATTCTATTTAAAAGGTAACTTGCTTTAAACTAAGTAATACTTTAAGGTAATTTCAAAAACTTAAGATTAAAAAGATTAAATTTTTTTGTATTTGAGCATATATTCAAATCAGAATTCATTTTTATAAGAACAAAAGTAACAATAACGGCATTATATTCATAAAGTTAGAAAATCAATCATTTTTGCAGGCAAAACCTGAAAAGATATTGTTAGACTTTGTAAAGCCCCAAGAAAAATCTCAAACCATAGGTTGTTGAATTGACAGACTCATCGGGAGCAGTAAACTCTGCCACTGAAATGGACGAATCAACAGTATAAGACAAAGCACTACTACAAATAGAACACCCTGCATTGTGTCAAAAATTGCCAAAATGAAAGCATCCCTAAAGCAATCAGAACTAATCCACATCAACAAAAAATGACCATTGATGTTGTCCATACTGATAATGAAAAGGCTTTCTCAGTAGCTGCCAACTTCGGATTGACCTCTTTACCAAGTAGAGTTGTAAAGAAAGCACATATTTATGGATAATAGTTGTGTTAAAAATGACTTAAGAATTACCTCAGTTGGTTCAGAACAATCTAAAAAGTTTTATTTGAAGCCAAGAGAATCAATTGAATGTCATATATATTGAATAACTTGTAAATCTTCAAGAGGGTGGAACATAAAGTCAGAATTTGGAAGTGATTTACCTCACTGAACATGAATTTTTATATATTAAAACTTAAGCGAGGTCTGCTCAAGAACATGAAATAAAGTCCATTGCACATATATTTTCAACCAAAATGAAAACCAAGTAACTTATTCTTTAAAAAATGTAAAATGAAGCAATAAAACAAAAACATGAGCACGCTGTTAAAATTGTTGAAGGGGTTTCTCAGTTTCTTACCACAACCTTGTGCTCAAAGTATAGTCCAGAATTTGAAACAATTAAATTCAACAATAAAACAAATAGCATGATATACCAGAATTTGAATCAACAAATGAATTCAACAATTTTTGACTAAATATAATCACGCAGATATATATAAGATAGAAGAGAGATAAAATACCTAATTGTGTCGAAACTGTCAGTTGCGTTTCAGAGGAAAGAGCAAGCACAGCCATAGTTGACAGTCACTAAAATGCAACCAGTCCCATATTGTTCTTCTCATGTTCTACGCAAAAAATATTAAAAACATACGTTGAAACTTAATCTCGTGTTCCTCTCATATGTTGAACGGAATGGAATGATTGTTATTTATAATACTATGATGTACTAATTAGTTGGAAACCATATCATTTTCTTCTCATACTGATTTGGACAAACATATATATTTCGTACTGAAACTTCAATAAATGCAGGAAATAACCCTTGAATCAAAATTACAGATTATGATGCTAAGTAGGGATAGAGATTGGGATGAGTTTTAAGAATCTATTTCAGTAAATTATAATTTTCTCTCATATATAGTTATAGGTGTATGACAGAAATAAAATATGAAAGCTTGGCAAAGAAGTTTCAAATGATCTGCAAACCTTAGAGAAAGCCAACCCTTTCAGCTTTTTACACCGACGATCAGCATTGTCCAAAGTGAGGATTTCATCAGGTTTAAAATTTTTGAGAAAATTCACAGTGATATCATCCTCAACATATCCTGAAATTGTCAAATTCACACACATCACAGCAATTACGGGAACTATTTTCCCCTGTGTCTGTTTTCTTTTCAGGCTGAAGCAAAGTTACAGAAAAAGGTTCTTCCAAAAAGAAAGTCTGGAACAGAGATTAACAAACATTTCAATCAGTTGAAACATCGACTGTTAAACTTAAGCGCTTAATTATATCTGGAAATTCAAACGGTAGAAAATGCCTATTAATTCCAAGTGCTTGGAAGTTGCAAACACAATTGCATTGAAAAATCACACATATCATGATATATCAACAGATGTAAATTAATTACAGTTCCTGATGCATAATTAGTACATCACAGAAAATTACCTTGCATAATGAAAATTTTCACGCAGCTTAAACACTTAATATTTCCTGAAATTCAAACCGCACAAAATGTCTTATATTTCAAAGTTTCATATATAGCACTTCATAAAAGACCATCCATTAGAGTTATCCTTCTAATCCAGAACTTGTAAAGGGTGAATCAGAAGTGAATTACCTTCTGCAGAATTTGGCAGATGCAGGGCTGTTGTATTTGGGTCACCTTCATATGGTTTCAGCTATCCGCCTGACCAGCTTATACGGACCATAAAAACGCTTGGCAAGCTTCTGGATCAGATGCCAAAATTAAATACGGCCGCAGCAAGACAAAAACTCCAATATAAAGAACAAATAACCATACCTACAACAACTTGTATTCCAACTTAAGCTTCTGCAAAACAAATTAATTGACAGCTTATTGCTTCTAAAGACTTCAATTTTAACCCAAACACTAAAACATCAATTCAAACATACCCCACAACAACTTAACTGCTACTTTCTAAACAATCTGATAACAATAGTTCAAAACTATACAAATTGAGAAATTTTATTTCACATATTGAGACATTACCTCAAACACTTGGTGAGCGCCTCTCCCAACCCATTTATTTTTTACATCAATTCACTTTTTACATCAAACAAAAGTCATAACTGATAACTTATAAAGCAAAAATCTGAAATAAATAATTTATTTAAATAAAATCACATGATTGAGAACATAACAATTACCAGCTTTGAACAATGCATTCCCTTCTTCCTTCTTCTTTCCATCTGCATCAATCTTCTCTTAAAATAAAACCCTTAAAATAATAAGAACAACTTTCTCAAAACATGCAACCAGAATCAATGTTGAATAAAAAAGAAAAAACAATTTCACAAATTCATCCCACAAACAGCTTATGGTTTCTAGCTTTTCATCCCAAACAGTACAACAACAATTTCACAAATTGATTTCAATAACAGGACCATAAAATGGGGAAGAAATCATAAAAGAAACAATAAATACAAAATCACTAAACAACAAACCCAGAAACTTCAATTTGGAACCCTAATCACCGTCTGACTGAATTTTTTTTTTCAAAAATCAAAACCTTTAACATACAATCTCATATCCAAAGCAAGAATAGAACAGAAAATAAAAAAAAATACAGTTGATCATGATTTTAGATTCATCAGAGATAAGGAAATTACCTTCAATGAAGAAGAACCAATGAGACAGAAATCAACAAACAATAAACCAAACCCACAAAATCAAACCCTTAAAATCATAAAAAAAAAACTTTTTGGAGACATGCATGCAATTAGACTGATGAAATTTGATGGAAAAGAAAGAAGAGAGGGTGAGGCCGTGTTTGAGAAGAGAGAAGGAGAAGGAGATGAAATTTGATGCAATTAGTCCACCCTTCTTTCTCTGTTCCTGTTTCCTCTCCCCTTCTTCCTCTCCCGTTCCCGTTTCTCTCGTCCCCCTTCTTTTGTTTTTTTTTTCTTTTCACATATATATAGGCAAGGGGAGTCCATTTACTAATTGACGAAAATGCCCTTATTAAGGGCAAAAGGGTAATTTCCACGGACATTGATTTTCATATTTGGTTTAGTAGATAGATTTTGCCGAAGACATTATATGCATCTCTAATCGACTGAATTTTGATATAAAATTCTTCACTTCATTGGAGGTAAATACTTTTCAATATCATGTTAGATTGTTGACCAAATTTTATAAACCCTGCAACCGGAATAATCCTATGCCATGAGTCATCATAATATAAGTTCATAACACTGGAATTTCTTACTTAGATCAAAAGCCAAAATATAGCTGTCAAATTAAAATTACAAACTCATTCCAATGAAAGGAGCATCTTTTATCGTAATTATAAGTTTTATTTTGGTCTGTTAAAAAAATATCTAACACAGACACAATCCTAGGCAATGTGGTCAACAAAACAATAAGAAGCTACTACACTACTATTCATATTAAATCTTTCACTACTTCCATGATAATATTCTTCAATTTAATCAATCTTCAAGTTTAGAATACTAAGGTAATACTTATCAATTCCAACATTCCTGCAATAAAAGTGAAATAAAATTAGCCAAGCAAAACCATGATATAAAAATTATACATGCAGAATTAAGTCAATAAATTATAAAATCTTTAAACAACATGAATACAATGAAATGCTACCGAGAGTGAGGAACAATATAATACCCCAAATTTTATAACAAATGACATCATAGTATACATGAGCTCAATCTAACAAAGTAAGTTGCTGAGAAAACACTCATTAGAATATGTGTAAGTTTGAACAATCATATTAGATTATGTGTTAAGCTCATTTTCACTGTATTTAGCAAAGGACATTATCTTTAAAAAAAAACAAAGGACATCATTTTGATCAACAAAAATTTTAGATCAAAAGACTTATCCAAACATGACCAAATTAAAACTGCCATCATGAAAATTTTAGATCGAAAGACTTATCCAAACATGACCAAATTAAAACCGCCATCATGAAGAAGATTATCATAACTCCTAAGAGAAAAATAAATAAAAAATATATGATAATCTTAACATCATCTAATAATTTGAAAATAAACATTGTTTTAATTTCAATATATTTTCATTTAGCTTTGAAAGTTAAACATTAGGTGGCAAAAATTACAATAAGTTTTCTTAAACAATTCCTACCTTTTATTTGAAACATTTTTCATTGTTCCACCAACAGTGTGACACCCTTCTTGATAGCTCTTCAAGAAATGCCAAGGTTTATTAATATTATAGACACGTAAAATATAAAAATAGAACAATGATCCTTGAAAAACAATGATCATTAAAAAAACAATGATTTTATGCATAATACAACTAACAAATTATACAAAAAAGTTGTGTGGTGAAGATTAATGAAAATTTCAAGATGGTGTTTGTTAAACCATACCTCTCAAACTTCAGATTATACTTTTTGTGGTTCATCCTTAAAATGTAAATCACTCTATCAAACAGATACAAAGTGAGAGAAAGAAACAACAACAAACCCTTACTTGGCCCCATCTCTAGCAAACCGCCTCCTTTAAATTTGGCACTGCAAGAGAAAGGGATGGGAAACCAAGTTAAATGCACATATAGTGTAGAGGAGAATACAAAACCAGCGACATGATCATCAAACAATTCATATATAGAGGAGAAATATGGTTAGTGTACTAAAAATGTGTTAATTGTACATTCACATGGTAGATGGTTTTGTGGGGAAGAGTGCTTTGTAAACTATAGAGAAAGCATAGAGCCCATCAAACATGAGTGCATCTTTGCTCCATTTCACTTTGCTCAATTTACCCCATTTGAAGACATGGATGTGTGACATGTGGAAAAAATAAAATCAATGAATGTGATTAAATGGCTTGGAAAAATCAATTCTTTAACTAGGAAAACGAAATACGCGCGCTCTGCTATCAAACTCTTTTTCTTCCTTTCTCAGACAACTTTCCACCTTCCTCCCCCATAATCATCGAAGCCACCTCTCCTTCCCACCGGCTCCGCCGTCACCTCTCCTTCTCTCTCGCCGCTGCACCTCTCTCTTGGTCTCCGTCAGCTTCATGAGCGAACCCCATCATCCCGCTACCAACACTAACGAACCCGCCGCCGCCGTCTCCGACCATCCCAGCGTCGTTGCCATTGTTGTTGATCAAGGTAATATAGTTTGCCTTCTCTATTTTATTATTTGTCGTCTCTTTATTACATGATGTTGTTTTACTGTGTTGATGAAAAATTAGTTTCTAGGTTCACTTACGTGATGCATTACTTACATGATATACATATATATAGCTTTATGGTCACTATGTGTGTAACTTTATCTAATCACCATCCTTTCCCCCAATGTTTTTTTAATAGTAATAGATAGCTTTATGGTCAACAAATTCTTATGCAGTCTAAGTTTTTCTAGTGGCTTTTTGCTGTTATGTTGTTTTTGTTCAGCTGTTGTCAAAAAATCATCAGTTGTTTCTGTTTATCTTGTTTCTGTTCAGTTGCCGAGACTTCGGAATGTTGTTTTCTAACACTGTTATCATATATTCATGTAAGTTTATGTCTGAAATCATCACTTATGGTGGCCTTAATTGTAAATTTTGGTTTTTTCAGATTGTGTCAATAAATTGGTTAAGAACATTCATGAACAAAATGTGCAACGCGGACAAGGAAGTATTGCCAACAATGTACCTCACTTGGAAATGAAGTTTGATTCTGAGGCGGCAGCTTATGAATTTTATAATGAGTACAATAAAATAATTGGATTTGGTATTCGTCGAGAATATGGAAATAAAAGCAGAGTAGATGGAGTTTTGACTTCAAGATGATTCACATGCTTCAAAGAGGGTGTACGAGGTGTTGACAAAAGACATCAACCAAAAGGAGAGCCTAGAGCAGAAATTAGAACGGGATGTTTAGCGTGTATGGTTATTTTACTCGATCGGAAGATAGAGAAATATAAAGTTGTTGACTTTATAGCTGAACATAACCACCAACTTCAACCTGAGCAAGTTCATATGATTCGCTCTCATCGACGCATATCTGAGACACAAGCATCGCAAATTGTCTTGGGAGATGAATCTGGATTAAGACCAAAAGATTTGCATGAATATATATCCAAGCAAGCTGGTGGAATACAGACAGTTGGTTTTACAAAAAAAGACCTTACGAATTACCTTGAAACCAAAAGGAAGCAGTCACTAAAGTATGGTGAGGTGGGTGCATTGATAATATTATGTGCTGCTGCTATTTTCAATTTCTGTTCAGCTGCGTTTGTCAAGTTGCGGTGTTTTTATTACTTATGATATTATGTGCTGCTAGTATTTTCAATTGCGGTGTTATCATTAGTTGAAGTATTCCAATTACGACGACGTTACTAATAAAAAAAACCAATGTTGCGACTTCAGAATGTTGTTTTCTAACACTGTTATCATAAAATGAAGTATTCCAATTTCAGCGACGTTACTAATGTTATACAATCAACGCAGCGACTTCACTCCGCAACATAATATTCTTGTCCCGTATAAATTAAGACATATACATTCACATTTCATAATTTTTCTCTTAAGAATATTTTGCTGTTAAGGAAAAGAAATTCATTCACAAGGAATGCCACTAGAAAGAGAAAAGGACTTGTATCAAGAATATTTTGCTGTTAGGCATTTCTCCTATTTGTACTGACAAGAGGACATGTATAGTTCCTATGGCAAGAATAGAGCATTGATCTGCCACATTCCATTCTCCTAATTGACTATCAACCAACACCGCTTAATATAATTGCAAGACTGAAAATTTGTAACTGACAATAATTGTTGTAAGGGCAGTAATTCCCACAACCAAACTAGCCGTAATAGTGATGCCTATCAATGGAAAGAAAGGGAAATATATCAGTTTCGAGTATTGATGTACTCCAAGAAATATGTTTGTTCATAAGGGGAAATATATCAGTTTCGAGTAGTGATGCGTATCAATGAAAATTTCGAGTAGTGAAGGAGAACCACCTATGATTAATTATGTATGTTCATATAATTTTAATCACTTTGAAGACAGGACAGAGGGTTAGAGCACATTGAAACAATCTTTAACTCTAGCTCCAGGTACAAACCAAGACCAGCATAAAATTTTAATAACATCTAGAACAAGCTTTGTCAACCATAAACACCATAAAAGGGGCTAACTGAATCAAGCATTTTCATTTTATTATGAATTCTTTTGTATGGGTTCAGAAATTAAGAACGTAAAATATGGACAATTGCACTTCCTTGAGCTGGTGTTGTTGTATCAGTATAATCTTGATTCAGGCTCGCATCAGATAGTTTGCAACTGCAGTAATTCACATCTTATCCCATCCATTGGTTAACACAAATAATAGGAGATGGAGATTTTATCGTTTAGCTCAGTGTTAAAAAATTCATATGGATTCCATATTAGGGACAAACTACATAGTTGCCAAAATTGGGAATTGAGATTCATTATTATTAGATCAAGCCAGCGTTAATCCAATGAAGGTCACTTTGCAGAGAACAAAGTCATAATCCATGAAATGAAGCAACTCAATTCTTCTTAAATAATTTTTTTATGGAATGGATTCTTTCTTAATCAGAAGGGGGGAGAGTGCACCAGTGGATGGAGGGAGAGGTGCGGTGGCGGTGGCGGCGGTGGTGATGGGAGGGAGACAGGTGCTATCTGAGAAGGAAGAAGGAGAGTTTGCAAGCGCGCGGGATTTGTTTCAGAGTAGAGAGCGCGTAGGATTTTTTCTCATTAAAAAAATTGCTTTTTCCAAACCATTTAATCACAACCATTGATTTTATTTTTTCCACATGTCACACATCCATGTCTTCAAATGGGGTAAATTGAGCAAAGTGAAATGGAGCAAAGATGCACTCATCAAACGAGCAAACATGTGCAATCAAAGCTGCACATATGCTTATAATCATGCGGTGCACCGTTTTGGATTTTATAAATTTCTTAGATTTACGATGGCATGGTAATTTCCCATAACCAAAAGTTTAATGGATGGCATTTACTATATGTCTAGTAGTTGTAGCATTGGAATTATCCCTAATAAATATGAAAGGCCTGAAATGCATTTGGTTAGTGGAAGAATTTTGGGGTTAATTTGAATTTGAAATATTGCAATTAATGAGCTTAGCAATTTATGTGAGTAGGTTGCACATGGATTAGTTGCCGCCAAATCAGCTAGGTTTAGGGTTTTGTAGTTAAGGTATGCATTGTACCTTAGGATTAGATATAAAACTAGATCGTCTACCCGTGCTGCCGCACGGGTCATATATAGTTAAAAACGTAATTTGATGAAATATAAACGACAATGATTGTTTTTTGATAACAGAACACGATTTTCTTAACGTAGAGTTTAATAAAAGTACGATCAAGACACGGCAGTATTGGATACATTGCTTTTAAATAAATTCGCTTGATGAAACACAATAACTCAGCAAGAAATTTAAAAATGCCAAACATGTGTCCTGTTGCATTTAAGCAGACTAATTTGCATCAACAATCCATATACAGCTTAATTAGACGTTGTCATATACAGCTTGTAGTTTAGATGCTTAGCCTCTACAATCCATGGAGGTCGTTAAGGCTTCCCCAACTATAAGTTATGATACTGTGATCAAAACTTTTTTTACCTAACCACTATATGATAATATTAAGTATATAGTCCCTAACAGTTTTATACTTATGTAGAATGATATAATTTAATTAGGAATAAAATGATTTTTAACGTGTTGTCAAATGTTCATCAATTTATAATTGTCATATAAATGACTATATAAAATATGAAATACTTATAATATAAGGTCATAAACTTAAAAATTTCAGTTAATGGACCTAGATAAACTAATTTAATATTTTTCAAAATGCAAGGTACCATTTATCAAAATGAATATTTGTGATCATTGGAGATGACCATTCACAAACCGACGGGCCAAAGTATGCTTGAAATGTAACCAAACATAACAATTTGCTAAAAACTATTAACAAATTGCCAAAATTCATCTCAAATATCATGTGCAAAAAGTAAAAGATGAAATTCGGAAACATCTGCACAGATAGCTTTGTAATAATAGCATGTGTTTAAGCTAATAGGCTTACAAAAACAGTCAGAATAAACACATTACATATGTAAAACACTTGGACTGATAAATGTAAAACCTCAAACAGTTGAAACATCAATAGGAGGAAATACTTTCCTTCAAAAAAAAAATAGGAGGAAATACTTAGATTGATTCAGACAAAACAGCTAACAAAAAGATAAACGGGAAACAAACAAAAGGCTGTAGGGCCTACGGTTCAAAAAACATTACACCAAAATGGGAAATAGTCTAAAGAAAATAAGCATAACATATTGATCCAGAACCAACACAGAATCTGGTATCAAACAAAACAGAAATTTAAAATTACGGACTTCATCCTCCCCATTAGTTCAGTTTCTCAACCTTGACACATATCATCTTTTGCGGCTTGTTAATTGATCTTTCTCCAATCTCTTCGGTGCCAAGTATAGCAGAATCCTCTGCATCAGCAGACCTTTTCCCTCCAGATTTGCTACCAGGTGTTTGCTCGTTATCCACCAGATCATTCCCAGTTTTGGTTGAATCACCAAACTCAATAAGGCGGCTTTGTAAATGGAGAAAATATTGCATTATTAGTTTAATGTTTCCCATGGTTCAAAATATTTAAAAAACATTTAAAAAGTGCAATCTGAATCGTTTATACCTCCAATTGCGTTTCACCAATCTGTGTTAGCGGAACATTGTTATTGCAAGAATCATCCTCTTCAGCAATCTGAAAACAATACATTTTGAACTTAATCTTAAAGTGAATGATCTAATTTAATTTACGTAATAGAGTCCTATAAAAAATTACCACCTTAATGTTATGTTTCTCAATAAACCCTTTGATCAGATCAGCATCATCTGAAGTCCTCTTGACACCATAATTTCGCCAATTGTGTACCAAATTCCAATCAGTGATCTCAACTTTAAACAACATCTTTTTACCAACCAACAGCCCCAGTTCTTTGGGGTAACCAAGAGAATTGCTGGCCTGTAGTGTAAGCAGATAATCATCAGAGCTCAAAAGCCATACCACGAATTGGCAAGGTTAATACAGGATCAAATTTGTTTAGTTATATCACCTGCCCCTGAGTATCAATTAGGTCTTGAACACTCCTTCCCACATAATTTGCGACGTTACAGTCAAAAATGATAAAACTTGTTGATCCTGTATTGTCCATCACCTGGACATGCAACTTGAATCTGTAATGATAACAACACAATGACACAGTGAGTATTAATACAACAACCCAAGCAATCAAAATATATACGGTAATCAAATCACCTTGTATGAGCGTGACCCTTAATTGTTTACCTAGGAACAACATTCCTGCTCTGATTGCATCTAGCACAGAACATCCTTCCAGCAATAATTTTGATTATGGCCGCACACTTGGTAAATGCATCATAATACCAATTGTACTCCGGCTCAATACCACAAATAGAAGCAAAAACTATCACATTGCATTGCTACAGATGATATAAAAAAATGTCAGATGTTTGCCTATTCTCCAGTGTGATTTATTTTATGTTCTAATTAGGGAAGTTAAGTTAACTGTAATACCTCATACGACTCAATCAATTCTTCAATTGTCATCATCTTTGACTGAAGCTGATCATCAGATAAAGGAACCATTAAGGTTCCAGATGCTTGACTAAGACCTTGAGCCACCTCAATTGCAGCACCACCAATCCTGTTAATGACAATCATACAATTATTAAGTTCTATAAAGGTGTTGATATAAGCTATAAACTGGTATGAACTCCAGATATGTTATTATTACTTGCTACGATACTCCTTAGCAGCCGGAAAATTATCATCTAAGATCAGCTTGGTGCCATAAAAGGCATTCGAGACACCCATAGCACCATAGTATTTTTTGAGTTTTCCCAAATGTAAAATCACCACGACAGGAGAGTTTGGGTCGTGAACAGTCAAGTGAGCATCCATTCTAATAGCATATTGATCCCACAAAGAACAATGGATCCTCTTACCCCTGTAACAGTCGTACCACATAAAGCAAATATCAAATATAGAGGACCTAAAAGGAATACATACAACAATGAAATGCAAAAACAAAAAAAAAAAAGATAAGCATCATGTATACACATACTCATGATCCTCCAATGTTATGTCAATGAGCTTGCTTTTCTTGCCATTCACCTCTTTTTCTTTTAAGGCATCTCTTTCCACAACATACCAATTACATCTGAACATATAGCATGTAACGTGAATTTAACATCTATTATAAACTGAACAGAATTGCACATATATTAATTTTGGAATAAGTTAGTTACCAAGAGTAGATTTATAGGTGATTCCTCCTTCCACGTTATCATTTATAATGGTACTCAAAAACTTCAAGTAGAAAAGGAGAGTTAAGGTGGAAAAAAATGAATGAAGATATACATATCTAAACATGAGCATATATGAGTAGCATATTAAAAAAGCTCTTCCCTGTTGGGTTATTATTGTACCTTCAACCAAAAAGGATGAAAACAGAAACATTCCAGTTTCAATGCTTGCACGTCATACATTCATAAAGTTGCATATGCATTGGACCAATCTTTACATTTTAATTGCTAAAGTTACTTTGCCACTAAACCTTCACAGGAAAAACGAAAAATTACTTCTGTTTGCAAAATCCCAGTACGAAAAATCCTAAATTGGCAAACAAACAAAACCCCAACAATTACCTTTATTTGTGAAATAAAAATCAAATTCAAAGTGTGAGATGAGAACCATGGGAAGCTATATTGTCACTGCAATACCTACAACCACCATTGAAATAAACCTGATGATGAACTACTTAAATCAATGATTTTTTTGGCAAATTGATAGATTTCTAAAGTTCTCAAAATGTCTGATCAAAACTGCAGGTTTTCATTAAGGTAAGAATTGGCAAAAATAGTTAAGAAAACGTAGATTATTATTCTCATAATCACTTTCACTGGAGTCAAACAACACCATAAAGCAATAAAATTTGATATCAAATAATTTCACAATGTAAAAAATCAAAGAAAAATTAACTATTTAGTTGTTGTCAAATTAACAATACCATATGATTAAGCCCATCTAACAATACCTATCTCAATTACCACCAATAGGAGAAAGTAGCGATAAATGTTCAACCTGAAGGTGACACCGTCGGCATACATTCAATTTTGCAACGTAGAGGTGATGGTGGGAAGGGCGTGGTTGAGCCGGGTGGAAGTTGTTGAGAACAACTATTTTCACCAGAGCCATAAATATGCAGGTCCTTAAGAAGATGAAGACAAACAATAACCGAAAAAATCAAACAGCCAAATGTCCTCCATATTTTATCTAATAAACAAATTCAGCCTCCAACAATGTTTTGAAATTTCCTCTCAAAAAAACAATGTTTTGAAATAGAACAATGATTGTTCACTCAGGCTGTAAAAAATAGAAAAATTGAAAATCAGAAGAGTGATTTACATGAACAAAGAAATGCACACAAAAAATCTGAGAATCAATTTTATGGGAATGAACACAACAAATTAATAGAGATAAAAAAAACCTCACTGGAGTAACTTTCAACCTTGGTCATTCAATCCTTTGCAACATGGCGCATGATGTGATCTAAAACATAAAGTAGAAACGAATCAAAAGCCGAAATCTTCAATGCTATCATCAACCCAATTCGAATTAAATATTAACGATGGAATTTTTAGTTAAATGGATATCAAATTGAGAAAGAATAAAGCAAATAAGAAATCGAGGAAAAAGCAAATTGCATACCTTCTCGTTGTTATCGTCGCGACTCGTTGAGGTTCCCTCGCTGTTACCATCACGACTCGTTGCCATGGATCGGCCGCTGAGTTCAACTCCACTGGAGTTGAGAAAGGGAGGAGAATAAGAAGAGTACGATCATTACATTAACTTTCTGTGGTGGTTCAGATCTGGTTATGGTGTTCTCCGATCCAGCAATGAAATTGAAATGGGAGTGTAGAGAGAGAAAGAGGAAGATATGGTAAATTGAGAGAGAGAGGTCGGGGAACATAAGGTTGCCTTGGAAAATACATGCTTGAAGGGAAGAGAAAGAGGCTCAAGTGATTATTGAGCAGTGTGTATACCAATTGTTTCCCTATGCACGTGAATCAAATTTCAAGGAGTGAGATTTGATCAATGGCTGATATGATAATCTCCCCTAATTACAATGATCTAACGGTTGGGATAGATTGGAGCCAAAAAAGTAGGGTTAGGGGTTGGGAATTAGGGTAAGCATGTTTGCTAGGATTAGATATAAAGGATAGATAGATAGATTACTTTTTTAATTAAAAATAAATAAAAAATCATACTCTATAGTAAAGGGAGAAAATCGTATATATCATACCTACAAAATTTTGATCTATATATTTTCTAAAGCCCTATGTCAAATCGAATAGAGTGTGACTGCGAAATTCCGGTCCTTTACAAAAAAAAATACCAAACTGAGAAAATTTGTAGTCTATATGGTAAGGAAAAAATCCCTATAAATTATACCTACAAAAATTTTGACTGGAGTATGGAGTTTGAGGTCTTTATTTTGCAGAAAAGAAATGTCTTTACTGCTATTTCTATAATTGGTGAAAATTGACAACACAAGCAGCTTATTTCGGCTTCTCATGTCTTATGCTATTAATGTGACCAAGAATACATGTATTCTTTTAATAGTCCAATGAAAGGCTAATCCACTATATCAATTTTTTTTATACGAAAACTGTGTTATTTGGTTATCAGTGTAAAATCTACATTTCAATCTTTTATATCATTGCTAATTAAAAATTCTGAAATCATCAATCAAGTGGTAGATTATTAAAATGGAACTATTTTTTACAAGTGATCTTATTACCTTTTTTTTCTTCTTCTTTGCATTGTTGAGTCACTCTAAATTAATTTTATGTAGTATGCATTCTATAACTGGCACGTGCCTTTTAGAACACTATCTTGCATTTTACGTGTATTACCATTAGACACCAATGCATGATAGGGTCAAATTTTTAAAAAAAAAATTTAAAAAAATATCCACCCTATTATTTCTTTTTTGCATTTTAAAGTTGTGTCCATTTTTTTTGTATTACGCATTGTAATGATAACTAGCGCGAACCTCACATGCAGTTCGGTGTTGAAGTAAATTATCATCTGATTCAAAATAGATATCTCATGTAGTTTGGTCTGGTTTGGATGACTATTCTAAAAAAATTAAACCGATCTGATTCAAAAATATGCGGTTTAATTTGGATTGGTTTTTAGATATCATAAAGGAAAAAATATATAATTTTTTATTTACTTTTTTTAAGAATGTAATATTTTATTAATAATACAAAAACATGGTAAAATAATAGGTTTAATGCATAATTTATTATAAAATTAAATTACAGTATGAAAATTATCAATTCTTTTTTAAACATATGAAGTAATAATAATATAGATTAAATTAGTCGAATATATAAGATTAAAAACTAATAAGCAACATAATAATGCAATATATAATATTAATAAAAGAATAAATAAGTATTAATATTTAATTTTTCGGTTTGGTTTGGTTTTGAAAAAATGATCCGAATTTCGATCCAATTCTAACGATTCTTACAAAACAACATCCAAGCACATTCGAAAACATTCGGTTTATTACGGTTTTTGTTTTTTTTAATCAATTTAAGATTTTATTTTAGATCGGTTTGGATTTGAACACCCCTATCACTACCCACCTGGAAATTTAGTAGATGTGGCTTATACATAAATCTGACGTCATGGACAACTTTGCTTTTAATTGACCTTCTCACTGGCCACCGATATTTATTTATGGGTTAATTATGTTTTTGGTCCGTACAAAATTGCGACCTTGTAAGTTTAGTCCTTACTTAATTTTAATAGCATTTTTAGTCCCTACAAAAAATTTCTGCACTCAATATTAGTCCTTACTCAATCCAAATTTGTTTAATTTATGCTTAAACTCTTAAGTTTTTCAACAATTTTTTACTGGCGAGTTAAGAACGTTATTAAAAGGTCCTCCGAAAAAAATATCGCAAAAATTTGATTTCTACGTCCATATTTTTGTTACTTATATCTTAAACTTTTTTCGTTTTAAAAAATTCATATTTAATTTATTTCATGTTAAAAAATTATAGATTTTAGTAAATGAACCTTTCATAGTGTTCTAAACTTGTATAAAAAGAATCGTTAAAAAATTTAAGAGTTTAAGGATAATTAAACAAAATTTATTTTAGCAGGGACTAAAATTATAAGTAAATTTTTTTTATAGGGACTAAAAATGCTATTAAAATTAAGTAAGGACTAAACTTACAAGGTCGCAATTTTGTAGGGACCAAAAACATAATTAACCCTTTATTTATTATGCCACCATTATCTACTTCATTAGTATATTTTCAAAGTGTTCATTGATATTCTCATTGCCCCTCGGAAGTTATGAATTACGCCACCATTATTTACCTAAATCTTATATTTCCAATTCACACATCATATATAAGTATTGTCATCGGTTAATTATTGTCATTCGATAATTTTATGTACACTATTCTATCAACATATGTAATTTTCTTATATTATTTACTATATTTCAATGTCATAGTTAGAGCTAAATGGACCCGTGCATCGCACGGGTGGAGTTCTAGTTATATATAGAAATTTGATTGAATTTTCAAGAGGGAAAGAATTGAGACAGTTAACCGCGCCTTTCCTCTCTCTCTCTCTCTCTCTCCTCTCTCTTGCAATCTATTAGAGAACAAAGAGGAAGAGAGTGATGTTACTTGAGATGCAAGTAACTTCTATAGTTTGTTTTGATAAGTTGTTAGTTTGTTTTGATAAGTGCTTGTTCTTATCACATTTCCTTATAAATACTCATTGTAATCACATTTCACAATCAATGAGAATGAACCTTTTTCATTTTATTGCATTTCATAACATGGTATCTAGAGCCTTTTCTTTTTCTTCAATGGAGAAAGTTAGTTACAAAGTTTGTTACGGTTCTCATTCTCATCTTCTTCATTGAGATTCGCCATTGTTGTTGCAGAAATTTCTTGCGTTATTGTTTGATTCTTCGCAGAATTTCTTACTTGTTTGCGAATCTTCTTCATTTTTCTTGCATAATTTCTGCAATTTCGCTCTTCTTCTTCTTCTTCGTTTTTCGCAATGGTTCGCAACGCACAACCTGATACTGAATCAGTGTTTTACGTTCATCCGAGTGAAGGACCGAACTCTGTTCTTGTTGCTCCTCCCTTAGATGGCTCTAATTACCTCGCATGGAGTCGTTCCATGATTCGTGCTTTTGGCGCGAAAAACAAATTGAAGTTCATAGATGGATCCATGGAAATTCCGGATGATGATGATTTGAACCGTGCTGCATGGGAACAGTGCAATCATCTTATTCAGTCTTGGATTATCAATTCAGTTTCACCACAAATTGCGCAAACTCTTGTGTTTCATGACAACGCCATTGATGCATGGCTGGATCTCAAGGAAATATTTGCTAAGGTTGATAGAATTCGTATTGCAACTTTGAGATCCAAAATCAACAACTTGAAACAAGGTTCTAAAACTGTATTGGATTATTTTACTGAAATGAAAACTCTCTGGGAAGAGTTGAATTCCCATAGGCCTATGCCTCATTGCACATGTCCTCATCCATGTAGATGCGCAACAATGAGAGAAGCAAGAAATTTTAGACTTGAGGATCAGGTTATTCAATTTCTGACTGGGTTAAATGATCAGTTTAATGTGATAAAAACTCAAGTTCTTATGTTGGATCCCCTTCCTTCTATTAACAAAGTGTATTCCTTAATGATTCAAGAGGAGAGTAATAATCATTCACTCTCTGTTCCCATTGATGAATATCTTTCCCTTGTGAATGCTGCTGATTCACCACATGGCAGAGGTAGAGGAAGAGGAAGGGGATATTCTTCTAGTTTCAGGCCACCTAGACACTCTAGTTTCTGTGGCAAGAGCAATCATATTGTTGATTACTGCTATCAAAAGCATGGCCACCCTAATTTTCAGAAGCAAGGTTCTTCTGTCAATGTCTCTATTAGCAATGATGAAAATGAGACACAACCAGGAAGTAGTAATGAGGCTTCTTCAAATCCTGGTACCAATATTTCTGTGGAGAAGTATGATCAGCTTCTCAGTTTACAACAAGTGAATTTACTCCCTGCAGCTCCTTCATCCAGCACCAACCATATTCATACTCTCCTTCAACTGCTCAATCCTTTAATGCTTCAAGTATATCTTCCATTTTCACTCGTTCCCTTCAATCTAAATCAGATTTATGGCTTTTAGACTCTGGTGCTAATGAGCACATTGTTTCTTCAATTCATTGGTTCACTTCCTATCACAAAATTACCCATAAACCTGTAAATTTACCAAATGGTTCTTCTGTCTTGGTAGACATTGTTGGCACCATTCATTTCACTCCCACTTTTTACCTTGAAAATGTCTTGTTTTCACCTTTGTTCACTCTTAATTTGATCTCTATCTTCAAACTTTGTGATTCCTTAAAATGTTATATCACTTTTCATGATAATAACTGTTTCTTACAGGATCTTCAATCCCATAAGATGATTGGTTTGGGTGAGCAATTTGAAGGTCTCTATAGATTGAACTTAGATTTGTTTAGTTCTTCTTTGAATAAATCTTTGTTTGTTAATAATGTTTCTGCCAATAAGCATACTTCTATTCCTTTGTCTGCCATATGGCACTTCAAACTGGGTCATGTATCTTACAAGAGATTAGCTCACATGTCTCAGCTTTATCCTTCTTTGTCTTTTGATTCTAAAGCTACTTGTGATATTTGTCACTTTGCTAGACAAAAGAAACTGCCATTTTCTATTAGCTCATCTGTTGCATCTCATAAATTTGAACTATTGCACTTTGATATTTGGGGTCTTTTAGCTGTGCCATCTATTCATAATCATAAGTATTTTCTCACTATACTTGATGATTACAGCAGATTTGTTTAGATTGTTCTTCTTAAATCTAAGTCTGATGTGTCTCAACATGTCAAAAACTTCATTACCCTTATTGAAAACCAGTTTCATATGACACCTAAAACTGTCAGGACTGACAATGGCCCTGAGTTTCTAAACCCTTCATTTTATGCTTCTAAGGGTATTGTTCACCATAGATCATGTGTTGAAACTCCCCAACAGAATGGGAGTGTTGAAA
Source organism: Medicago sativa (assembly GCF_051527215.1). Lineage (NCBI taxonomy): Eukaryota > Viridiplantae > Streptophyta > Magnoliopsida > Fabales > Fabaceae > Medicago > Medicago sativa. The sequence continues at coordinate 1,081,551 of NC_140754.1, forward strand.
GGAAACATCCGCACCTGTTGAATGTAGGCAGAGCTCTTTTGTACCAATCCAAATTGCCTGCATCATATTGGTCATATGCCCTTTTACATGCTACTTTCATAATCAATAGAGTCACCTCTCCACACCTTCATAACAAATCCCCTTATCAGTTACTTCATAACACACTTCCTGATATTGATAGTTTCAAAGTTTTTGGCTGTCTGTGTTATTCCACATCTCTTCAGGCACATAGAACCAAGCTGTCTGCTAGAGCCAGAAAATCTGTGTTTCTTGGTTACACTATTGGTTTTAAAGGTTTTGTCTTACTAGATATTCATGATGACATTCTGTCATTACGTAATATTAGGGACTTATTTTGACATTTTGATAGAGTTCTTATGCAATTTCTACTGTTCTGGAGTGCAAAAAGCTTAAATGTTGAAGTCTGTTCGAAGGAAATCGCGCCACGCCAATTTCAAGCCGTGCTGCGATTTTAGAAGAAAAATTACATCCTCCCTGTTTGAGGGAAATCGCGGCACGCCAATTAACAAGGCGCGGCGCGATTTTGATGGGTCAGGCCCATGACTTCTATAAATACTGCACTCAATCTGAAGAACAAGGGTTACGATTTTGGAGAACGAAAGTGCGATTTTAACACCCAGAAGGCTGCAGCGGAGAGGATTTCATCATCTCTAACCCAGTTTATGTATGTTTTAATTCTTTCATTGATTATGCTATTTGTAAACTCAATTATGAGTAGCTAAATCTCTTAGAGATTAGGTCGGAGATGAACCTATGTAACCCTAATTGATCATATGTTGCTGTGAAACTCTATTACTTATTAATGATATTCTAGTTTTCATTCAATTCAATTGTTCTTACTGCTTTTTATATCCTGATCAAATATAAACATGATTTTGTGAGATCGAATGACTACTGACCATAGCTTTCGACTTAGACCTAATTGAATTGTTCTAATAAACATGGTTAGTCTAGGAATGGATAATCGTTTGTTAGTGATATTAGGTTAACGTGCTTAAACCTTTGATGATTATTAGACCACCTAAGGAATTAGGGGCTGTAGTTTAAAAAGAGGGTCCTAACTCAAGGGATTGATTAGGGCTAATTTGTTAACTATCGTGAAACTAGAGAATCATTAGTAATAATAGGTGCAGTAACCAATTAGGGGAAACATAGAGGATTCGAAGACCTGATCTCATCTCTCTCCTATTTTCTTAATCAAATCTTTACTATTTTATTTGATTTCTTAAAATCAAACAAATCTACTGCCTAGTGGCAAAACAAAATAAACTTTTATACATCCTACTTTTATAACGAAATTGAATTATTGAAGTTAAAAACAGTCCTCGTGGGATCGATATTTTTACTACTTCGATAGTATTTGGTGCACTTGCCAGAGATCTATCAAGTTTTTGGCGCCGTTGCCGGGGACTGTTGAATTATTTCAACAAGGCAATTACGTTATTATTTAGGATTTCTGTCTTTTATATTTTTGTATATATATTTATAAAAAAAAAAAAATATTATGCTCTTTGTTTTCTTCTCATTGTACTGTGCTACTGAAAAGTTTATCCAAGTTTTGCAGCTATGATAGACAGGTTACTCCTCTATGACACCGAAGAGATTGCTAAGTTGCAGTATGAAAAATATATGCTATCTTTTAAGATCAAAATTTTGGACAACAAAATCTCGAGTTGTGGTCATTATGAGGCGAATCAACTAGGTAGTGATGGTGAAGGGAAGAAAGAGGTGATCAACATCGATTACAATACTCAACTTCAGAATATTTTAGATGATTTCTTGGTGTCAAATCAAGTTTCATTTGAGAAGTTTGATGTTCAGTGTGGTGATCTTGTTGAGAAAGCACATGAGTCTCAGAGGAAGCTGGTTCAGATGAAGAGTGAGTGTCACAAGATTAAGGTGGAAGAAAAACCCAAAGTGAGGAGTGTTGATATTTTCCCGAAGTCTGAACCAACGGAGGTTGAGGAAATCACTCGTGTGCAGATGGATGCACGTCCTTCTCTACGGTGGGAGAGTTTAAACTCTAAAGGTTTAACAGTGAGAGCATGGGAGCATCTACTTCTTTGCTACAAATTCATGGAATTCCTACCAAACAAGAGGAAGAAGAAGGATGATATATTCTTTCTGACATATTTGCCGCCCTAACAGTGGTTGAAGCGTCAAGCTCAATGACGTAAAAGAAAGCGCTGGGTGGGAGGCAACCCACTATTTATTTTCAGGTATGATTTTATTGCTTTCAAAAACAAAAACACAAAAATATTTTTCTTTTCTTTTTAATATGAGGCAGGAAAGTTTTCGAAAAATTGTTCTAGTACCTCCTATCAAGAAAATCATGCAAGGTACTGATGTCTTGCATGATTCTCTCTTCAAAAGTTTTTCAAAAATTCAATAAGACTCAGGCATTTTTCAAGAAAACAAGTTTTGGCCTGAGAGAACTCCCTGTTTCTACAAAATCGCGCCGCGCCTGTATATGGCCGCAGTGCGATTTCATCAAGCAACAAACCAAACTCCCTGTTTCTACAAAATCGCGGCACGCCAGTTTTTCACCGCGGCGCGATTTTTCTCCTCAGCCTATAAAAACCTCACTATTCATCATCATTTTCATTCCATTTTTCCTACTTTTCTCTACCAAAAATTTCCCTAGACTTCCCATTCACGAATTTTTCCCATCTTAATCTACCTTATCACTTCCTAAACATCATCAAACCACAATCCAATCACAAATTCATCAATCCAAACCATTATCCATCACAATCCATCATAATTTTCCCAAACTTCACAAAACTTCCTTTTCACCATCTTCCTTAACCACAAATGGCCTCCAATCCACGAAACACCCGCTCAAAGAAAGCCACCAACCCCAAGCCATCCACAAGCAAAGCCAAACGCACTCGTACCGCATCCGAACCACCCGAAAACGCCATTCATTTTATCAATGACCAAGCCCAAGAGTTCCACAAAGCCATGAAAAGTTTTGAAGTTGTGGGGGAGAGGAAGTTTGAATTCACAAAGCTTGGGAAGTGTCAGGTCTTTGAGGTTGAATTACAAAGGAGAGGGTGGACGAAGTTGAATGAGATGATCGATGAAGCGAACAACAAAACCGTGATCGTCGAATTCTTTGCAAATGCACGGGTTTCCAATACACCCTTTCAATCTTTTGTTCTGGGCAAGACCATGGATTTCAGCCCTGAAGCCCTTAATGCATTGCTGAATGTTCAACCGCCGGAGGAGTGTTGGGTTGAGAAACTGAGGAGGGAAATCACTGATGATTTCAATGCCACCGAGCAAGATCAAGGGGATGGCATCTTTGAAGGATTGAGGACACCGGGGGCTGGACACTCGGATGATGATGTGAACATGGGCTGATCTACTGATGGATTAGCATTTTCTGCTTTGTATTTTATTTTCAGTCATTTTTTTTGATGTATTTTCTTTATTTTCTTTTTAATGTCGAAGTCCATTGAACTTATTTCCCTATTGTAATTGCTCCTGCACTTGTTTATTATTAATGAATTTGTTTTGTTTCATGTGACCTATTCCAGTTTAGTAACAGTTGTTTGATGAAACGGTATTCCAAAAGTTCTAAAGGAGGGGTGACTTGATTCAAAGGCGAAGTGTACGGCGTTGCTAGGTAGTCACATACTCCCAGAAATCTCAGCCATAAGGTTCATTGCCAAATCTTGTTTTTCAATTTACTTATATTTAGATTAGTTTTCCATGCAACTACATTTCTAGAACTTGCATTGTTTCTCTATTATTGATTGGTCTTTGTCAATTACACACTGAGGCAAAAGTGCTTGGTCCTGTGAGCCTTTTTGAAGCCTACCCTGTTTTAATTTGTTGAATTTATCCTTTCTTAACCAATTGTGAGCCGGTAGGATTAGAACTTTTTGTTCGGTGACAAACTACATTACAAGCCTAGAGACTTTTAGGACTTGTCCCTTAATGAATTTCTGAGTTAAGGCATTGTAGAATGTTGCTAAAGATTAAGTTTGGGGTTGCTATTGGAATTTGCAACCAACTAAGTTTGGGGTGGGGGTACTAGAGAATAAGAGAACAAAAAAATGAAAGAAATATGAAATTGTCATGCAATATATACACAAAAATGGTGTATGAAAAAAAAAATGAAAATGAATGATGAAAAAGGGACAAAACATTGAAAATCCGAGTAACTTCAAACTCGAGTGTCCCTAAATGTTAAAAATATTCTCTAGTACCTTTGCATTGATTGTTATTCCACAAGGTGAATGATTGAAGGATTGAATTTTGTGCTTTAATTTCCGTAGGAATGTCTAACTCAAATTTTGTGTAGCCTACTTATCCAAATATATCCCACCTTTCACCTAAGCCCCGTTATAACCCTAAAGACCTCAAAAGTGTGTAATGATATTGACTTTGATTGATGTTTAGAAACTTTTCAAGCGTATGGTAATATGTAGACCTGCATGTCGACTGGTAGAACCCTATTTCATATTGTTGCGTGGAGTTGTGAATTGGTGGATGCGAACAAGTCAAACTAGCTCATCTTTAGCTACAAGGAGAATGAACTTTTGGGTACTATCGTTTTGTCAGGTAACTGTTATTTTACTGTTGTTTGTCACTGTTGCAAGCAAATTCCTTGAGGACAAGGAATGGTTTAAGTTTGGGGTTGTGATGACATTCTGTCATTACGTAATATTAGGGACTTATTTTGACATTTTGATAGAGTTCTTATGCAATTTCTACTGTTCTGGAGTGCAAAAAGCTTAAATGTTGAAGTCTGTTCGAAGGAAATCGCGCCACGCCAATTTCAAGCCGTGCTGCGATTTTAGAAGAAAAATTACATCCTCCCTGTTTGAGGGAAATCGCGGCACGCCAATTAACAAGGCGCGGCGCGATTTTGATGGGTCAGGCCCATGACTTCTATAAATACTGCACTCAATCTGAAGAACAAGGGTTACGATTTTGGAGAACGAAAGTGCGATTTTAACACCCAGAAGGCTGCAGCGGAGAGGATTTCATCATCTCTAACCCAGTTTATGTATGTTTTAATTCTTTCATTGATTATGCTATTTGTAAACTCAATTATGAGTAGCTAAATCTCTTAGAGATTAGGTCGGAGATGAACCTATGTAACCCTAATTGATCATATGTTGCTGTGAAACTCTATTACTTATTAATGATATTCTAGTTTTCATTCAATTCAATTGTTCTTACTGCTTTTTATATCCTGATCAAATATAAACATGATTTTGTGAGATCGAATGACTACTGACCATAGCTTTCGACTTAGACCTAATTGAATTGTTCTAATAAACATGGTTAGTCTAGGAATGGATAATCGTTTGTTAGTGATATTAGGTTAACGTGCTTAAACCTTTGATGATTATTAGACCACCTAAGGAATTAGGGGCTGTAGTTTAAAAAGAGGGTCCTAACTCAAGGGATTGATTAGGGCTAATTTGTTAACTATCGTGAAACTAGAGAATCATTAGTAATAATAGGTGCAGTAACCAATTAGGGGAAACATAGAGGATTCGAAGACCTGATCTCATCTCTCTCCTATTTTCTTAATCAAATCTTTACTATTTTATTTGATTTCTTAAAATCAAACCAAATCTACTGCCTAGTGGCAAAACAAAATAAACTTTTATACATCCTACTTTTATAACGAAATTGAATTATTGAAGTTAAAAACAGTCCTCGTGGGATCGATATTTTTACTACTTCGATAGTATTTGGTGCACTTGCCAGAGATCTATCAATTCATACCAGAGACATTCATATATCCAGACATGTCAGTTTCCATGAACACATTTTGCCTTATCCACCAAATCCTTCTTCTATTACCACAAATTGGGACTATTTCCCATCTGTTACTTGTCCCACAAGTCAATCACCTCTTGTCACCTCTATCACCCCACCAGCTACATTCATAGATCCTGAGCCTCTCATTGTTGACAATTCACCATCTACATCCCCATCTCCACCACCTGTGTTAAGAAAATCAACCAGAACCATTAATCCACCTTCACATTTACAAGACTACATTTGTAGTCAATCACATGCTTCTTCCACTGTTTGTTACCCAATTTCTGACTATGTTTCTTATACAAATCTCTCACCCTCTCATTCTGCTTTTGCTATGTCCATTGCTTCTCACACTGAGCCAACCACATATGCTGAAGCTAGTAAATTCACTTGTTGGAAGCAAGCTATGCAAGCTGAGATTTCTGCTCTTGAAAATACTGGTACTTGGAAACTGGTTGATTTACCACCAAATGTAAAACCTATAGGGTGTAAGTGGATTTACAAAATCAAACACCATGTTGATGGATCCATTGAAAGATATAAGGAAAGACTTGTTGCCAAGGGATATAATCAAGTTGAGGGTCTGGACTATTTTGATACATACTCACCAGTTGCCAAACTCACAACTGTCAGAACTGTGATTGCTTTGGCTTCCATAAATAATTGGCATATTCACCAACTGGATGTTAACAATGCTTTCTTACATGGAGATCTGCAAGAAGATGTTTACATGTTTGTTCCTCAAGGCATCACCACCTCCAAACCTAACCAAGTCTGCAAACTGCTAAATTCATTGTATGGTCTTAAACAGGCAAGCAAAAAATGGTATGAGAAACTCACCTCTCTCCTTCTTAAGCATTAGTACACTCAATCCAATGCTGATCATTCTCTGTTCATTAAGAAGACCACCACTTCTTTCACAGCTTTATTGGTATATGTGGATGATGCTATTATTACTGGTGATTCACTTGATGAATTTACATTCATCAAAAACATTCTCAACACCTCTTTCAAGATTAAAGACCTTGGACAATTAAAATATTTTCTTGGCTTAGAAGTTGCTCATTCTTCACAAGGCATCTTTCTTTGTCAAAGAAAATATTGCCTGGACCTCCTCACTGATACAGGTCACCTTGCATCCAAACCTGTCTCAACACCCTCTGATCCTTCATGCAAGCTTCACACTGACAAAAGTGCACCTTATACTGATGTGCCTTCATATAGAAGATTGATAGGAAGATTGATTTACTTAACCAACACTAGACCAGACATTACCTTTGCTACTCAGCAGCTCAGTCAATTTTTGACTTCTCCTACTGAGAAACACTACTCTGCAGCCACTAGAGTCCTCAAATACTTAAAGAAATGTCCTGGTCAAGGGTTGTTTTTCCCCAGACAATCTTCCTTATTCCTTTCTGGCTTTTCAGATGCAGACTGGGCAGGTTTCCTGGATTCTAGAAGATCCATTTCTGGGCAATGCTTCTTTCTTGGCAACTCTCTCATATGTTGGAGAACCAAGAAACAGTTGACTGTATCCAGATCCTCCTCTGAAGCTGAATATAGAGCTCTTGGTGCAGCAACCTGTGAACTCCAGTGGTTGCTCTACTTGCTCAATGATCTTCATGTCTCAACAATCAAGCTGCCGGTTCTTTACTGTGATAATCAGAGTTCTTTGCACATTGCATCCAATCCAGTGTTCCATGAGAGAACCAAAAATCTAGAGATTGACTGCCATCTGATCAGAGACAAAGTTCAAGCTGGAATCATGAAGCTTCTTCCTGTTTCCTCCAAAGACCAACTTGCAGATTTCTTCACAAAGCCACTGCTTCCTCATCCATTCAACATTCTCTTATCCAAGCTGGGCATGCTTAACATCTATCATCCTCCAGCTTGTGGGGGGCTATTAGAGAACAAAAAGAAAGAGAGTGATGTTACTTGAGCTGCAAGTAACTTCTATAGTTTGTTTTGATAAGCTGTTAGTTTGTTTTGATAAGTGCTTGTTCTTATCACATTTCCTTATAAATACTCATTGTAATCACATTTCACAATCAATGAGAATGAACCTTTTTCATTTTATTGCATTTCATAACACGATCAACCAACAATCATCAATCACTCCCCCTTCGTGATGGATTATCTTGTGACGAAATTTGAATTCAATTTACCAATGAAATATGTATGTATGTTGGCAGAAAAAACCTACAACAAAACTCCTCGTGATGCCGAGGTGAGTCAATCGATCAAGGTATTATTATTATTATTTGCTGTTCTATTCTTAGAAATATTATTATTCATTGCATGTATAGCAAATATGCTTCGTGATTGTTGGCATCACTGTTTTATTTCGATCATTCCTTCATCTTGCCTCTCTCAATGATTGGTTTTTGTTATTATATGCTATTTTGTTTCTATCATTCATTCGTTCATCTTGTTTTTACAGAATCTATTTTGAAGTTGTTTGAGGCTTTTCCTCTCAATCCCAAAAACACCGATGTTCTTTGGCTTCTAGGAATGGCTTTCACTACGCAGGCACTTTTAACCCGTAACGACAAGGATGCCAAACTATTCTTTGACACTGCAGCTGCTTACTTCAAACAAGCTTTTCGTCAGGATCCTTCCAATCCATCTTACCAATTTTCATCCGAACTCGCTCATGTTAAGGTATAATGCTTTTCTGTCATGCTAACTAATAAGAGTATAAGACCATACAAGTTATTGTTGCTTTTCAAATTTACCTGCACAAATCACTAACTTATTGTTATTCTTATACTTTTTTCAGTTTCATGAGCAAACTCGATGGCCTTCTTCTGCAACAAAGGTAACAAGACATGCACGTTTCTCTTCTTTCACTTTACTTTACTTTTCATATGCTACCAAATTTCTTGCTAGCTACTATCTAATATAATATAATATAATGTTTCTCTTATTCTTATACCTTTTTAAGATTCGTGGTCCAGAATGGCCTTCTTTTGCAAAAATGGTAACAAAACATACACGTTTCTCTTGTTTCTTCTGCAAATCACTAATTCAGCAATCATCACGGGCCATCTTCTGCTTCAAAGGTAACAAGACATAAAAGTTTATGTCGTTTCTATTCACCAATGCTTTCTCTTTATCTCCCCAATAGACAGTATATGTTTTTGCACTTACACATAACTTCAAATATTAGTGCGCACAAACTGATAGGTTAAGGTCTTGATTCCGTAATCAGTTTATATGTGTCTTACATCTTCATATGTAAATTGTGTTCACTTTTCGCCTAATCTATTTTGTTATTTTTCAGGCTCAAAAACAAAAATACAATAATCTGACGTATGACATACTTAGAAGCGTAACCCTGGCTGTTGGCATGGTTAAATTGGCCGAGTTTGCAAAACCCAACCAACACCACCATCCACACCGCCTCTGGGATAAGTGAAGCCATTTCATTTGATTTGTACATAGTTGGTTATTGAGGTTGATAATCACATCTGATTGGAAGGTGTTGCTATTAGTTAGCTAGTTCTGTTAATTAGAAAAGTATAAGTAATGTAAGTATATAGTTTCTGGATATGGTGAGAATCGATGGCTAAGCAGTGCTACTTATTTAGTTTCATTGAAGTTGTTTGAGACATAAAACAACTGACTGCTGGAGGAAGCTGTTAGGGTTTTTGCTTTATTGAATTTTCCATTATGGTAATCAGTTGTCATGCAACTTTGTGGACGATTTGTTTAGGGTCCTTGATAAGCTTTCTGCTTGTCGTCATACTTTAGCTGCATTTTGCTGGTTTTGTTTCACTATTTACCAAAAGAAAGGAACCCAAAAAATTGTGGCAGTGTTTGTTTCGTGTAATTTGTTGGTACATATTTAATGTATCTTCTGTGCCTGTAACTTTTTTTTGGCATAAAATTATGTTTTTGTCCTCTTGGTATGGAGGGCTTCTTATCCTGCCCCCTTTGCCGTCATTCCCTTGTCCTGTTTTTATAAACAAATTTGAACATGCCTTTGATGTTTCAATGTTTCAATGTAGTATTAGTGTCAACACTGAACATGCCTTTAATTCAAGATGTCGTTGTGTCAGTGCTACATAGGTGTCCCTCTTTGGATAAACAGCTTATATCACAAGCGTTTATCATGAGAAGTGCTTCTCTATGTATAAGCTATTTTACAACAAAAGGTAAAATAAAGTTAAATGGTTTTTGTATAAGCTATAAGTTGTTTTTCATAAGATATTCGAGAACTAGCACTGACACTTGACATGTAGACACCTATAATGATTTGAGAAAATGAAAGTGATGAATGTAATTAGATACGTTATTGTCGTGCCAGTGTCGGACGGTTTGGATAAACAACTTAATTTGCAGCTTATAGAAAACGAACGAGCTATAACAAATGCTAAAATAAAGTTAGTTTATTTGTATAAGCTATAAACTGTTTTCATAAGCTAACTTGGAGGACTTAAGAAAGTAAGTTGAAAACAGCTTATGAACATGTCATAAGTTGTTTTCATAAGTTCATCCAAACAGTCTCACAAGTGTTTATACAAATAGACATGCTCAACTATGCCAATCTAATTAGACCAGTAGAATATTTGCAATTTGCTTGTGACATTAACAGGTGCTTTTTTCAATGAATGGAAACATCAAAACATGCATAACATAACACATTGGAATTTTAATTATATTTGTATTACTATTAATGATTCGTGTCTTTGCTGAGAATGTTAGATTGGAAGGTGCAACTAGGTCTGTTTATTGGAATTTAGAAGAGTATAGATAAATAATGAAGTATATATCATAGAGTTTCTGGATACAATTAGAATTGATAGCCAAGTAATGCCACTTAGTTAGTTTCATTAAAGTTGTTTGAGGCATAAACTAGTTGCTTACTGGGGGAACCTGTTAGGGTTTTTAACCTTATTAGATTTTTGTCAGGGTGATTGATGTCACATATCTTTCTGGAAGATTTCAATTTTTTTAGGCCTTTAGGGTCCTCTATAAGCTTTGTGCCTGTTCTCCTACTTAACCTGCATTTTTGTGGTTAGTTTTAATGGCTTTGTTTTACTTTTACAGTTTACCAAAACAGCGGAACTAAAAAAAACATGGCAGTGTTTGTTTTGTGTAATCCGTTGGCACATTTTGTTGTAGTGGAGAACTTCATACTTAATATCTTTTCCCTGCCTGTAATTTACTGTGGCATATAATTATGTTTTTGTCCTCTAAGTATTTGATACTCTGCCAACGTTTGTTTCATAGAATTTGTTACATGCTTGTATTGGGATTGTGTAGTTTTAATGCAATTTTACCTTGTTTTCACATAATGCGTTTTTTCTCTTTTTACCCTGGAGAGTTTCTTATCCTGTCATTCACTCGTTCTGTTTTTATAAATAAATTCGAACAATGTTCCCATTTATTAATTGAAACTTCTATTTGCTTTCAGGTACAATGTTGCTGTGAAATGTGCAACCATAACTCCTGGTAAGCTGTATTGCGCTATAAATTAGTGTTGTCAAATAGCGGCTGCAGTGGCGCTATAGACTGTATGTAGCATGGCATAATTTGAAAACCAAGTTGAATTTGTTATTGACCTTGCTCACTTTATATCCATCTCTTCCATTATTCTGCAGGCACTGCAGTTTCTTGGTTTGCTATCTGCTACCTGCTGCAAATATATGCCCTTTATGATTGTGGACCAACAAACGGTACTAAATGATTTACCAGTCACCCTTGTGTCTCTTTTAGCCGATGAAAACTGGAACATTGTTGCAGAAACTGTAGTTTCCCATCTATTTTCATCGACAGAACGTATATATGATTGGACAATGCACATAGCAGATGGCTCTTATGTTCAAGGTTCACAAACCATTGATGAAAGTGAGAATCATATGGCTACTTTTCTACTGCAAGTGATGTATCATACCTGTGTATTATTAAAAAGGTACTTGCCATTAGATAAGCAGCTTAAGCTTGCCCGCATGGTTGTTGCTTGAAAGAAGATTTATGATAGTTACATTATGTTGACACTACAATAGGAAGCTTGTTGTTATATAATGTAAAGCATCACAAACGTGGAGTAGTTGAAATTCTTTCCACCAACAATTTTTTTTTTTTTTTTTTTAAACGGCCCAAGTTAGCTAGAGTTTGAATCCAGATCTTCAAACTTCTTTAACCCTAAGCTCAAACCAGTTGAGTTACTAACATGGTCAAAAGTTGTAATACACTCAATAGTGGGGCTGACAGAAGCAGTTGTAAGATATACTTATTTACTTGTCCAACTGAGTTAAATTAAGCAGAAGCAAATATTATACCATTCTGTTTTCTTAGACAAGCTGTGTATTAGTGCTACCCTTGGCATTACTTGCAGAGATGTGCAATGCATTTCAGTTAGGTTACAAAAGAAGAGATTTTAGTGTATTTAGCTTATGATATTTTTTTAAGTATGCATTAGTCATTTCTTTTCCACACGTACATGCAATCACATTTAATTATTATGTCACTTTTTGTACTATTTTTAAAACATCTTCATATTTAACTATGTAATGAAATATGATAATAAATGCATACAAATTAAATTGTATTTTTAACATAAACTACAAAAACTTTATAACGAAGAACACAAGATGTGGAAGTGAACTTCTAACTTAAATTAACATATTTATCCAAACATTCAAAATAAAAAGATGTACCCTACTGAATAAATATTAAAATTTCAAGAGAAACTTCAAAAATTGACAATCATTCTTCAAAGTAAAATACTATAAATTTCATATATTTTAAGCATTTGGCTCCTCCAAATTGGATGAATCATGAAATGCCGTCTCTCAAATTTATGAAGCAGCAAAATAGTATTTAAATAATAAAGCTAAAAACTAATCCTTTTAAGAATTCAAATTTAAAAACTAAAATTTTCTTTTAGAATGAATAAATCATCGAGTGATATATTTTACTTGGGACAAAACATATTAAAATGTATTTTAAATTTACTAGATAAAGGTCATTTGATAGTTCACTTCACTTACGATTTGATTTTGAAAATGAGTTTAACATTTATGCATTGTAAGTTAAACAAAATTTACATTAATCAAATATATGTGCAAATTTGAAAGTGTTATGAGAAATATCAAACATTTGTCAATGAATGTTGATTTAGTTGGTAATGAGTTGACTCATTTATATAGTTGTAGGCTTAAATCTTCGTTGCCAATATGAAAATGTCTTTAGTTTATGATCAATTAATTTTTGTTGAGCCTTAAAGTTTTCTCTAACTCTAATGAGCTTCTGAAATTCAAATCATCTAAACTTTAAAAAAAAAATATCTATTCATTTTTATTTCAAAATAAACATAATCAAACACACATATTATTATTATTATTATTATTATTATTACAAAAGTTGAAATATTTCTTCTTTTCAATTTTTTCAAACAAACACTTTTGAATTGTAACCAAAAAAAAAAAACAAACACTTTTGAATTTTGACACAGAACACTCCTGCATTCTTCAGTCTGCCGCCATGCAAGCTCATCGCCGCCGTGCGTGGTCACCGGCGATCAAAGGTTCCACTATTTCTCGAATCTTAAATTCAATCTATTCCCTTTCTCACTCAATTTTCACAAAGTATTCATCATTTTCTTCATCTTCTTCTTCTTCTCTTATTCTACATGATTCTGATTCAAACCCAATTTCAAGTCCATTTTACAATCTTCTCCCACCGACCCAAAACCCTAAAAACATTGTAAACCTCATTTCAACAACCCTCAAACAAAAAAGTTTCCACCTTTCTCATTTTCAAACCCAATTCAAAACAATTCTCCCTCATTTGGGTACCCATGAAATTTCTAGGATTTTGATTAGAACTCAATCTGATGCTTCCTCATCACTCACATTTTTCAATTGGGTTAAAAATGATTTAAGGGTCACACTTAGTTTGCAGAATTATTGCTTAATTGTTCATATACTTGGTTGGAATCAAGTTTTTGATCAAGCCATGAAATTGTTGTGTGAATTGATACAATTGAACAATGTGAATGTTGTTTCTAGTGATGATGTTTATAAGTGTTTGATTGATTGTAAAGATGTGTAATGCATTTCAGTTAGGTTACAAAAGAAGAAATTTTAGTTCAGTTCGTTTACAGAAGAAGAAATTTTAGTGTATTTTGCTTATGAAATCTTGATTTCAGAATTGAATTGATACTTCCATTAAAATGCCAAATACGGGTATATGCATATCTTTTTTTCGCAATTTTTTAAGTGTACGTTAGTCATTTCTTTTCCACACGTACATGCAATCATATTTAATTATGAGCAATGCTATTTATCAAGAAAAATTTTATCAAGAAATTGTCCCGAAATTAATGTTAGTCAATAAAATCTCAGTCTGGCCGGAAATCATGGGGTGATGGGTGTTATGTATTTTTTTTTTATGAAACTTTAATAAATAAGATTAAAATCTAAGGGTGATTATTCTGCCATGTCATTCTTGAATTCATCAAGAAAATCCATTCTTGATATCTAACATTTTCCTTTAATTATTATGTCACTTTTTTGTAGTAGGTATGCATAGAGACGGACCTAACAACAAGTCTCTTGCAACCACATAACAATTTCATTGAGGAAGATGACCCAATTTTTGACGAGGAGCAACACTTCGTTGGGGCGAGTTTAGGGATATTAATTTTCGGTTTAGGGATATTTATTTTCAGGAATATTAGAGCATCTTCAATGGGAGGTCTTTACTTAACAAGGACCACTCCCTGTAAAGGACCCTATTGGAGAAAGAGAAAATGAGTCCCCATTAAGGAATGTGTAACTATATAAGAAATCTCTCTCCCCTAGGTAACTAACGGGTCTCACGTTTAAAAGAAGTAATAAAATATGCACTATGTGGTTTCACTTACAAAAGAAATAATATTTTAATAATTAATAGTTGTTTTAAATATTATTTTACCTATTTGTCATCATTTTAAATAAAATGTAATTCATGCAAATTATTATTATTATTATTATTATTATTATTATTATTATTATTATTATTATTATTATTATTATTATTATTATTTAAGGAAGGAACGTAAAATTTGTAATGTTAATTTTTCTATTTTCAAATTATTACCAAATGTGGCAGAAATTTAATATATGAACAATACATAAAAGACACAAACATAAAAACAACTCATTTTATTAATATATGAACAATACATTACAATAATTCTCAAGCTTTTTAAGCTTATTACATAAGATCCTAAATCTATTTCTAATTTCCTAAAAGCCTAATTCTAATCTCCTAAGAGCATAGCCACTGGTATGTGATAGGACATACCAGTAGTTTGGCTATTGGAGGAAAACTAGAGGAGGAGGGAAGAGGAGGGCGGGAAAAAGAAACCAATGCCCCAGAGGGAGGTGGGGGGGTGCTCAGACTTACGCCTAGACAGACGAAACTAAGAACCACAGTGACCCACATGACCCTCAGATGAGCAGCACTTAATTGCAGCGCGGTTCCATCTTCATTTACCGTTCATACAAACCCTGAAAGTTTTCAACGAGGCCCTTATCTATGAAAGGCCAGCGATGGAAAACCATGGTTGTAGAAGGAAGAAGAGGAGGAGAGGGTGGGAGAGGATGGTGTGAGAAATGGTGGGGTTTGGGAGGCTATTTATAGGGAGGGGTGGGTAAAAAATGGTTGGGAAGCCATAAATGCAGTCAAAAAACGTGGTAAAACACGTTTTTTTTGACTTGACCACCGACAAAAACGTGTGGTGCAGACCACCGGAATACACCTTTGGTTTCCAGAATATATTTTCCGGATTATTGCGATTTTGATGAACGAGGGAAAAGTTGGCACTTCTTTGTAGGGTTAAGGACATTCCAGAATGTATAATCCGGAAATCTTCAATATATTTGAAGGAGAGCTTGAATTCTTTTGAAAGAGAGCCATCAATGTTCCTTTGAACGGTTACAACCACTAACACGTTTTCATTGACTGTATTAATGACCTAGGACTTGTTTTAGACTATAAATAGGCTTTCATCTTCAACAAATACCTTCATTCTTCACTTCACCTCTTTTCTTCCATTTTCTTCAAATTTTTTAAGTTTTGTAGGAGTGTTTGTGGTGTCATGGTCATTGTTGACCGTTCCTATGAACCCTGCAATTGTATTGCAGCTTGTGTGGGGTTCATATAACGGTCAACAGAGACCCTTGACATCAAATAAAGACACAAAAAAGCACATAACATCTTGTCCGTAGTTCATTTTCCGGAAATCACTAGCAATCTTGTCCGGATTATATAATCCAGACCAGGGGTATATTTGGAATTTTTGTAGGACGCGCGAGAAGGGCATAGGATGGGAAAAGTAAATCTCTTAAAACAACAGTATTACTCGAATGTGTATGGGCCGGCCTATTTTGGTTATGTTATTAGCTTAGCTTCAAATTTCAATGAATGCATAAGTCCTCTTGGACTCCAGTTGTTGACTTGACTGACCAGTTTAAGTTAGAAATTGATACTAAAATCCAATTTAAGTGACGTAGATATCAGGACAATTGACAACACATCACTACTACTGATAGTGGTAGCTTTAAGTGACGTAGAATTCGAACATAAGTCCTCTTTGCCATTTCTTATAGCATAAGGCGTTACAACAAATCTTTGAACACTATCACACAACATGCTGCCCCGCATAGTGAAAGTAATATATAACACCACACTCACTATCACTCTCTTTTTCTTTGTGTTTTCATATGTAATAAACTCTAACCCATTTTTTGTTTTTGTTGTTACGTACAGAAGAAAAAAACCAAGGGAGGAAATTGTGGAAACGCTGAAATTAAAGCAGCAACAATGGTGAAAACAAAGAAGAAAACAAAACCAAAAACAATGCCGTAGTTTTCAAAGTCTTTATGTTTTGCAACTCCATCAAAGGTTTCATTTTTCTCACACTTGTCATCTATGTTATTTAACTCATTTTTCAATCGTTGAAATTGAACAAAAACAACCATGTTTTGTGTGTGTTTTAAGGTGTTGAGACGATGAAAGCAGAGAGTCAAACAGGAAAAGTAACCGTCACGGGGAATGTGGACCACACAGAACTGAGTGACAACCTTGCTGAGAAGATAGAAAAAGAAAGTTGAACTCATTTCACCACAGCCCAAGAAGGAAAATGAATCAAACAAAAAAACTGATGTGAAGAAAAATGAATTAAAAAAAGAGATTCTGTTTCAGTTAATTTGTTTATGTAACGATTTGTTTATATATATTTTTTTTAATCTAATTTTTGTTTAATGTAATGTAACAGTTAATTACTACTTCTGTTTTGAAAATGGAACTACACTGTCAAGGATGTATTAACAAGATTGAAAAAATTGTTATGAAAACTAAAGGTGGGTTTTTCTTTATATTTTTCTATGATTTGGTGAATTTGATATTAACAATATGATTTTGATGCTTTTAGGGGTGCTTGAAATTAAAGTGGATAAAGAGAATGATAGTGTGGCTGTGAAGGGTATAATGGATGTCAAAGAGCTAGCTGACACGGAATCTTATGCGGAAGGTTGAGGTGGTTCAGCAGCCTAAGAAAGACAAGGAAGGTAGTGAGAAGGAAGGAAGTGAAGGAGGAGAGAAAAAAAAGGAGGGAGGTGGAGATGGTAATAACAATGAAGGAGAAGTTAAGAAAGGCAAGGAAGGTGGTGGTGGTGGTGGTGGGAAGGAAGGGAATGAAGGAGGAAGTAAGAAAAAGAACAAGGTGGGTGGAGATAGTAATAACAATGAAGAAGAAGTCAAGATAATGGAATATATGGTTCAACCACCCTTTGGTTTTGGTTTTGATTTTGGTTATGCAAATGTAAATGTTGAGGGGTACAATGCACAACTTTACCAGGAGCTGTTACATAGACATATGCAGTCACACCCACCACAAATGTTCAGCGATGAGAATCCTAATGCTTTGCAATGTCATGTGATGTGAGTTATCATTATGTTAGTAGTTAATTTCATTTAATTCAACATGATGGTGATGAATGATGTATCTCGTTGTAGTGTTCACTACTGTTTTTTCTTTGGTTCCCATGTAGAATCCTTCGAATGAAACAATTATATTCGAGGAGGTATTCTTCATATTAGAATTTCTCATATTAGAATTTCTCATATAGAATCCTTCTAACACATGACCATATTAGAATTTCTCATATGTTGGAGTTACCTCTTTCAACGGGAATTTGAATCATAGTTTGATGTGTTCTAGCTCATTCCACTAAACTTAATCCTTGTTAGTTTCACTACATCTTTGTATTTTAATTTTTTTGAAAAACATAGCTTTTTAAAAGGACTCATTTCACTAAATATTATTTTTGTATCAATAAATGGTAAAGGTTCACCTTTCAACCATTTTAAAAATCCTAATATTAGATTCACCCACTTTCAATTGTCTTCTTCAAAAAACTTGTAACTTTAAATTAAAAGCATTAAAAATTAAAAGTGATATTTACTTAATTTCACACAATAGAGAACATAAATAATCTTATTTATTTATGAATAAAAAAGATATGAATAGTATGCATATTAATTTGTCTCGGCAGATTTACGTAAAGCGGGAATAAACCGTATTTCCTTTCTCTTACGTACGATGGAAACACAAAGTTTCCACTTCTTACAGAATCATGAATATCCACCTGGTGCTTCCAACAGGGATAAAAAGACTTTGCGAAGATGGGCTAGCAGATTCCTTCTGGACGGAGAAATCCTATACAAGAGGAACTATGGCATGGTCTTGCTGAGATGTGTTGATAAACAAGAAGCTGAGAAATTGATGCATGATGTACATGATGGTACTTTTGGAACCCATGCTTCGGGTCACATCATGTCAAGAAAATTGTTAAGAGCCGGCTATTACTGGATAACCATGGAGCGTGACTGCCACAAACATGCTAAGAGATGCCACAAGTGTCAAATTTATGCTGACAAGATTCATGTGCCTCCCCACGCTCTCAATGTTATCTCTTCCCCATGGCCTTTCTCTATGTGGGGCATTGACATGATCGGAAGAATTGAACCAAAAGCTTCCAATGGACATCGTTTCATTCTAGTGGCAATTGACTACTTCACCAAGTGGGTTGAGGCTGCCTCCTATGCAAATGTGACCAAGCAAGTGGTTGTCAAGTTTATCAAGAATAACATCATCTTTCGTTATGGCGTTCCCAACAAAATCATCACTGACAATGGTTCCAATCTGAACAATAGCATGATGCAAGCTTTATGTGAAGAATTCAAAATTGAACATCACAACTCTTCTCCTTATAGACCTCAGATGAATGGTGCAGTTGAGGCCACTAACAAGAACATCAAGAAAATTGTTCAGAAGATGGTCACTACTTACAAAGACTGGCATGAGATGCTACCGTTTGCCTTGCATGGTTATCGTACAATAGTACGCAGTTCAACCGGAGCAACTCCTTTCTCTTTGGTATATGGCATCGAAGCAGTTCTCCCTCTGGAAGTGGAGATTCCATCTCTTCGAGTAATCATGGAAGCAAAATTAACTGAGGCTGAATGGTGTCAAAGTCGGTATGATCAATTGAATCTGATTGAAGAAAAACGTATGGATGCTATGGCTCATGGACAGTTGTATCAAGTGCGTATGAAGAATGCTTTTGACAAGAAAGTCCGACCTCGAGAATTCAAGGAAGGCGAACTTGTATTGAAAAGAAGGATAAGTCAACAACCCGACCCAAGGGGCAAGTGGACACCTAACTATGAAGATCCTTATGTTGTCAAGAAGGCCTTCTCTGGTGGCGCTTTGATTCTTACACACATGGATGGTGTTGAACTCCCAAATCCTGTTAATGCCGATATAGTCAAGAAATACTTTGTCTAAAAAGAAAAGAACAGCGTGGTAGGTCGAAAATCCGAAAGGGCGGCCTAGGCAAAAATGCGCTTCCCGGTGGATCAAAAACCTGAAAGGGCGGTCCTGGCAAAAGTTAGGGACAAAAAAAAAATGAATATGGAAAAGTTCGCTGAGATTGTACGCAACTCAGGCAAGAAGGAGCGCCTCGATGAGCCGAAAACCCGAAAGGGCGGTTCATGCAAAAATGAGGTTGACAATAAAAGACAAGTAACTATATCTGGCAAATCACCATCACCCCTTGGGGCATCTGCAACTGTCAATGATCGTCTTCATCAGAAGCTTCTGTACCTGTGAATTCAAAATTTCTATGAAATGTAGCGGTCATCGTGTTCAATGTATCACCAACCAATAAAAATTACCATTTTCCAAGCTTTGTAAATCCGTGAAGTCATGCCTTTGGCTGACTCTCACTCTTCTACATCAATTCGAGCCTGTGCTATATGTTTGAAACTCTATTTTTCTTTCTACTTTCAATACTATATACAAAATATTTTCTTTCCATTTGATAATGTCAATATCTGAAACAAACATCTTTGAAAATTGAAAAATCTTTTTCTGTCTATTTTGAAAGCAAACCTGAGCAACAGGGTACATTTCAATGAAACATGCATGAATAAATGAATGTCAATGTCTATTTCAATACAAGTTACAAGCAGGTTACTCCCCAGGATGATCTGTGGTCAATGGCAAGAATGAAAAACAGAATGAAAATCAAAAATGAAAATGAAAAGCTCGCTAAGTTGAAAACCCGAAAGGGCAGCTTAGGCAAAAATGAGCACCCCGCTGATTGGCAACCTATGAAGGCAATTCAGGCAAAAATGGGGCAATGAAAAGAATTTTATTCCCCGGTGAATCGAAAACCCGAAAGGGCGGTTCAGGCAAAAATGGGATTGAAAAATGAAAGAATGAAAGAATGAAATATGGAAAAGCATTGACCACAGATGCGAACATCCAATGTTTACCCAGCACTGACACGCCTAACAACGGCGACTTGTATCCAAGAATCTTCCAAGGTTCCCTCCTCTACAAGTTTTATTGCCCTCAGCCATGGTTTTGATACGTCTCTCAACGACGATCTCTCCAAAGAGGTTTTCCCCTGTGAATATGTTGCAGCACGAGCCACTACGTGCCCAATCTTCCAATGTTTTGTCTATCTCTGTGAAATTCCTCTGTCAAACTACAAACCAATCATGCATTTCAAGCATTCATACATGCATAATCATGCATTTTATGTGCTCATACATTCAATAATCTTGTTATACCATACATACATGTTGCATTTCCAATTTCAACTTTCAATCTAAATCAATTTCCATTTTCGATTCAGTTCAATTTCCACTTCAAATTCAACCCAATTTTAACTTCCAACTCAACTCAATCTTCAATCTTAAGTTCAGTTCAATTCAATTTCAAATGTCAAATTCAACTCACTTCCAATTTCAATCTTCAATCTCAATTTTAACTCAAATCTCAATTTCAAGGCAATCTCAATTTCAATTCAATTCAATCTCGACTGTCAAATTCAATTCAATCTCAATTTCAATCTCCAATTCCAATCACAATTTCAATTTCAACTGTCAAATACAATTCAATTTCAACTTTCAATCCAATTTCAATGTCAATTTAATTCAATTCAATTCAATCTCCAAATTCAATTCAATTTCAACTTCCAGTTCAACTCAATTTCAATCTTCAATTCAATTCTATTTCAACTCTCAATTCAATGTCTATGTCTATGTCTCTGATTAATCTTAATTTTCAATCTCTCTTTCAATCTCAAACTTTCAATTCAATTCAAATCAATGTCAATTCACTCTCAATTTGCTTTTCGCCAACAAAAATGGTCATGTCTATCTTCAAATCAAGTCAATGACAATTTACCCTCAATTGGTATCTTGTTAAATCAGACTTCCAATTTGTATCTTGTTACTGGTCAAGTGGCTAGTTCAATCCAAAGAATAGCTTGTACCTGCTTATATACCTATACTTCCGGACAAACGACAAGTTCGATCCAAAGAACAGTTTGTACCCAGCTTATGCCTTGTTATCAGTCAAACGACAAGTTCGATCCAAAGAACAGTTTGCACCTACCCACATGATGTGGTGATGATCCAACGGCGAGTTCGATCCAAAGAACAGTTTGTATCTACCCTTTTGTCTATATCTCCAGCCAAACAGCCAGTTCGATCCAAAGAACAGTTTGTGCCTACCTATCTGTTTGTATTTTCAATCAAGTGTCAAGTTCGATCCAAAGAACAGCTTGTATCTGCCTATATGTCTATGTTTCCGATCAAGTGTCAAGTTCGATCCAAAGAACAGCTTGTATCTGCCTATATGTCTATGTTTCCGGTCAAGTGCCAAGTTCAATCCCAAGAACAGCTTGCACCTATCTCTTGTTTTGTATTCCTTGGTCAAGTGGCTAGTTCGATCCAAAGAACAGCTTGTACCCTATTTTCTATCCCCTGGTTTGTCTACCCTGTCAATGTCCACCTGAATCCCCAGTGACATGACATGCTCCATAGACTCCAGTCGTTTGTCTTGCATTCATAATCAAAATATTGCATGACATTCATGATTTTGAAAATCCGAGAGCGTATTTTTATGTCCAAAAACAGTGCGAATGTTAATATTTAAGTATCTTCGTCCCGTCAAATCAAAGACTTTGTCTCTTGACTCTCCGGACAAAGAAAACTTAAATAGGGGCAGCTGTTATACCCTAATTTTGGACCTAAAAATACTAACTCAATTCTTCTTTTCTTGCATTTCAAGTCATTTGATTTGTCTCTGATCAATTACATCTTTCTCTGCATTTTATTTCAATATTATTTGCAAAATTCACATAGAAGGGTATTTTAGTCATTTCCTATGTTAAAATTTCTTTCAGTCTTTTAAAAATTTGGTTGAGTCCTTTCAATTGGTTTGTATAAGTCCTTGTTTCAATCTCATGTCAAAATTCATTTCAAAAATTGCATTTGAAGTCATTTTGAGTCAGTTTAGCCCCTAGGGGCATTTTAGTCTTTTCATGTGTTAAAACCCTGTTTAATTTCTAAAAATTGTCTCTGAGTCTTTTAATTTTGCTTGTGTAAGCTCTTGCTTTAATTCCCTGTTAAAAATCCATTTTAAAATTGCATCTGAGTCATTTTTAGTCGTTTTGGCCCCCAGGGGCATTTTGGTCATTTCACACGAAATTTCGACAGAGAGAGGTTACTTTAAAGTACCTCATTTAAGTAATTGGTTCGTTTTAGTCCGTTTTGTCATTTTTATTTGTTTCACTTTACGTTTATTTCAAATTACATTTTTTTAAATTCAATTTTATTAATTTTTACATTTTTAGTCTTTTTTTGTCATTTTTGCATTTTAGTCCTTTATTTTTAGTCATTTGCAGATAGGTCCAAATAGTTAGTTGCAAGTCCAGGGACACTTGGCAGCTCAGCATTGGTTCAATCATCACAATCATCACCTATAAATCCCAGTCATCACAGTCAAAGGGTCAACACTATTCATTTTTTCCTCATTTCCCACTCATCCTCCGCCACATCACCACAAAAACCCTAACCAACTTTCTCTCTCTTTTCTCAACTCTCTCCACCGTAACAACTCACTCCACCACCACTCCACCGCCGTAACCAACTCACTCCACCACCACTCCACCACTCTAACCAATCTAAACCACCACTCAGACCACTCAACCACCGCAACAGTCACAAACCACCGCAATCCATCGCTGTACAACAACGAATTCACCAAGCCATAGCCAAATCACACCGATTCTCCAAGAATCCGAATTCTCACAAATCCAATTCCATCACGAACGGTCTCAGATCGACGTAACGGAGTGGCAAGCAAAACGAATCGAAAGGCAGCAACGAACATAGGACGAATCCAGAACAGATCGAAAATAAAGAGGAAGGATCTTTCGTTCGAAGTGCTCCCCCGTCTCTAAATCGAAGCTCACTGTCAATTCACTGCCGTACTCGAAGTTTTCCGTCACGGTGCTCCTATTCTCCGATTATTCAGAAGGTAATTTCGTGCTCCTTTCTTTCGCGTTTTCGTTCCATTCCGGTTCAAAGATTTTCGAAAAGCATGTTGTAGATCTAGGAGGTTACAAGCTACGTTCACGAAAACTAGTTGCAAAACGAGATAGAGGAGAGGAATCCGAGTTCAAGAGTGTAAGTTTTATGTAGATTGGGGGTTTTTCAAGTTTCCGGCGCCGAAAACCGCTTTGGTTCGCCGGAGAAGGTGACCGGCGCCGATGAGAGCGAGTTGCAGAGAGAGTAGTGAGAGAGACGGGGTTTAGAGAGAGAAAGTGTGGAGAAAAATGAGGATTTGTGAAGGGAACCCGCTTTTATACTCTTATATGCTGCTCTGACTCCATGCGTGCAGCCTCACCATGGTCCTGTGCACCTTCGCATGTCTTGACCATTAGATCTTGGATCCGATCCAGCTGGATCGATCTAACGATCCCTGTGCCTCCTGATGACCCGTTTTCTTCATGAGTATGGGCTTGGGCCTCTGTTTGTATGAGTTTTTTCTTTTTACTGGTTTTTCTTGCTATTTCCTACGCTATTTGTGTCTTTCACACCTCTGTGATGGCTAAAACTTCTTAAAAATTCCAAGAAAATTCCTACGTGTTTCTAATGTGTTTTTTGATATTCTTGTGACTGTTTTACATATTAAAATTGATAAAAAAAATATATGTGATGTCTTTTGTGATTAGTTTGTTTTCTTATTAAATTCTTGCAAGTTTTTGCTACGTTTTGGCATGATTTCTTGTCCAATTGATGCATGTGCTTGTTGTGTAACCTTGTGATGTGCTTGCCATTAATTTGTATCTTTGTGTTTACTGTTTGTGAATGGGATTTGTCAATTTCTTGTTTTGCAAGTAATGGGAGTATTCTTGTGAAAATAAAGTGTAAAATATGCCTAAAATGTGCTATAAGGCTTGGCTTGATATTTCCTCATAATTCTTGTGTTGGAAACTGAACTAAAACACTTTGTAAAGTGGTCATGATATGAGAATTATAGGTCATGTGTTTGCCTTGTTATTGTGGTGAACTTTTAGGCATATTTTGCTACTTGTTTTGCTAAGTTTTGTCACTTTGTTAGTGCTATCTTACTTACCTATATCTCTATCTCTTTATGCCTCATATCACTAACAATTTCCTCTATTGTGTTTCATACATCATGAGCATTTCATCTTCCATCTCACATCTTCATCCTTTTATTTTCCTATACTTTAAAATTCATGCAAAGCTTAGAATGTAAAGACTTAGGAATTTTGTAATATTCTCCTTATGTTTTTATTTTCTTGCAAGACCATAGAATGTATCTAGGCCAATGATGTAATATGGACAATGGACTCTAATGATGTACACCGACACAAGCACCGACACATACACACACATCACATAGATAACTTTAGATATATGCTTAGGTTATGCATGTTTAGATGTATGTTTAGGATTGAATGTTTAGATGAATGCCTAGGATTTACACTTAGAAAAATCTTTTCTCCAAAAAATATGAACAATTTCACTCAAATCATTTTCTAAATAAACCTTGGGATCAAAATCCCATTGAATTTTTTTCTTTTCATTTTCTTAATCAAATTTTAATGAGTGTTAATCATACTTTGACTTTCATTTTTCAAAATAACTAATCAAACCTCACATTTTCACAACCTTATGCCCTTGAGGCCTCTCAATCTCCATTCTTCAAAATTCCAATTTTTCAAACTTAAAATCAATCAACAAAAACAAAAACATTTTTTGGAAGAGAACTACGGTGGATTTGATCCCTTAAAAGGGTACGTAGGCAAGGACAAAATTCCTTCAATTCAACTAAAATAAAAATTCAAACACATTCTTCTCCCTCCAATTCTTCACTTAGAAAACTCTTAGGCTTAATATCATCTTTCAAAATAGCATTTAAAAATAAAGCGCGCGCGTAGAAAGTAAAGACGGTTCCTATAGGATACTATAGTCGTTATGGGTGCCTAACACCTTCCCGTAGCGAAAACAACTCCCGGACCTCGATTCTCAAGGGTTTTGCTTACTTTTTCCCTTCCCAAGAAAAAATGAGATATCACCGGTTAAAAAGGTTCAAACGTAATCAATGTTTGACACCCGAAAACCAAGATAAAACAAGCGGAAGATGAGGAGGATGACGAGGAGATACCGTATGAGATCACCCGACTGCTTGAGCAAGAAAGAAGAGCCATTCAGCCCCACCAGGAAGAGATTGAGCTCATTAATCTGGGTACTGAAAAGAACAAGCGAGAGATCAAAATCGGTGCTGCACTTGAGCCAGAAGTAAAAAAGGAAGATTACTCAGCTTCTCCATGATTACCCAGATGTCTTTGCATGGTCCTATGAAGATATGCCGGGTCTAGATCCCAAGATTGTGGAACATCGGATACCGACAAGGCCTGAATGCCCCCCGTCAAGCAGAAATTGAGAAGATCTCGTCCAGACATGGCTCTTAAGATTAAGGCTGAGGTGCAAAAGCAAATTGATGCGGGTTTCCTCATGACAGCTGAATATCCTGAGTGGATCGCCAACATTGTACCAGTGCCAAAGAAAGATGGGAAAGTTCAGATGTGTGTTGATTAGCCAGTCCAAAAGATAACTTCCCGTTGCCTCATATTGATGTGCTCGTTGACAGTACTGCTCAGTCCAAAGTGTTCTCCTTTATGGATGGTTTCTCCGGCTATAACCAGATACGGATGTCTCCTGAAGATACAGAAAAGACGTCCTTCATTACTCCATGGGGAACATTCTGTTATAAAGTGATGCCGTTCGGCTTGATAAATGATGGTGCTACCTATCAAAGAGGTATGACTACTCTATTTCATAATATGATTCACAAAGAGATTGAGGTATATGTTGATGACATGATTGTGAAGTCAAGTGATGAAGAGCAGCATGTTGTGTACTTGAAAAAGATGTTTGAAAGATTGAGAAAGTACAAA
The DNA here is from genome assembly GCF_051527215.1 of Medicago sativa. Classification (NCBI taxonomy): domain Eukaryota; kingdom Viridiplantae; phylum Streptophyta; class Magnoliopsida; order Fabales; family Fabaceae; genus Medicago; species Medicago sativa. The sequence continues at coordinate 1,108,208 of NC_140754.1, forward strand.
CTGCGGTTGAATCCCAATAAATGTACATTCGGTGTAAGATCTGGAAAGCTGCTAGGCTTCATTGTCAGCCAAAGAGGCATTGAAGTTGATCCTGACAAAGTCCGAGCCATCAGAGAGATGCCGGCTCCTCAAACTGAAAAGCAAGTCAGAGGTTTCCTCGGACACCTGAATTACATTTCTAGATTCATATCTCATATGACTGCTACCTGTGGACCAATTTTCAAATTGCTCAGAAAAAATCAGCCTGTTGTATGGAATTATGAATGCCAGGAAGCTTTTGATAGCATTAAAGAATACTTGTTAGAACCTCCTATCCTTGTCCCGCCAGTGGAAGGAAGGCCTTTGATTATGTACTTGTCAGTATTAGATGAATCCATGGGTTGTGTTCTCGGTCAACAAGACGAGATGGGAACGAAAGAACATGCTATCTATTATCTGAGCAAGAAATTCACCGACTGTGAGACTCGGTATACAATGCTTGAAAAGACTTGTTGTGCTTTGGCTTGGGCTGCCAAACGCCTGCGTCATTATATGGTGAATCATACAACTTGGTTGATATCCCGAATGGATCCGATCAAATACATCTTTGAAAAGCCTGCTGTTACTGGAAAGATTGCACGTTGGCAGATGTTGTTATCTGAATATGACATTGTGTATAAAGCTCAAAAGGCAATCAAACGAAGCATCCTTGCTGAGCATCTTGCTTGTCAACCTCTTGACGATTACTAGTCAATCAAGTTTGATTTCCCCGATGAAGAGATTATGTATCTAAAAGCAAAAGACTGTGAAGAACCACTGATCAATGAGGGGCCGGATCCCAATAGCAAGTGGGGATTAGTCTTTGATGGTGTTGTCAATGCTTATGGTAAAGGGATTGGAGCCATTATTGTAACTCCGCAGGGGCACCACATTCCTTTCACTGCACGAATAACTTTTGAATGTACGAACAACATGGCTGAATATGAAGCATGCATCTTGGGCATTAAAGAAGCCATTGATATGACAATTAAGCATCTTGACATCTATGGAGATTCGGCACTTGTTAATAATCAGATAAAAGGTGAATGGGAAACTCATCATGAGAAGTTGATCCCTTACCGCGACTATGCAAGACGTCTGTTGACATACTTTACAAAGGTTGAGTTGCACCATATCCCTCGGGATGAAAACCAGATGGCTGATGCTCTTGCTACTTTATCTTCCATGTTTCGTGTGAACCACTGGAATGATGTGCCCGTAATCAAAGTGCAGCGTCTTGATAGACCCGATCATGTGTTTACTATTGAAAATATGCCGGATCAGGCTGATGAAGATGTGAATGATAGAAAACCTTGGTATTATAACATCAAACAGTTCTTGCAAAATCATGAATACCCACCTGGTGCTTCCAACAGGGATAAAAAGACCCTGAGAAGATGGGCCAGTAGATTCTTTCTGGACGGTGAAATCCTATAAAAGAGGAATTATGACATGGTCTTGTTGAGGTGTGCTGATGAACAAGAAGCTGAGAAATTGATGCATGATGTACATGACGGTACTTTTGGGACCCACGCTACGGGTCACACCATGGCAAGAAAATTATTAAGAGCCGGTTATTACTGGATGACTATGGAGCGTGACTGCTACAGACACGCCAAGAGATGCCACAAATGCCAAATCTATGCTGACAAGATTCATGTGCCTCCGCATGCCCTCAACGTTATCTCTTCCCCATGGCCTTTCTCTATGTGGGGTATTGATATGATCGGAAGAATCGAGCCAAAAGCTTCCAATGGTCATCGTTTCATTTTAATAGCAATTGACTATTTCACCAAATGGGTTGAAGCTGCTTCCTATGCAAATGTGACCAAGCAAGTGGTAGTGAAATTTATCAAGAATAACATCATCTGTCGATATGGGGTTCCCAACAAGATCATCACTGACAATGGCTCCAATCCGAACAATAGCATGATGCAAGCTTTATGTGAAGAATTCAAGATTGAACATCACAACTTTTCTCCCTATAGACCTCAGATGAATGGTGCAGTTGAGGCCGCTAACAAGAACATCAAAAAGATTGTTCAGAAGATGGTCACTACCTACAAAGACTGGCATGAGGTACTACCGTTTGCCTTGCATGGTTACCGTACTACAGTGCACAATTCAACCGGGGCAACACCTTTTTCTCTGGTATATGGTATGGAAGCAGTTCTCCCTCTGGAAGTGGAGATTCCATCTCTTCGAGTGATCATGGAAGCAGAGTTGACTGAGGCAGAATGGTGTCAAAGTCGGTATGACCAGTTGAATTTGATTGAAGAGAAACGCATGGGCGCTATGGCTCATGGACAGTTGTATCAAGTGCGAATGAAGAATGCCTTTGAAAAGAAAGTCTGGCCTCGTGAATTCAAGGAAGGCGAACTTGTATTAAAAAGAAGGATAAGTCAGCAACCCGACCCAAGGGGCAAGTGGACACCTAACTATGAAGGTCCTTATGTTGTCAAGAAGGCTTTCTCTGGTGGTGCTTTGATTCTTACACACATGGATGGTGTTGAACTTCCGAATCCTGTAAATACCGATATAGTCAAGAAATACTTTGTCTAAATATGAAAAGAACAGTGTGGTAGGTCGAAAACCCGAAAGGGCGGCCTAGGCAAAAATGCGCTTCCCGGTGGATCGAAAACCCGAAAGGGCGATCCAGGCAAAAGTTAGGGACAAAAAAAATGAATATGAAAAAGCTCGCTGAGATTGTACGCGACTCAGGTAAAAATGAGCGTCTTGATGAGCCGAAAACCCGAAAGGGCGGTTCATGCAAAAATGAGATTGATAATGAAAGACAAGTAACTATATCTGGCAAATCACCATCACCCCTTGGGGCATCTGCAACTGTCAACGATCGTCTTCATCAGAAGCTTCTGTACTTGTGAATTCAAAATTTCTATGAAATGTAGCGGTCATCGTGTTCAATGTACCACCAACCAATAAAATTACCATTTTCCAAGCTTTGTAAATCCGTGAAGTTATGCCTTTGGCTGACTTTCATTCTTCTACATCAATTTGAGCCTGTGCTTTTGTTCGAAATTCTATTTTCTTTCTATTTTCAATGCTATGTACAAAATATTTTCTTTCTATTTGATAATGTCAACGTCTGAAACAAACATTTTTGAAAATTAAAAAAACCTTTTTCTATCTATTTTTGAAAACAAACCTGAGCATTAAGATACATTCAAGTGACGCATGCATGAATAAATGTGTATCAATGTCCATTGCAATAACATGTTACAAGCAGGTTGTTCCCCAGGATGATCTGTGGTCAATGGCAAGAATGAAAAAACAGAATGAAAGTAAAAAGATGAAAATGCAAAGCTCGCTAAGTCGAAAACCCGAAAGGGCGGCTTAAGCAAGAATGAGCACCCCGCTGATTGACAGCCTATGAAGGCAATTCAGGCAAAAATGGGGCGATGAAAAGAATTTATTCCCGGTGAATCAAAAACCCGAAAGGGCGGTTCAGGCAAAATGGGATTGAAAAATGAAAGAATGAAAGAATGAAAAATGATATGAAAAGCATTGACCACAGATGCGAACATCCAATGTTTACCCAGCATTGACGCGCCTAGCAATGGCGACCTGTATCAAAGAATCTTCCAAAGTTCCCTCTTCTGCAGGTTAAGTGATATATTGCCCTCAGCCATGGTTTCGATACGTCTCTCAACGACGGTCTCTCCAAAGAGGATTCCTGTGTGTATATGTTATAGCACGAGCCACCACGTGCCCAATCTTCCAATGTTTTGTCTGTCTCTGTGAAACTTCTCTGCCAAATTGTAAACCAATCATGCATTTCCAAGCATTCATACATGCATAACAATGCATTCTATGTGCTCATACATTTGATGATATCGTTATACCATACATACATGTTGTATTTCCAATCTCCACTTTCAATTCAATTCAATCCCATTTTCAATTCAATCCAATCTCAACTTTCAATTCAATTCAATTCCACTTTCAATTCAACCCAATCTTAACTTCCAATTCAACTCAATTTCAACTTCCAATTCAATTCAACTCCAACTCTCAATTCAATTCCTATGTCTATGTTTGTGTCTCTGATTGTTTTCAACTTCCAATGTCTATTTCAATGTCGATTCTCAATTCAACTCAATGTCTCCGTCAATGTTAATTCACTCTCAATTTGCTCTTGGGCCAACGATAATGGTCATGTCTATTTTTCAATTCAATGTCAATTTACTCTCAATTTGTATCTTGGTAAATCAAATCTCCCATGTATCTTGCTACATGCTTTGATTTTGGGCAAGTGGCTAGTTCGATCCAAAGAACAGCTTGTACCTGCTTATATGCATGTGCTTCCGGTCAAACAACAAGTTCGATTCAAAGAACAGTTTGTACCCGGCTTATGTTTTGTTATTGGTCAAACGACAAGTTCGATCCAAAGAACAGTTTGTCCCTGCCTGCATGTTGTGATATTGATCAAGTAGCAAGTTCGATCCAAAGAACAGCTTGTATCTGCCTTTTTGCCTATGTTTCTGGTCAAGTGGCTAGTTCGATCCAAAGAACAGCTTGTACCTGTTTATCTGTTTGTGTTATTGATCAAGTAGCAAGTTCGATCCAAATAACAGCTTGTATCTACCTATATGTCTACGTTTCCGGTCAAGTGACAAGTTCGATCCGAAGAACAGCTTGTACCTGTCTTATACTTCTATCCCCAGTCAAGTAGCAAGTTCGATCCAAAGAACAGCTTGTACTCACCTTCTGTTTGTATTACATGGTCAAGTGGCTAGTTCGATCCAAAGAACAGCTTGTACCTGCCTTTTGCCCCCTGGTTTGTCTACCCTGTCAATGTCTGCCAAGATCCCCAATGATATGACATGCTTTGTAGACTCCAATTGTTTGTCTTGCATTCATAATCAAAATGTTGCATGGCATTCATGTTTTGGAAGTGTGAGAGCGTATTTTTATGTCCAAAAACAGTGCAAATGTTAATATTTAAGTATCTTCGTCCCGTCAAATCAAAGACTTCGTCTCTTGACCCTCCGGACAAAGAAACTTAAATAGGGGCAGCTGTTATACCCTAATTTTGGACCTAAAAATACTTGCTCAAAATGTTTTTCCATCTCTGATATGTGTCTATTACTATTGAGATTGCCAATTTGATATTGTTTACCCTGATACTTTACATGTTTTAGCTGCATGTTTTACTGCCTTTGTTTTGAAAAATTTTCAATTGTGACTGTGTCTATGTTTTCTTGCATGTCAAGTCATCCAAAAATGTTTTTCTTGCATTCCAAGTCATTTGAATGTCTCTAATCAATTGCATATTCCTCTGCATCTTATTTCAATGTTATTTGCAAAAATTCATAAAAGGGGCATTTTAGTCTTTTCCTGTGTTCAAATTCACTTTAATCCCTGAAAATTGTCTCTGAGTTTTTTTCAATTGATTTGTATAAATCCTTGTTTCAATTCCATGTTAAAATCCATTTCAAAAATTGCATTTGAGTCATTTTGAGTCAGTTTAGTCCCCAGGGGCATTTTGGTCATTTCACATGAAATTTTGACAGAGAGAGGTTACTTTAAAGTACCTCATTTGTGTAGTCGGTTCATTTTAGTCCTTTTTGTGTTTTTTAACTGTTTCACTTTACGTTTTTCCATTTTACCAATTTTATTATTATTTTCATTTTAGTCCTTCAAAGTTTTGAAAATTGCATTTAAGTCCCTTTGGTTTAAAAAATTGTTTGTTAGTCCTTTTTCTTAATTGCAGTCCAGTCCTTTATTGTTCTAAAATTTGTTTTTTAGTCCTTTTACCAAAATTGCATATTAGTCCCTTAAACTTTCAAAAATTGCAAAAAGGTCCCAAGTCCAAATTAGTCCAAGGCCGAGCCAAACAAGTCCAGTACAGGTGTCAGCAAGCTATTGGTTCAGATATCACACATGTCAGCTATAAATACAAGCCAACTCATCAATGCACAGTACAGATCACCCATTCATTCAGTGCCAACTCGACAAACACCAATCCCATTTCTCTCTCTTCTCCACAGAATCAAACCCTAACCATTTTCCAGAAATCACCAAGAACACGATGAAGTTCATGAAGAACTTCATCCCCAAATCATAAACCCTAACTGTCCAGAATCAAAATCCATACCAATTCATCACAAATTCGTATCAATTTCATTACAATCAAACTCAATTCAACAATTATTGCACAAAACTAGTTCGAATTTACAAAATTCTCAGAGATTCCCTGAAGAATCTTCATCATCGAATTTTTACCTTCGCAATTCCAGCGTAGATCTATCACCAACGGTGACGAATCCAACGCGATCACGAAGGACTTGGTAAGAAAAGAAGAAAAAGGACTGAATTCGAGTTAAACCAGATAAGAAGAAGAGGAACGTGTTCACCTACTCATTTTCAGTTCGAAACAACAACGAAGCATTCACCAGAAGAACAAGGAAAAGATTCGAGAAGCTTCTTTCATCTTCTCCTTCGAATCTCCAAGTTAAATCACACGTAAACGCGTAAAACTTCTCAGTTTTTCTTTAAACACATCAACGAAGTTGGATCGAAGTAGATCGGTGTTTTCTGGAAAACATATGTGAAAAAAGATTTAAAACCGAAAAGTTTTTGAAAAAGCCGTAAGTTTAAACCCCGATCTACTCCGTTTCAGCCACAATTTCACAAAACTAATTCCAGAATCATAAAGAGGAGTCAAAGACGAACACAACGACGTAAAATTTTCTAGAAAACGTTCAAGTACGGTGGCGCCATCGGCGGGCCTCCGCCGTTGTGTTCGTCGGAGAAGACGAGGGAATTTGCAGAGCTTCTCTCTCTAGAGAAGCTTAGAGAGAGAGGGAGAGGTATGAAATGAAGTTTAGACCGGTTTATGTTCTTTTATAGAACGTAAACCAGACCGGTTCTTGCGAACCAGTCCGGTTTAACTTTGGTTTATCCTCTCCCCTTCCTCTCAGCCGTTTGATCTGTCTTTTGCTTACGTGTACGCTTCAGATTTATCCTTTCTGTGCACCTGAACCTGTGTATTGTGTGTCTTGTGTTCCTAGCCATCAGATCTAGGGTTTTGGAGGAAGCGGATCAATCCAACGCCTCCGAGTCGTTTGGATGATCCGAATCCACGTAGAACTCTGGGCTTGGGCCTGTTTGTTACAGATCCTATGGTTTGCTTGTTTTTTTTGCTATTTCTAGTACTGCCTTTTGATAATTGCACCCCTGTGATACCAAAAACTTTGATAAAAATTCCTAAATAATTACCTAATGTTTTTCTTGATATTTTTGTTGATTCTTGGTGATTTTTACCTGTTAATATTGACTAGAAAAATGTAGGTGAAAATATTGACTTCTTGATTAGTTTAGTGCTTTTAATTTTGTTAAAATCTTGTTAAAACTTCCAAAATTGTATGAAGGATCTTGTGATTGTTATTGATACTTGAAACTTGTTTCTTGTGACATTTTTGCATGTTGAAAGTTGTAAAAAAATATATGTGATGTTTCTCATTAGTACCTTCACTTGTTTTGTCAGATTTTATGAACTTTTACTATGTTCTTGATTCTAATACCTTGATATATGATGGTGCTACTTGGTGTGTGATTCTATGATACATATGCCTCTAAATTTGTGGTTATTTTACTGTTTGGTGTGTTAATTTGTGACTGACTTGTGTTACAAGTTATGTAAATAGTTCTATGTGGAATTAAAGCGTAAAATAGGTCTAAAAATGCATCATAATTGTATAAATTGATACTTTCCCCTAATCCTCATTGTCAAAACTAAATTAAAACCTATGGAAATTTGTTGAAATGGGAGGACTAGGAGTCATGTATTGGTTTTGCTTTTGTGATTAAATTTTTAGGTATATTTTACCTTTGGTTTTGGTGTATTTTGAAGTTTTTTTCAGTGATTTTCACTTGCTTATATTTTTCACCACATTACACCTTGTGCTACTAACCCTCTCATTTCATGTTTCATTCATCCAAAAGCATCTCATCCTCCATCTTATACTCTTAGCTCTTATTCCTTGCACTTTAAATTTTGCTAAGACTTAGCATGTAAAGACTTAGGGATTTTGTAATTTTCCTTATGCTTTTAAATTCTTGCAAGACCATAGAATGTAAACTAGGGCATATGTAAAGGACAATGGACTCTAATGATGTACACCGACACAAGCACCGACACATGCACACACATCACATGGATACTTTAGATGTATGCTTAGGGAATGTATACTTTAGATGTATGCTTAGGAATCACGATACTTAGAAAAATTCTCTTTTCCAAAAAATATGAACAACTTCACTCAAATAACTTTTCAAATAAACCTTGGGATCCAAATCCCATTGAATTTTCCCTTTATTTTCTTAAACAAAAAATCTCAATGAACTTTAATCATACTTGGACTTTTTTTTGCAAAATAACTAATTCCACCTCACATATTTCCAAAACCTTATGCCCTTGAGGCCTCTCTCTCTCTCTCTCTCTTATTCCTCAAAATCCCATTTTTCAAACTTAAAATCAACAAAACAAAAACAAAAACATTTTTGAAAGAGAACTACGGTGGATTTGATCCCTTAAAAGGGTACGTAGGCAAGGAACCAATATTCCTTCAATTCAAATAAAACAAAACTCCAAACACTTTCTTCTCCCTCCAATTCTTAACCTAGTAAACCCTTAGTTGGAAACAATACTTTCAAATAGCATTTAAAAATAAAGCGCGCGCGTAGAAAGTAAAGACGGTTCCTATAGGATACTATAGTCGTTATGGGTGCCTAACACCTTCCCGTAGCGAAAACAACTCCCGGACCTCGATTCTCAAGGGTTTTTCTTATTTTTCCCTTCCCAAGAAAAAATGAGATATCAAAGGTTAAACAGGTTCAAACTTAATCAATGTTTGACACCCGAAAAACCAAGATAAAACAACGCTACATTATTTTAAATAACTAAAACACTTACGCTACATTATTTTAAATAATCAAAACACTTACGCTACATTATTTTAAATAAATAAAACACTTACGCTACATTATTTTAAATAACTAAAACACTTACGCTACATTATTTTAAATAACTAAAACAGTTACGCTACATTATTTTAAATAAATAAAACACTTACGCAATATTATTTTAAATATCTAAAACACTTACGCTACATTATTTTAAATCACTAAAACACTTACGGTACATTATTTTAAATAACTAAAACACTTACGCTACATTATTTTAAATAACTAAAACATTTACACTACATTATATTTAATAATTCAAACACTTACGCTACATAATATTTTAAATAATCACTTTAAAACATTTAAAGAATTTTAAACAATTTAAACACTTACATTATTATGGTTCACCCAAACAGGGTTCGCCACGTGTCTCGCGTAGTCAGACAATAGTGACGTGGTCTCAGGTCCTCCAGGAAAGGGAGGCTCTCCAGCAGGATACGGTGGTATCAACTGACCACGACGACGTCGTGCCTGTCGTGGCTGAGTCGCCGCCTCAGGCTCACCCTCAGGAACATGATTATCTGCCTCAATATAATCCTCCATAACATCATGTGGCACCCCATCATCCTCTGCCTCGTCCAGTCCTGCGGCGGCGGCTGAAAATACATCCTCTCCTCCTCCATCCGATTATAGCCAACAAAACCATCATCCGCATACCCAGCATAATCATGCGCTGGTGTCGGATCAACCACCTGGGAGGAGTCATCCACATGTGCCTGTGAGCCCTCTTCATGTATCCTCGGGTCCCTGCGCCTCCGAGTCTTAGGGACATACGGGTCTTCAGCCCTCTTTTCTCTTCGAGCACTAGCGGTACTCGCCTCTTTACCTCTCCGCATCCTATCCTCTCTAATAACCCGCTGCTGCTCATCCGTATCCCTAGCCATATCTGTACAAAACAAATTTTAAAAAACATAAATAAGTTGACAACGTATTTAAGAATACAATGTATCTAAGCATTTACTTAAGGCATCGAACATAGGCGGACATAGGCATTCATACAATGTATTTAAAACTTTTAAGGCATTGAACATAGCAAGTAACATGTAACATATCAAAAATGAAACTTAGGCATTCATAAAATTTAATATAACTCATTCATCAAACTTTATATAACATACCACATTATGTCATGCTTCAAACTTGCCAAAAAATTTAAAAATCCAAGCTTATAATAATTATAACATATATACTTTATAAAATTGAACATACTTGAAAACAAATTACACAAAAAAAGCAATATTTCCTCACTTATGCATTTTAACAAACACCTTGTGTGCATTCTAAATTAGGAGCACAATTAGTGTTATTTGAACATCTAAACAACTACATTGTACCTAAACCTACTCTAAACAACAATGCCAGTATAAACAATCCATTACAACATCAAATTTTATACTAATTTGCAATTTCTAAACCTAACCTAAACACTAACATTTTGCTATAATTATGAAAATACAACCCTAAATAACCTACATTGCATGTAAATAGGATTAAGATGACTGGCTTGTGATTTGCTTGAAGAAATTAGGATGATTTTCGTGCAAATGAGGTTTAGGTGATTTTGGTATGGAATTGGACAACTTTTGAACCAGAAATTGTAACCAGAAAATGGAGGTTTCTGTGTTCTTAAGATACAGAATGCAGTGGCAGTTAACAGCCGCTGGGTCTCAGCGGTAGTTAACTACCGGCGTGTTTCCCAGCGGTAGTTAACTACCACCAGGTGCATTAAGGTCATTTCCATGTGTCAATTGGAAGTATTCTTTGTCAAAAAAGCAATTTTCAATCTTAATTTGCTACATTGCAAAAGTTCAACCCCTTCTATTGGACTCACCTCCATTGATAATTAAGTTGTTATCTCTAATTCTCTATGAAGAAGTTTTTGTTTTCTTTTCATGGTATCTAGCTTACACGTACAATTATTTTGGACCTTCGATGTTGTGAAATGAGTTTTAAGACTATCTATCTCAAATAGTGAATTTTTTTATACGTATAGGATAGGGAAGCCCCTAATATGGACCTATTTTATTAGGGTCCACCCATGCTCCTTGCAAATTGAGTGGTTATAGCAGTTAGTTTTTGTTCCTTCCCATTTTACTTTTTTGGTGATATGTTCCTTCTCACTTTACATTGTACAAATTGAGAAAAAAAGTAAAAGTTGTTGGGTTGGGTGTTGTGTTGGAAACCACCGCCCCTACCAATCAATTCCACACTTCACAACAAATTTACATGGCTGAACATAAAATGAAAGAATAAATCAATTCGCAACAAATCTAAGTTACTATTTTTTCTAAACCTTCAATTTCATCCTTCAAAGGTTGACGAAACACAACAACAACAACAAACAATGAAAGTGTTCATTGGATACTTCCAAAAGCACGGCAACATCCTTGAAGCCATCATCATTTCCGACAAGCTTACCAACAAATTCAAATATTACGACATCCTTGTGTGATTAATCATTACATTAAACACTACTAAATTCATTCCCAATCCTTAATTTGATCAAATATTGATAAGAAAGATGTAGGTAGCATTCAAGGAAGCACATGCAGGGAACATTACTGGACTCCAAGCCAACCTTCTCTGGGTGCTGGCCGACGAAGGTCTTCTCCCACCACTGCTCAACGTTAAGATGCACATGGAAGAAGGATATGAAATTTGAAATGAAGAAATGGAGTGAAGAAATAGAAGGAAAATGTAAAAGTGATTTGTGCAGCTTAAACCAAAAAGGAACGAAATCTACCTGCTATAGCTAGTCAATTTGCAAGGACCATGGGTGGACCATAATAAAAGAGGTCCATATTAGGGGCTTCCATAGGATAGAGATTGAATTTAAGACCATGCTTACGAACCAAAACTACTTATCACTCATACTACACCAATTTGATATTATCAATGGCACCATAAATTCAAAGTAAATCGTTTCATTAAAAAGATAATAATAATTCAAAGCAAAACGTGCAAATAATTTGACATTTATTTTATATGATGAAATTCGAATTTTTACATGAGTTGGATTTTCTGCTTACATTTTTTGTTATTATATTACATTAAATAAAAATCTCATCAAGTTAAAGTTAAATTTTTTGCATTAGTCATCGAAGAAAGAGATGTTATCAATTGACACTATGGTGTTGAATCTAATGACACCAAATTATAGTCATTCATTTAATGACTCGTGTGACATTTCTCTCAGATTTTTCAGTATTGACTTGAGTGTAAATAGATGCTTAATTGGTCTTCTTTGTCCCATAAGTACAACTTAATTGTTAGCCGCTAAGATATTGATATGCACGAATATGAGTTCGAACCTGAGATTTCTTATTTCTTCACACTTAAGGTGTGAGAGTCTAACTATTAGACTACTTGAGCAAGTAAATGTTTTAATTCATATTTGCAATGATAAAATCTAGGTGAAGCAAATAATGCTCTATATCTGGAGTCTGGACATGATTCAAGTTGTAGATAGATCATTTAGAAGATGTCTTGCACCTATACACAGTAGCATTTGTTCCGGAGTTTGCAACTGCTGGAGATGAAATAGGAGAGCTAAAATTGAAGATGAAAATGTTTCCTGAAAATATTGATTTTATAGAAACTCACCTTATGCCACTACCACATCTATAGATTCTAGACCCAACGTGATAAGCCTAAAAATCAAAATTATTTTCGTACTCTAGACAGTAACATTTTAGTAATTTAACCTATATGATGATATGATATATTACTAATAAAAAATAGGGCATGAATGTGGACCATAGTTTTGAGCAAGTTGTTCAAGTAAAACAAAAACCTTCTCACTCCACTCCACATTCTTGGTCTATACCCAAAAGATCAAACAACAGCAGTAGCAAATAATTCTCTAATCCAATCTTGGCAAAGCATAATATTGAACAAAATTGGTGAAGAGACGCCAAAGCTCAGATTATGATCAGGGTTATTGTAGATGTTTCCTAGCTTAATCTGTAATAAACGATGATCATGATTTATGAATACAACAACAACAACAACAACGCCTTATCCCACTAAGTGGGGTCGGCTACATGGATCAAATGCCGCCATAATGTTCTATCAAAGACCATATTTGGATCCAACTCATTGACCTCTAAATCTTTTCTAATGGTTTCTCTAATAGTTTTCTTAGGTCTTCCTCTACCTCTTTTAACCTGACTCTCCGCCATTTGATCTACTCTTCTTACCACGGCGTCTACGGGCCTTCTCTCTACATGTCCAAACCATCTAAGCCTATTTTCTACCAACTTTTCTACTATAGGTGCTACCCCCACTCTCTCTCTAATGATGTCATTCCTAATCCTATCATGTCTAGTCTTACCACTCATCCAACGCAACATCCTCATCTCCGCTACGCTTACTTTACTCTCGTGTTGGCTCTTAATCGCCCAACACTCCGTACCATACAACATTGCCGGTCTGACTGCTGTCCGATAGAACTTTCCTTTCAGCTTAAGTGGTACTTTCTTATCGCACAAAACACCTGAGGCTCTTCTCCATTTCAACCACCCAGCTTGAATACGATGATGTACATCAGCTTCTATTTCTCCGTCATTTTGTACTACGGACCCAAGATATCTAAACCGTGTAACTTGGGGTATGATATGATCTCCAACTTTCACCTCTAAGGTAGACCCACTTCTCCTTTTACTGAAGTTACATTCCATATATTCCGTCTTGTTTCTACTCAGGCGGAAACCGTACGCTTCTAAGGCTTGCCTCCAAGTCTCTAGCCTCCCGTTTAACTCCTCCCTCGACTCACCAAGCAAGACTACATCATCTGCAAAAAGCATACATCTCGGTGCTAACTCTTGGATGTGTTCCGTCAGTACATCCAAAACTAAAGTAAAAAGATAAGGACTTAGGGTTGACCCTTGGTGCAGTCCTATTGTTATGGGAAAATCTCCGGTATCCCCATCCTGCGTCCTCACACTAGTCGAAGCCCCCTCATACATATCCTGGATAGCTCTAATATAGGCAATCCTCACCCCTTTCTTCTCCAGGGCTTTCCACAAAATCTCTCTAGGTACTCTATCATACGCCTTCTCCAAATCAATGAAAACTAAGTGCAAGTCTTTTTTATCCGTCCGATATCGCTCCATCACGCGTCGAAGTAAGTAGATCGCTTCCATAGTCGACCTCCCAGGCATAAAACCAAATTGGTTATCCGTAACGTGAGTCTCTTTTCTTAGTCTTCGCTCAATTACCCTTTCCCATAACTTCATGGTATGACTCATTAGCTTAATTCCCCTATAATTCGCGCAATCTTGTATATCCCCCTTGTTCTTATAGATTGGAATTAAGGTGCTTCTTCTCCACTCGTCCGGCATTTTCTTCGTCCTCATAATCTCGTTGAAAAGTTTTGTGAGCCACCCAATTCCTCTATCGCCAAGACTTTTCCACACTTCAATAGGTATGTTGTCCGGCCCAACTGCCTTGCCATTACTCATCCTTTTCAACGCTTCTTTCACCTCGTGCTCCTGAATCCGGCGATAATAGTTATAGTTTCGGTCCTCCTCTCTGATGTCTAACCTGTTAGAGTCTGGTAAGATCTCATATCCTTCATTAAATAAGTTGTGGAAATACTTCTTCCATCTATCCTTAATATCTCTCTCTTGCACCAAAACTATACCCTCTTCATCCTTAATACACTTCACTTGGTCCAGGTCTCTTGTCTTTCGTTCTCGTCCCTTCGCAAGCTTGTATATAGATTTCTCCCCCTCCTTGGTACCTAAAGATTGGTATAATCCTTCAAATGCTTGAGTTCTCGCTTCGCTCACCGCCTTCTTAGCCTCTTTCCTAGCTATCTTATATTTATCCCAAGTTTCGGCATTTTTACACTTAGACCAATCTCTAAAACAATCTCTCTTGATCCGAACTTTACTCTGAACACTGTCATTCCACCACCAAGATTCTTTACCCCTAGGTCCAAAACCTCTAGATTCTCCCAATGTCTCTTTTGCCACCTTCTTAATCTCATGAGCCATCCTCTCCCACATATCATTAGCGCTTCCATGTGGTTGCCTGAAACCTCCCTCTAATATCTTGTGTTGGAATATCCTTTGTTTGTCACCCTTTAAATGCCACCACTTGATTCGCGGAGCCCCGCTACGGTCTCTTCTCTTTGCCCTCCTCTTAACCCTTACATCCATCACCATTACTCTATGTTGGGTAGTTAAGCCCTCTCCCGGTATGACTTTACAGTCTAAACAGATCTTCCTGTCTGTTTTCCTAATGAGAAAGAAATCGATCTGAGAACAAGAGGCCCCACTCTTGTAAGTGATGAGATGCTCCTCTCTTTTCCTAAAACACGTATTTGCTATTGTAAGATCAAAAGCCGATGAAAAATCTAAGATGGAATTTCCCTCCGCATTTACCTCCCCGAGACCATACCCCCCATGCACGCCCTCGAAACCTCTCGAAACCCTCCCTACATGCCCATTCAAATCCCCTCCTAGAAAAATCTTTTCTCCTAATGGAATATCCTGAATTAATCCTTCTAGCTCCTCCCAAAACTTTACTTTAAGGTGTTCTTCTAGTCCTACCTGAGGTGCATAAGCGCTAATTACGTTAAAGGTGTCTTGTTCCACTACACACTTTAAGGCTATAATCCGATCTCATATCCTTTTAACATCCACAATATCTTTCTTCCACTCCTTATCCACAATGATGCCTACCCCATTTCTCGATCTAACTTCACCCGTGTACCAAAGCTTAAATCCTGAACTATCTAATTCTCTCGCCTTTTTCCCCACCCACTTAGTTTCTTGTAGGCACATAAAGTTAATCCTCCTCCTAGTCATAGTGTCTACTACTTCCATAGATTTACCCGTAAGAGTACCTATATTCCAAGTTCCAAAACGAATCCTACTCTCATGAACTAGCTTCTTTACCCGCACCCGTTCACGAAGATGTGGGAACCCTTGCTTATTTTTCACTACATCCAGGCGGCGATGCAGCGGCCCTTGCTCATTTGACACTGTACTCGAGCCATACAGCGCGTTGCTTCCGGGCAACGACCTAGCATTCACACTATTTCGTATTTGGTCCATGTCATAGAGATTCGACAAAGTTTTACGTTGGCTGTCGAGGCCTAACACAACCCTCTCCATTTTACCCGGGCTTGGGACCGGCCTTGGCAGGATTATCATGATTTATGAATGCCAAAAAAAAAAAATATTACCTTTCTGTATCTGTAGGAGCGCTAAGAACAATATCTAGATGTTATAACGTGCATGTCCCGCGTTGGTAACTTTGATGGTAGGTTAAAGGACGTTGAAGGAGTTTGAAGAAGGAAATCATGGATTCTATATCGGAAAACTAATACAACTACTAACATTTACCTATTAAAAGAAAAGATGATATAACGTAAATACTGATCAATTATATAGCAAAAACTATGATTTCTATTAGCTATATGGATTGGGAAAACTGAAAAGTCTAAAAAATAGTGCAGGGGAGGCAGAGCTTCAGGATGTCTTGCAAGTCTCTCAAGTGGTTGGTTTTTAGCCTTTTATAAACTATGCGAAAAGTTGGGATTTGGTGACAAACTTCATGATGTCAATTGATCCCATAAAAATAGTTTTATAATTACTTTTTAACATTTTTTTATCAATATAATAAGATATTTGTAAATTTTTATCGATGCAACAGTTAATACTTAAAAAAAATATGATCGAACAAAAAACAACTCATCATTTGTTAAATATTGGTCAATACAAGGAGGAACAAAATCAAAGACACAGCGACTAGTCCAAGAAATAGCCGCTCTAGCAATGATATGATCAACCATATTTGCTTGACGCATAACAAACTTCTCAAAGTTGGAAGTCGAAAATAAACAAACGCCAAATACTAGCAACCAAAACATTAAACTCAGCCAAACCTTTCTGAGCTAGTAAGAACATTGTCAACAAGGACGAAATATTGTAGTCCCGTGTTGTAAGCCCATCGGATTGCTGACAGCAAACTAACTGCCTCACTCGTTCCGGACGAAACCAGCCCGAAAGCACCCCAGACAAACTCTCCTACCTCGTTCCGGATGCAACAGCCATAGCTTGGCATACCCAAGTTTGTATGAAAACTAGCACACATTGCACTTAAGAACTCCTAGAGACGGTTTCTGCCACTGAGTTCTGCTATCCCTGCAGCCCGCATTTGTAGCTGTTATTATTCTTGGACTCTTGTGCTGCAAACCATTCCTCCCACACATATTGCACCCTGTTACATACAAATCTGCTCGGCATTACTCCTGTGTTGATTCCAAACACTATCATTTATGTTCTGCCATATGGCCAGATAAGCATCAAGACATGGGCTGAGATGGACTCCTCCCTACTAGAATAGACATCAAGTAAAACAGCCGCCAGAGATGAAAAAAACAGGCTTCGATCAATAACCACCAACCTTAAACCTGTGATATCCCAAGAAAGAATACCGGTAATGCACTGGAAAAGGAAATGCCAATCACTCTCTACTGGATGAACACAGAACGTGCCGCTCAATCAACCTTTGTCGAGTTGGAAGACAACTAATACAAATTCTCTAAATTAATTTATTTTTTAAAAATTAAAACTTGAAGAGTTTGCTTTTAATATTTTGATTTCTTTTACTAGTAAGTATGCTTTCGTTTATATTTCATAGGTATGCTCATACAATCAACTGATCAAGGGCATCAATCGTAGCTGTAAGCTCAACAGATATATGATAAAAGATGATCGCCTGCCTCCAAATCCATCATGAGTTATTCTGCTAAAATAAAAAAATCAAACGGTCAACAAGAGCCAAGTGTATGCAATCACATACAACTTAATTCATTTAAATCATGTATGCAGCTAGTAAATAGAGGGGTAACCTTGGCGCAACTGGTAAAGTTGTTGTCATGTGACCGTAAGGTCACGGGTTCAAGTCCTGGAAACAGCCTCTTGTGTAAAAACAGGGTAAGGCTGCGTACAATACACCAAATGGTGGGACCCCTTCCCGGACCCTGCATATGCGGGAGCTTCAGTGCACCGGGTTGCCCTTTTTTTTTATGCAGCTAGTAAATAATATCTGCAGACTCAGATAAGTTAAACATTTCCAAATTATTGCAACCAAAACTTCATGCTGCCCCTTTTACTTGTATCCAATGTTGCCTTTTACTTTATCACATTTTACTTATTGTATCGAAAATAAATTAATAAAAAGGATAATCGTTCAATAATGTTATATCGAAAATAAATTAACAAATCAAAATCATAAATACTCATAAGCTAGCTTACTTGTTTTCATCCAGACTTCAGCTAACAGCATAAATACTCTGATAGCAACTTGGATATTACAGAGTGCTCAAGTCTCGGATCAAGTAATCAGGAATGCTCGGTGAAGCATTTAAGTGATTTGGTTCTTCCCCCTCAATAGCTGTATAAGGTTCAGTTCTCCGAATGCGTAAATACTTATTTAGAATGTGTAGTTGAGCTTAACACAACCCCACAAAACCGGCTTCCTCTTTGAGTCCGGATTTGTGAAGAAAATCCACCATTGCACCTACAAGTCCCCGTTTGCCCTCTCTATCCTCTGAATGCATCAGGTCCAAGAATTTTCTTGCATGATCCCTCACATTTTGACCATCGGCATTGACTGTAAAAATACATGAGCAGGACGGCCACTGAATTAGATCACAGCAAAATCCCATATCATACTTTGATTGTGCCTCTGTACAACAGCTGAGAAGCAAAGTATAAGTCTGCAAAGAAGGACTTAGGCCGAGTGCTACCATGCTTTGGAGAAATTATACGCATCTGGCAATCGATGCACCCTAAGAAATGCACTGGGAAGAGAAGTTCAAGTTGGTACATTTCGAAGCAAACCTGCACTGAGCATTGCCCCGTAGCATTCCCAAGCCTTCTCAACATTACTAGCCTTTCCCCATAGGTCTACCAGAAGACTGCTTCTGCTTCCTCAAGATACCCACAGTGACCAAGCACCTCCATTACAATGCTATACGTAACTTTGCCGGGTCTAATCCTGCATTCTGCATGTCACAGTATAGTTTCAATGCTGCCTCATAATTCCTTGCTTTAGCTTGCAAAACAATCATGATATTGTAGGTGACAATATTAGGAACACAACCCTGATCAACCATTTCACAAAATCGTCTGTCAGCAGCAGCTAAATTACCAGATTTTCCCAAACAGTTGATCATCACACTGTAAGTAAACGTGTCAGGAGATAAGCCAACTTGTTGCATTCTTTCATACATGGACATGGCCACATCAAGATATCCAGCTTTTGCACGGATATCGATGAGTGTGCAGTAAGTGACACGATCAGGCTCACATCGCTTTCTCCTGCATTTGATTGAAGACATTCAGTGCTTCCTTTGCATAGTTTGGGCGGTCATAGCTGTGAATTACGCGATTATATGTAACAACATTAGGAAAGTTTATCATACCGTCGGTTTGGCCGCCTTCAGAAAGCGAGGTGAGTTATCGGACGCAATCTTAGATTGAGACAACTTAGACTTCAAGCATGTCGTCATCTGATATATCATCATCATCATCATCAAGTTCCATACCTTTCGGCAATCCTCGGATAACGTACTTGCATGTTAAACTATTTGGAACAAACCCTATCTTGACCAGCTTATCTTGAAGCTCCATCAACTCAGCCACATTACCAACCTCACAGAAAACATTAACAATTGCATTGTAGCTTTCGGTATCGTAGACTTGAAACTCCTTGGCAGAGAATTTCAATAATGATACAGCTTTGTCAACGTCGTTTTCTTCACAATATCCATTTATTAGTGCCCTCTTTATTTCTAAATCAGGTACAGCACCCAAACTAACCATTTCCTCCAACAAGCTTTCAGCTTCTGAAGTCCTCTTTACTCTACACAAGCAGTTTATGATAGCTTTATAGGTAGTGAGATTTAGTTTCATACTCTTTTTTGCCATCTCAGATTTCAAAATCAATGCCTCTTCCACATTATTGACCGAACATAGAGACTCTGCTAGTTTAATGTAAGTGCTCATTTCAGGCACATAGTCTCCATCTTGAGATATCCTTATCAGAAAACTTCGAGCCGCAAACGGCCTACCTTCTTTACACAACGCAACTAAGAGATAATCATATAAATCTTTAGGAATCTTAACTCCAAATTTCTGAAGTTCTGCAACCAAATTCAACGCCAACAAAAGCTTTCCCTCCCTTGCATATCCTTGAAAAACAATCCTACAGGTAACATTGTCCGGACGAATCCCAATTACTATCATTTCATGCAATAGTGATCTACACATCTGCATCTTCCCACCTTCTTTACAATAACCAGATACAAGTGTATTATACGACACAACATCCGGATCAATTCCTCTTTGAACCATCTGATTAAAAAGTTGATGAGCCTCCATAATCTTCCCTTCTTTACACAGACCGTTCATCAACGCACCATACGAAATCAAATTACGAACCACACCTCTAATGCACATAATCTTATACAAATAAAACGCATCCTCCAACCTTCGCTTCTTACAATAACCATTAATCAATGTGTTATACGTAACCAAATCCGGTTCAAATCCTTCTTCCTCCATCTCTCAAGAAATCCATTCACCTTATCACTATCTCCCTCTCTACACAAAACATGCGTCATAATATTAAAAGTATAACCATTTCTATGTATTCCAAGCCTCCCCATTTCTTCATACACTTCCCAACATTCACCAATATAATTAATCTTAGACAAACCATTCAACAAACAATTACAAGCAACAGCATTAGGAACAAAACAACCTTCAACATTCTTCCAAAAAGTCTCTACACCCTTCTCAACCATACCTAATTTCACATAAACCTTAATAAGCATATCAAATATCACAGGATTCCAATTACAATCCTCAGTACAAACAATCAAACACTTATAAACATCATCACTCGAAACAACATTCACCTTGTTCAATTGTATCAATTCACACAACAATTTCATGGCTTGATCAAAAACTTGATTCCAACCAAGTATATGAACAATTAAACAATAATTCTGCAAACTAAGTGTGACCCTTAAATCATTTTTAACCCAATTGAAAAATATGAGTGCTGATGAAGCATCAGATTGTGATCTAATCAAAACCCTAGAACTTTCATGGGTACCCAGATGAGGGAGAATTGTTTTGAATTGGGTTTGAAAATGAAAAAGATGGAAACTTTTTTGTTTGAGGGTTGTTGAAATGAGGTATACAATGTTTTTAGGGTTTTGGGTCGGTGGGAGAAGATTGTAAAATGGACTTGTGATCGGGTTTACAATAAGAGAAGAAGAAGTAGAAGAAGATGATGATGAAGAAAATGATGAATATTTTGTGAAAATTGAATGAGAAAGAGAATGGATTGAATTTGAGATTCGAGGAATAGTGAAAGCTTTCATCGCCGGTGACCACGCACGGCGGCGATGAGCTTGCATGGCGGCAGAGTGAAGAATGCAAGTGTGTTCTGTGTCAAAATTCAGAAGTGTTTTGTTTGATAAAATTGAAAAGAAGAAATATTTCAATTTTTTTTTGTAAAATAAAATAAAATAATCTGTGTTTGATTATGTTTATTTTCAAACAAAAATGAATATATTTTTTCATTTTTTAAATGTTTTAAAACGATTTAATTTATATACTCCCTCCGTCCCCTTAATTTAACCACCATTTGATTTTATTTTTGTTCCTAAATGTAACCCCCTTTTCAAATTACTAGATGCATTTATTACTTTTTTCCTAAACATATCCATAATTAATACTAATAACTTGTTTTCAAATATGAATAGTCAAATTTAATACACATACAAACAAAAGACAATTTGGTAATATTAATACACAAAACAGACACATTAATTACACTGACAACTTTTATTAAGAAATGTGAAAAATGCAAAGGGAGGTTACATTAAGGGACGGAGGGAGTACATTGTATAAAGAATCTTGTTAATCATAAATGTCATCTCTATTGATAAAAAGTTTATTTTATCATTAAAGATATTTGATATTTCTTTTATGGAAATCGCTAAGTATCGCGGTTATTGTCTTGAGATTTTCACGGGATAACATGAAATCAATATTTGCTCTAAATTATGCCCCACCACCTCTCTTGATTTACGGAAATGAAGAAATTTAATTGAACAATTGATCATCGCTAGTCATTCAAAATGATATCTTTCGCTAGAAATAACATTGCTCTTCATTTATTTAATAGATTTTATTTTTTTGATGAATTGGACTCTGAAGCTCATTGGAGTCAGAGCAAACTTCAAGTCGCAACAAAAACTAATTGATCATCAATTAAAAAGATTCTCATATCGACAACGGAGATTTGAACGCACAACTATATGGATGAGTCATCTTCTTACAAGCTAAATCAACATTCATTGATAGATGTTTGAGATTTCTCGTAACACTTTTAAATTTGCACATATTATCATGATGTTATAATGTAATTTTTTTTTTTAACTTACGATGCGTAAAAGTTAAACTCAATTTCAAAATCAAATTGCAAATGAAGTAAACTATCAAATAACGTTTATATGGTAAATTGAAATACGTTTTAATATGTTTTGTCGCAAGTAAATATCACTCGATGATTTTATTCATTGTAAAAGAAAATTTTAGTTTTTAAATTTCAATTTATTATTTTTTTGAAAGATAATTTCAATTCTTATAAGAAGTAGTTTTTAGCTTTTTTTTTTTTTGATAGATAGAATTAGCTTTTTTATTTAAATAGTACTCCTGTTTTGCTACTTCATAAAATTGAGAGACGGCATTTAATGATTCTTCCAATTTAGAAGTTCACTTCCACATTTTGTGTTCTTCATTACAGTGTTTGTATTTTATATTAAAAACACGATGTAATTTGTATCCATTTATTATCATATTTCATTACATAGTTAAATATGAAGATGTTTTCAAAAATAGTATTAAAAGATAACTTTTAATATAATGAATGTACAATTTCCAAGAAAAGTTTCTATGTTTAGTTTTTAAACTTATGTTCCAAGGGCACAAGTTAACATTTCCTTTAAAATAAATGAATTGTCTTACTAAGGAAACGTTTCCTGAAAGAAGAAGAAAAAAAACAAACATATTTTCTCCCTCATTTTGTGTTTTCACTGGAAATGAAAACAGAAAACCACTGCTTCCTCAAAGTGCATACAATGATTTTTTTTACTATCACGTATCATGATAAAATTAGAAATTAAATGTCGTGGTTTACTATAACCCCGAATGCATTTCAAAGCAGTAATCAAACTTCATGATACATACTGCGGCTGAATATCGAAGGTCATGCTCGAGCATAATTTAAAGAGCACAAGATCAAAATACATAAGAATTAACTAACATTCACCTCAGCTAGCAATGCAACCAAAATTTGTCGGACAATTGAATTTGAGAACCTAGCGAATGAAATAGACTTCAACCCAAACTCTGGTTCACCTACCTCTCAAGAAGCATAACAATGTGGAGTATGTGGAAAAAGATCAACAGCCATGGCTTTTATGGGTTTGAAGGCCTCCGAAATGGGCGTAGACTTCTTCCTATGCCGGGCTAGACCAGCACTACTCAGCCTCTGAGTCTATGAAGTCTTACAAAAGTGGTAGACAACTAGACTAGAAAAGAAAAATGCATAGAAACTATCATGTTTTAGACAACGTGCTACTAGTGTTATGGTAGTAATCACTAGCATAATGAAGAAACTAGTCTATAGTGCGATTCTTACATTTGGATATAGTCCAGCACGGGGAGGATCAACAATAGCAACAACATTTTAAAACTGCTGCATGGAAGTATTCCCATTTTCAGGAGTGCTATCCTTTGGAACCTCGTTTTCAATTTCTAAATTGTTATTTTCAGAGTAAGACGTGTTTTCACCAGTTCCGGGATCTGGGCAGGTACTATTTTCAGGAATGACACAAACACTTCCACAGGTACTAGGCAGTCAAAATCAATTCTAAAACATACACACACATATCAACTATGGAGGCCAAAATAAACTATTCAAAATCAATTATTTGCCTCTAATTTCAATTTTGGTTTATCCAATAGTTAAACCAAACACTATGTTCAAAGTGAGAGAAAAAAAACAGAAACTCTGAGACACGTTTACTTGTTCATTGAGAAAATTCCTCAAATTTAATCATGGCAACAACAAAATGACACACTAAAACTTAAAACCTATAAAATAAATAATGTGTTTGGAATTGCGATTCAGTTACTGAATTCACCAAATACCCAGCAGGGATGAAGTGATAATATTAGCTTGTGAAAAGAAAAAGGCTGACCCCATGAAACAAGGATACTGACTGCCTAACGTAGCCTTTACTTTTTGCCCTCCCGGTGAAAAGAGGAATCACTTTACCAAAGAAAAGATGGGGACCATATACCATAACACAAATTAATTGCCGGCCTAAAACAATGAAATATTAACAGTATCCTCACAAACTATCACTTTCAAGTTTCAATCTAAACAGATATAATACAACTTTAAAAGGAAAATAAAGTTGTTCAATGTTCTTGCAGAGAGACATGACAATCATGAACTAAACCAATAGTAAATTGTTTGCCTCACCAAGATGATGAGAAAATATTACATAATTGTGGAAAACATCCTTAAACTCCTTGCAGTGAATTTATTTTCAGACTGCAAACATTTTTGTTAGAGTCATTTATTTTCACTGACTGCAAACATTTGCCTCACCAAGTGCTGCTTTGGCAGATATTCTCTCAGCAGGATTGTACTTATGCAGCATTTTCTGCAGGTACACAAGTGAATACTTAGCACCGAAATGTACTTAGTTCAGATAACTAGTGAAAATAACATATACTGATATACACGGTGTATCAACGAATGATTATCGTCTTCTAAACTGACATTGATTAAGTAGGGAAAAGCAACATTGAGGTAAAAAAAAACAGAACACTCATGTCTCAGTCATAACCATATTATCATCGTTTAATTAAAATGCAATTGTTATGGCTCACAATACTATATTATATCACTCTTGTCAATATAAGAGTGCACAAAATCGTTTTATTATATCAATATTTATCTCCTTTTAGTTTTAGTGAGTGGGAGAAGTACAACTAATATAAACACTAAAAACAGATGCACAAATCAGTGTCATAAATTACCAACTGATATCAATATATAAATATAAGCAATCAAGTTTTCCTACCTCAACTAACAAAAGAAAATCATAGATAGCTGTTCTGTTTAATCTTTTTCACCTATTAAGCTACTTAGTTGCAAAGAAAAACATTGCTATAGGTTCCTGCATTTTGTTGCTTCAAATAGCATTGTTTCTGGTGTCTGTAAATATCAGTTTTAAACGGCATTTGCATTGAAACAGTCAGCCAGTGATATCAAAATAGAGTAAAACAACAAAAGACAGCTAAGTCTACCTTCAAATATAAAACATTTTTTTCACATTTTCTTTCAATTCAGGAAGTGCATCAGAGTCAACTTGCCAATATGACCTTGCTCGGGATGCCGCCAAATGAGCATAATGAATAGGTGGCACTGCAAAGAAAGCACAAAAACAAATTGTTAACGCAGCATAAATAACACACAATATAAGTTTTTCAAAAAAAAAAAAAAAAAAACTCACCAATGGAAATAGAACTAGTGCATCTGGCAGAGCTGCAGGAAAAAAAATTAAAACAATAACACATTTAATTTCCTCTTTAAATGACTAATAAGTTTGAAGGTTGAGATCAAATACTTACGTATGACACAGGTCATTGGTAAGACACTGAATTTCATCAGCACTAAAATCATTTTCATTACACAACACGGTGTAATGAGCTGGGCGAACAGTACCCTGCAAATCTCATTAACAACAGAAATAAGAAATGTGCACACACAACCCGTGCTCCCTGTTGTTAGTTTTAAATCATTATACCAACAAAACAAAAAAAGCAAAAAGTTCACCTTATTTGCAGTATGGCTGCAAAGATAGAAATCAAAATATTGTGGACGGCATATATCTGAATCTACAACAGTACCTGCAATATTTTTAAGAACCGTTTCAAAGTTGTGACTCAAAATTAAATCGAACTAAATAAAAACAAATATTTTGAAAACACACCAGGTAAGACATTCCTATCTGCACCAAAAAAACCACGGTCAGATACTCCTTCACAACTGAACAGCCTAGTGTGGTGACGTTTTTGAACCACCAAAAATGTTATCAGAGGCTTATACCCCGGGCAAATTGAATCACAGGCCTGTTGTCAGCACGATTAAAATAAAATTGAACAACAACAACCAAGCCTTTTCCCACTAAGTGGGGTCGGCTAAAATTAAATTCAATGAAGCTAATAAAAGCACTTACTCTCTTTATTGCCTTGATCTCCTTTGCTATGACATCCGAAAATTCTGAGTTTCCAACACCATCTCTGTAAAAAATGATGCGCTCGGGCTTCTGGTTCTCATTTGCTGCAATGAAGGACATCAGAAGTTCCCTAAACATAAAATTAAATAGAATGTGAGAATACTGAAAAGAAAAAGGAAAAAAATACTGAAACAAATACTTCAGTATTCTTTTAAAACATTACATAAAAGTTAAAAACAAATACTTGATCATATACTGAAGTTCTAATATAATTTCCTGGCCCGCTTTTTGGGCACGAACCACGCCAGCATACTGCACGATATCAGGCCAATCTTGAGATGCTACGACCTACAAATTCAAACACATGAACATCACTTTGACCTTGAATTGCTTTCAGTAAAATCCAATTGAAAAGAAAAACATACTGAAGCAATTGAAGGTGATGAGTGCTTCTTATAGTGGGTCACATCTGAGCCAAATATAATTGTACGCTTTGAGCTGATGCCCGGAATTTCTTCTAAGTGGGCCCGAGCAAGCACATAACTCTTTCCCCCAACCTTTGCATTTATTTGGCACGCCATGCTCTCCAAGTAGTGCCTTCCCGGCAAAGGTAATCGACCTCTGTTTTCGAGTACCGCGTGCAAGGTTTTGCTTTTAATGCACTGGGAAGTAATACCCAGTTCAGTCTCGCAAACGCGTTTCAATTCACCTGCATATTAAATAATCACATCAGTTGCAGACACCAGCCCCACTACAGAGGAAAAAGCAAAAAGTATGTGTATGAGGCTATGAGCATACCATAAACAGACACGTGACTATCCGGTAAAATAGCAACAAGCAGGTCTAGCTTCTTTCCAATCCACTGAAATTCACCATGGAGCCTTTGCAACTCTTCTCCCACTTTGTCCGGATCAGCAACAAAAGGTGGAAACATTGGTTTATCTCTAAAATTCTGATTTTAACAAATATTAATAAATAAATCTCAATAGATCCAAACACACACACACACACACACACACACACACACACACGCGCGCGCGCGCGCGCACACATACCATTCCTAGTTTCTGGCATGTTTTGACCAGTTCATCACAGAAATCCGATGCACGTATAGCAGTAACTTTTGAAAAAATAATGCAAAACCATTTTTGCACTGATCCGGCATCGTATAATCTCTGAAAGCCAACACAAAAATACCTTAAAATAAAATACTTCAGATATTGAACATCCTATATTTAATTACCTATATAATTTCAAATAACTGTAAATATTTACCAGCAGATACTGGGATAAAAATACCTTTCCGTCCATGGTCCATTTACCAGACTCGGGATAATTAGTTTGGTTATCACCAAACATCAGCTGTATATGAAGCCGTGAATCAATCACTATAAAAAAAATAATCAGTGTAAAAATAAAATTTCAATTACATGGACGATAAGAGATAAAGTACCGCAGGCCCTGGAAGCAAGCGAGCATGAACACGAGCAAACGAATCACTGACCGTGATTCCAAACTCTCGAGCATGAGGATCATTGCCATATGAACTTTCTTTTACTGCCTGAACACAGTAAACAGATGATGTGTGAATTATTGAATAACAGAACACTGATATTCAAAACAAGTGAAGTTTTAAAATTTCAGTTTCGTTCTAGTG
The DNA here is from genome assembly GCF_051527215.1 of Medicago sativa. Classification (NCBI taxonomy): domain Eukaryota; kingdom Viridiplantae; phylum Streptophyta; class Magnoliopsida; order Fabales; family Fabaceae; genus Medicago; species Medicago sativa. The sequence continues at coordinate 1,136,227 of NC_140754.1, forward strand.
AACTTTTATATGCAACAAAAATACGCACAAGAAAGAAATAGTGACAGTATGTAACCAGAAATTTGCTCACATTGGCTATAGTTATCTGCCTTAAATTGGGAGGCTGCATCTTCATGTCCGAAACTGATAAAACTTCATGCTTTTCTGCTTGACGGCCCTGTTGGCCCTCCACAATGCTGCATAACTCCATTGGGAGGAGTAGCGGAATACGCCGTTTATCTACCGCTATCAGACAGGGAAGTCGTGTATAACTGAGCTCAGCATTATGAACGGTCTTGTAATACAAAGGAATGGTCTTTTCTTTGTCGTTGTGAAATCTACAAGTTATAAAGTACAAAGTTTGAGATTATCTACTTCCATATTCACGTATAAAAGAAAAATTGCATTGCTACTTACGTGATCTCATCAGCAGGGCGTGATGAAAGACCAAGTACAAAGAATAGTTTGCTAGAGACTTCTCCATAACTGGCTCTTATCAATTTATTTTTGAGGAGATCATTGATCTGTCAATTATAAAGTTTATAGTTAATAAAATTCCGACACAGTGCATGAGAGAGAGAGAGAGAGAGAGAGAGTGAGTATGTAAGTAAATTACCTTCAAATAAGTATCATTATCCAAATCCTCATTTGACAAAGTTTTTCCTAAAAATGAACTGAGCACAGCTATCAGAGGCCCATCACTCAAGAATCCAAAAGTGCACTTGTCTGCATCAATACAATCAGTCAATCAGTGGAGAAAATGTTGGTTCAGGTCATGACCGCAATTTGAAAATATTAAACAAGCCACGTTTCAAAAAAAAATTAAAACTTACCCACATTGAGAGAGAGTCCCATCTGAGTATGATGAATACTCTGAAAGAAACCAGAAAAGAATTTCACTCCTGGTATCTCCATCCGAGGGGCCTTGTTATAAGAGTAAAAAGCGCGGTCTTGCCTTTGATACCTAGACCAGTTAAAAACAAATGTTAAAAACACTCAGAGATAGCTGTAACAAAATATGAGAAGGGAAAAAACTGAATAAGTTGTTCATTGTGACCTTGTGTCTTGGTAATGCCCTTGGTGTAAGACAAGATTCAAACCCTGCAAAATTGGGTCTGGTAAGTCCACATTCTCCACATCCGCTTTCAAGCTCTTTAGAAGAGCACTAAAGCACCGAAACTCCTCACAGTATTTTACAAAAACTGAGTACTCTTTTATCGAGCTGTAGAAAAACAAATTTTAAAAAAGTAAGTCATAAGGTTGAATAAATTTTTAAAATGCACAAATGGTAAACAAACCTTTGTTGTGTACCATCACTTTCAATCAAATAAGGCATCTGAAATTTCTTATAGCTGAATGAAAGCTCTCCATTGGTGATTATAGTCTTAAACCTACTGTCAAAAGCCACATGTTTTTCGAACTTATTCTTGTGGACCAATCGACTCATAAGAGCCTGCTTATGAGAGTGAGGCGCATCTGGTTCGAATGTGACATTATATTTGTGTAAATCTGTGTTATTCAGATCAACCTTGAAATGATTAGAACAAAGAAGGAACGGCTTGCCAACCGTTCCTACTTCGTTTGGTGGAGGTCTTGTCATGCTGCATAATCCAAAAATATAATCAGCATTTAAAATCAAACAATAACAAAACTTCATAATCACTATTCTTAGCTTCTAAATTCTTGAGTTTTATTTGTGTAATTATAAAGATCAAAATCACAATTTTGACGTCCAACATACTTCCCAATTTCAAACATGACAAAACTAGGAAAGATAAGCATCAGTAGCCTCACTCAAAAGTCAAAACAACAATTCCCCCCTACTATTGCTATAATTGTGATTTACTGATGGTCCAACTCTGATTAAATGTGGGTGAAGTTCAAAATAGCATCTCACTGAATAAATTGTTTAAGCCATAACATTTAGCATATATCATAGTAAAAAAGCAACTTATCAGTGAAAAACACACAAAAAGCAACTTATCAGTGAAAAACACACAAAATAAGAACCAAAAGATGCATTTCTAACATCTTTTAATGTGATAGTAATCACATTACAGTGATTGGATAATGTAATTACTATGCTTTGATTACAACTGTGTAGCATAGTAATTTACAGTTAATCTTGATTTCATATGTATCTCACTGAATAAATTACTATTCAGTTATGAAATCACATTACTGGAGTAATCACTGTATGTATGAAATTAACATTAGTAAATTAAGGACGAAGATGCATACAACAACTGTGTAGCATATACAACTGTGTAGCATAGTAATTTATTCAGTGAGATACATATGAAATCGACATTAACTGTAACCATATCGAATCAGTTTTTCATAACCTGATAAATCAAAGCATTTGAAATTGAAACTCAACATTAAACATATGGAATCGGTTTTTCATAACATTGAAACTCAACATATAGTATCTCATATTAACTGTAAACATATGGAATCAGTTTTTCATAACATGAGAAATCAAAGCATTTGAAATCAAAAGCTCAACATATAGTATCTCATATGAAATCGACATTAACTGTAAACATATCGAATCAGTTTTTCATAACTTGAGAAATCAAAGCATTTGAAATTGAAACTCAACATTAAACATATGGAATCGGTTTTTCATAATATGAGAAATCAAAGCATTTGAAATTGAAACTCAACATATAGTATCTCATATGAAATCAACATAACATCTCATATGAAATCGGTTTATATGAAATCAACAATTGTAATCTTAGCTTAATCACATTACTGGAGTAATCACTGTAATTTGTTTGAATCGCTTTCATGATAACATAGAAATCAAAGAAGTCAAAATTGAAGTTAACTTCAATATTCAACAAAGAAACCGTGAAAATCGAAACTCACCTCAAAATTTTGTTTGAATCGCTTTCAAGAGAAGAAACGAGTTCAGCTTCCAAGAGAAGAAATCTTCAGAGTCGGTGACTTGACTTTTCAAATGACTTGGAGAAGAAATGAGGGAAATGAGAATTTTGAAATTGTTGGTGTTTGCGTTTTGTGTGAGTGATTTTGATCTAACCGTTTCCTTTTATTTCCTTTGGAGGGAAAATAAAAAATAAATAAAAAGGAAAAAAATGCTCAAACCCGTGAACACCGTCCAACCTGCCCGTCCAAACTGACCCGGACCCGACGGATTCCTCTTTTGCACCTTCACAATCCAATAAACAACCACTACCAAAATCAATGATATGATGTGATTCCAAAAAACAACCACTACCATAATCATTGATTTGCTTCCAAAATGTTTCATTGAAAAACTCCATAACAAACTCATTCCTTATCCCTTCCACCTCTTCCTTTAAACCCACCACCTCCTCACCTCCTCACCTCCTCCTTTTTGTGTCTGTTTGTGTGTTTGTGTGTGTGTGTTGTGTGGCAGTTTCAATGCATTTTGTTACTTAAAATAGTGTTGTTAAAATAATGACATTAACTCTTTTTTTTGTGTAGGGAATGAAATGTTAGTAAATACTTATGAGATAATATTACAATAAATAAGTATATTGAAGAACTAATATGGTCATATTAACAAGACATTTTAACATGAGGGACTATTTTGACTGATATAATGTACAAGCAAAGACTATTTTAAAATTTTGATACATTGAAAACGATTATGACTACTTGTTACATATTCAAAGAGCTAAAGCTAATAAAATAACTATTGCCCAAAAAATATTGTTTGTTCCCTGCAAATATAGACCATTTGAATTTTCGTCCCTGAAGTTACTAATCCTGCAATCTGCCACTGCAAATATTAATCATTTGACTTTTGGTCCTAATTAGGTTTTTTTTGCTGAGGTGGGCTGTCATTAGCGATGTGGTGCCCATGTGGCAAGTGTTGATTGGGCAAGGTGGTTGGCTTAAATAAGTCTTTCGTCCCTGCAAATATAGGTCATTTAAATTTTCATCCCTGAAGTTATTAATCAGATGTAATTAGGACCATCTTTCAAATGATTAACATTTGCAGTGGCAGATTGGAAGAATTAGTAACTTCATGGACGAAAATTCAAATGACTTATATTTGCAGGGACAAAAGACCTATTTAAGCCTTAAATAATTTATGTATCTAGTCTAGAAATCCATACCAGATACATAAATTATTCAATAGTTGTTTCTTGTAAAAAGGACCGGAGGGAGTACCATTTATATACAAATGCATTCAATGTCACTTTTCATTTGAAAGAGCATTATTCTATCCGTTTTAAAATGAGTGTGGTTTAAGTGGGATAAAGTGGTCAAATACCATCACAATTATGATAAAATAGTCTTACTATGTTTTAATTATGGGTTTGTCTAACATGTGCAAACTTGCACATGATAAGAATATTAAAAGTAGCAACTTTTTATTGAAAACCACAATTATTTATTAAAAAGTTATATATCTAATATAAAATGGAGCATTCATTCACAATTATTTAATTTAGATTAGATAATAATGGAGCATTCATTCACAAACATTAAATTTAGATTAGAGTATATTTTAGATATATCATGTGCATTACCACTCCCTTAATAATGGTTTAATCCTTCAATTAAAACCACTCTATATGGTACGAATACCACTCGAAACCGAAGGGACAGAAAGGAGTAGAAAAAGAAGAAAGACTCGTCAACACAAGTCAAGGAGGGAGAAGAGAGGAAAAGCACAGGAAGCATCAACTGTGGATTTCGGTGTGTAAAATGCATTGTGTGAGCTCTCTATTTATAGAGGAAATTCACAACTAATAAGTGAGAAACTTTGGGAACAAGTAATTCATATATTAGATCTAGTACAAAAATATCTTAATTGAGTACCAAAATATATTATATTGAGTATAAAAATATATTTTCAGATTGTGTTCCAAAATATTATAGATTGCGTTCTAAAATATTTTAGCAAAACTTAGGGATTAAGAAAACACTTTCGAATAATATAATTTATCATTTCTAAACAATAAAATATATATCAATATAATTTTTTCTAGTGCTTACTTTGTTCACATAATTATGTACCCTCATTAATTAGAGGTACACCCCCATTATATAAACACTGCTAATGTGTGTTCCATCCGATGTGTGACTTTCACTTTTTCAATTCACACAACACTATTTCTAACCAACGTATAATTTGTGTTTAGTCCTTTAACTCAATTTACACACATATTCCAACAATATGTTCATTCTCGGATTGGGATAATTACTACCATTAATTTATATATTCTATCGGCGTACACAACCCCACCATCACCCATAACAAGAACCTCCATGACATCACACAGTACAAAACATTGTTACATTTCATTGCTTCCCTCAATATTAGCTCAAAGGGACACCAGCCAACGAAAGAGGTTGAAGAAATAGAAGAAAATTAAGAGAGGAACATTGTTAAAGATTCTAATTCAAGTGTCTATTTATGTTTGAGTGAATTAAGGAAGAGATTAGATCTTGAAATTCAAAGAATAGCGTATACAAAATAAAATTGAAGATTGAAGTTGATTTATTTAGTAAATAAAAATAATTTTTGTAAAAGAAGAAAAAATGGAAAAGGGAGAGATGGATGACGATGAATGTTCGCACCACTCTCATTCAACTTCAATCAAACATACTTGTCTCTCTTCGATCTCCACCACCCGTACTACCTCCGTTTGAGTTTGAGTTTGAGTGAATGAAGATATTCTTTGATGAGATTACCTTTCAACTTTGGTAAATTCGGATTGAAAAACTTTTATTATCCACATTTATTGTTAAGCCATAACAGTAGAAATTTTCTTGCTAATGAGAATCACTCTATCCAAATGGCTAGAGTTTCAATGGATTATGTTACTAATCTTTTTTATGTATATATTAAGATAATTACAAATATTATCATAATAATTACAAATATTTCCCTTAGCCTACTATGCGTTCGTTTGACTTACTATACTTTGACTTGACTGATTATTTCAACCAAGAATGCATTATCTTATATTCAAAAGGATTGATTACAAAGAAGAAATATAGCAAGAAAATAATATAAAATGTTACCAACAGGTAATATATAACAAAGGGTCACATTCCCTCAAAAAAAAACAAAGGGTCACATTCTTCAACAAATTAATCTGATGGATAAGCATTCCATATTCATAAAGGAAGTATGCAAAGAGTCAAGAAAATCAAATGTCTTTAATTATCCAAAAAATAAAAGTTAATTAGTTATTTAATTTAATTTATTTAATATATTTAACTATTAATATTTTTTGATAAAATGACAAATCAAACCCTAAGTCCCACAATTCCTCTTCATTTCCATAATTCTTCTTTGATGTTAGTATTGCAGTCAGTTAGATCTAACAACAACAATAGATACGCGTGTTGTGTGATCCGAAGTCAAAAAGCTATTTTCAAAATTTATTTGACGATACCAGCAAACTTTTTTTTGAGGGTAAAACTTTTACTTATTTAATTATTATTTTGTCAAATAAAACTTTTACATATTTTTGAAAGAAAATAAAACTTTTACTTGTAGAATTAATTAATATTTTGTCAAATAAAATGCATTTTTAGTTGATTCGTTGTATTCAAAAATATGATCTATTCATATTATGAAATGGATTCAATTCAGTAACCAATTATTTGTTGGTTGAATGGATTGAACGGATAGTCGGTCTTATTTTATAGCAATTGCATTTAGAAAAACTTCTAGCAACAAAGGTTAAATAGGGGGGGAGCCGGACAAAACTGTTTGGAGTAATATATACATTTTTTTTAGGGGAGGAGTAATATATACATAAAATTTATGTTATAATAAGCATTAAACACAAGATTGATCATCAAAAAATTAAATTGCTATATTATATACACAAAATTTATGTTATAATAAGCATTAAACACAAGATTGACCGTCAAAAAATTAAATTGTATTCCCTCCGTCTTAAATTGTAAACAAAAAATAAAATCAAATCACTTGCTATATTATATACACAAAATTTATGTTATAATAAGCATTAAACACAAGATTGACCGTCAAAAAATTAAATTGTACTCCCTCCGTCTTAAATTGTAAACAAAAAATAAAATCAAATCACAAATGTTAAGAAAACTGAAACAGAAAAATTTGAAGTATAATTTTTTGAATTTTCTTTGGAATAAGTTTTATGGGAAGAGAGAAAATGGAGAAAATGGTTATTGCTTATGGAAAAAAAAAAAAGGAAGAGAGAAAATTGAATGTAATTTGCTTTTAATTTCATGAGAGAGAAAATGGATAATACTTTGTTTTTTTTCTTACATTTTGGGACAAAGAAATGGAGGGTGGGACAAAGAAATGGAGGGAGTATACCTTAAAAATTCAAGATAATTATACTGACTTTAAATTGTGATTATAAAATGTCTTGAGATGAAGAAGAGGGTGGGCAGTAAGGTAATTTTATTTAAAAAACAAAGATATTTTGATAACTTTCCATATAAAAAAAGGTTTAAATGCAATTTTGATCCCCATATTTTGATCTTTTTGAACTTTTGATTCCCATTTTCTTAAAAGAGCGCTGCTATTTGCAGCGAATGATATTATCCATAATTTATCACGACTTGCCTATGACCGTTAGATATGAAATAATTTTAATCATGGATGGATAGAATACAAAGTAAATCCATGTTGGCAGTTAATTTTGCACCATCGTGATTCGGTCGTGAACAATTATGTCGGGACAAACAACATTTTCCTTTCTTAAAACCAACCTTTTGATCCTCCAATTAAGAAAGAAAGTCAACATAAATTTTTAGTCCCCTCCATTTTTTATGATGTGGCAAGTTGACTTAGTCAAAAATTAAATCCACATGAGCATTTTTATTAAACATATAAATATTAATCATTTATAACTTTAAAATTTTAATGAAAATCTTTTTTTCACAATAGATTTTAATTAAAACGATTAATAGATTGTTCCCGTGAGCTTAGCTGAATTGATAAAGACAATGCATAATATATGCAAAATACGGGGTTTGAATCCCAGACACCAAAAAAAAGATGAACATAAACTTTTTTTTAACAAGAATATCACGTCTCCAACATTTGACCCAAGGCCAACAAATTCTTGGGTGCATGAAGAACATTGTGCCAACTTGCCAAGAGGATAAATCCAAATTCACTTTTCGTAACTATAATATATAGCTTCGATGACAAGTTAAAAGTGATTGAAAATTTGAAAGAAATAAAAAACAAAAATTACAAAAACAATAAGACAAGATTGAAAGCAAAATACATACGACAAATAAGTAAGTTTCATTTAGAGGTGTAATCATTGTAACTTTTCTCCTCTTGTACAAAATTTGTAGCATGTTGTCGAGAAAGTCTTGCTTTAGCGCAAGCTTTTGAGCGCATTATTTAGACGCACACAAAAATATATTTTATTTGATTATTTAAAAAAATGTTTAATTAATTTTTCATTCTACTTTTTCTTAATTATGTATGTGTGTTTAAATTTAGTGCTCAAATACTTGTACTCAAGTAAGTATTTTTCCATGTTTCCTCGTGTATAGTTGGTTCCACTTTTTCAATTATTGCTCGGTCCACAACCGCAAATAATTAATACGTATATGAGTGCACACATACAATTGATAAAAAAGAAAAAGTAAACGAGTTAATCATTTATTATTATTATTATTATTATTTTGAAGGAATCATTTATTATTATTGTTATACTTATTTTTTATGTTATACTTTTTTATCAATATCTAGATTTAAACACTCTAGTTTTAAACAAATAATTTTGCTATCTAGCCATAACCTGTTACATCTCCGCAACAACAACATCATCAAGAAAAATGTTGAAATAATTCTTAGCACGTTGAACAAGAGTATCCCTTACAAGATCAGAAATCATAATACGAAGTGTAAAAAGGTCATATGCATTAAGCCCAACAATAAAATCCTTAAGAACCTTGTTAGCAATAGAAGGAAGAACCTTAGCTTCTCATCATACTCAAGACCAAGATTATGAACAATAGTAGGAAGATGTCGAGTATCAGGACGAGAGACACCGTGTGATGATCTTTGGTATCGGCGGAGATGGATGAGAATGTGAGGACGAGGGCGGATGTCAAATATGTAGGGTTTTTGAACCCATGGAATGAGGAAATGAGTTCCTTCGCCGATGGATTTTGGAAGAGTGCCATGGAAATGAGAGAATAATGTATAGAGTGAAGGGTAGACAGTGGTGGCTATTACATATACGAGGAAATGAGGAAATGAGTTGAACAAGATTATTTAACTTGATAAATTATATATCATGGCACAACCTATACTGTGTTGTGGTTAGGGCTGGGCAAAATTAACGGTTAACCGAACCGAACCATATCAAAATTAACTGAACCATTTCACAAATTTATGAACTGAACCATTATTTTGATAACAGTTAATTAACCGAACCGAACCATTAATAACCACAGTTATCCAAACCGAACCGAACCGAACCATTAAGCATATCTATTTAAAACCAACTTATTTTAAAAAAACAATTTATATTAAAATAACTTATTTTATGCAAAACAACTTATTTTAAAATCAACTTATTCAAAACAGCTTATTTATGCAAAACAGCTTATTAGGATCTCATTTTTCAAAATAACTTATTCAAAACAACTTATTTATACGAAACAACTTATTAGGATCTCATTTTAAAAAACAACTTATTCAAAACATCTTATTTATACAAAACGGCTTATCAAGATCTCTTTTTCAAAACTACTTATTCAAAACAGCTTATTTATGCAAAACAGCTTATTAGGATCTCATTTTTCAAAATAACTTATTCAAAACAACTTATTTATACGAAACAACTTATTTGGGTCTCATTTTAAAAAAAACTCATTCAAAACAGCTTATTTATACAAAACGGCTTATCAAGATCTCTTTTTTCAAAACTACTTATTCAAAACAGCTTATTTATGCAAAACAACTTATTAGGATCTCTTTTTTCAAAATAACTTATTCAAAATAGCTAATTTATGTAAAACAGCTTATTAGGATCTCTTTTTTCAAAATAACTTATTCAAAACAGCTTATTTATACAAAACGGCTTATCAAGATCTCTTTTTTCAAAACTACTTATTCAAAACAGCTTAGTTATGCAAAACAGCTTATTAGGATCTCTTTTTTCAAAATAACTTATTCAAAATATCTTATTTATGTAAAACAACTTATTAGGATCTCTTTTTTCAAAATAACTTATTCAAAACAGCTTATTTATACAAAACGGCTTATCAAGATCTCTTTTTTCAAAACTACTTATTCAAAACAGCTTATTTATGCAAAACATCTTATTAGGATCTCATTTTAAAAAAAACTTATTCAAAACAGCTTATTTATACAAAACGGCTTTATCAAGATCTCTTTTTTCAAAACTACTTATTCAAAACATCTTAGTTATGCAAAACAGCTTATTAGGATCTCTTTTTTCAAAATAACTTATTCAAAATAGCTTATTTATGTAAAACAACTTATTAGGATCTCTTTTTTCAAAATAACTTATTCAAAACAGCTTATTTATACAAAACGGCTTATCAAGATCTCTTTTTTCAAAACTACTTATTCAAACAGCTTATTTATGCAAAACAGCTTATTAGGATCTCTTTTTTCAAAATAACTTATTCAAAATAGCTTATTTATGTAAAACAACTTATTAGGATCTCTTTTTTCAAAATAACTTATTCAAAACAGCTTATTTATACAAAACGGCTTATCAAGATCTCTTTTTCAAAACTACTTATTCAAAACAGCTTATTTATGCAAAACAGCTTATTAGGATCTCATTTTTCAAAATAACTTATTCAAAACAACTTATTTATACGAAACAACTTATTTGGGTCTCATTTTAAAAAAAAACTCATTCAAAACAGCTTATTTATACAAAACGGCTTATCAAGATCTCTTTTTTCAAAACTACTTATTCAAAACAGCTTATTTATGCAAAACAACTTATTAGGATCTCTTTTTTCAAAATAACTTATTCAAAATAGCTTATTTATGTAAAACAGCTTATTAGGATCTCTTTTTTCAAAATAACTTATTCAAAACAGCTTATTTATACAAAACGGCTTATCAAGATCTCTTTTTTCAAAACTACTTATTCAAAACAGCTTAGTTATGCAAAACAGCTTATTAGGATCTCTTTTTTCAAAATAACTTATTCAAAATATCTTATTTATGTAAAACAACTTATTAGGATCTCTTTTTTCAAAATAACTTATTCAAAACAGCTTATTTATACAAAACGGCTTATCAAGATCTCTTTTTTCAAAACTACTTATTCAAAACAGCTTATTTATGCAAAACATCTTATTAGGATCTCATTTTAAAAAAAACTTATTCAAAACAGCTTATTTATACAAAACGGCTTTATCAAGATCTCTTTTTTCAAAACTACTTATTCAAAACATCTTAGTTATGCAAAACAGCTTATTAGGATCTCTTTTTTCAAAATAACTTATTCAAAATAGCTTATTTATGTAAAACAACTTATTAGGATCTCTTTTTTCAAAATAACTTATTCAAAACAGCTTATTTATACAAAACGGCTTATCAAGATCTCTTTTTTCAAAACTACTTATTCAAACAGCTTATTTATGCAAAACAGCTTATTAGGATCTCTTTTTTCAAAATAACTTATTCAAAATAGCTTATTTATGTAAAACAACTTATTAGGATCTCTTTTTTCAAAATAACTTATTCAAAACAGCTTATTTATACAAAACGGCTTATCAAGATCTCTTTTTTCAAAATTACTTATTCAAAAAACTTATTTATGCAAAACAGCTTATGAGGATCTCTTTTTTCAAAAATAACTTATTCAAAATAGCTTATTTATGTAAAACAACTTATTAGGATCTCTTTTTTCAAAATAACTTATTCAAAACAGCTTATTTATACAAAACGGCTTATAAAGATCTCTTTTTTCAAAACTACTTATTCAAAACAGCTTAGTTATGCAAAACAACTTATTAGGATCTCTTTTTTCAAAATAACTTATTCAAAATAGCTTATTTATGTAAAACAACTTATTAGGATCTCTTTTTTCAAAATAACTTATGCAAAACAGCTTATTTATACAAAACGGCTTATCAAGATCTCTTTTTTCAAAACTACTTATTCAAAACAGCTTATTTATGCAAAACAGCTTATTCAAAACAGCTTGTTTTGCATAATTAAGCTGTTTTGAATAAGTTATTTTGAAAAAATAGATCCTAATAAGCTATTTTGCATAAATAAGCTGTTTTGAATAAGTTATTTTTAAAAAAGAGATCTTAATAAGTTGTTTTGCATAAATAAGCTGTTTCAAATAAGTTATTTTGAAAAATGAGATCCTAATAAGCTGTTTTGCATAAATAAGTTGTTTTGAATATAAAAAAAAGAGATCCTAATAAGCTGTTTTGCATAATTAAGCTGTTTTGAATAAGTTATTTTGAAAAAATAGATCCTAATAAGCTGTTTTGCATAATTAAGCTGTTTTGAATAAGTTATTTTGAAAAAATAGATCCTAATAAGCTATTTTGCATAAATAAGCTGTTTTGAATAAGTTATTTTGAAAAAATAGATCCTAATAAGCTGTTTTGCATAAATAAGCTGTTTTGAATAAGTTATTTTGAAAAAATAGATCCTAATAAGCTGTTTTGCATAAATAAGCTGTTTTGAATAAGTTATTTTTAAAAAAGAGATCTTTATAAGCTGTTTTGCATAAATAAGCTGTTTCAAATAAGTTATTTTGAAAAATGAGATCCTTATAAGTTGTTTTGCATAAATAAATTGTTTCGAATATAAAAAAAGAGATCCTAATAAGTTGTTTTGCATAATTAAGCTGTTTTGAATAAGTTATTTTGAAAAAATAGATCCTAATAAGCTGTTTTGCATAAATAAGCTGTTTTGAATAAGTTATTTTGAAAAAATAGATCCTAATAAGCTGTTTTGCATAAATAAGCTGTTTTGAATAAGTTATTTTGAAAAATGAGATCCTAATAAGCTGTTCTGCATAAATAAGCTGTTTTGAATAAGTTATTTTGAAAAAATAGATCCAAATAAATTGTTTTGCATAAATAAGTTGTTTTGAATAAGTAGTTTTGAAAAAAGAAATCTTGATAAGCCGTTTTGTATAAATAAGCTGTTTTGAATAAGTTGTTTTTAAAAAGATATCCTAATAAGCTGTTTCGTATAAATAAGTTGTTTTGAATAAGTTGTTTCTTAAAAAGAGATCCTAATAAGCTGTTTTACATAAATAAGTTGTTTAGAATAAGTTATTTTGAAAAATGAGATCCTAATAAGCTGTTTTGTATAAATAAACTGTTTTAAATAAGTTGATTTTAAAATAAGTTGTTTTGCATAAAATAAGTTGGTTTTAAATAGATATGCTTAATGGTTTGGTTCGGTTCGGTTAATAGGCAAGCAAACGGTTAACCGAACCATAACTTTGATTCGGTTCGGTTACTTCCAAAACTTAAACGGTTCGGTTCGGTTATTCCGAACCATTTCACCAATTCGATTCGGTTCGGTTCGGTTAATATGGATAACCGAACCATGCCCAGCCCTAGTTGTGGTTGACATAGATGGTCTTCGGCTCTCACACACGTAGAATTTGACTTCAAATATCAAGATTCTACATTTATTATATTATTATACGTAAATTCTATTATAAATTCGATTTCAATGAAATTTGTGGAGTTCTCTAATGTTGCATGAGCGCGACTCTTTATGTTCAATTTTTTTGAATGGAGAATCTGCTATCATTATTTTTTTACCAACCACAATTTCGGTTATATACAATAGATTTGATATAAAAAGAGAAAGAAAAGGAAATGGAGAAAATCTTGGTTGGTCACAAACAAACACAAATAAACACTGTTTGTTTGCCGGATACACAATTTATTCCTGGGATTAACTTTCCTAATATGTAGGTCATGATTTTATTCCCAGGAAAATATAGAAAAAAGTGTTTGGTAAAAACTTAATTCCCGGGAACTTTACTTAAAAAAAAATCCAAGGAATAAATAAAATATGTTTGGTTTACAATGTATATTCCTGGGAATGAATGTTATAATTATAAAAATACCCCTATTGTGTATGTGGTGAAAGTGTACGATTTTGTGTTCTATTAACCTTTGAGATTTTCCAAACCTACAAATGAAAAAGTATACAAAATCTAGTTGGAGTTAATTTTCATTGCTCATTCTAGTTGAAGTTTTTATCCTTCTTCTGAACATGCTGGGATAATGGGAGTAGGAAGTGAACATGAAGTCCAAAATCTATAGAAGTGAAGTGGCAGTTACTATCCTTAATAAAATAACCGAATATATAATTAGTATCAACGAAGGGCATAATTGGCTTTTCACATGAGATAATGGGTTTGGGTTCCTGGGAATACAATTTTCCCATCTCCATATGATGGGAATAATATGGAGGAAAACGTAGGTAAAAGAGGTTATATTTTGGTTCCTGGGAAACATTGATTCCTGGGCATTTTGCTTTGTTCCCATCTACCAAATAAAGGTATATTAAGTTCCAACACTACAATCCTGGGAATGTTTTCTCTATCCCCCTAAACAAACGCCCACAAACATTGATTAACAAGAGAAAATCTTAGTGAACATGTCATTGTTCAAATTTGAAGGGTAATTTAAAAAGTCATTAGAGTGAACATGTCCAAGACCAAAAGAAGAAGAACCTTCATGAGTAAAACGAATCAAATCAGCATTTGTAGTATCAAGTTCCTTTTGGAGCCTAAAGAGTTGTCCTTGAAGCACTGAAATAGCTCCAACACAACCATACACTGGATTTTTAATCCTTGCTTCAGCTTCATAAGCTAGAGAATTCATTGTATCTTCTCTTTGATGAGGTAAAACTTCATTAAGAATTTTGCTATATTTTTGTTTCCCTCTATATATAAATTCCTCACTACCATGGCCAAGTGAGTTTTTTAAGTGTTGTTTTTTTGTGTGAGTTTTAATTTACTTAATTTTAACGGATTTTTTGTTTTGAACTTATGATCCAGAGCAGTCACTCCACCAACTAATATATGGCCAACTTGTAAAGAATGTTTGATTTAGTCCTTGCATTCAAGTCCACAAATACCAATTGCATATATATTACATAGAATTATGCTTAGTTTAATGTAATATACCCTGCATCCTCTTCCATTCTTTAGAGTATAGACCATCATGGTAAAAATATGGTATTGAAAAAAGAAAGTCTCTTGGAGTGTTAATGGGGCACATGGACTAACATGCCAAACTTTTTTTAAGTTAGTCAGGTTTTTGTGGGAGTTGAGTAGACTCAAAATCATGTAAAGTGAAAATACTAACATAACAAAACTTATATTAAAACCAAACTAATATGGGTCATATTTGACACTTGTTAAGAAATCTAAGAAGCAAATAAATGATAAGTTACATGTAGAAAAAGCCAATTTCTGAAGTTTCAAGACAATGGATGCATCATTCTCAAGATAATTGTTTTTTAAACCAATCAATAAATGGCCTTAACATACTCTTTAGTACTTTTTATGTTTTAAAATGAGTGTCGCTTTTAAAAAAACATTGTATAAAAATGAATGTCATTCTCACGTTTGAATTGTAGTATGAATAAAATGAGTGTTGCTTTTATGTAGTATGAACTAACTTTTTTTAACTGTACTCCTAATTATTACTCCCTCCGTCCTATTTTAAATGACATAGTTTAAAAATGTATAATGTTCATATAACATGATTTGATCTTATTTTTCTACTAATATATACAGACAAAATATAACATATAAAATGTTGTTGGATTCGTCTTGAAAAATATTTTCAAAATATTAAATTTTCATAGTTTTTTAATAGATTATTAAAGATATTTAAATTCAAAATTGTGCATTGTTATACATGACATAGTCAATTCTGTCATTTAAAATGGGACGGAGTATTATCTAACACATGTATTTCATTTGAGATTATCTAGCATGGTCCATTGTTATGCATGCAGCAGTATTTCAACATGCCACCTGCTGTATAACAAGTTTTATACTGCTGTATAACAATGTAATATACCGTGCTATCTCCCTCTCCCATGGTAACACTCTTTTTATTCTTCCAACAAGAGAAAGACTAGAGTCTAGGTCTTCTCTTAGGTTTTTATATATTAATTGTTTAACTTTTTTTGTTTAAAATTCTTCTTGTTTTTCTACTGTAGTTTGCTCACTTACTAGCATTCTACTGCTTCTTTGCAGCATCAAAATGGCTAATATTCCTAATCTCGATCAAATGCTTAATTAGTAGCGATTCAAGCAAATGTTTCGTTTTTTTTTTTTGGTTACTATATGGTATGAGAATTTTTCGTTAGTATATGGTATGAGAATTGCATGATTTCTTGTAGAATTCTAGTATGGTAGCCAATTTAGACGGACCGGCCACATTACTACTACTACTAATGGAAAATTCTTTCATCTGAGTTTCAAATAATTTTAAGCATAACTACAAAATGAAATTAAACTCTTAAATTATTTACCGAAGAATGATTTCTAAATGAAATAATTCTTGAACATATTTTATTTAACTTCATATTTATACATCCTCCATTTTAAAATGAGTGTTGTTTAAGGTTTATGCACACGTTAAGAAATTCAAAAAAGTTGTGAAAAGACATTCTTATATTAAATTACCCCTAGCAAGTGTTGGTGTGCTTTTCATAAAGTAGAATATATTGTACTTTGAAAGTAGCTTACACAACATTAATCAGAGGATATAATTGTAAAATTTTACTTTGAAAAATGAACATGACATTCATTTTGAAATAATATTTTTACTAAAATGACACTCATTTTAAAATGGAGGGAGTATAATTTTTTCAAGTAGCCATAATAATCTCTCAATGTATCGAAATTTCAAAATAATCCCGGATTATGCACTAGCTAGGTTAGTCAAAATATTTATTTACAATAAAATGTTTCATTAATATTGTCATATTAGCATCTCACTATACTTACTTATTGTCATGTTAATCTCTGTAAATACTTACTTTAATATATGTCCATATATAAAAAGAGTTAATGTCGATATTGATAGACTTTTAACTTTAAGGACTATTTTAAATAATAAAGTGTATAATCAAAGACTAATTTAGAGTTTTGATGCATCAAGATATTAATGTAACTTTTGGATCAAAATGATATTTTTTTAGGGATTTTGGACCAAAATGATTATATACCATTAAAAAAGTGCATTTCAAAATAGAAAAGTTTTTATTCTCGTCATCCTCCATTGCATTTCGCATTATTTACATTCTTCTCATGTTTTTATTTTTACTATGTTCTTCTACTACTAATATGAGATTCGCTAGGATTGATTTAGCATCTGTTAATAATTGCTTTGATTCCTGAAATTGATTGATCGAAACGAAATTCACACAAATTCCAGGATTAAACTGTGGTTTTAAAATTGCAATGTCACTTTTGATATTTGATTGAATGCATGTTTAGCGTCAGTGTGGGATAGATTAATGATATATATGATTATTTTGAATTATGTATTTTTTTATTAAACCAAAGAGATCTCAATGTGTCTGTGTCCGGTTTCTGTATCTGTGTGTGACTACTTTTTCACAATGAAGAATAATTTCTGATTTTAGATATCATTTCATCAATTTTTTTATTGTTTTTTTCTCTTGTATGTTATTTCGTCAAAGATCTTAAACCTGTTTTTAACTTGCAGATTTATAGATACATCAAGTTAATCTTATATTTTATCCAAGTTATTTTGTTTAGGTTGCACAAGTTACTAATGTAATTTTTTTTTTTGAAGAAGAATAATGTAATAAAAATAATTAAAACAAACACTTGAGGACCAACCAAACAGTGCTGTCAAATATTGGCCATGGCATCGCCATGGCGGATATGAGTGGTGGGTTTTTGGCTTTCCGCCATAGCCAATTTTGTGAAGGTTGATAGTGCCACATGTGGAGCCAGTATGGCAGGTTTTTGGCTCGCCACCATATGGTCCGCATTCTGCCATTGGCAACACTAATCAAAACTATTCATGTATCATGTGTTCATTACAATTGCAATTTCAAAACTATTCTTTGCAATGCGGATCAAAACTCTGTGCTTCTTGTTATGAGCCTCTTTATTTTAGACTAATATGTTACTTATGCGATCATGTATTATTAGGAAACACAATGAAATGAATAGAAATGATTCTTATTATCTGAAATGAGAGATTACATCAAGTATATATACATAAAACTGGATGCACTCTAAGCTATCATGTGCCATCTATACATGAAAGAAACCCTAAGCTCAGTTACTTGCTGCGCAAGTAATAGCTTCCTAAGTAATATTTCTATCATCCTTATCAATGTGTAATATCCCCCCACAAGTTGGAGGCTGATAAATGTTGATCAGTCCCAACTTGGATAAGAGTAGATTGAATGTCTTGGGAAGCAATGCCTTAGTAAAGAAATCAGCAACTTGGCCTGTGGATGAAACAGGAAGCAACTTGAGGATACCAGCTTGTAACTTCTCTCTGATCAAATGACAATCAATTTCTAAGTGTTTGGTGCGTTCATGAAACACAGGATTAGAGGCAATATGAATTGCACTCTGATTGTCACAATAAAGGACAGGCAGCTTGGTGCATGAAATATGCAAATCTCTGAGAAGATAAAGAATCCACTGCAACTCACAAGTGGCTGAAGCTAATGCCCTATACTCAGCTTCAGAAGAAGATCTTGAAACCGTGATTTGTTTCTTAGTTCTCCATGAAATCATGGAGCTGCCCAAGAAGAAGCACTGACCAGAAATGGACCTCCTTGTATCAAGACAACCAGCCCAGTCTGCATCAGTAAAACCTTGCAGAGTGAGAGAAGATTTTCTGGGAAAGAACAAACCCTTGCCTGGACAACCTTTAAGATATTTCAATACTCTTAAGGCTGCATGATGATGAGTTTGTGTAGGTTTAGATAGGAATTGACTCAGTTGCTGGGTGATGAAGGTAATGTCAGGCCTTGTGGTATTAAGGTAAAGAAGCCTCCCTACAAGCCTCCTATATGCAGCAATATCATCAAAAGGAGGACTGGAATCATGATAAAGTTTGATGGAGGGGTCAGAAGGAGTAGAAACTGGTTTGGAACTGACAGTGCCTGAATCATTGAGCAAATCCAAACAATACTTCCTTTGACACAATGAAATACCCATTTTTGAATGAGCAACTTCAATCCCTAAAAAATATTTCAGCTTCCCTAAGTCTTTGATTTTGAATAAAGAATCCAAAACTGACTTGATATGATCAAATTCACTAAGAGAGTTTCCTGCAAGAATAATATCATCAACATAAACCAGAAGGATGGTGAATGATGATGAAGTTTTCTTGACAAACAAGGAATGATCAGAAGTTGCTTGGGAGTAGTCTTGAGTTAAAAGTGTAGAGGTTAATCTTTCATACCACTTTCTGCTGGCCTGCTTCAGACCATACAAAGACTTTTGTAACTTGCACACTTGATTTTGCTTATCAGTCTTAATACCAGGAGGAATCTGCATGTAAACATCTTCCTGAAGCTCTCCATGAAGAAAGGCATTGTTAACATCAAGTTGATGCACATGCCAACTATGAATAGAGGACAAAGCAATCACAAGTCTGACAGTGGTGAGCTTGGCAACTGGAGAATATGTATCAAAATAATCTAAGCCTTCAACTTGATTATATCCCTTGGCAACCAATCTTGCCTTATATCTCTCAATAGTGCCATCAGCATGATATTTAACTTTGTAAATCCATCTGCATCCAATTGGTTTAACATTGGGTGGTAAATCCACAAGCTTCCAAGTGCCAGTTTTCTCAAGAGCCTGAAGTTCAACTTGCATAGCATGCTTCCAACAATCATATTTACTTGCTTCAACATATGTGGTAGGCTCAGGATGAGAATGCAAAGACATAACAAAGGAAGAATGATTAGCAGAGAGTTTATGATGTGAAAGATAATGAGAAATAGGATATGTAGATGCATGAATATTATTGCAGATGTAATCATTAAGGTAAGAAGGTGTAGTGGTGTTTCTGGTGGAATGTCTATGGATGACAGGTGGTTCAATATCTGTAACAATGGGAGGTTGTGATGAAGGGATGGAACGAACAAGAGGAGAGACAATATCATCAATAATAGGAGGTTGAGTGGATGAGGGAGTAGGTTCAATAATATCTGAAGTTGGAGAATGAGAGAAATACTCCCAATCAGGAGAAGTAGATGATGAAGAATGAGGATATGGTAAATAATTTTCATGAAAACTAACATGTCTAGACACAAAAATCTCTCTTGATTGAAGATCATAGAGAGCAAAACCCTTATATCCAGACTTGTATCCCAAGAAAAGAGACTTCCTGGCTCTAGGTTGGAGTTTGGTTCTGCGAGAATGCAAGGTTGAAGCATAACACAAGCAACCAAAAACTTTGAAAAGGGCAATGTCAGGAAGTTTATTGTAAAGAAGAAAATAGGGAGATTGGTTTTGAAGTAAAGGTGTAGGTACTCTATTTATGAGAAAAACAGCATGATGAATGTCATAAGACCAATATGAAGGAGGAAGTTTTGACTGATAAAGCAAAGCTCTACCAACATTCAGTATGTGTTGGTGCTTTCTTTCAACTCTCCCATTTTGTTGGGGAGTTTCAACACAAGACATTTGGTGGACAATACCATGTAAGGCATAAAAGGAAGGTAACATGAATTCAGGGCCATTATCAGTTCTGAGGAATTTAGGTGTAGTATGAAAATGATTTTGAATCATGGTAATGAAATTCTTAACATGGGATGACACTTCAGCTTTGGTTTTCAAAAGTATAACCCAGAGGAATCTGCTGTGATCATCTAAGATAGTAAGAAAGTATCTATGACCATGGACTGAAGTAATTGAAAGAGGACCCCAAATGTCTAAATGGAGAAGTTCAAAATTAGCATCAGCATAAGAAGAACTAGAAGTAAAGGGCAAATGTTTGTGCTTGGCAAAGTGACAAAGATCACAGGCATCTTTATTATTATTAAGAGTAATAGCAGGATACAAATTTGACATTACATGAAGTCTCTGATGAGACAAATGACCAAGTCTAAAATGCCAAAGGGCATGATTAGGTACATGATGAGTAGCTTTATTACAAGTAGGGTGTAAAACTGCATTACAAGAAGATTGAGACAGACTAAGAGACTCAAAATTAGAAGTTTTGCATGATGGATAAAATTTGTATAATCCATCTATCTGCTCAGCCAAACCAATCATCTTCAAAGATTGTTGGTCCTGTATAAGACATTTTTCAAGGGAAAAATGAAAGAAACATGTTAAAGATTCACAACATTTAGCAACAGATATAAGATTGAGAGTGAAATGGGGTGAATAAAGAACATGACTCAGATGAAACTTTGAATTGAAAGAGATATTACCAGCAAAATGAGCTAACACAGAGTTACCATTGGGTAAAGAGACATAAACAGGTTTGATTCTATAGAATGAACTAAAAAATGCAATGTCACAACAAATATGTTCATTAGCACCAGAATCAACAAGCCAAAATGAAGGTTTGCTTGCTAAAGAAGAAACAGAAGCAGATATACCTGCTGGAGGATCAGGAGTGGAAATGCTGGCAGATGCAATGTGGTTTGAGGTAGCTTGAGGAGAAGAAGATGCTGAAACAACCAAATTTGATTGTTGTAACATGGATACAAGTTGAGCTAATTGTTCTTGAGAAAAACTAGCAGAAGAAGAGCTTGCAGATGCACCCAAACCAGAAGAAGACATTGCACCATTTTCAGAGTCTTCTTGAGAAGCAGCATTCACTCTTGGTGAAGATTTGTTGTTGACATTAGGGTAACCATGTTTCAGATAGCAGAAATCCACAGTATGATTTGTACGGTTACAGAAGGTACAAAGTCTAGAATGTTTATTGGATTGAAAACCTTTGCCACGTCCTTGAGGCTTTCTATTGTAGTTGTCAACAGCATTGATTTGTATTGAAGTATCTTCAGTTACACTCAAAGAAGTAAGAGCAGCATGATTACTCTCTTCCTGAACAACTAAAGAGTAGACTTTGTTCAATGAAGGAAGAGGATCAAGGAGAAGAATTTGAGTTCTCACAACAGAGAAATGATCATTCAACCCTGTAAGAAACTGCATGATCTGGTCCTCATTTCTGTGAACCTTAGCAACTCTAGATGCAGCACAACGACAAGGATGAATACATGAACAATTAGGAATAGGTCTATGTGAAGACAATTCCTCCCACAACGTCTTCATTTTAGTAAAATAATCCAAAACAGATTTTGATCCTTGTTTCAAGTTGTTGATATTAGAGCGCAAATTTGCAATGCGAATACGATCAATTTTAGAGAACCTTTCCTTTAAATCAAGCCAAACCTCAATTGCAGAATTGCAAAAAACGATAGTTTGAGCAATTGATTCAGAAACAGAGTTGATAAGCCATGATTGCACCAAATGATTGCACCGTTCCCATGCTGCGCGGTTCAAATCATCTTCATCGGGCATAGGAATGGATCCATTGATGAATCCAAGCTTGTTCTTTGTACCCAAAGAACGTTCAACGGTGCGACTCCAAGCAATATAGTTAGAACCGTTGAGTTTTGGAGTAATAGCAAGAGAATTAGGACCTTCACTAGGATGAACAAAGTACGCTGATTCAGTATCAGGTGAATTGTTCCTTGGCGCCATGGATGAAGCTCAAAATTCAGAAGAACAGAGTATAACAAGATCAGAAATTGATGTTGAAGAAATTCAACAAAAATCAAATGTGATTGAAGAAATTCAATCAAACCGAGAAAAACGAAATCAAGAAAGAAGAATCAAGGTGTGAAATCAAGAAGATTCACACACAAACAACGAGAAATTGATCTAAGAATGAAGATCAATGAAGAACAGAGCACAGCGGAAAAACGGTTACAAAACCGTTATGGATCGTAACAAACTCTTTCTCTTGTGAAAGAGCTCTGATACCATATTAGGAAACACAATGAAATGAATAGAAATGATTCTTATTATCTGAAATGAGAGATTACATCAAGTATATATACATAAAACTGGATGCACTCTAAGCTATCATGTGCCATCTATACATGAAAGAAACCCTAAGCTCAGTTACTTGCTGCGCAAGTAATAGCTTCCTAAGTAATATTTCTATCATCCTTATCAATGTGTAATATGTATGTTGGTGGTGCAGGAGGATGGACCGGTGGTGAACGTAACACAACACATGCTAGTGCTGGAACATCAAGTGCTCGCGCCTACGCTTAGAATATTGGCTTACTCAAGACATACATCGTCAAATAAACTCAAGTCGGTGTTCTAAACTTTTTTATTTTACATAAACTGTTGTATACGTCTAATTTTCATATAGATGGGAACTTCTTATATGTAGATGAGAACTTCTATATGCTTGTTGTTCTAAGATATAAATTTTATATTCTAATTAATCTGGTGGTGTTGGTTTGGGATTTTGGAGTTATATAACTCACTAGCAATCTTGTTTGCAGCACAAACACAACAACATCAAAATGGACGACAACTGGGAATTAGCCAAGAACATTCCTAATGTTGATCCAAATATCTACCCCTTTGAACCAGTGATTCAAGCCAATGCCTCACTAGCAGTGAAGTATCCTTGTGCTCAAGCGGCCGGTAAATGGTATGAGAACGCCTTTGGTGCAAAAATAGTTAGCCAAACTTCTAACGTGGCAGCCTATGACAATAACTTATATATGGTAGCCATGCTGACCCTTCGTCTCGGCCCAGAAACTAGCCGTAATTTGATTTTCCACGTGTTTGATACATTCTATCGGTATGTTTTGTTCAGCTTAAACGATTACAACTTTAATTTAAATGAGTTTTATACCATGTTTTTTTTCTTAACTCTTCATTTTTTTTTACTTCTCATTCAGGGATTATCATGTTCAACCTGATATCTGCAACAGTGTGTATGTGAAAGATCCACAAGTTTTTGTAAACAGAGCTATGGCTCATGGTGCCACGATTGTGTTGACACAAGAAAATTTGATAATATCGATCCAAGACCCATATGGATACTGTTGGTCTATTCGATCTTCTGAGACTATTCTTCCACTTACTTAGATTGGTTGTATTTTTTCTATTAGCTAGAATCATCAATGAAATTAATCATATCTCTTATTTATCTCCTCATTCTTAAGAGACATCTCTGTCTGTTAACTCGAAGAATTTCCATCTCTATCAATTAAGGGTGTTCTAATTTCATCTGTATTATCGTTTTCTTTTTAATATTGTAATGTCTTGTTTCTTTTTTAATGTTGTAATGGTCATGTGTTATGTTTTTTTTTATTTTTTTTATGTTATAATGGTCAGGTTGTGTAATGAAATTTTATGAAGTTTTAATTTGTTTTCATCATATTCTTCATGTTTTTGTTATAGTCACTTTTCCATTTTTTTGAAACGAAAGCACAACAAGTGTGTCAAAGGATAAACATTATAGGGTTTAATTTAATACACTTACCAAACAAATAAAAATAGCAAGAAATGTTAGTTCCATAATGATCTACGTGAAACACCAATTTGTAACTATGACCGTGACAAATTTGCATACTTATAGATTGTTATAACTTTTTTTTTTTTGAGGGAAGATTGTTATAACTATATATCCCAAAACTCAGCAAAATAGTATTTGAGATGTGTTTATCATTACTTTTTACTCACTCCGTTTCAAAATGAGTGTCGCTTTAGCCAAAACAATTTGTTTCAAAATGAATGTCACTTTCGGTTTTCAATGCAATAATAACTTTTTCTTTTCAATTGTAACCTTCAATTAATACTATGTTACACTACTTCTAAAGTATTATTTTTTCTTTAATGAAAAACAAACCAATACTCCCTCTGGTCACATTTATAAGCAAAAAACCACTTTTTAGGTTCATTGAATACTTAATGTATTTGGTATATATTATAAACCAAATATATTAGGAGTTGAATGAACTTAAAAAGTGGTTTTTTGCTTATAAATGTGACCGGAGGGAGTAGTTAATTAGGATAATTTGGTAAAATTGCTATGACATTTGACTACTTTATTCCATTCCTTAATCTGTGTGCAATTGTCTAAAGCGACACTCATTTTAAAACGAAGGGAATAATATTAACAAGTTATAGATAAGAAGTTTTCATTGACATTTAACACCGACTATTTTTTATTGGAGATTATGTGAAACACATAAAGTTGATTTTAAGGAAAAATTGATTTCTTTAAAAATGGTTCTCCTCTTCCAGAGTATGTGTTTCGACTAACTAATAATTGTCTACTAGAAGAGTTAATATCCTCTTTATTTACTATAATAAATGGCAATGTCCATTCCTATAATTTTGGTGTAAATACATTAAATGAAAAGGACGAACTTAATTAAATGCACCAAACTCTGCAAGGTGGTCTGCAGTACGGTCAAACTAAACAAAAGTAGAGGGAATCTCATCTAAAAATCACTTTGGAAAATTTTTTCTATGCTCCAAATCCAACAAATCCAAAAATATCTTCTAATAGAAAACTTTTACTATAAACTATATAAATTCTTCTTAATTATTTAATTAGTTATACATCACACATATTTTTCTTTCCAAGCTATTTCTATTATTCTCTTTTCTAATTATTATTATTATTATTTCAAAACAAAATTCAATTTCATAGTACAAAATCACATGACTTGTATACATCACACCATGTGCATGAAACTGAACAAGAGTCTTCCCAAAGAAAGAAAGTGGTTGGTTCCATCCCTCAAAAAAAAAAAAAAAAGTGGTTGGTTCAAACTATATCTCGTAATCGTATCATCAAATCAACATTTATTTAAAAAAAAAAAAATCAACATTTATTTACCACTAGCTAGCTGTATTTTTGTTTCTCTCTATAAACACGTGTAGTTGAATTTATTTACCGCTCTAACTCAAATTCCTCACCATGGCAAAGTAAGTTTTTTAATTGATGTTTTTTTTTGTGAGTTTTAATTTACTTTAATTATTTTTGTATATGTTATTTTTAACTGATTTTTTTGTTTTGAACTTAT
This sequence comes from Medicago sativa, assembly GCF_051527215.1. Lineage (NCBI taxonomy): Eukaryota > Viridiplantae > Streptophyta > Magnoliopsida > Fabales > Fabaceae > Medicago > Medicago sativa. The sequence continues at coordinate 1,162,274 of NC_140754.1, forward strand.
GATTCAGTCCTGTCAACTTGCTCTTCGTTCGTGACCCACAAGCATTTATTAATGGGTTATGATAGAAGACACCTTTTATGAAAGTGTCTTTTATCAAGTTACTCTATGAGCATTTGTTAAAAGACACCAACTACTTTTTATGAAGGTGTCTTTTATCAAAGTTATAACTAAAAAGTAAAAATCACACCTTGAAGTGTGACTTGATAAAAGACACCACCAAAGGGTGGCTTGTAACATAACCCTTCATTAATAACATTGTTGCAAACGATGGAACATATTTATCAACAGAGATTCTTGGTGGAAAGTGGTTCGTGAAATTCAAAGACCCATTCGGTGTTGTTTGGAAGAGCTTAGGTTATGTTACCTTGTATTGTGGTGTATTATTGTAATTTTAATTTGAAGTGTGTTGTTTTATTTTAATTCCACCTTTATTTTATTTTTATGAAGTTGTTTCTTACTATGTCCTCTTTGCTTAAAAATAATGAAAATTTTCATGCATATAGGACAAATGATAATTCAATTCCTAGTCTCAAATTTTAACCTAGTCAACCATATACGACAAATGATACTTCAACTCTTAGTCTTAAATTTTTATTCAGTTATTTTAAAAAAAAATAAAAATTATTCATGAACCCACAAAGCTAATGAACATATATACAATGCAAAAAAAGGACAAAAATTTAAGGTTTAAATGTGTAATTGGTCCCTGCACTTTTAACAGATTTTGGCATTGGTCCCTGCACTTTTTTTTGTTTGGCATTGGTCCCTGCACTTTGTAAAAATATTGGCATTGGTCCCTGCACTTTTTTTTGTTTGGCATTGGTCCCTGCACTTTGTTAAAATATTGGTATTGGTCCCTGCACTTTGAAAAAATATTGGTATTGGTGCCACGTGGCATGAAATGATTGGGACCAATACCAATATTTTTCCAAAGTGCAGGGACCAATACCAATATTTTTACAAAGTGCAGGGACCAATGCCAAACAAAAAAAAGTACAGGGACCAATGCCAATAATTTTACAAAGTGCAGGGACCAATGCCAAACAAAAAAAAGTGCAGGGACCAAAGCCAAAATCTGTTGAAAATGCAGGGACCAATTACACATTTAAACCAAAATTTAATCATAAACTAGACAATGCAGAAGCATTTCAATTTAGGACTTATGTGTGATCAAAATAACTTAAAGGATCAATCTGTTACAAACCTCAAACTTAAAGGACTTGGGTATGGTTCTTCTGAAGGTTGTTCTGTCCTCTCTTCCGGTTTACTTTCTTTCCTTTTTACAAAGCCCCTGCAGGTATTATTTCTTCTATTGAATCTATTTTAAAAAAAAATTTTTGGGGTGGGGGTGAGGATTTTAGGAAAATTGCTTGGATAGATTGGGAGTCGATATGTACTCCAAAGGAGGACGGAGGTTTGGGGGTTAGGAGGGTGGGAGCTTTTAATCTGTCTTTGTTAAGTAAATGGTGTTGGAGAATGTTGATTGACAAGGAGGGATTGTGGTACCGGGTGTTGAAAGCTCGTTACGGTGAGGAGGGGGCGGTTGAAGGAAGGGGGCAGCCATTGCTCTCCGTGGTGGTGTGCGATGGGGAGGATCCGTGAAGGGGTGGGTGAGGGTGTAGGGAGGTGGTTTGACGAGAATATTTGTCGTATAGTATGAGATGGAAGGAACACTTTGTTTTGGTATGATAAGTGGGGGGGGGGGGGGGGGAATCCCGTTGAGGTACAAATTTCCTCGCATTTTTTGATTTGGCGGTGAATAAGCAGTGTACGGTGGAGGAGATGTCGAGGTTAGGTTGGATGGATGGTGGGAGGGGGTGGGTGTGGCGCCGTCGTTTGTTGGCTTGGGAGGAGGAGAGCGTGAGGGAGTGTTCTCTATTGGTTCATAATGTTGTTTTGCAGGAAAATAGTGTTGATACTTGGAGGTGGTTGATAGATCCCGTTCATGGATATTCGGTGCGAGAAGCTTACCGCTTCATTACAAGTAATGGTGTTCCAGTGGATAGGTCGACGATAGATGATGTTTGGCATAAACTTATTTCGTCAAAGGTGTCTCTGTTCGTTTGGCGTTTGCTTAGAAACAGACTTCCTACTAAGGACAATTTGTTGCGGCGACGTGTTCTCCAAATTACAGAAACGACATGTGTGTCCGGTGGTGGGGACACAGAAAAGGCATCTCATTTGTTTATAGCTTGTGACATTTTCGGCTCTCTTTGGTATCATGTTTGGCATTGGTTGAGTATTTCTTCAGTCTCCGCAGGTGACATTCGACTTCATCTTAATCAATTTACAAGTATGTCGGGCTTGCCTCGAGTTACTCATTCATATTTAAGACTGATTTGGTTTGCTTCTGTTTGGATCATTTGGAAGGAAAGGAATAACCGAGTATTCCAAAATACGGTGTCTGTTCCTTCCGTTTTAGTTGAAAAGGTTAAATTGCTTTCTTTCTTATGGCTGAAATTGAACAAAGCAAATTTTAGCTATAGGTTTCATGATTGGTGGAAACACCCTCTTCTTTGTATGGGGGTTCACATCTAAGCTGTTTTGTTTTTTGGTGGGTGTCTGTTTTCCCACCGTGACTCTGTTATTGTAATCATTGTAAATATTCTTGGTTGATTCATTCTTTGCATGTCTTGTGCAGGGTGAATCAATTTTGTTGGTAATATATACTCCCTCCGGTCACTATTATAAGCAAAAGTTGATTTTTTAGGTTCATTCAATAAATGATGTATGTGGTCTACATATAGACTACATACATCATTTATTGAATGAATCTAAAAAGTGAACTTTTGCTTATAATAGTGACCGGAGGGAGTATCATTTTAACTTGTTCAAAAAAAAAAAGGACTTGGGTGTAACCAAAATAACTAAAATGGCCAATACGTTACAAACCTCAAACTTAAATGACCTCTTATATATGTAATTTAGCCTAAATATTTATATTAGATGCAATTGTGAACTTTTTGAAGGGAAGATGCAATGGTGAACTTTTTGAAGGGAAGATGCAATGGTGAACTTAACACTCATTCCACATTTTAAATTTCATCTTCTTTTCATTACTCTTAGGGTGTGTTTGGATCACCAAAGAAAGTGAGAGGAAAGATTGTAAGAGGAAAGATTGTAAGAGGAAAGAAAGGATGAGGAAAGTGAATGGAAAGTGAAATGATTTGTTAGGTTGTTTGATTGTAGTGAAAGTGAAAAGAAAGTGAAAGGAAAGAAAAGTTGTATATTTAGAAATTGTCATTAACACCCCTATATTAAAATGTTATATATTATTTATACATATAAATGGATTTTAATATTTTAAATGTAATATACATGTAAATATATTGATTATTAATTATATCAATGCAATAAAAAAGTACATAACAGTATGATTTTTTTATTTTGATAGGACACGACCATAAAAAATCAATTTCATTACTTTATATTAATGTCACTTTGAAAAGCATTTGGCCATTTGCATTTGTGGGTTTTACTGTAATTTTGCTGAACACAGTGCATTCTCTAGGCTTTCCGTCTTCAATGGTGCAGAAACATTTTCTGTGTGGGTCCCAGCCATCATTACCATTCCTTCCTCTTTCTAAAGTGATTCCAAACAAAGGAAAGATTGATAATCCTTGAACTTTCTATCCTTCATCAATCTTTCCATATGTTGTCACCCAAAACAAACAGACCCTTAAAACCGCAGCTTGTGATCATGTGAGAAATTCCTTGTCGTTATTCTTCATTCTTCAATTTTTTTTAAAAGCAATTTACGACCAATTTGATGGTTAAGCTAGTAATTAATTTTTTAAAAGCAAATTGGGTGAATGGAATTTTTTATTATTTAATTTGTCGATAATAACCAATTTACGACCGTTCACAAGGAGATTTTTCTTGTGGAAAATAAAAACTTTGAATCTATTTCTACCTTAAGTTAAAATATTAGAACCAACAGTAGATTGATCCAAGACTTAAGCCCTTTTTTTGGTAGTGGTTTGGTAGTGGCCGGGGTTCGAACCCCGGACCTTGCATATTTTATGTATTGTCCATACCAACTGAGCTAAGCTCAGGAGGACAAAGACTTAAGCCCTTTAAACATGTGGTTAGGAGTTCGATTCATGACTCATGTATATAGAAAGATATCCGGTTGAGAGGGAGAACCAACCTGGAATGTTCTACAGGTTTCTCAACGAAAATTAATGACCACTAAACAATGGTAAAAACTTCGTATCAATATCATGATAAAAAAAATGAAAGACCCAACTTATATATGAGTTTAAAGGTTTTTAATGCATAAGAAAAAAAAGGCTACTTTAGTTTTTTTTTTTGGTATTTATTCATATAAAATCTATTTGGTACCTAGCTAGTCTCTGCACCCCATGTTAATAAACACTTTAGTATTTAACACTTATTATAGAAAACAAACTAAAATACCAAGCATTTAAAATTTCGAAACCTACGTTTATTAAAACACACTTAATACATTTAGAGTTTGGTGGTATTGTGGAATCCACTTAAATAAATGAGTTGTTTTAGAGTGATGTAACATTGTAGAACCCACTTAACCCATAACAAGAACTATCATTGAAGATGCTCTTAGGCTCTGTTTGGTAAGCCCACCAAATGAGCTTATAGCTTATAGCTTATAAGCTCGTTTGACAAAAAAAGCTCTGTTTGGTAACGATCTTTTACCACGAGCTTATAGCTTATTTCACGAATTTCCACGAGCTTATAAGCTATTTTTCAGAAGCTACTTCAAGTAGCGTTTGAGCTTATAGCTTATAGCTTATTGTATTTTATTCCACTTTTGCCCTTGCTATTTTATCTAAAATCCCTTTTTACCCTTTATAATTTATTACAATCTGAAATATTTTTACGTTAATGCTGAAACAATTTTCAATCCCATTTTTTTGTCACATGATTTTTCAATCTGAAGTATTTTATTCCACATGATTTTTCTAAAATCCCATTTTTGTCGCCTACAACATATGGATTCAATTTTTCTTTTTGTTTTTAAAATAAAAAGAAATGAAGTATTTTGACCAAAAAATAAAATATTAATTTATTAATCTATAAAATATATATATTAAATTGATTAATTTAAATTATTAAATATCTTAAATATTAATTTATAGTAGTATAAATTTTATATGAATTAATAATGTCCTTTTATGTAATTTTACATTTATCAGCTAGTTCAACCGCTATTTTTACCAAACACTTTAATTAGCTTATCAGCTATAAGCTATCAGCTAAAAGCTATCAGCTAGCTTATCAGCTAAAAGCTATCAGCTAGCTTATCAGCTAGCTTATAAGCTATCCGCTATTTTTACCAAACAGAGCCTTAGAAACTCAAACTCACTTGAAAAGAAGAAAAGAAAAAAAAAACTTCTTTGCTTGTATACTTTGTATTTCTTCTTGACTCATTGTTGACCCCGCATGACTCTATTTTCTCATCAATAATAAAATATTTTATTGCCAAAAAATACTGAAAACACTATAAACTAGAAGGCAAAAACATTATAAAAAAATGATATAAATCTTGTTGAGAATGTATACAATGAATAAGACATGAACTAAAAATATATTTATATAAATGGTTGAACACTTATCATCTAACAAGTTAGTTTTGTAAATGTTTAGTTTATTCAACCCAAATTCTAAGAAATTCTTTTAATTACTAACAATTAAATAATTCATTTGGATGGACATGTATATGTATCCTGAGATAGTCATGCATGATCGCAAGATCAAATACATAGTGTTTAGACACAAAAAAAATAATAAACATCATAAAAAAGTAAAATTGAAGTTTTTTATTATTGTTATTAGTAAAAAAGAATATCGCTTTTATGTGTTTGTCTAAGTACTACACATTTGATTATGCTATCATGCAAGACTAACTTATACACCCTGTCACTATTATAAGCAAAAATCAACATTTTGTATTCATTCATTTAATGATGTATGTGGTCTATAATAAGGACCAAATACATCATTAAATGGATGAATTTAAAATGTTGTTTTTTGCTTATAATAGTGACCGGAGGGTGTATATCCTAGTAAGGGTGATGTACAAGCACTTCTGATATCTTATCACCCAATAATTGCACTACTCTAATCATTAGGGGTCATATATTGGTACGATTACTTTATTAATTCCTTGTTGATAAAGAAAAGATTGGAACATCTTTTATTTTGAACTTTTCCTCAAATGACCCTTTTTTTAGTATCAAGCATGCTGAAAGAATCAAAGTATGGCATTCCATATTTGTATAAATGTGAATTGATTATTTGATAGCAATCATGTATTATCAATATTCAATTGGGGTATTCTTCATTAATTTCAAATATACTGTGTTGTGGTTGGCATAGATGGTCATCTTTTGCTCACACACACACACGTAGAATTTGGCTTCAAAGTTCAAGATTCTACTTTTACTATATTATACGTAAATTCTACTATAGATTCGATTTCAATGAAACTTGTGGAGTTCTCTAATCTTGCATGAGTATGACTCATTTAGTTTAAATTTTTTTGATTAAAAGAATCGGCTATCATGGCATGGTCCGCACAATATAAATAACCAAACTGATACAATAGATTTAATTATTTTTCTTCTCTTTTTTTTTTTTTGAAGGATTTTTCTTCTCTTTTTTATCAACCACAATTTTGGTTATATACAATAGATTTGATAAAAAGAGAAAGAAAAGGAAATGATACAATAGATGTCTATGATGATAGAATACAAAAGCAGGTTTATGTATCTTATTTAAGGATCTAAAGAAAGTGAATATAATGAGTTAAATAATTTAAGCTTTAATTCTGCAATCATATGTACTGACTCATGGTTTAACTTATTATAACCTACACACCAATAATATTATAACTTACTCTCTCATAATTTTAGGTGGAAGTAAGTTAGCAACCCCCCTATATATGTGAGGTTTGCTGACTTATATCAACCTAAAAACATAAAAGTCTAAGTTAACAAATGTTCATAGTTTTATTTGGACAAAAAAAGCATTCATATATTGTTTAGTTATACATTCTCATGCTATCTAATTTACACGTTCATGATGTACCCCTCAATTTTTTATTTTCTTTAGAATGTATATTGTATCAAGATTGTTTTATCTATATACTCCCGAATATTGTCAATTATATCCAATGGTGTCGTGGCAAGAGTTTATTTTGTGAAGGAATGGTTCAATGAAAAGGTAATAATTGTACTGCTGAGCCAAGATGCAAATTTATTGTTTACATTAAAAGTTCATACTTGTTATAAATATGTTACCTTCTAAAATTAGAGCCAAAATCCGTTATTAATTAGGTTTCAATAATTTAATCAAGAATAATGCTTTGTATCCCGACAGGTTGCATCCCGAGTGTTTCCCGATAGACGTGGCACAATAATGTCCTTTGGATTGTACATTTAATTCAGAGACCGGTTCTTAAGAAAAAAGTCAAAACAAAGCCTGCCATGATTTCCAGAAAATAAACAAATCCAATTGGCTGAATGGTGTGTCGGGACGGCATCGTGAAATTTCCCCTCGGGATATACAGTTAAAACTCTATAAATTAATAATGTCAGGACCGGAGAAATTTATTAATTTAGAGAGTTATTAATTTATCGATAAATTAATAATTATTAATTTAAAGAGTTTTTAAGTAATTATACTGTACATACCAAACAAAAAGGCAAATTAGTCTATGCCTCTTAGAATTACGTTGCAGCGAACCTTGGGACTCAACGTAAATTAGTAACTACTGTGTTCATATGCATTGGAAATCAATAATGAATTTTAAAGTACAATAAATGTAAACAAGAGGAACAAATGTGTTCAATGTATTCTTAATATATTTTTTTTTCAGTTTCTATGAATTATTAATTTATGATTTTCTTGGGACCGAAAATTATAAAGGGATCTTCCGAAAAATTGTTATCTTATTATTTTATCGAGTTTTTCAATTTTTTACATTGGCCCAAGTCGGGACCGGACAAATTTATTATTTTAGAGAGTTTATTAATTTACCGAGTATTAAATTAAAGAGTTTCTACTGTATAGCATCACTGTTTAATCAATAACGAAAAGAGTAGTTCAACTGATTTAAGTTAAGGAAAAAAAAAGTTAGAAGTTTTGAATTCAAATCCAAACGAATAAGTAAATATTAATTTATTAAATTAGTAATTGTTAATATTAGTCATTAAAAATAATTAATCATTAAATAAGACGTAAGACGACTTATATAAAATTCTTGTATACGTATAAAATATAATCCACCAACAAAAATTCCACCTACATATATATCATCAAAGAAAAACAATGTGTGATAAACAACGAAAAATTTGGCTGGCCACACCTCCTTTTAACCATATTTCTTTTTTATTTATAACAAAAAATTCAACCATATCTTAAACTCGAGACTATGATATACAGATTCGAGTCTAATATCACTTAAATAAGAAAAACAAAAATTTGTCCCCATGAGCTTAGCTCAATTGGTAGGGACATTGCATATTTTATGCATGGGTCGGGGTTCGAACCCCGGACACCCCACTTCTCCACATTTATATGTGTGAGCTCTAGCCACTAGGCTACTAGACCAAAAAAAAAACAAAAATTTGCCAGAATAGCACATAAGGTCAACAATACCCTTATCTTTGGCCAACAAGAGACCCTGGTAGATGCCATAAAGCTCAGCAAGGAGGATGTCAGAAGAATTATGGATATATCCGGAAAATCAACTGATTTAGGTTAAAGAAAAAAAAAAGTTAGAAGTTTTGAATTCAAATCCAAACGAATGAGTAAATATTAATATAATAAATTAGTAAATATTAACATAGTCATTAAAAAAAAATTAATCATTAAATAAGACGTAAGAAGACTTATATAAAATTCTTGTATACGTATAAAATATAATCCACCAACAAAAATTCCACCTACATATATACCATCAAAGAAAAACAATGTGTGAATTATCTACCAACTTTGTTTGTAATTAATCTCTTGGAAAAATTTGGCTGGCCACACCTCCTTTTAACCGTATTTTTTTTTTATTTATAACAGAAAATTCAACCATATCTTAAACTCGAGACTGATAAACAGATTCGAGTCTAATATCACTTATATAAGAAAAACAAAAATTTGCTGGTTCAAAATATGTTAAAGTCCCCCCTTATCAGATGCATTTTATTAGTAGCAAAATATGCATTTTATTACTTGTCTTAGTAGAGGTTGAAATTGGTTTACCCTCATGATCAAATGCTTGCATGTGATAATTAATGATAATGTTGTAATGAGGAGAGGACATGACAATGCTTTTGTGGATTCATCTCCAACAATAATATTCTTTCATGGACAATTGTTTGTTAAAAAGTGTAAAGACAAAAACAGAAAAAGTCAAAAAATTAACGATTTCAATTTGCCTTTGACCAGCATGACATATATAGTGTGTGAAGCAAAGAAATTTGGTGAATTATAAAACTACCAAAATCACAACTTTATCACAAAATTCTCTTTATGTGCAGACTCCCAAATGTGTATAAATTCAAATTAGCTAATCATTTTATCTTTTAAATATAGACTTATTTTTTTAAGGAAAATGTTAACATCTACCTTATGAAATGAAAACATGTTATAGTATACTAAACATTAGGGCTACAACAAATCAAAAGAAATCTTCCAACCTCCTATAGTCCAAAACCAGAAAACTAAAAAACACATGCAACACATCTAGTACAACTAAAAGAAAATTGACTGACTCTCCTTAAAGTTAGAATTTGTAGTTTTGGGCTTCTACATGTGATTTTAGTCTTATATATATTGTTAAATCAACTTTTACATGAACACATCCAAACTTAAATCACTTTGCATTCAACTCACTTTTATTCAAAAATCAATTAATCCTAAAATCAATTCATTCATGAAAAATCAATTTATTTCACCCCAAAACAAAACACATGGTGAGTAGTCCAATTAGTCAAAGAATAAAGATTGGTAGACACCCTTAATGTGTACACTCCTTTGTACCAATCTGAAAAATTTCAGTTAACCAAATATATGGTCTGTGTGACCACATTTTTCAGTTGCGTGGCCACTATTTAGAAGTTGAAAAATGTGGTCACGCAACTAAATGCACGTGACCACTATTTTTCCACTTAGTTAACCAAATAAATTATGGAAAACTAGTGGTCACACAACTAAAAAAATGTGGTCATGCAGACCATATATTTGGTTGATTGAAATTTTTCAGAATGATACAAATGGATGTACAAATTAAGGGTGTCTATCTATCATTGTTCTTAGTCAAAACAATAAAAGTTACTCGACCCAAAAGCTTCACTTTCAAAGCAAATCAAAAAGCGTGTTTATATCTTACCATTCTCAGCACCACATACTAGAAATTGGAAAAATAAATTAAATCAAAGATAAAGGTGTGGGGCGAATCTTCCAGTTTAGGGTATGTTTGCATGTGGTCCATTCCTTCCTTCTATACAAACACAATCTTTGTCTCATTCCCTCAACAACTATTTTGTCCCAACATGCAAGACATGATTAGAGTGTGTGTGTGAGTGAGAGTTTTCATTTCAGTCTTAAACTAACTCACAAAATTTCACATTTCATTTCATTACTATAAAATAGTCATTGCATGTTTGTTTTTGCTTCTTACACTAGTATGCATGCATGCAGGGACGGATGTATGTGCATTGGCATGTAGGCTTCTGCCTGCACTAACTTTTTAGAAATGTTTTTTTAGGTGGTAGTTATATAGTAATATATAGTAATAGTTGAAATGTTGACTAAATGGCCCACACAAATATATATATATATATATATATATATATATATATATATGTTTATTTAAAGTTTCAAATTTATATATATGTAGTGCCCCCACTTTACAAAATTCTTGGATCGGTCATTGCATGCATGCATGCATGATATGACACTATCAAATCTTTATGGAATTTTATCTTAGTTTTTTAGTGCAATGTTCCGCCAAAAACTCATCTAAATCTATGATCAAGTTCTAGTTTTATATACATAAATGGAATTTTTAATTGTTAATTTCTATCTAATATGAGATTTGGTGCAGGCGTACATCAAGAGTTAGGTGAGGCTGCAATTTCGTTGTCCAAAGGTTCAAATGAAATGGCTGGACAAAATAATTTTGAAGGAGAAAGTGACCGACCCTCTTGAGCAGGAGGCATTGGAGGGGGAAGATGCTAAAAGACATTTTAACAAATTGGAAGCAAGGAAGGAGGAACTGATAAAGAAGATTCAAGAAATGTTGAATGACCTGCAAGAAACAATTGATGACATAGATGATTGGAAAGAAAGATTGGCTAGAGCGCAAGATGAGTCTACCAAGAAATCTGAAATACTTAAAGATGCCAAATCTAAAATCAAAGGATTTTTAGTTGGCTCACTTATTGATGATTTGATTTAGTATGTTGCAATTTCATCTCCTCCTCTTCTTTTTTCATAGTACTGGTTTGGTTTAGGATTTCTCAGTGCATTTAGAACTGTTATGATTTTATTAAGACTATGTTGTTTTCCTTGTGGAATTTGGTTGTAAATGCATGGTGATTTGAATTTCCGTATGAATATGCATGTCTTTTAGATAATTGTATTTCTTAATATATGTGTAAGAACGTTAAACGATATTCATTTTAAAACGAATGAGTAATATTTTCCGAAACCATAATTCGTTACTCGCTCAATTCTCTCTTTCTTCTCTTTTCTCTTCATCTCTCAAGTCAACAACAATATATCTATAACTCTTATGAAGTCTGAATGCTGTAAACTCGGAGATATATTTGTATTAGATATCAATACTCTTCTAATACTCGTGGATACTTATTTACGAAGTATCATAATTAATTTTTAAAATTTTTAATTTTTTATAGGATACTCCACATTTGCACACATATACTTAAGATACTTCAAAGATATGTATCATAACATATAAATTAAAATAGAATATGATTTATACAAAAGTCATATATTTTATATTTTGATCACAAATATTATATTTTGCAAATTGTGATTTTTATAGTTCTATATTAATGAAGAATAATCAAAGCATATTTTTTTCAAGTACTTTATATGCAAATAAATTTTATTATAAAAGATTTATTAATGTATTTTAGTCGTATTATATCTTAAATTTTAAAAATTTCATGTATTTGTATATTTGTATCATATCGTACTTGCATCCGTACTCTGTTTTCATAGTGTAGCAAAGTAAAGCATTGCATCTCAATATGTATCGCAAGTAGAATGAAAAAATTGACTCAAAACTTGTGATAAGTGTTGTAATATTTTTCTATCAATCAAAAGTAAGTATTGTATATCGTCTCCACAAGGACTAGCGCGACATTCAAGCCATTCAACAATCAATATTGTTCTAAGTGTATGGATTTAAAATGTTTGTTTGTGTAAACCTATATAAACTATTTGACATAAAATAAATAGAGAAGAGATATGGCTATTTCGCTTGGGGTCAGAGATACTCAACCAAGTGTAACAACTGCAATCTCACGATCAAATAACGGATTCTAGCTTTTTAAACGATATTATCACAATCACTCAACAATATCATTCGTGTCCAAATGATATCGTTATTTCTAAGGGATTATTCAAAAGTCGATTTCCCAAACTATTAAACAATCACAAAGTCGATCGGATCATTTAATCGGCGATTTCCCAATCGATTAAATGACCCAAACGCATTAAGTTCTAGACTAAAAGTGATTATCAAATATTAACATCTATGTCTGGAGTGATAACTTAAGATAGATTGTTATTCTATTTCTTAAATCCAAAAGTATTTGTCAATATCATTTTGAATCTCAATAAAACATTAAACACAAGAATAACAACAATATTGAATAAATAAGCTAGAATCATATATTATAAGATCAAAAGATTACATAATAGCTTGTTTGAATACCTCAAAACCCACAAGGGTAGATGTAGCTACATATGTCTATGATAGCTTTGCAAAGGATGAAGAAGAGATGAAGATTCAATACCTAGATCCATGATGTCTCAACAAATCTTGGGTTGAATCTACTCCTAACACCTTGCTTTGTGTTTCTCTAGAAATGCCAAATCAAAATTTTCCCCAAAATGAGTTGCTGCTTGCCCAAAACGTGAATCCTGTACAAGAAAAGAGTGCCCCTGTTTGTCTCCAAAAAATGTATATATCTTTGTTACTGTGCGGCTCCTCTTAAGAGAATTGCTTTCCTGACATTGATAAGTTCACATTGACACAAGTAAAATACTAAAATACCCTCAGCGGTAGTTAACTACCGTTGAGGACCTGGCGGTAGTTAACTATCTTTGAGGACCCATCGGTAGTTAACTACCGCTCAATTCATTTTTTCAATTCACTTTCTCTGTCTTCTTTTCTTTTTCTCCATCTTTGTTGATTTAGTTCTCTTCTTTTCTGACATTGATAAGATCCACTTCTCACTATTTCTCATCCTCTCACTATTTCCCTGTTACGTAAAGAAGCACATGATAGTTGATTTGGTTCTGTTATTTGCTGACTTTACACTATGGATCTGGATCCTCTCCAGTGTATTGTTACCAAATTTACAAATTTGGTGATTTGGATAAAAATCGATACCGTTTGTTTGTAATTTGGTCTTTCTTAATTTGGGTGATTAGCTCACTTTTCTTTTTTAACTACAATTGATTTGTGCAAAATTGAAGTTTCTTTTTGTTACAAAATTGATTGATTTTAGTTACAGGAGAAATGGCAACATGGCCAGATAACTTGCAAACAATTTGGAGAGATGCATGCGATTTGAAAAAAAGTTAAAACTGATTATTTTACCGGAAGTTGGAACTAGAACTGAAAACCAGCAACAATTTGCATCCCACATTTTTTCTTTCTCTTTAGAGTGCCTTTTTAATTAATTAATTAATTTTTTTGATAGTTTTTCAGCCGCTGGAGAGATGGCTGGAGGAAGGAGGGGATCTGTTTTCCTCAAAGCAAGAACTGTGAAATAAGTTTTGAACCATACATGACTTTGACTGAAAATGAATTTTGCTATGCTTAATTCAGCTTCAAACTACCTCCTTCCAATTTATTATATAGAAATAAAGTTTTGAACCATCATAGATTTCTTGAAATAAGTTTGTGTGTAATCTCTCAAACACAAACACATAGAAAAAAAATAAAATAGAAATCACAAGCTCACTTGTCTATAGAAATCAAACAAAGCAAACTAAGAAGAAGGAAAAACTCATGATTTATGTACAGGAGGTAGGTGGAAGACGAGGGCACCATTGTAGCCACTCCACGGTAGTTAACTACCGTTGGAGTTTTTTTTTAATGTTTTTTTTTAAGCTGTGTTGGTGTACATCGGTAGTTAACTACCGTCGGATCAATCCAGCGGTAGTTAACTACCGTTGGGGGTAATTTAGTCATTTACTTGTGTCAATAGGAACTTTTCTATGTCAGAAAAGCAATTTTCCCTCTTAATCTCCAAGGACTTTGCTTCATGTGCATCTCGGGTCACAACATTGGTCAAAAGCCCATTTTGTTATTTTTTGAATTTTGCTCGCACCAAAGAGCTATGCGCAAGTTAACTTGTGCAACTTGTGTAAAAACTGATTTTTACTTTTTTTTATACTTTTGTTGGTTTTTACTTTTTGATACCCTCTTCGGTATATGCCAAATAGCTCATGGGGAAAATAGTGATCAGTCCTGTTGGGGAAAACGGCATCAAGATGCCCTTTTCCTCACCGGACCGACCACTACTTCCCCCATAAGCCACTGGTATATACCTAATAAGGTATAACCACCCTAGAAACTAATAAGAAACAAAGAAGAAGAACAAGAAGAAGAGAAAGAGGGGGGGGGGGGGGGGGGGAGTGGGATGAGAAAATGTGAGGAAAAGAGGAAGTACGTGAGGGTTTTTATAGGGGGTATTAGGTATATAGCAATTAATGAGTCCAAAAACGAGGTCAAAACAAGTGGAAAACGTGTGAAAAACAGTCAAGACCATTGACTACCGTCTAAGAAACGTTTTTGCTTCAGTTTTTAGAACCGGCCAATTTGCGCAAGTTAACTTGCGCGGAGCTTATAACGTGCGTGACTTAATTAACGCAACGCAATATATTTTTTATAATAAAGTAAAAAAAATAAATTAGAAGAATAAAGTCAATAAAATAAATTTGAATAAAATTCGAATAAATATTGCGAGAGCGTGAATTCGAATAAATATTGCGAGAGCGTGAATTCAAATAAATATTGCGACAACGTGAATTCAAATAAATATTGCGACAACGTGAATTCAAATAAATATTGCGATAGCGTGAATTCAAATAAATAATGTGATAGCGTGAATTCGAATAAATATTGCGTATCGAATAAGTAAATTATAATAAGTACACAACATTAATTCAAATAAAAATGGCGTTGGCGTATTGAATAAATAAATTCGATAAGTACACAACATTAATTCTTAGACAATTTTATTTAGATATAATTTCATCTACGTTACATTACATTGTGGTATCATTACATTACATTACGTAAAAGACATGTACGTCAACTATCATTACATTACATTCGGAAATGTACCTTCCAACTACAACAATTATCTTACCTCTGAATGGGGTCAATTCAAACTAGCTAAAAAGCAGGACTCCGGCATTCGTCCAGAAGTGTTATTGTTCCATTCCAAATGTTAAATTCTTGTTGATCTTGGTTTTAAATGATAGTATCTAAGTGCCAACGGAATGAGGTCCAGACCTTGACACTTCGATACCATCATTTAAACGAAGCCAACAAGAAATTAACATTTTGAATGGAACAAAAACACTCCCGGGCGAATGTCGGTGTCCTGCCATTTAACTAGTTTGAATTACCTCATCCAGAGGAAGACAATTGTTGTAGTTGGAATGTGCATTCCAACTACAACAATTGTCTTACCTCTGAAATGGGGCAAATTCAAACTTGCCAAACAACAGGACTCAAGCATTTCGCTCAGCGTTCATGCTTTCCTTTGAAAAGAATAAATTTTTGTTAGGCTTGATTTAGATGAATGTATTCCATTGCCACCGAAATGAGGTCCATTCCTTGACACTTTTAATACCTTCATCTAAACCAGCCAAACAAAAATTTAATCTTTTCAAAGGAAAAACATGAACGCTGAGCGAAATGCTTTAGTCATCGCCGTTTGGCAAGTTTGAATTACCCCATTTCAGAGGTGAGACAGATGTTGTAGTTTGAATGCACCTTACCCTAACTAATGACGATCTTCTGGCGGAATCAAGCTGTTGATGATATCTTCAGTTGATCTCAGCAACGTCACCCGCATATCGATCCACTGGAACTTGGTGTGCTCCCAAAACATACTCGTCACGTTTTCGTCGTTCTTTAACTCCACCCAAGTGAATGATACGCTCCCCTCATCGAGCTTTGGAGATTTATACCGAACATTTTGCACCCTCCTTGTGTCTCTGGGGTTGACTCCTTGGTTGAATTCATTCAGTTGATCCTTGAGATCTCTTAACGTTACATCAAGGCACCGAACCTTTAACCTCTGAGGTTCTCCGCCGTTGAATGTTGCATGAACGTCGATCCACCCGGCCATTGTTTCAAATCTACACACATAGAAATTAAAAATAATCAATGAAAAACTCATTCAAACATTTCATCAAACACTTGGTGTGCATATTATACATAAACCCTAAAAATGATAACTACAACATAAACATGCAAACATCTAAATAATTAAGCAATATTACTCATTAGCATGTAACATTGTAGCATATCTTGCAAAAATAATCAAAATTTAAACAAACCCTAATTCTAAAAAAATTCTCTAAAAAAATCTCAAAACTACAACATAAACATGCAAACATCTAAACATTTAAGCAACACAAGTCATTTACATCCTAACATTATATGATTTCTTGCCAAAAACACCAAAATTTAAACAAACTATACATCTAAAAAAATTCTAATCTAAGAGAAAAAATCTAACATGTAAAAATAAAAAGGTTAATGGTGTTTGATCATGAAAACTTACTTGTTATTAGAGTGTTGTTTGATTTGAACTTGATGGAATTTTGGATTTGGGTGATTTGAGAGAGATTTTTGAGATTTTTTTGGATTTTAGATGAGAAATGAGGAAATGAGGTGGTCTGCATGCTTAAGACAGCACGCCACGTGAGTTAACTAACGATGCGCAAGTTAACTCACGTAGCGTTAGTTAAGTAGCGCATGATTAACACTTGCGCAAGGGCATTTTTGATAGGCTTGCAGGGCTCGAGCAAAACGTGTTGGGTGGAGAGCAAAATTCTTATTTTTATACCATGTGCTACACGTTTTTTTCTTTCCTTTCTTTTAGTCTTGTGCTATATATATATATATATATATATATATATATATATATAGGGGTTTGCTACAATAGACCCACTCATTTTCATGAAGGTCTATTTTAGCAACCTGCACCTTTTGATTTGGACACAAAAACCCTTGGTTTTGTTTTTTGGAAAAATTGAAACTAAAGGTTACAAATGTAATTAACTACATTATGTTTAATGAAGAGTTGTTTTTTATTTTATTTTATCGTCTCTTCATGTCCGCCTCTTCTATTTCATACGTCTCCTTTGTTGTTCCTGTATCTACCGCTGCTCCCATTCTCTTCAGGTCTCCCTCTTCTTTTCTGATTTACCTACCGTGCTTGCTTCCAAAAGAAACTAATTGGTGCTGAATATTGGCAAAAGTAATTAACTTATGATCTGAATTATTTTTTGGTAAAGCAAGTAGTAACACGGATTGTGTTGATTTTGATACACTTATTCCTCTCTCTTATCTCTCATTCTTTTTCTCAATCTGTTCTTTGTCTTTATTTCTTAAACTTAATTTGTTTTTTGAAAGAAAAAAAAACATTGTTTTTAAGTTTAAATGTCAATCGACTTTTTTTTTTTGTTTGGATAAAGTGTTTGTTGTGAATTCAGAATTGCAAAACACCATGAGAGAGAAGGTGGAGAGGAGTGAAGGAGAATTACAGCATGATAGAGAAGGAGATAATTGATAAACAATAATAGTAATAACTAATGATATTTTTTTTTGTCAACAAAGAAAACATTAATGATACTGGAAAATTACATGTGAGTGCTTTAGTTTCATTTTTTCAAAAACAAAACCAAAGGGTTTTTGTGTCCAAATCAAAAGGTGCAGGTTGCTAAAATAGACCTTCATGAAAATGAGTGGGTCTATTGTAGCAAACCTCATATATATATATATAAACTACTTACTCTATAAATTAAATAAAAAGATAAATTATTTAAAATGACTTTAAATTAAGTACTAAACTAATAAAAATAGAACTAAAACTTAATTAAAAATTCTCTAAAAATGTGATATGACGGACTGTCATCAATAAAATATTGCAAAGTTTAGTGATTTTAGAAGAGTTTAACTAGCTAGTATAATTCAAGAAATACATGTTCAGATTCAATAGCAATCAAAATTCTAAGGAATAACATTTAGGCTATAATCAAAATTATTCTATGTGGATTGGGTCGTTTAATTTCAAACTTTATTCATAAATGAAAAGGACGAACTTAATTAAATGCACCATACTCTGCTGATGGTCAGCACTACGGTCAAACTAAACAAAAGTAGAGGGAATCTCATCCAAAAATCACTTTGGAAAATCTCTTCTATGCTCCAAATCCAACAAATCCAAAAATCTCTTCTATAAACTACTAACAGAAAACTTTTACTATAAACTATATAAATTCTTCCTAATTAGTTAATTAGTTATACATCACACATACAAGAAATAAAATAAATATTTTAATGAATTTATAAAGTATAGTATTTTTTTCCTTCCAAAAAAAGTATAGTATTTTTTTTATGAAATACACCAATTTTTCTTCCCAGGCTATTTCTATCATTCTCTTTTCTAATTATTATTATTATTTCAAAACAAATTTCAATTTCATAGTACAAAATCACATGACTCGTATACATCACACCATGTGCATGAAACTGAACAAGAGTCTTCCTAAAGTTGCATGACAAACCATCAATGAAAGAAGTAAATATGTAAAACCAAATATTACACATGAAAGAGGAAAACAAAGTGGTTGGATTAAAACTATATCTCATCTCATATCATCAAATCTACATTAATCTACCACTAGCTAGCTGCCTAACTATATTTTTGTTTCTCTCTATAAATACTAACACTTAGTTGAATTTATTTACCACTCTCACTCAATATTCCTCACTACATGGCCAAGTGAGTTTTTAATTGAATTTTTTTTTTTTGTGAGTTTTAATTTACTTTATTTTTTTATATGATCTTTTTAACAGTTTTTTTTTTTTTTTTGAACTTATGATCCAGTCCTGTCAACTTACTCTTTGTTCGTGACCCACAAGCATTCATTAATAACATTGTTGCAAACGATGGAACATATTTATCAACAGAGATTCTTGGTGGAAAGTGGTTCATGAAATTCAAAGACCCATTTGGTGTTGTTTGGTACGTTGGAAGAGCTTAGGATATGTTACCTTGTATAGTGGTGTGTTATGTTTTCTCTATTGTTCATGTCTTTAATTTTAATTTTGCTGTGTGTTGTTTTAATGTTGTAAGGTTTTCTTTTGTGTTTCTAATGTTGTAATGTTTTGTATTGTGGAACTTTTAATGTTGTAATGTGAGTGGTTGTTTTACGAATTTATATGTTGGTTTTATTTTAATTCATCCTTTATTTTATTTTTTTTGTAGTCACCATTTATTTTTTTAAAAAAAATTATTTTAACATAAGAGAATTAATATATAATATTAGGATTATATCTAAAATAAATAAAAAATTATAGTACATATTTCACTAGTGAATAGACATGTATGTGGAGTGTATTCAAACTGTACAAAAATTTCATGCATATAGGACAAATGATAATTCAACTCCTGGTCTCAAATTTTAACTAGGTCATATAAGACAAATGATACTTCTAACACTTGATCTTAAATTTTAACCAGTTATTTCAAATCAGAATTTTTTTTCTTTGTAAACCCACAAAGCTAATGAACATACAACGCAAAAAAAAAGGACAAAAATTTAATCATAAACTAGACAATGTAGAAGCGGTTGAAAAACTTCCATTTTGAGCTAGACTAGACAAATGCCACCTTCACAAGGAGTGATAATTTTAGAAGACAATTTGATGGTTAAGTTAGTAATTAATTTTTTAAAAAGCAAATTGGGTGAATGGAATTTTTTATTATTTAATTTGCGGTAATAACCAATTTACGACCGTTCACAAGGAGATTTTTTCTTGTGGAAAATAAAAACTTTGAAGTTAAAATATTTGAACCAACAATAGATTGATTCAAATGGTAAGGGACTTAAACCCTTTAAGCATGTGGAAGTTATAGAAAGATATCTAGTTGAGAGGAAGAATCTGCCTTGAATGTTCCACAATTTTTTCGACAAAATTAATGATAACTAAACAACGATGAAAATTGATATGTAAAATAAAATCAGAGACCAAACTTATAGGAAGTTATACCCAACACCCCTACATTTATACCTTGACTCCAACATTTGACACAAAATACCAAATTTACCCTTTAATTAAAATAATATTTGATCACTCTTTCACTTGTTCACCCCCACATTTTTTCTGGAAAACATTCACAGATAAACAACAAGCATAATCAGAACCCTTCATTGTCGAAAATGTTTAGATTTGATTTTTTCTTTTGCCGGGTATCAACTCTTAACCAGGATATTATTGTTGCTAGAATAATTTCTCCATATGGTTGTGTTTATTCTCTTAATCATTTACCGAAATCATTGATTGAGGTTTGAGCTTTTATAGGTCTGCAAGTTTTTCTAAGTTACTGTAACCGGAATCATCGTTTCTCCACTTCTTCTTTTTTTTATCAAAATTAGTAATCGACATGAACAACTAATAAAAGAAAAACTAGGAAATTCCAGAAGAGAAGAATAAGACAATTTACAAAGGATTTGAAGAATAAAATAACCATAATCTTAACTTCAAAATTAAAGTGAATAGAAAGTAGGCACTATCAGATCCAAGATCCAATCAGAGGAACAAAATAGGTGAAAATCATAGAGTATATCGGAGGCAGAGACGACCGACAACGGTGACGACCGTCAAGGACGGCGGCGACGACAAACAAGAACGGTGGCGACGAGATGCAAGGACATCAACAATAGCGTGCAACGACATACTACTGAGGAAGATTAAAAAATGAAACGTGAACTAGGTTATTAAAGCAATTTCCAGAAAGTTTTATGAATCAGAAAACCCAATAAAAAGTGTACAGTTTTATCACGTACTGTATCTTGTTCTTGTTCCCGGAAGGCTTGATTTTTTTAGAGAAAAGTGAAAAAAGACGGGGTGGATTTTAGTTTATATATGAGGACAAAATTGGAAGTTTAAAATAAATGTATGGGTGAAGGTATAAATGTAGGGTGTGGGGTAAAACTTCCAAACTTATATATGAGTCTAAAGGTTTTTGATCCATAAGAAATAAAGCCTACTTTAATTTTTTTTTCTTTCTCGTATTTAATCAAAGAAAATCTATTTGGTACCTTCTAGCTAGTCTCTGCACCCCATGTTAATCAAAACTTTAGTATTTAACCACTTTTATACTGGATCAACTATACTCTTTTTATAGGGAAAAAAAAAAAAAACTAAAACCTCAAGCATTTAAAATTTTGGAACCTACTTTTATTAAAACACACTTATACATTTAGAGTTTGGTGGTATTGTGGAATCCACTTAAACAAATGATTTGTTTTATACTTTGTATTTCTTCTTTGTTTGTATACTTTGTATTTCTTCTTGACTCATTGTTGACCCAATATGGCTCTATTTTCTCATCAATAACAAAATATTTTACTGCCAAAAAAAATACTGAAAACACTATAAACTAGAAAGCGTAAACATTATAAACAAATGAGATAAATCATGTTGAGAATGCATACATTGAAATTGAATAAGACATGACCTGGAAATATATTTATATAAATGGTTGAACACTTATCATTTAACAAGCTAGTTTTGTAAATGTTTAGTTTGTTCAACCCAAATTCTAAAAATTATTTTAATTACCTAACAATTATATATTCTTTTTAAAATATAATTTATGATTGTATAAATATAATTTGAAATAATTCATTTAGATGAACATGTATGTATCTTGAGATAGCCACGCATGATTGCAAGATCAAATACACGGTGTTTAGACACACAAAAAATAATAACAATCATCAAAAAGTAAAATCAAAGTTTTTTTTTTATTATTAGAAAAAAGAATATCTCTTTTGTGTTTGTCTAAGTACTATGCATTTGATTATGCGATCATGCAAGACTAACTTATGTATATCCTAGTAAGGGTGATGTACAAGCGCTTCTGATATCTTATCACCCAATAATTGCACTTCCCTAATCATTAGGGGTCATATATTGGTACGAATTACTTTATTAATTCCTTGTTTATAAAGAAAAAATTGGAACATCTTTTATTTTGAACTTTTCCTCAAATGACCCTTTTTTTAGTATCAAGCATGCTGAAAGAATCAAAGTATGGCATTCCATATTTGTATAAATGTGAATTGATTATTTGATAGTAATCATGTATTATCTATTGGGGTATTCTTCATTAATTTCATATATATGGTCCTATCAACTTCTTAATGCTCATATGTTATCATGGCACAACCTATATTGTGTTGTGGTTGACATAGATGGTCATCTTTTGCTCACACACACGTAGAATTTGGCTTCAAAGTTCAAGATTCTACATTTATTATATTAAACGTAAACTCTACAATAGATTGATAAAAAGAGAGAGAAAAGGAAACGATACAATAGATCTGCATGATTGATAAAATGAGTTAAATAATTTAAGCTTTAATTTTGTTAACTTAGACCAACCTAAAATCATGAAGGTTTAAGATCAACCTAAAAACTTGTTTAGTTATGCATTCTCATGCTATCTAATTTACGTGTTCAGGATGTACCCCTCAAATTTTTTTTTTTTATTTTCTCTAGAATGTATCAAGATTGTTTTATCTATAAGTTTCCCCGAATATTGTCAATTATATCTAATGGTGTGGTGGCAAGAGTTTATTTTGTGAATGAATGTTTGCATGAAAAGGTAGCAATTTTACTCTCCGCCAAGATGCAAATTTACTGTTTACATTAAAAAAGCTAATACTTATTATAAATGACACCTTCTAAAATTTCAACCAAAATCTGCTATTAACGAGGTTTAAATAATTTAATCAATAACGGAGTTGAGTAATTTAACTTATTTGAGTTTAAAAATAAATTGAAAGTCATGAATTCAAATTCGAACGAATGAGTAAATATTAATATCATAATTTGTAAATACTAACATTTGTCTTTAAAAAAACTTCAATCATTAAATAAGACGTTAGACGACTTGTATACATATAAAATATATTTCAATATGTGACAAAATCCACATACATATTTATCCAACAAATATTCCACGTACATATATACCATCAAAGAAGAAGAATATTTTAAACCATATTAATTATTGATGTGAAGTATTTATCAACTTTGTTAGTAATTAATCTCTCTAGAAAAATTTGGCTGACCATCTCCCTTTTAACCATATTTTTTTTTGGGTTAAATATGTTTTTGGTCCCTATAAAATTGCGACCTTCTAAGTTTAGTCCTTACTTAATTTTAATAGCATTTTTAATCCCTACAAAAAAAAATTTACTTATAATTTTAGTCCCTGCTAAAGTAAATTTTGTTTAATTATCCTTAAACTCTTAAATTTTTTAACGATTCTTTTTATACAAGTTTAGAACACTACGAAATGTTCATTTACTAAAATCTATAATTTTTTAAAATGAAATAAATTAAATATGAATTTTTTAAAACGACAAAAGTTTAAGATATAAGTAACAAAAATATGGACGTAGAAATCAAATTTTTGCGATATTTTTTTCGGAGGACCTTTTAATAACGTTCTTAACACGCCTGTAAAAAATTGTTGAAAAACTTAAGAGTTTAAGCATAAATTAAACAAATTTGGATTGAGTAAGGACTAATATTGAGTGCAAAATTTTTTTGTAGGGATTAAAAATGCTATTAAAATTAAGTAAGGACTAAACTCACAAGGTCGCCATTTTGTAGGGACCAAAAACATAATTAACCCTTTTTTTTTATTTCTAACAAAAATTTCAATCGTTTCTTAAACTCGAGACGAGTCTAATTTCACTTAGACCAATATAAGAGAAACAAAAATTTGCTGGTTCAAAATATGTCAAAGTTCCCCTTATCAGATGCATTTTATTAGTAGCAAAATATGCATTTTATTACTTGTCTTAAGAGTAGGTTGAAATTGGTTTACCCTCATGATCAGATGCTAGCATGTGATAATTAATGATAATGTTGTAATGAGGAGAGGACATGACAATGCTTTTGCAGATTCATCTCCAACAATAATATTCTTTCATGGACAATTGTTTGTTAAAAAGTGCAAAAGACAAAAACAGAAAAAGTCAAAAAATTAACAGTTTCAATTTGCCTTTGACCAGCATGACATATATATAGTGTGTGTGAAGCAAAGAAATTTGGTGAATTATATAAACTATCAAAATCACAATTTGTCCACCGAATTCTCCTTAAGAAAAATGACAAGTATAATTTGATTCAAATTTAAAATTAAGTATATTTAACTTTTTGTTTATACTGTATTTTCTCTACCTTTGACCAATTAACTCTTCAATTATTTTTTTGGAGAACATATCCTAATATTAAACCGTTACATAGACCCACATATTGCATTCGTTATATGCCGACAGCCTTATTGAAGTCTGAAAACAAAATATAATTGGTCTACTTTTTCCTCTCAAAAATAAAATGGTCTTCCTCTAAAAAGAAAATGGTCTACTCTTTATTTAATGCATGTAGTTTTAATGTTTTTTGTATATATAGTAGCACACCAACCTTTTTACGCATGCAGTCCAACTTCCATGTACCCAACTTACATAAATTCTCATTTCTTTAGGTGATGATTCAAAATGGCCTTCACTTAGATTATCTAGCTACACATCATGTTGTGCTTTTCACTCATTGCACAAGGAAAAATAAGAGTATCTATGTGTGTGTGCTAGTATATGTAGATGTGATTAAGGGTGGGTTGATATAGGTGGTCTATATAGAGTGATATTTGAAATATAGTTTGAATACAAAAATGACCACTTTGAAAGTAGAAACTCGCGGTCTATGTAGCACCGATTACATTGAATTATATCATTATTTTAATGTAGTATTTGTGTCGACGTGTCAGTGTCAATGCATGTGTCGTGTTTCGTGTCTGTGTTCATGTTTCATAGCTCGCAGTCTTCTTCTTTATAGCTAAGACAATAATTTGGTTTTTTTTAGGGAAGGACAAATTTAATTATTAGTGGCCAATTTTTAAGAAAAACGGGGAAAATTAATAAATAAATTGAGTTTAATTTCATCAAGGTCAATCTAATACATTTAGAGCCATAAAACAATCATCAAAATGAGACCTTTTAAATAAGAAAAAATTACAATAAAAAAATGTCCGAAATTAGATTAGTCCTTTTAATCTCAAGGCATTACTAGGGTTTGCATCCGAACCTAATTAACCAACTGAGCTACATAAACATTATGCAAAACATCAACTTTATTTTGTTAGAAGGATGCATGCATGCATGAGAGGATTCCAACCCTATATAATTAGAGAGTGAAGAAAAAGAAGATAAATGTATAAATGTGTGGGATGTGAGTGTTGTGGGTACACTTGATCGTGTTAGCTCAGTAGTAAAAGCTTAGTCTATAAACTTCAATGTATTATGTTCTAATTTCCTAAATAGACAGTTGTATAATAATCATTTTAATACCAGTTTAAATTCATAAAAAAGTTCTCCTTCCTCAATTTTTTTTTTAAATTAAGGGAGAATACAATTTTTTTTTTTTTTTTGACAAAGGGAGAATACAACTATATATAACATTCTTTTAAGAAAAAAAACTAAATATACCATAGTTTGTAGAAATTAATCACAATAATATATATTAATAATAACATAAAACCTTATATAATATGACTGATTCTGTAAGGTTTTATGTATATATATATATATATATATATATATATATATATATATATATATATATATATATATATATATATATATATTATTAAATTCATAGGGCTATCCCAACAACATTCATAGATCACATTATAATTTTTAAAAAAACATAATTATATATTCTTATGATAAATATACACATATCCAAATATCCAGTACTTTACAATAGGAAACCCTAAATGGTAAACTTGAATTCAGTTCATAGGAGTCTAATTATTGCACATAAAAGGTTAAAATTAAATCACATGTCATTGCTGAAATTTGAAGGGTAATTTAAAAAGTCATCAGAGTGAAATTGTCCAAGACCAAGAGAAGAAGAACCTTCATGAGTAAAACGAATCAAATCAGCATTTGTAGCATCAAGTTCCTTTTGGAGCCTAAAGAGTTGTCCTTGAAGCGCTGAAATAGCTCCAACACAACCATACACTGGATTTTTAATCCTTGCTTCAGCTTCATAGGCAAGAGAATTCACTGTATCCTCCCTTTGATGAGGTAAGACTTCATTAAGAATTTTGCTAACATTGCTTGCACCAAATACTTTGTGAACATTTGCAAACTTATGAGGCTCTTCTGGTGGGAAATAAGGTGCAAAAATGCAATCTTGGTTGCATTTTCTTCTTAGAAACTTGCAAGCAGCACATGGAGAATTTGAGTAGCTTGAGGCCATCATCGATATCTAAATCTCAATTCATTAAAACTTGATGTGTTGAGCAAATAAAACACAATTGTTGTGAATTCGGTGTGAAAAACACACCGATAAAAACTTGATGTGTGGAGCAAATAAAACCAAGCAATCAAATCAAGTGGGCGGCAATTTAATAATTTAATTCAAGCAAAAATAAACAGCAAGAGATAAAGGAAGAAGGAGAACACAAGAATATGTTTACCCAGTTCGGTCTAATGATGACATACCCTGAGGGAGAGAGCAGATCTCCGTTCCACTATAATAATATGAGTTTCTTTACAAAGAGATATTGAGGGTTACAAGAATTGGTTTTCAAACCTAATTCTACTCAAGTCTCAATCTCTTCCCGTGACCAAGAGACTCAATTCTAACAGTGTTTTGTTCAAGGTGAATCAAAACAATCCCAACCCTAGTGTTTGTTGCCAAGAGAAATTCTCTATAAACCCTAACTTGTATGTTGGCTTATAAACCTGTTTTCAGCCCCCTCTATCTCAAGGTTTACTCTAATACAAGTCTATATTTATAGAGAAATATAACTCATAAATTTGGAATGGATATCACGTTGAAGATACATTTTTTTTCCTCCTTCGGTGAAAGAATATTTGCATCAAATATTCCCATTCAAAATATATTTGCATCAAATCTTCTTTCATACAGTACAAAAATATATTTATTGTCAATAAATATATTTTCAGCACAAAATATATTTGAAACAAATCTTTTATATTTTTAGCAACAATATTCTTCATCCTTCTTCATTTAGCAACAATATTCTTCATCCTTCTTCATCCAATTCTTCATCCTTCTTCATCCAACAAATTATGAGTCATACTATTTTTTTTTTGTGGTGGCCGGGATTCGAACCCCGAACCTTGCATATATTATGCATTGTCCTTACCAATTGAGCTAAGCTCACAAGGACAATTCTAAGTCATACTACAACAACAATTAACCAAACCGAAAAATTATTTAAATCGGCAACTTTATAAATTTCAATCATATATAATATATAAAAATTAAAAAAAGGAAAACAATAAATATTGAAATAATAGAATTAATGACTAAAAAATTAATAACCCAACAAATCAAAACAAAATTATGATAAAAGAAAACCAAAAGTCCAAAAGTCTTAATTCATCTGGTAAAAATGTCTATCTTGTTAGGCCAGACAACATGGTCGGTGTTCGACATCTAAATCATCCACTTGTGTGTGTTAAGTTTTCAATAACTATTTTCATTTCGTCTACCTACCTAAAAAAATACTCCCTCCGTTTCAAAATGAGTGTCGCTTTAGCCAAAAAAAAATTGTTTCAAAATGAATGTCACTTTCGGTCTTCAATGCAATAATAACTTTTTCTTTTCAATTGTACCCTTCAATTAATACTATGTTACACTACTTCCAAAGTATTATTTTTTCTTTAATGAAAAACAAACCAATAGATTAGGATAATTTGGTAAAATTGCTATAACATTTGACTACTTTATTTCATTCCTTAATCTGTGTGCAATTGGCTAAAGCGACA
This sequence comes from Medicago sativa, assembly GCF_051527215.1. NCBI lineage: Eukaryota > Viridiplantae > Streptophyta > Magnoliopsida > Fabales > Fabaceae > Medicago > Medicago sativa. Next base: position 1,190,651 of record NC_140754.1, read on the forward strand.
CTCATTTTGAAACGGAGGGAGTATATAACAAAACCAAATATCAACAATTGATTGGTCTAATTGGTAAGAAATTTGGGTCCTTAAGCAAATGATCATGAGTTCGATCTCTGTATGGACACGGGAGAAGTGAGAACCGTAAGTAGTTATAAGGGAGTTTAAAGATAATGAATTTAATCAACTCTTTAATTACATAGATCGTACATATATCTAAACTAGGGTTATGGAAACTTTAGGTGCTTGTTAATATCTCTCTAATTTTCAGCTCTCTCTCTTCTTCCTTTGTGATGTACACATGGAAGTGGGTAAGGGACAATAGAAAGGCACACCTACGACATGCTAGACCTGTGGAAATTTCTCAATTTTCAACTCTTTCCATTGAAAGATACATTCCATTCACCCTGAATTCCATGCCTTCCAAAAAATTAAAAAACCAAAAGCATGTTCATATAACGATAGAAACATTAATTTCTTAGGCAAAATTTCAACTAGAAAAACAAGGGAAAACATAAATATTTTGGCATGAAACTAGGTTTTATTGAACGTTATATGTAAAATTGAATCATTACCTTTTCCACCCTTAGCTAGGCTATATCTTCAAAGATCCACTCTTTAAGAGAGAGAGAGAGAGAGAGAGAGAGAGAGAGAGAGAGAGAGAGAGAGAGAGAGAGAGAGAGAGAGAGAGAGAGAGAGATTTGGTAGATTTGGTAATGTTAGAAACCGTACGTAGTTATAAGGAGTTGAAGGGAGGCAAAGAGCATTTCTGGTGATAAAGACTGGAACGGAAAGCAAAAGACAATTGCCATAAATGGGACATTAAGGTAAAAAAGAGTGACTATGACATAAGCTTTTAATTATGATAATACTAAACACTATACAACAATAGCAAAGTTTAACTTTATTATAACGAACTTTAACTTTGTCATAATCCACTACTTGTTAGTTTATATTTATATACATGCTTGTATACATATACATATACTCCCTCCGTCCCAAATTATATGTCGCTTTAGGGAAAAAAAATTATCTCAAATTATATGTCGTTTTACAATACCAATACAACTTTAATGTTATTTTTTCTATTATAACCTTAACTATTTATTACTTTCTCTTCTTTTAATGTTACTTTTCCTATTATAACCTTAACTATTTATTACTTTCTCTTCTTTCAATTCTAACTTTAATGTTACTTTTACTATTTCTTAATATGTGTAAAATGCCCAAAACGTCTTATATTGTGGGATGGAGGGAGTATAATTTATCTAAGTCGAGAGCCATAAGGAAATTAAAAATGAGGAACTAATGGTTATGGGTGTAGGTGGGGTTAGACGTTTGTTTTCTCTTTATTAGTAAGCAATCTAGTATTTGAGTCTTATAAATAAAAGAAAAAGGTTGTATCTTTTAAAATGGATCCACCTTAATGATTGTTGTGTATTATTAAGGTCTTTTACATCAACAATGAATTGATTCAACGGGTAAGAGGTTTGTTTAGATATCTTAAGCAAGTGGTTAAGAGTTTGATATTTGATTCTTACGATTTAAATAAAAAATTGATTAACAGTAGATAATCTATCTTATTTTCTCCACATATTCTTTGACAAAGATTAATCACCTATAAATGACACTGAAAAATAACACGACAATCATAACAAAACTAAGCAACTCATTATCACGTAGTAATTTTCTAGGATATTGGGATTTTGGCCACTGGGCTCTGAAGACGCAGGGTTGTTGTGTCCTTTGTTGTGGAATCTCATTTGCCTTGAAATATGGTTTTTGATTACACATTATGGAAAGAAAAATCTACTACTTACACCCCCAGACCACATTTAACTCCAGTTAACTCCATAAACTCTGAAATTCTATAAGGCTCTATTTGGGAGTTTGGAGGAGAGGGAAAAATTTGTAAAACAAGGAACGAAGAAGTGGAAAGAATTGAGAGTTATGAGAGTATAGGGTTTTGGAGGGTTAAGTTTTCTTCATAATATAAAATCCCTTTAATTTGGGGGAACTAAAAAATTGTATGGGAGGGGGAGTTTGTGGGGTTTTGGGGGTTTGGTTAAGTTTTTCAAATCAGAATACATTCAAAGTTAAAAATACATTAATCATAAGTATTTATTTATCATTCTCTACAAAACCACTCTTTCAAAATATTTAAAAGATTTCTTTATTTTTTTTTTCTCTAATCTCATCCCTCCAAAACACTCTCCTCCCTTTCCTTCAAAACTTTCAAACAGAGCTTAAGAGTTCTTTATGTATTTTATTAAGAATTAATTTCAAAAAATCTAAAATCAGACGAGTTGTTTTTCATGCAAAAAATTGTTCAAGTAATTTAAATGTTTTTTTTTAGGAAAGAAATTTCAATGTTGAAAATTCAAATTATAAATACATTTTGAATTTTTTCGATTTTTGGAAAAATTCACCATATAAATATGTTTCAAAATTCGAAATATTTATATTTGGAATTTCAAAACCTAAAATTTAAGAAATTTCAACAAAAAATATATTTCAGAAGTTAAATTTTTTGAAACTTCAAAAGTTCATATTTTTTAAATTTCCAAAATATATATTTTGTTTCAGATATTTTTAATTTCTCAAAAATATATTTTTGAGAAATTTTGAGAGAAAACAGTTTGTGAAAGCTGTGGGGCAAAGTTAGACTTTAGGATTGTACTAAGGAGACCAGCTCTGGGGGTATGTAGTAGATTTTTCATGTGGAAAATAAAAACTTAGAAGTTATTTCTACCTTAAAAGATCATATTTGTATAAGAATAAAGCCCACTTTAGCTTTATAGTTTTTAATCATAGAAAATCTACTTGATATCTCCCAGCTAGTATCTACACCCCAAAATTTCCCTATAATCCAAATTTTCCAATATTTGAAAAATCTATAATTCTGGATTTTGTTTTGACAAGAATTCTGGATTTTTCAAACATATTAAATTCTTCCAAATTTTCCAATATTTGAAAAATCTATAATTCTGGATTTTTTTTTTTACAAGAATTCTGGATTTTTCAAACATATTAAATTTGGAATCTATTTTTATAATTAAAATACTTATTATATAATTATTTTTGAAATTTCAGGTAGATTGTGGGATATAGAATCTAGCAGAATGGTGCCAAGTACACTCTTCTAGCGGAGAAATACTTACTTGATTACAAACACAAATAAAAAATGGTTAGACATACAAATATAAATTGAAAAAACTAAGAGAAAATAATTGAACAATGTGACTAAATTCTTTCTCATTTATTTTTCTTCATTTTGTGTGAGTGTACCCAATTATTTTTTCTATTTGTGTTTATGTACAAGTAAGAAAACAGCCCAGTTTGCCCTTAGAAGCCAAAACCTCACTTGTAAAGAAGAAAAACTCCCTTTGTAATTCTTCTTGACTCATTGATTGACTGAGTTTACCTCTATTTTCTCATCGATCTTGAAATGTTTTATCACCAAAAATAAAATAAAACTTAGAACGCTATAAACTATAAAAGAAAACATTATAAACAAATGAGATAAATTATGTTGAGAATGTATATGTTGGATGAGATATGATCTATTTATATAAGTATAAAACTTACATTTGGTGTTTTTCGTGCAGTTCTTCACACATAAAATTCAATTTTTGAAGTTATAACAAATTTTGAAAAAATTATGGGTTTGAGAAATCATTGGTAGTTATGAGTATTTTATGCGAAGAACTTTATGTTTTGTTTGAGTTTAATTAAGGGGAAGAGAGGGGAGGGTTTTGGAAGAAAAAACATGAAGGCGCCTTGGATGGTTCATTTTTCTTCATAATATAAAACTTCTCTAATTTGGGGGAATTCAAAATTTGCATAAAAGGAGGGTTTTGAAGAGTTTTGGAGGGTTTATATGAATTCTTCAAATTCTTTTTGGTTACAAAAAGTTTAGGTGGGTTCGGCTCCGGTCACCACCAAGGTCAGGGCACGCCTCCGGGTCCGAAGGACACTTATAGAGGTACTTACATATCACCCACCAACACTGCCCTCACATCGGCAGAGGGAATCGAACACACAACCTTCTGCAAGGAAGTGGCCCGTTCCTTACCAACTGAGCCAACGTGTGTTATAATATTTTTAAAATAAAAAAACATTAATCATAAAATTAATTTATCATTCTCTACAAAAATACTCTTTGAAAAAATGTGAAGGATTTCTCAATTTTTATATTTTCCACCCACCAAAGCTCTACTGTACCTTACCCTTCGAACTCCCAAACAAAACATAAAGAAATGCACCTAAGTTTTGTCTTTTATATAAATGGAGAATAATTATCACCTCACAGGCAATTTTGTATACTTTTTAAAATATATTTCCTCATTGTAAAAATATGATTTGAATTTACTTCGCAGTGGACTTGGGCTATATAAGTCTCGCATCATGATGCTTCATTCTAAACTCTGACACCCACCTCATGAACATTCTATTTTGGATGTTGGAGTGTTTGTAAGTACATCCACAAAGAAGAGGCTGAAGACGAAGATTTTGGTCAAACACCACCGTTGAAATATTGATCTACCATCGCTGTTGTGAACCTGAGTTCTAGACCGAAATAGAAATAATTCATTTGGATTGACATGTATGTATCCTAGTGGGCGTGATATACCAATAGCTCTGACATCTTATCGACCAATAATTGTGCTTCTCTAATCATTAGGGGCCATGAATTGGTGCCAATTATTTTATTCCCGGTACATATAGAAAAAAAAATTGAAAATCTATTATATCGAGCTTTTCCTCAATGGCCCTTTCAATATTAATATTCCAACTCATAAAATGTTTGTTTACACAAATCGTAACAAGCATGCTTCAAGAATCAAAGTATAGCATTCCATATTTGTATAAATTGAATTGATTATTTGATAGTAATCAATTGGAGCATGCTTCATTAATTTAAATGGGAATTGCTTATTTAGGGCCCGTTTGTTATAGCTTTTTTAAGAAAAAAATCACTTTTTTTTAAACAAATAATCACTTTTAAGAGTTTTGCATCCGTTTGTTACAGATTTTTAAAAAAAATCAAAATCTAAAAATAATCTAAAAACAGCTTCAAATGAGAAGCTGTTAGGAGCAGCTTAAAATAAAATAGATTTTTTTTAGAGGAGAGAGAAAATATAATTTAAAAGATTGAACTAATTTTGTAACAAAAAATCCCTTTTATATAGTTGTATCCAAACAAACTAGATTATTTGTTTAAAAAAAGTGATTTTTATTACCGTAAACAAACGCAAAATAGATTCTGATTTTTCATATAATCTCTAAAATATAGGGCCCGTTTGTTACGGATTAAAATAAAAGTGATTTTGATATAAAATAATTTAGAGATTATATTTTAGAGATTATATGAAAAATCAGAATCTATTTTGCGTTTGTTTACGGTAATAAAAATCACTTTTTTTAAACAAAAAATCTAGTTTGTTTGGATACAACTATATAAAAGGGATTTTTTGTTACAAAATTAGTTCAATCTTTTAAATTATATTTTCTCTCTCCTCTAAAAAAAATCTATTTTATTTTAAGCTGCTCCTAACAGCTTCTCATTTGAAGCTGTTTTTAGATTATTTTTAGATTTTGATTTTTTTTAAAAATCTGTAACAAACGGATGCAAAACTCTTAAAAGTGATTATTTGTTTAAAAAAAAGTGATTTTTTTCTTAAAAAAGCTATAACAAACGGGCCCATAATCTCTAAATTATTTTATATCAAAATCACTTTTATTTTAATCCGTAACAAACGGGCCCTTAATTTGATTTTTTAATTAGATTGTTTAATTTGATAACAAATCATATATCTATATATATTATTTGAGAGGAAAATGCTATTTATCTAGAAAAATAGCATTAAGAATTTTTCAAGACACATGTGGCAAGTTTTAATTGCATGATTTATTTGTCCACTTCTTATTTTTCAGCCACACCTCCTTGAATTGTGGTAAATAGTGCATTGTGATTGGTTGCTTTTTATTCTTGAAGAATTCTTGATGTTTTTTTTCTAGAGATATAGCATTGCTCTATTTGAGATTTGACCCTCTCCATCTTAAAGCTTATATGCTATCATATGCACAACCAACTATAGCCAACACAAATGGTTATATTTTCCGCTCACATTTGTGATTTTGACAAATTCGGAATTTTGTTATAAAAAGATTATAGGTAAATTGATTACAAATTTTGATAATTCGATAAAGTTGATGATTCTAACTAACTTTACACACATCTCCATAAACTAACTTATAACCAAATACCTTATCTTGGCATGGCATCATAAGTATTACTCCCTCCGTCCCGGAATAACTGACCCATTTTCTAAAAAAAAGTGTCCCAAAAAAACTGACTCATTTCAATTTTCAATACAACTTTCATCATTCCCAATACAATATAACACTAAATAATACTACTTTTATCATTCCCAATACAATATATTACACTTTCTCCTTTATTTATACACTTTTCTTAATCTGTGTGAAAAACCAAAGTAGGTCAATTAAACCGGGACGGAGGGAGTAACAAACAACCAATTTGATAGGGAAAAAATAAAAATAAAAACTGAATAGACGGGAATGATGACAAAGTACAAAAGTATGTTCATGCATCTTATTTAAGGAACTAAAGAAAGTGATATAATGAGTTAAATGATTTAAGCTTTAATTTTGCAATCATATGTGTTGACACATACCTTAGCTAAGTGCACACAACAATAACATAATGCAAGAGTTTTGGTCCACTAATAAAAATACAGGTCTTAGACACAAATATTCTGTGTTCGACTCTTGTTATTGCTTTGAAAAAATACAACAATAACAGACAAATACAAATATTATATATAATATTCAAAGTTAAATATAAGTATAATACTCTTAAAGGGTTTGAATAAATTCTTTAAATTCAATTTATGTTGTTGTAATACTCTTAAAATTAAATATATTAATTATAAACATTTATTTTCATTTTTTTCAACAACAAAAGAACACTCTCCAAAATATGAATGGTTCTCTCTTTTTCCCTTTACTCTCCTTCCTCCAAACGATTCTCCTCGCCTACATACGAGTTTGATAAAACTCTTATGTGCGCATATAAAATTTGAACTCATATGTGACACTATCCACATAACAATAATTTACTACCAACGGGAATTTAGTCTATAGCGAAATGTTCTAAACTTTTATAACGTGACGAATTAATGTTTAAATTTCAGTTAAATGGTGTGTCTATGTTTAGTAAGTAATAATGTTGGATTACCCTTAAGATCACATGTTTGAGCAGAACAACGGGAACAATTGATACTGACAATTAATGATAATGTTGCAATGGGGAGAAGACATGAAACTGCTTTCGAGGAAAACATCTTATTATATGGATAATTGTTTCTAAAAAGTGCAAAAAGACATAAAAAAAGTCAATAAATCAACAAGTTCGATTTTCCTTTGACCGGCATACATTTATGTTTATGCAGTGTACAAGAAAATAATTTTGGTGAACTAGTATAATATTACCAAAATCACAATTTGTTCACGTTCTTTTTTTAAAAGAAAGATTTAAAAAATTAAATATCCATGTAACTAAACACAACACAAGAATTCTCCTTATATTGTTTTTTTCTTTCAATTAAAATGAAAGATATCCTCCTTATATTTAGGCTACCATCCACAATTTAACTTCACAATGGTTAGTACCTAATAGCTATCCTATTATACCTAATAGGTATCCTATTAGAGAAAATAAAACTAGTAGTTATAGAGAAGAGTAACTCAAATAAGCATTATTTCTCTATGTGGATCTCACACCTTTTTAATTTTAAATTTTTAAAATATAATGAGTACTATGGGGATGTAGCTTCTTTGGCTGCATCTTCCTTTGGTTTTAAAAAAAAGTTGACACCTTTCATAGTGTCTTTGTAGCTCAAGTATGACATCCACGTAGAGAGATACTCCTCACTTGAGTTATCATCTATATGTAAAGATGAAGAAGACTATGAACTTCTTCGTTTAAGGGACAATATAATCGATCATGCTTAGAAGTGTAAAGAAGGGACAATAAACCTCATGTAAAGGAGACCAATTATATTTTGATTAGATAGCATTTCACACTTCAATAAGGCTGTCGGCGTATATGAATAGCAATATGTTGGGTCAATTTAACGATATAATTTTAGGATAATTTATCTAAAAAAAGTGTAAGATAAATTAGTCAAAACTAACGAACATAACATGTAATGTAATGTTGTGCCTCCATTCATGATTAAAGTATATGAGTTCGGGTGTGGTTATGGTGCATAAGGAGATCCTTATGCACCGTGCATAATTGCTTTCTACACCCAACATAATTGCTTTCTACACCCCAAGTAAGCCCCTATAAAATCTATTTATTTGTGGGCATAATAAAGCCCCATATTATAATTTTTTTCTTAACAATTTATTTATGCAAAATAGCTTATTCGAAATAGTTTATTTATGCAAAACAACTTATTAGAATGATTTTTTAAAAACCGCTTATTCAAAACAACTTATTTATGCAAAACAGCTTATTCCGATCTCATTTTAAAAAATAACTTATTCAAAATAGCTTATTTATGCAAAATGTAACACCCCGTTTTCCCAACGTAAAAATTTCTTAAATAAATCAGAGTTTTTCAACTTTAAACGGAATATTACACTTCTTAAAAATTCATAAACTGAATAAATAACAATTTATTCTTCAAAATCATTTAACATAAGTAATTCAAAACTTCGCAGCGGAAATTAGTTCAACAATAAAAATAATCTTTGGCACACAGGCCTCAACATAAAAATCTCATAAGTCTTGTTCAACATTTATTCATAAAAATCCATAAGTAATACGTAAGGAATAGAAATAGAAGACATAATCCCATCCCGTTACGTATTAGAACACCTAAGACACACTTGTGAGGAGTCCACTCACGACCGCAACTAATCCTGGTTACCTGCAAGTTACCCATACGAAGAGCAACATTTCCAAGCAGAGGGGTGAGATTTCTCAAACAATAATATAAAGCATATAAATCATGTAAAGTACATTCAACAACTTAAACATCTTATAATCCATTAATCATATCTAATAACTTAAACTTCCTTAACTAGTGTCATTATCCTTCCTACATTAGTCATATACTTCATCAAGTAATCTCAATTATTATTCATAAAACATCTTATCTTAAATCATGATCATAAGCATCAATATCTAACACAAAATATAATCGTAAGCATCATCATATAATTCACATAAGTATCATTATCAAAACATAGCATTTATCGAAAACAACTTCATAATCAAGTTCATAATCAACTTCATAAACAAACATCATCATTAAATCATAATCATCAAATCACAACCAAACTTCATAATCAAACCTCACTTAACTCGACAATGCGACTCAACTCGACTATGTAACTCTTAACATCTCAAATCATCTTAGCATCTTGACAACTTAACAACTTGACAACTTAACAACTTGACAACTCGACAACTTCACATCTTAAATCATCTTAAAACTTCTTGATATGCAAATGCATTTGGTACCAATACAGAGCATCAAGCTCCCAACCAACTTATATGAGCGTAAATAGGCTCTTCAGAGCATCAAGCTCCCAACCAACTTATATGAGCGTAAATAGGCTCTTCAGAGCATCAAGCTCCCAACCAATCGTGTGAATGACTAAGCATTCCAGAGCATCAAGCCCCCAACCAACGTATATGAGTATGCAATGGACTCAACTTCCTACAACTTAGACAACTTCATGAACATCTATGACATCCTAACATCATGATATCTTGACAACATAACATCTTAATAACTTGATGACTTCATAACGACTTGACGACTTAACAACTCTTATCATCTTAACGTCTTAACATCTTGACAACATATGGATCACATAAATAATTCATGTCATATCATAATATAAAAATATCAAATTATAATAAACAACATCTTAAAACATCATATTCATCAATCATAAACAACTCCATATAACATCATATTTAAACATCAACAATAATTCACTATGTATCTTTGTAAAAACATAATAAATTATCCACAACATATTTCATGTCAAACCAAAGTTATTGGAAAGATATCACAAATATCAACAACTTTCATGTTTACAACAAAGATCAATTCAAAACAGAAACATATGAACAAAACGCAAAAACATGAAACAGAGAAGGTTGTCACCGTACAATTTCGCTAAGACCTCCCTGTAGTATTTTCATCATAACTCAAAGACCAAACATCATTTTCACGTCAAACCAAAGCCACTAGAAAGCTAACAAAATTATCTAAAACTTTTATGTTTACTCCTAAGACCAATTCTGTACCGATCAATACCAGTTTTTATTTTAAATTCGGAAAAGTTGTGCTGAAAGTCCATAAAAATTCACTGTGACCTACGTGCAGTAATTTAGCCATAACTCAAGTTCTATAAATCCTATTGACGCGAGACCAACGGCATTAGAAAGCTAACATCCATAGCTACAACTTTCGTGTTTACACCTAAACCCAGTTCGGAACTTAAACTTGTCAAACTGAGACAATAAAAACGCGTTTTGCACATTGATAGCAAAATCGTAGTTCAGCTGCGATATCGCTTTGGGGAAATCTTTTCCACTTCTTATTCGATCCAATACTCTCCAAACTTGACCCTAATCTTTACCCTATGATTGCCCTATCATTAGAACACTAATTATTCATCAACTTACTGTATGCAAATTCAAAGGGTTCTCAAATCTATTAACAACCTATTACAATTATTAAACCCTAATTCTTAAACTCACCAACATCTCATCCAATTCCATGGTTTTAACCTCAAAACTACATCCAATAATCATCCTATGGGTTATCTAAGGACTGTCTACAATTTCTACATCAATTCAACAAGTTTTCATCATCTAATCATCAAATCTCTCTCAAAACCCTAATTCTCAAATTCTCACAAACTTTCCCCAACTTGTTAGATGCAATCTAATGATTTAACAACTTAATATTAATGCAAGATAGTCTCACCCTCACCTTAGATTAATTCCTGAATCAGCGGCAGCGTTCTTCTTTCATAAGGTATTCTCCTCTTCTCTTGACTTTTCTCTTCTCTTCTCTTCTTTCTTGTTCTCCTCTTTTCCAAAAAAGCGGTTTTAGGGTAAACTCTTTCTAACCTAAGCTTCTCTATTTATAATACTAAAATATTATTCCCAAATCTATTTAGGCCCAACAACTTACTCTTCTTTCTATTCTAACCCCCAAATCCACTCACACTAATAATCCTCGTATTCTAATAAATAATATTTCTCTACTAAATATATAATAATACACCAAATAACAAATATATATCTATAACAATTAACAAATATATTATGCTAGTAAATACCAACATATAACATAACAAAATATCACTCAACAAAATATATTAACTAAATTATAAAAAGACATCTAATCTCAACAAATCATATATCCCTCATATACATCACATAAATATATAAATATATTCTAAAACTAATTAAAATAATTAAATAAAAAGGAGGGCGTTACACAAAACAACTTATTCGAAACAACTTATTTATTTATTTGTGCAAAACAGCTTATTCAAAACAACTTATTTATACAAAACAGCTTATTTGGGCAAAACAGCTTATTCAAAACAGCTTATTTATACAAAACAACTTATTTCGATTTCATTTTAAAAAACAACTTATTCAAAACAACTTATTTATGCAAAACAACATATTTATGCAAAATAACTTATTCAAAACAGCTTATTTATGCAAAACAGCTTATTCGAAACAACTTATTTATACAAAATAGCTTATTTGGGCAAAACAACTTATTTGTGCAAAACAGCTTATTCCGAATTAATTTTAAAAAACAACTTATTCAAAACAACTTATTTATGCAAAACAACATATTTATGCAAAACAACTTATTCAAAACAGCTTATTTATGCAAAACAGCTTATTCGAAACAACTTATTTATACAAAATAGCTTATTTATGCAAAACAACTTATTCGAAACAACTTATTTATACAAAATTGCTTATTTGTGCAAAACAGCTTATTCAAAACAGCTTACTTATACAAAATAGCTTATTCCGATTTAATTTTAAAAAACAACTTATTCAAAACAACTTAATTATGCCAAACAACATATTTATGCAAAACAACTTATTCAAAACAGCTTATTTATGCAAAACAGCTTATTCGAAACAACTTATGTATACAAAATAGCTTATTTGTGCAAAACAGCTTATTAAAAACAACTTATTTATACAAAACAACTTATTTGTGCAAAATAGCTTATTTATACAAAACAGCTTATTCCGATTTAATTTTAAAAAACAACTTATTCAAAACAACTTATTTATGCAAAACAACATATTAATGCAAAACAACTTATTCAAAACAGCTTATTTATGCAAAACAGCTTATTCGAAACAACTTATTTATACAAAATAGCTTATTTGTGCAAAACAGCTTATTCAAAACAACTTATTTATACAAAACAGCTTATTTGGGCAAAACAGCTTATTCAAAACAACTTATTTATACAAAACAACTTATTCCGATTTCATTTTAAAAAACAACTTATTCAAAACAACTTCTTTATGCAAAACAACATATTTATGCAAAAGAACTTATTCAAAACAGCTTATTTATGCAAAACAGCTTATTCGAAACAACTTATTTATAAAAAATAGCTTATTTGGGCAAAACAACTTATTCAAAACAACTTATTTATACAAAACAGCTTATTTGTGCAAAACAACTTATTCCGATTTAATTTTAAAAAACAACTTATTCAAAACAACTTATTTATGCAAAATAATATATTTATGCAAAACAACTTATTCAAAAACAGCTTATTTATGCAAAACAGCTTATTCGAAAAACCTTATTTATACAAAATAGCTTATTTATGCAAAACAGCTTATTCGAAACAACTTATTTATATAAAATAGCTTATTTGTGCAAAACAGCTTATTCAAAACAGCTTATTTATACAAAATAGCTTATTCCGATTTCATTTTAAAAAACAACTTATCCAAAACAACTTATTTATGCAAAACAACATATATATGCAAAACAACTTATTCAAAACAGCTTATTTATGCGAAACAGCTTATTTGAAACAACTTATTTATACAAAATAGCTTATTTGTGCAAAACAGCTTATTTATACAAAACAGCTTATTCCGATTTCATTTTAAAAAACAACTTATTCAAAACAACTTATTTATGCAAAACAACATATTTATGCAAAACAACTTATTCAAAACAGTTTATTTATGCAAAACAGCTTATTCGAAACAACTTATTTATACAAAATAGCTTATTTGTGCAAAACAGCTTATTCAAAACAACTTATTTATACAAAACAGCTTATTTGTGCAAAACCGCTTATTCAAAACAACTTATTTATACAAAACAGCTTATTCGAAACAACTTATTTATACAAAATAGCTTATTTGTGCAAAACAGCTTATTCAAAACAACTTATTTATACAAAACAGCTTATTTGTGCAAAACAACTATTTTGCACAAAATAAGCTGTTTTGAATAAGCTTTTTATGAGTTAGAGAGAGAAATGAGTATGGATTATGAGTTTCTTTACTGGAACGTTGTTTAACATGTTATACACTGAAATTATTACTAAAACCATAACTTTGGTTTAATGGTTTTGATAATCATGTATGTGAAACCAAAATAATTGTGTAATGGTTTTGAATGAAATTATTATTGTTAGATGGTTTTGAATAATGATTAAGATGTTATACACTGAAATTATTAGTGAAACCATAATTATGGTTTAATGGTTTTGATAGTCTTCTATGAGAAACCAAAATAATTGTCTAATGGTTTTGCTATGGCTATGGTTTATGTGAGTTGGTTTCAAAACCATTTTGCAGTGGAAATGGTTTCTATGAGTTGTACTCCAAAACCATTTTGCAGTGAAAATGGTTTCTGTGAGTTAGACTCCAAAACCATTTTGCAGTGAAAATGGTTTCCGTGAGTAATGCTAACACCAGATCCGAACCAGATTGATCATAAACAACAGAATTCACTGCAAAATGGTTTTGAATAATGATTAAGATATTATACTCTGAAATTATTAGTGAAACCATAATTATGGTTTAATGGTTTTGATAGTCTTCTATGAGAAACCAAAATAATTGTCTAATGGTTTTGCTATGGCTATGGTTTCTGTGAGTTGGTTTCAAAACCATTTTGCAGTGGAAATGGTTTCTATGAGTTGTACTCCAAAACCATTTTGTAGTGAAAATGGTTTCCGTCAGTAATGTTAACACCATATCCGAACCGGATTGATCATAAACAACACAATTCATCACAATATTCTCAATAATTCATCAAATCCGAATTCCAGCTTATACCAACAGATTTCACATCGAAGCATTTCCTACTTCGCAAATAACCGACTGAATATTTATACAAAACAACTTATTCCGATTTCATTTTAAAAAACAACTTATTCAAAACAACTTATTTATGCAAAACAACATATTTATGCAAAACAACTTATTCAAAACAGCTTATTTATGCAAAATAGCTTATTTGTGCAAAACAGCTTATTCAAAACAACTTATTTATACAAAACAACTTATTTGTGCAAAACAGCTTATTCAAAACAGTTTATTTATACAAAACAGCTTATTCGAAACAACTTATTTATACAAAATAGCTTATTTGTGCAAAACAGCTTATTCAAAACAACTTATTTATACAAAATAGCTTATTTGTGCAAAATAGCTATTTTGCACAAAATAAGCTGTTTTGAATAAGCTTTTTATGAGATAGAGAGAGAAATGAGTATGGATTATGTGTTTCTTTACTGGAACGTTGTTAGAGAGTGAAATAAGCTTTTGAATAAGTTGTTTTGCATAAATAAGTTGTTTTGAATAAGTTGTTTTTTAAAATGAAATCGGAATAAGCTGTTTTGTATAAATAAGCTGTTTTGAATAAGATGTTTTGCACAAATAAGCTATTTTGTATAAATAAGTTGTTTCGAATAAGCTGTTTTGAATAAGTTGTTTTGCATAAATAAGTTGTTTTGAATAAGTTGTTTTTTAAAATGAAATCGGAATAAGCTGTTTTGTATAAATAAGCTGTTTTGAATAAGCTGTTTTGCACAAATAAGCTGTTTTGTATAAATGAGTTGTTTTGAATAAGCTGTTGTGCACAAATAAGCTATTTTGTATAAATAAGTTGTTTCGAATGAGCTGTTTTGCATAAATAAGCTATTTTGAATAAGTTGTTTTGCATAAATATGTTGTTTTGTATAAATAAGTTGTATAAATGAGTTGTTTTGAATAAGTTGTTTTGCACAAATAAGCTATTTTGTATAAATAAGTTGTTTCGAATAAGCTGTTTTGTATAAATAAGCTGTTTTGAATAAGGTGTTTTGCACAAATAAGCTGTTTTGTATAAATAAGTTGTTTTGAATAAGCTGTTTTGCACAAATAAGCTGTTTTGTATAAATAAGTTGTTTTGAATAAGTTGTTTTGCACAAATAAGCTATTTTGTATAAATAAGTTGTTTCGAATAAGCTGTTTTGTATAAATAAGCTGTTTTGAATAAGCTGTTTTGCACAAATAAGCTGCTTTGTATAAATGAGTTGTTTTGAATAAGCTATTTTGCACAAATAAGCTATTTTGTATAAATAAGTTGTTTCGAATGAGCTGTTTTGCATAAATAAGCTGTTTTGAATAAGTTGTTTTGCATAAATATGTTGTTTTGTATAAATAAGTTGTATAAATGAGTTGTTTTGAATAAGTTGTTTTGCACAAATAAGCTATTTTGTATAAATAAGTTGTTTCGAATAAGCTGTCTTGTATAAATAAGCTGTTTTGAATAAGCTGTTTTGCACAAATAAGCTGTTTTGTATAAATAAGTTGTTTTGAATAAGCTGTTTTGCACAAATAAGCTGTTTTGTATAAATAAGTTGTTTTGAATAAGTTGTTTTGCACAAATAAGCTATTTTGTATAAATAAGTTGTTTCGAATAAGCTGTTTTGCATAAATAAGCTGTTTTGAATAAGTTGTTTTGCATAAATATGTTGTTTTGCATAAATAAGTTGCTTTGAATAAGTTGTTTTTTAAAATGAAATCGGAATAAGCTGTTTTGTATAAATAAGCTGTTTTGAATAAGCTGTTTTGCACAAATAAGCTGTTTTGTATAAATGAGTTGTTTTGAATAAGCTGTTTTGCACAAATAAGCTATTTTGTATGAATAAGTTGTTTCGAATAAGCTGTTTTGTATAAATAAGCTGTTTTGAATAAGCTGTTTTGCACAAATAAGCTGTTTTGTATAAATAAGTTGTTTTGAATAAGCTGTTTTGCACAAATAAGCTGTTTTGTATAAATAAGTTGTTTTGAATAAGTTGTTTTGCACAAATAAGCTATTTTGTATAAATAAGTTGTTTCGAATAAGCTGTTTTGCATAAATAAGCTGTTTTGAATAAGTTGTTTTGCATAAATATGTTGTTTTGCATAAATAAGTTGCTTTGAATAAGTTGTTTTTTAAAATGAAATCGGAATAAGCTGTTTTGTATAAATAAGCTGTTTTGAATAAGTTGTTTTGCACAAATAAGCTGTTTTGTATAAATGAGTTGTTTTGAATAAGCTGTTTTGCACAAATAAGCTATTTTGTATAAATAAGTTGTTTCGAATAAGCTGTTTTGCATAAATAAGCTGTTTTGAATAAGTTGTTTTGCATAAATATGTTGTTTTGCATAAATAAGTTGCTTTGAATAAGTTGTTTTTTAAAATGAAATCGGAATAAGCTGTTTTGTATAAATAAGCTGTTTTGAATAAGCTGTTTTGCACAAATAAGCTGTTTTGTATAAATGAGTTGTTTTGAATAAGCTGTTTTGCACAAATAAGCTATTTTGTATAAATAAGTTGTTTCGAATAAGCTGTTTTGCATAAATAAGCTGTTTTGAATTAGTTGTTTTGCATAAATATGTTGTTTTGCATAAATAAGTTGTTTTGAATAAGTTGTTTTTTAAAATGAAATTGGAATAAGCTGTTTTGTATAAATAAGCTGTTTTGAATAAGCTGTTTTGCACAAATAAGCTGTTTTGTATAAATGAGTTGTTTTGAATAAGCTGTTTTGCACAAATAAGCTATTTTGTATAAATAAGTTGTTTCGAATGAGCTGTTTTGCATAAATAAGCTGTTTTGAATAAGTTGTTTTGCATAAATATGTTGTTTTGTATAAATAAGTTGTATAAATGAGTTGTTTTGAATAAGTTGTTTTGCACAAATAAGCTATTTTGTATAAATAAGTTGTTTCGAATAAGCTGTTTTGTATAAATAAGCTGTTTTGAATAAGCTGTTTTGCACAAATAAGCTGTTTTGTATAAATAAGTTGTTTTGAATAAGCTGTTTTGCACAAATAAGCTGTTTTGTATAAATAAGTTGTTTCGAATAAGCTGTTTTGCATAAATAAGCTGTTTTGAATAAGTTGTTTTGCATAAATATGTTGTTTTGCATAAATAAGTTGCTTTGAATAAGTTGTTTTTTAAAATGAAATCGGAATAAGCTGTTTTGTATAAATAAGCTGTTTTGAATAAGTTGTTTTGCACAAATAAGCTGTTTTGTATAAATGAGTTGTTTTGAATAAGCTGTTTTGCACAAATAAGCTATTTTGTATAAATAAGTTGTTTCGAATAAGCTGTTTTGCATAAATAAGCTGTTTTGAATAAGTTGTTTTGCATAAATATGTTGTTTTGCATAAATAAGTTGTTTTGAATAAGTTGTTTTTTAAAATGAAATCGGAATAAGCTGTTTTGTATAAATAAGCTGTTTTGAATAAGCTGTTTTGCACAAATAAGCTGTTTTGTATAAATGAGTTGTTTTGAATAAGCTGTTTTGCACAAATAAGCTGTTTTGTATAAATGAGTTGTTTTGAATAAGCTGTTTTGCACAAATAAGCTATTTTGTATAAATAAGTTGTTTCGAATAAGCTGTTTTACATAAATAAGCTGTTTTGAATAAGTTGTTTTGCATAAATAAGTTGTTTTGAATAAGTTGTTTTTTAGAATGAAATCGGAATAAGCTGTTTTGTATAAATAAACTGTTTTGAATAAGCTGTTTTGAACAAATAAGCTGTTTTGCATAAATAAGCTGTTTTGAATAAGCGGTTTTAAAAAAGTGATCCTAATAAGTTGGGTGTAGAAAGCGGTTTTAAAAAATTATAATATGGGGCTTTATTAGGCCCACAAATAAATAGATTTTATAGTGGTCTTACTTGAGGTGTAGAAAGCAATTATGTTGGGTGTAAAAAGCAATTATGCACCATGCATAAGGAAATCCTTATGCATAATAACTTTTGCCTATGAGTTCTATCATGCTTAGAGTTTTCAATTTTCTAACTTATTAAGAAAGAAGTTTTTGGTAAAATACTAAAAGAAAGAAGTCTATCTATTTTTTTTAATTGGTGAGGTACACTTAGGGCAGATTCAGACCTTTGATATTGGTGTGATTAAAATTTCGAAGAAATTGTATATATTAATAAAGTAAAATTTTGACACGTAGCAAAATGGCTTAGGCGTATCCATTTAACCCATGTGTTTCAGGTTTATGCGCTTATTTAATTGTTTGGGCATAGAATATTAAGAAAAAAAGGTAATATCCTGGTGTGACTATAGTCATATTCAGCTATACGGTGAATCCACCCTGAGTACACGGATGTTTCTTTCAACCAATATTCAAGCTGAAATTTAAAAAAAGAAAAGAAAAAAAAAAAAAAACTATAGCGCATAACTACAACATAGGAAATTCAAAGAACAATGGTGATTAATGTTGGATCTTGTGTTGGGGGTCTGCTGCAATAACTTGATCAAGAAGATGATGAAGATGAATACGATGAAGTGTGCACATAAATTCCAAAGACTGTTGTATATCTTGATTGTTGAGAAGAGGCTGCTGCACTTGAAACCTGAAAAGTTTAATAGTTATGCATGTAAACTCAAAGCGTATGGGGTTGCCATACTAACCTTTAGGTTCGATTCGCCCCCACCAATAACCGTATATTGGATGCAATAAGGAATGACCGGCGAATCCCCTTCAGGATACTATGAGTTCCTTGACGTGTATTGCACAACCACACCAAGCGTATCTCCTAACAGTATTTTACAGATTTATGGTTCCAGCAATTCACTCATGCATTAGAGAATTGATGGATGATTTCGAGTAAGAGAATGATGGAGAATTATGTTGTTGTTCTTTTTTTTTTTGTGTCCAACTAATGCCCAAATGCCAAGCATTTATAGTGCATTATATGACCCTTCATATGAGAGAAAACACCCCTTTGATTTGAAACAATGTTATGGTTCATTAAACATCCCTTTGTCAAAGGTTATAATCATATACACTTGAATCAATGCAAAGGTTCATTAAGCACCCTTTTGTCAAAGGTTATAATCATATACATTTGAATCAATGCAAATGTTCATTAAGCATCTCTTTGCGAAAAGTTCCAATGTATATGAATGATTCTCATGAAGAGTTACAACTTTTGATTTAAAGTGATTCCATTATTTTGGAAATCACCAACAATCCCCCACCATTTTCAAAATACTAAATCACATAAATCCGGAAATTCCATGCCTTCAGATAATGGTATCTCGCGATTTGAACCATTACTTAGTAAGTTAAGTTTTCGCTCATTCCCAAATAGTATGGTAGGCAAGCTTTGAACCAACTATTCATTAGAACAAGTGTGCATAACTTACACATAGAATCTCGGTACCATTGATAAAGAGACTTGTAAGATGACACATTAAGAAGGCCTTGTGTCATATATCCCTTTTCATGAGAATTTAAGAGTCAAACCCTTGAACTCCGTGAAGCGGCCAAACTTCATTCTCACATAGGTAGACTATATCGGAAATGCCCCATAAGTATGCATTCCAGCAAATATATGCTATATGTCCATTAA
Organism: Medicago sativa; assembly: GCF_051527215.1. Classification (NCBI taxonomy): domain Eukaryota; kingdom Viridiplantae; phylum Streptophyta; class Magnoliopsida; order Fabales; family Fabaceae; genus Medicago; species Medicago sativa. The sequence goes on from NC_140754.1 coordinate 1,210,630, forward strand.
GAGGAAAACCTCATCCTACCCTTTTTCTTCTTATGGTCCAAGTACTTTTGCCCCTTGGGATGTTATCTATTGTCAAGTACTTCAATTACTCTAATAGTGTACTTTCACCATTGAACCCAAGACTTGATGCTACTCAAGTGTGGGTTGAGTTTCCACCATTGGTAATCAATTAGATTTGGGTTTGTACCACATCCCTAATAATGTCTTCAATGTATTCAACATCATTTCCAAAGACATCATTCCTTGTCAATCATTTCGTCAAATAATTGCAAGATTTTCTTTTAACTTTTATAAACTTTGAATATTCAATTCTTCACATAGATTTTGTATTCTCATAGCTATGTCTATGGATCAACTTATATACTCTTGATAGTATTCACCAACTATCATCAAACCATGACACACTTTTGTCAATTGAGTATATTGTAATAATGCACAAACTTTTATGTCATTACACCTTTGCTATAACAATATTTAACATGCATTTCAATTTGAACTTCAACTTTTCTTTTATATCTAGCCAAGATATATTATACATTGAATGCATTAAACATACATAGCAAACTAAAAATTGATCATAAAAGAATGTCATAATCAAACTTCATAAGATGGGATTAAACA